>NC_138767.1:51741425-52394177 GCF_965113315.1 Podarcis vaucheri | reverse complement strand
CAGATCTAAAATGGCTGTTCCTCTTGTTGCTTCTCCCACTTTCTGGACAATGAAGTTGTCTGCAAGGCCAGTGAGGAATCTGTTTGACCTTATGCTCTTGGCTGAGTTTGACATCCAACAAATATCCGGGTAATTGAAGTCCCCCATTACTACTATCTCCCTTCCTTTTGCATGCTTGGCCATCTGTTCCAGGAAGGCATCATCTATGTCCTCCGTTTGGCTTGGGGATCTATAGTAAACTTCCACAATGAGGTCACTGTTATTCTTCTCTCCCTTAATTTTGACCCAAATGCTCTCACTTTGGCTTTGAGATTCTAAATCTTGGATCTCTTCACAGGTATACACATCCCTGACATATAACGCCACTCCTCCTCCTTTCTTGTCTGGTCTGCTTCTCTGACATAGATTGTATCCCTCCATTATTACATTCCAGTCGTGGGACTTATCCCACCAGGTTTCAGTGATGCCTATTATGTCATATTTAGTTTGCTGTACCAAGAGCTCAAGCTCATCTTGTTTATTTCCCATGCTTTGCGCATTAGTGTACAGACATTGAAGTCCATTAATCATTCCCCTGTGTCTCTTATTTAAGGATTTTTTCCTCCCACCACTAGGTCTGCGTGCTGTTTGCTCCATTTGGTCTATGACATTTGGATGATCATCAGAGCTGTTCCACCAGGCCTTTTGTCAGGGTGCAGCCTGACCCCCTCCTCTGGCAATCTGCACAAAAATTTGCTTGATGGTTGCCATTAATTTGATTTTAATTTGATTTAATTAATTTTATAATGAATGTTTTAGAATGTTGAACTATTTTGATTGTTGTTAGCCGCCCTGAGCCCAGCTTCGGCTGGGGAGGGCGGGATATAAATAAATATTATTATTATTATTATTATTATTATTATTATTATTATTATTATCTTCATCAATTGATAGACTCCTACCTTCAGGAGCACTGTCTCCCTCCCCCACATTAGTCAGTTTAAAGCCCTCCTGATGAGGTTTCTGAGATTTTTGGCAAAAACATTCCTCCCAACCGTTGTGAGGTGCAGCCCATCGCTTGCCAGAAGTCCATCTTCAAGAAACTGCAGTCCGTGATCTAAGAATCCAAACCGTTCCTGTTTACACCATTTGCAAAGCCAGCTGTTCACTTCCACTATTTTTCCCTCTCTCCCTGGGCCACGTCATTCAACTGGGAGGACAGATGAGATGACAATTTGTGCATTTAATTGCTTCAATTTCCTGCCCAGAGCCTCGTAGTCTCTTTTGATCTTCTGGAGGCTATTGCTTGCAGTGTCATTGGTTCCCACATGAACCAAGAGAAAGGGGTATTTGTCAGTGGGTTTTATGATTCCTTGCAGTCGTTCAGTTACATCTTGGATCTTAGCCCCGGGGAGACAGCACACTTCCCGAGACATCTTGTCAGGCCCACAGATCACTGCTTCTGTTCCCCTCAGTAGGGAATCCCCTATCACCACTACACACCTCCTCTTAGGTTTGGTCGGGGTTCTTCCGTGAGCTGTCCGTTCCAAGGTCGCCTGCACATTCCCTGAGGACTGACTTTGCTGCTCGTCTTCATATACCTGATTGACTGTAATGAGGGAGATATCCTCAAATGGAGTCTGCTCTTCGTCTTCCATGCTAGGGGAGAGGACCTCAAAGCGATTGTGTATTTCTAAACAATCAGAGCGAACCCTGGGCCTCCTACTTCTTTGAGTCACGTTTCTCCATATATCTGGCTCCTGTGTTGGTGAACTAGCCTCCTTCTCAGGGGAGTCCCCTGTCTCCTCCTTGGTGGAGACGGTGCGCTCTGTTGCTTCCAAGAAGAGCTCCAGCTCTCTAATTCTTTGGAGCATAGCTACACGTTCCTCCAGTTGCTGGACTTTGTCTTCTAAGAGGGCAATCAACATGCAATTGCTGCAGGTAAAGCTGCCTGCAACCTTTGGCAAGATGGCAAACATTGCGCAGGAACCGCAGGCGACTGCAGCTGTTCCCTCCCCTTCCATCTTGAGTACGTGTCGTTGGGGGTGGCTACAGCGGTCCTCCATCATAAAAAGCGTGAAGACAGGACAAATAACTTCCCCCACAAAAAAACCCTAGGTCTCCCCCAACAAACGTTTGAGACTAGCTCCCCTAAATCTAAAAGATGGGATTTCATTGGTTCTAATTCTACCTTTAATGGGGCGTGGGTGGCACTGTGGTCTAAACCACAGAGCCCAGGGCGTTGGATCCAGCTCTGACATGGAAGGCACAGGTAGCCTCAGGGGCTGGGGGTGCCTTTTATCAACTGCAATTGCTTTGGTAGCTACAGCCATTCCAGGAACCAGAAAGCCTTGTTGCAATAGTTCATGTGTTGTTTACTCCAGGAGTGGATTACTGCGATTTGATTTATGTGGGGATTTTCCTTGTGCAAAGGCTGCAGTTAATGCAGAATGCTGCTGCACAGTTGCTGACAGGAGTGAGGCCTTGTCAACATATAACCAGTGCTCAGAGTTCTGCACTGGTTGCCGATCTGCTACTGGGCTAGGTCCTAGATCTTGCGCGCTCTCTCTCGCTCTCTCTCTCTCTCTCTGTGTGTGTGTGTGTGTGTAATATTAGTTACTGTATTTTTTAATGTGTTTTAATTAAATATTAGTTCCTGTATTGCTCTCTTTCTGTGTGTGTGTAATATTAGTTACTGCACAGCGCTCCCTCTAGCTGTTCTGGCTTCTGGGGTAGCCCCCGAAGCCTCCGCAGGGCAGCGGGGAGCCTGCATCCCGCTGCCCTGCGGAGGCTTCGCTGGCTACCCCAGAGCTGCTCGGGAGTGTGGGGCATCTGCAGGCAGCCTGCCCGCTGCTCCCAGGGCTGGAGGGGGAAGCCCGGGTTTCCCCCGCCAGCCCCAAA
This sequence comes from Podarcis vaucheri, assembly GCF_965113315.1. Classification (NCBI taxonomy): domain Eukaryota; kingdom Metazoa; phylum Chordata; class Lepidosauria; order Squamata; family Lacertidae; genus Podarcis; species Podarcis vaucheri. The sequence goes on along the minus strand of NC_138767.1, from coordinate 52,391,297 downwards.
GAGCGGCTCAGGAGCATGCCGCACTCCGGCAATTTAGATCCAGGGACCACACATTTGCTCCATAAGATGCACAGACATTTCCCCTTAGTTTTTAAGAGGAAAAAAGTGTGCCCAAGGATTAAGGCTTTCTGGGAGATGATCTATAATGAATTGAAAAAGGTATTTAAATATACCTTCTTGAAGAAACCAGAGGTCTTTCTCCTGGATATAGTCGGCCAATTGGTGCTAAAGAAGGATAGAACTTTCTTTATGCATGCCACAACAGCAGCAAGAATACTTATTGCAAAGTATTGGAAGACACAAGACCTACCCACTCTGGAAGAATGGCAGATGAAGGTGATGGACTACATGGAATTGGCGGAAATGACTGGCAGAATCCGAGACCAGGGAGAAGAGTTGGTGAAAGAAGATTGGAAGAAATTTAAAGATTATCTACAGAAATATTGTAAAATTAATGAATGTTAGAATGATGTTAGAATGAAGTTAAGTGGTTTAAGCAGTAATGCTATAAAGGTGTATGTAAAAATGGATTGACAACAGGTGAAAATTTAAAGTTATACTATATCAAGTTAAAGGATTAGGAGAAAATAAAGAGGGAAAGAAATTGCTGAATTAACTAATTGAATTGGAACACAAAAAAGGGAGGTATGAGGAGGTCAGGGAAACAAGGATATGAATGTAAGGCATGGAAAGATTGATTCATTTTTTATTTTTTATTTTCCTTTTTAAGTGTTTTTTTGTATTTTGTATCTTATATTTTTCTTGTATTTTTATTCTTGTCTTTTATTTTTGTATTTCTTGTTTTTATGTAATTCTTGTCTCTGAAATTTTAATAAATGTCATTTTTTTAAAAAGTGTGTCTTATGGAGCGAAAAATACGGTAATAACTTGGGGCCAGTTTACCTATGAGATCACCTTACACCATATGTGCCTACTTGCCTTCAATCCATAGAACTGGCACTACTACAGGTGCCACATAATGCCAGTTCCACATTTGCAGTAACTCAGTCATTCAGTGTGGTAGCGCCTTTGGAACTCCTTGCCTAATGATATCAATCAGGTGCATTCAGTGTATTCTTTTCAGCACCTGCTAAAAACTTTATTGTTTAGGCAAGCCTACCCAGATGCTTAGAAATGCTGCTGTGAATTCTAATCTGTTTTAGTATTCTAACTATTTGTATGTTTCAAAGTATTGTAAATTTCATTGATTTAACTGCTTAGCTTTTTTGTAACCCACTTTGAGGTTTGTTTGTTTGTTTGTTTGTTTGTTTTACAATCAAGCAGTGTATAAATTTTTACGAAATAAATGAATAAAAACAAGATGCTCACCTTAGCGCTTAAAGCCCCAATTTTATGAAAACATAGCAAATGATATTCTAAGTCTTAATGTTCTCAACAATGACAAAATTAATAATTAACTTCAAAACTAAAAGGGAAATCCAATCCGCAATAGCTCCATTGGAATATCACAGTTGTGAGACACTGGGAGGTAACTGGCTGACATGTGGGCTATAATGGTTCGGAAATATTTGAAAGGACTTAACAGCTACTTTTTGGTCACATCACAGTGAGAAGATGATACTTCCTTATTGATCTTGGTGGGTTTGGGCAATGCTGACTCCAGATTTTGGGAGAGTCCTTGGGGAAGATGCCTTTAGTTGGCCGACTCCCTTATTGGGTCCACCTCTTGTTTGCTTCCACTGACCTTTCACATACTCCCTTCCTCTGGACCCAAACCACAGAAGCCCCCAGAGGGAAAGCAGGCAAGTGGAATATCTTGCTCTATTTCCTGACCCCTCAATGATTTGCATGCTTAGGGAGGGCAGGTGAATGCAGGCACCAGCTGGGCAAGAAGGCTCTGGAGCAGCGGCTCTCAACCTGTGGGTCCCCAGATGTTGTTGGACTACAACTCCCATCATCCCTAAGCTCTGGCCTTGCCAGCTGAGGGTGATGGGAGTTGTAGTCCAACAACATCTGGGGACCCACAGGTTGAGAAAGGCTGCCTGGAGGTTGACAGTGTTGCCCCCTTGCAGGGGTGTGGGCCGCAACATGTTCCCAACAGTGCCTGACCCTGACACTGGCTTACACATCTTTGCCAGTGTCAATGTAACCCAACAGTCCATGGTTTGGCAGCTATGGACAGTTGTAAAGTGCTATCCACTACAGGCTTCTTATACAGGTAAAATGGCAAAGAAATCTCACCAGCTTAAAAGACAAACAGCCTTAAAAAAACAAAGCCTTAGGGAAGGAGGGAGACAAATGGAGGTTTAGTAAGAACGGTTGGAACAAAATGTTATCTAGGGAAAAGGTTACAATAGTTATAACTATCTTGGATTTCCTAAATGGACGTTAATAGTTATCAGGGATCACGGTTAACCATTCACAGATGCCGGTGTGCCTGGAGGGGTAAAATACCACTTGATATCTTCTGACTGGTAATTTGGGGTTAGAGCTGACAGAGAGGCAGAAGCTAACAGGAGACATTTTAGGAAACAAAGTTGCCTCACCAGTTTTGATCTTTGGTCAGCTTCGCCTCAGAGAGCTAGCTCCAAAAGTTAAGAAAGTCTCATTTATTTCTTGAAATAACTACCAATTTTTATTACTACCAAAGCACGGGGGTGGGGGGGCTCCTCTGGGAATAGGGGGGGGAGAAATAGACCGAAGAACATTGGATTTCACATCTTTCCTCTGTGAACACTTCTGGACATTTTTAGCGATTCTGCCACGGAAGCTATTTCCGATGGGCAAATCCCAGATACGTCCTGGAAAACCTGGACGTATGGCAGTCCTCACCTGTATACAGTTCAGCATACAGAGCACCATGCTCACTCCATACGTCCTTCCTTATGGATTTGTATAGATTTTTATATCCAAGGTGCTCACTGTTCTGTAAATACCTGAAGTATTTATATCATCAGCTGGAGACTTCTTGTCACCTTTGCCCCTGAAGACATTTTAAAGCTGCTCTGTGACCCTTTTTATATTAAGGAATCACAGTCTGGTTCTTTTGTGATTCAAGTGGAGGCCTTTTTTTCTTTTCTATGGGCTTAGCAGTTGCAAAACGTTTCCCATCCTTTAATAAACTTAAACTTTTTCACCCAACATGCAGGCACTGGGACCTCACAGCTCTGCCTGCTTCTGCATGTAGAACTGTTCCTAGACTTTAGCACCAAACCTACCACCTTAATTTTTTCACCTCGGGACCTTATCACAATCTTTTTTTTAAAAAAAGTCTTTTTATTTATTTGTAATTTTTATTAAATTTCCAAATTATACCGTTCAAATTAAACATCTGATATTATACCATACATTCATTGTCTTCCCTCCTTCCCCTTTCAAGGTTCATTTAACTTACCCACCATTCCTGCGTATTTTGATATATCCATCTAATTCTGTTCTCCTATTGTGCATCACTTCAATATATGTTATACTGTTCAATTTACTTTAATACTGCCAGTGTTTTCAACTGCGCACAATTGTTTTCAATATACTCAACAAGAATTTCCCACTCCTCTTTAAATACCTGTTCTTCTTGCTCTTTTATTCTGCTTGTTAGACCTCCTAACTCTGCATATTTTTTTCATCTTAAGTTGCCAATTCTCCTTGCTAGGGACCTCCCACACTTTCCATTTTTTGGGGCTAGCAAAATCCGAGTCGCTGTTGTTGCATACATGAATAATTTTTTTCAACCCCTGGGAACCTCTGTCTGAACAATTCCTAATAGAAATGCTTCTGGGATTTTTCGGAGGGTTGTTTTGAACATCCCCCCCCCAATCTCATTATATATCTTTTCCCAATATTCTTTAACTTTTTTGCTTGCCCAGCACTACCACTTTTTTGTCATTGGGAAAACATGTGCTGTGATTATAATAATAATAATATAATAATAATAATTTATTATTTATACCCCGCCCATCTGGCTGGGCCTCCCCAGCCACTCTGGGCAGCTTCCATAAAAACCAAAAATACAATAAAATATCACACGTTAAAAACTTCCCTGAACAGGGCTGCCTTAAGATGTCTCCTGAATGTCAGGTAGTTGTTTATCGCTTTGACATCTGCTGGAAGGGCGTTCCACAGGGTGGGCGCCACTACCGAGAAGGCCCTCTGCCTGGTTCCCTGTAGCTTTGCTTCTCGCAATGAGGGAACCGCCAGAAGGCCCTCGGCGCTGGACCTCAGCGTCCGGGCAGAATGATGGGGGTGGAGACGCTCCTTCAGGTATACTGGACCGAGGCCGTTTAGGGCTTTAAAGGTCAGCACCAACACTTTGAATTGTGCTCGGAAACGTACTGGGAGCCAATGCAGGTCTTTCAAGACCGGTGTTATATGGTCTCGGTGGCCGCTCCCAGTCACCAGTCTAGCTGCCGCATTCTGGATTAGTTGTAGTTTCCGAGTCACCTTCAAAGGTAGCCCCACGTAGAGTGCATTGCAGTAGTCCAAGCGGGAGATAACCAGAGCATGCACCACTCTGGCGAGACAGTCCGCAGGCAGATAGGGTCTCAGCCTACGTACCAGATGGAGCTGGTAAACAGCTGCCCTGGACACAGATTTAACCTGTGCCTCCATGGACAGCTGAGAGTCCAAAATGACTCCCAGACTGCGCACCTGGTCCTTCAGGGGCACAGTTACCCCATTCAGGACCAGGGAATCCTCCACACCTGCCCGCCTCCTGTCCCCCAAAAACAGTACTTCTGTCTTGTCAGGATTCAACCTCAATCTGTTAGCCGCCATCCATCCTCCAACCGCCTCCAGACACTCACACAGGACCTTCACCGCCTTCACTTGTTCTGATTTAAAAGAGAGGTAGAGCTGGGTATCATCCGCATACTGATGAACACCCAGCCCAAACCTCCTGATGATCTCTCCCAGCGGCCGCATGTAGATGTTGAAAAGCATGGGGGAGAGGACAGAACCCTGAGGCACCCCACAAGTGAGAGCCCAGGGGTCTGAACACTCATCCCCCACCACCACTTTCTGAACACGGCCCAGGAGGAAGGAGCGGAACCACTGTATAACAGTGCCCTCAGCTCCCAGCCCCTCAAGACGGTCCAGAAGGATGCTATGGTCGATGGTATTGAACGCCGCTGAGAGATCCAGCAGAACTAGGAAACAGCTCTCACCTTTGTCCCTAGCCCGCCGGAGATCATCAACCAGTGCGACCAAGGCAGTTTCAGTCCCATGATGAGGCCTGAATCCCGACTGGAAGGGATCCAAATGGTCCGCTATTAGTGAATAAGTAACTAGCAAATTACTGGAAACAATAATTTATAGTAATTTGGGTATGTCACAATCTCAATATTGCAATTAATAAATAAATAAGTAAATGTGTACATTTCAATTTCATTTATTTATGTCATAAAATTTATACACTGCTTGATTGTAAAAGACCTCAGAGTAGTTTAAAAAAAGACATAACCATAAAATCGGAGGGTGGGGTGGAATACAATGCATTAAACCATACAAACAGTTTGAATACTAAACAGATTAAAATTCACACCAGCATTTCTAAGCATCTGGGTAGGCTTGCCTAAACAAGAATTGTTTTTAGCAGGCATCGAAAAGAATACAGTGAAGGTGCATGGTTGATACCAATAGGCAGGGGGTTCCAACATGTAGGTGCTATCACACTAAATGATTGAGATCTTACAAATATGGAACGGGTATTATGTGGCACCTGTAACAGTGCCAGTTCCACTGATCAAAGCAGTTGAGTAAGCACATGTGGTGCATGGTGATCTCATGGGTAAACTGGTCCCAAGTTATTAATGGCTTTGTATACTAATAGTATGACCTTGAACCTAGCCCAGTAGTACATCGGCAACTAGTTTAGATCTCTGAGCTCAGCCAGTTGGTCAGAGCAGCTCTTTGAGGGCTCCACATGGGGAGTCAGTAACCTCTGGACTGTCTGAAATAACTCCGCTGGCTGGCTGCTAGAGGAAGCAATGATGTTCTGTGCCATACACACACGGCAGAAATCATTGAGTGTCACCATTAGCCAGCAACTACCTCTCCCAGTTTCTGACTGCAGAACTTTCCTGAAATCATTCTGTGCCAGACTCAGAAGGGCATAGAGCATGAAGTGGGTATGCAACAACATCTGTCTAATCTTTCAGGACAACTCACTTCCTTTCCTTACCTATATATTTTCTGCTACTTTCCTATAGGTTGTGCAACATTTTACTCCCATTTGTATCAGAACAGCGTGGAACTCTTTTCCTTCCACCGCAGTCATATGACATTCTGTGACAGCTGCACGCCTGTTGCAGACAGAGGGTGCCGTGCTTTTGCACTAATATTGCAATCTGATGCTTCTCCTTCTGTGTCAGATGTTCATCTGCACAGAAGTGTGGAGGCTCTCACTCCAACATTTTCCTCTTTTTGTTATGACCATGTTGCTGTAGCAGTATTCCCATGAAAGCACCAGAAGTGTGAAAAGGCGAGTGCTAACTACCGCACAATTGCACTCATTTCACACGCTAGCAAGGTTATGCTTAAAATTCTACAAGGAAGGCTCAAGCAGTATGTGGACCGAGAACTCCCAGAAGTGCAAGCTGGATTTAGAAGAGGCAGAGGAACCAGAGACCAAATTGCAAACATGAGCTGGATAATGGAGAAAGCTAGAGAGTTCCAGAAAGACATCTACTTCTGCTTCATTGACTATGCAAAAGCCTTTGACTGTGTTGACCACAGCAAACTATGGCAAGTTCTTAAAGAAATAGGAGTGCCTGATCACCTCATCTGTCTCCTGAGAAATCTCTATGTGGGACAAGAAGCTACAGTTAGAACTGGATATGGAACAACTGATTGGTTCCAAATTGGGAAAGGAGTACGGCAAGGCTGTATATTGTCTCCTTGCTTATTTAACTTATATGCAGAATTCATCATGCGAAAGGCTGGGCTGGATGAATCCCAAGCCGGAATTAAGATTGCCGGAAGAAATATCAACAACCTCAGATATGCAGATGACACAACCTTGATGGCAGAAAGTGAAGAGGAATTAAAGAACCTTTTAATGAGGGTGAAAGAGGAGAGCGCAAAATATGGTCTGAAGCTCAACATCAAAAAAACGAAGATCATGGCCACTGGGCCCATCACCTCCTGGCAAATAGAAGGGGAAGAAATGGAGGCAGTGAGAGATTTTACTTTCTTGGGCTCCATGATCAGTGCAGATGGTGACAGCAGTCACGAAATTAAAAGACGCCTGCTCCTTGGGAGAAAGGCGATGGCAAACCTAGACAACATCTTAAAAAGCAGAGACATCACCTTGCCAACAAAGGTCCGTATAGTAAAAGCCATGGTTTTCCCAGTAGTGATGTATGGAAGTGAGAGCTGGACCATAAAGAAGGCTGATCGCCGAAGAATTGATGCTTTTGAATTATGGTGCTGGAGGAGACTCTTGAGAGTCCCATGGACTGCAAGAAGATCAAACCTCTCCATTCTGAAGGAAATCAGCCCTGAGCGCTCACTGGAAGGACAGATCGTGAAGCTGAGGCTGCAATACTTTGGCCACCTCATGAGAAGAGAAGACTCCCTGGAAAAGACCCTGATGTTGGGAAAGATGGAGGGCACAAGGAGAAGGGGACGACAGAGAATGAGATGGTTGGATGGTGTTCTTGAAGCTACCAGCATGGGTCTGATCAAACTGCGGGAGGCAGTGGAGGACAGAAGTGCCTGGCGTGCTCTGGTCCATGGGGTCACGAAGAGTCGGACACGACTAAACGACTAAACAACAACAACAACAACTGTTCCCTTGACCACCTCTATAGAGTTCTTAAGTTTCCAGCACTTATTCACAAGGGCATTGTGTGAATGCACTCTTAACAGACACTGAGATTATAATACAGACTTCAGTATAGACTATACTATAGTATAAACTATAGTATACAACAGAAAATATAGTGAAGCCGAATTATATTGCTTTAAGTTATACCATTCTAAGGGTTGATTCACACAAGTCAAATATTTCTGCACAGAAACTAGTTTGGTGTATGAAATTCCCAGAGTCCTGCATGCAGTTCGACCTTATATGAATGTGTATGTTGCGGGTAAAAGGTAAAGGGACCTCTGACCGTTAGGTCCAGTTGCAGATGACTCTGGGGTTGTGGCGCTCATCTCACTTTACTGGCCGAGGGAGCCAGCGTACAGCTTCTGGGTCATGTGGCCAGCATGACTAAGCCGCTTCTGGTGAAGCAGAGCAGTGCACGGAAACGCTTCCCGCCAGAGCGGTACCTATTTATTTACTTGCACTTTGATGTGCTTTCGAACTGCTAGGTTGTCAGGAGCAGGGACTGAGCAACGGGAGCTCACCCCATCATGGGGATTGGTAGAATAATTTCTCAGGCAAACCTTGTATCCTGGCTTAAGTTTTAGAAGTGTGGGGCCTTCTGGTCAAAATAATATTTTTGTTTCATCTTTTGAATTTCTTTTACTCTTTTGGGACTTTCAGTTTTGTTAGGCTGTAGTAAATCTTCAGATATAGGCAATTTAGCTCTGATAAAGGTAAAGGTACCCCTGCCCGTACGGGCCAGTCGTGTCCGACTCTGGGGTTGCGCACCCATCTCGCTTAAGAGGCCGGGGGCCAACGCTGTCCGAAGATACTTCTGGGTCATGTGGCCAGCGTGACAAGCTGCATCTGGCAAGCCAGCGCAGCACACGGAAACACCGTTTACCTTCCCGCTAGTAAGCGGTCCCTATTTATCTACTTGCACCCGGGGGTGCTTTCGAACTGCTAGGTTGGCAGGCGCTGGGACCGAACAACGGGAGCGCACCCCGCCGCGGGGATTTGAACCGCTGACCTGACGATCGGCAAGTCCTAGGCGCTGCGGTTTTACCCACAGCGCCACCCGCATCCCTGTTTTAGCTCTGATACCCCTTCCCATTCAAAGTTGTGCAGGAGATCAACCATTCTCCACTGGGGTGCTCCTTGAATCAGCAGAGAATTGTATCAGTCACTTCCACTGTCTAAAGCTTTCTTCGACAGATTTTTGACCTTCTGGACAGACCTTTCTATAAGCCCATTCAACTGAGGAAAGTTAGGGCTTGATGGTTTGTGTTGAAAATCCCAGTCTTTGGCAAACATCCTGAATTCTGCACATGAGAACTGTGGAACATTATCACTGAACACTTCATCTGGAATATGATGTCTGTTGAATATCCCATTTCAGGCTGGCAATCACTGCTCTACTGCTGGTACATTGAATTGTGTGTATTTCTGAAAAGAGAGAATAATAATCTGTAACTATTAAGTAGTTCTTGGAATGCCATGTGATTAAGTCAGGTGTTTTTTTTTCTTCTGGTAGGAACTGGATTCAATGGCTCTGGTTGTTGATGTGACTTGTATTTTAAGCAGGTGAAACAACCTTCTACCTTAGCTATTATATCCTGATTAATTATAGGCCAATATATCACATTTTGTGCATTTCCCCCCCATTTCTCAATGGCAAGATGATCCTTGTAGATTTTATGTAGTATTTCTTCATGAGGGCATCCCCCCCCCATTTCTCAATGGCAAGATGATTTTATGTAGTATTTCTTTATAAGGGCTAGGAGGTATCACCACTTTGCTTCCTTTGAAGATGATGCCATCTATCGCTGTGAGTTCATGTCTGAAATTCTAGTAATCTCTGAAACTTACATCACATATGCCCTTAGTTTCATGCCAGCCTCTAATTACTACTTCATTCAGGATTTGCATAGATCTTTATCAGATTCATCTTTGATCTGCTGTAGTTTCTCATTTGCCATTTTCATTTGCCACAGGAAGGGAAGCAGCAAGCATATCCACATAAATATGTCTCTGAAATCTTTTCCACTACTGCAGGGGGGGGAACAACACTTGAAAGCGCATCTGCAGTGAACAAACATTTCCCTGTTGTGTTTAAGTCACCTACAGATGATACTTCTGCAGTTTCAGCATCGTTCATTTGATCTGTAATGTACAGTCATTCAGTGGTTCGTGGAATAAAGTTCTGATAGGCTTATGATCAGTTTCCACAGCCACTGTGTTGCCATAAATATATTGAGTAAATCTTTCACAAGCAAATAATATACTAAGTAACTCTTTCTCAATCTGAGCATATCTCGTTTCAGCATCAGTGAAGGACTGGTAAGGACTTTGTAAGACCGCAGCACTCAATTAGATGTTGAGGAATCTTCTGAAATCAGGATTTGGCAAGGCCACTGATTATTGCTCTCCCTTAATTATAAAGTAAGGTATTATAAATTATAAAGTAATTGAAATATCCAGCTCAGTGATGTGCACATAGAGCATATGTATTGTTTTATGATTGATTTTGGGAGCAGATGCAATACCAAATGATAGGTGCAAACATCTATAATGTCAAAATGGAGTACTCAATGCAGAGGTGTACCTAGGCTCCCTTGTGCCCATGGCAAGGAGGTGTATTGCCGGCTGCAGCGCCGCCACCACCCATCTCCAGAAATGACATAATTCAGTAATCACAAATGACTGTTAAACTGGGTGTTTAACAGCACAATCCTACTCAAAAGTAAATCCCAAAAGTAAAAGTAAATTTACTCAGAAGTAAATGGGGCTTCCTTCCAGGAAACTGGGCATAGGACTATAGCCTAAATCAGGCAAGCCAGAGGCAGGAACTTCTGACAATATCCCACATACCTTTTTGTTATTTCTAACAAGGCACCAGCAGAAAGGCACTTGCAAACTGTGCCATTATCTCCTCTCTGGCTGGTAATTTTTTTTCTTTTTTTAAAATTCCCTTGTTGAGATCTCTTGGATCTAAGGGGGGGGCCATTAGGGGCGCATCGGAAGATGGCTGACAATGACAACTCTCCGACCCACATGAGGTAATTAAGAGGCTGTGATGGGAGTAAACAGCCTCCCGCCCCGCCCCCCAAGTGTGTGTGGGGAACTGCCCTTGCCTGCTGTGCCCTATACCACCCCCGAATTTGAGGAGGTGGGGGCACTAGGCAGAAAGCCCTTGTGCGGACTTCGGCGCTCCTGGACGCTGTCTCTGATTCGCGCCTCTAGCTGAAGCAACTTCAAAAGAAACAATTAGGAGGAAGCTAATGCACATATTTCAAGGAAGAATGGGGAGTAAAGACTGCTAACCGAAGAGATCTCTGAGAAACAAGACGGGTCGGAGGAACAGGAATAAATCATGAGAAGACACACCAAGGCTCGGTATGTTCAGCAACGGGACCGGATGGGGGGGGGACTTTCCTTTCTTTTCTCTATGTGATTAACCAATAACACCCCCCCCCCCACAAGTCACAAGTCAGAAATGCCGTTTAAATGACTTAAGCTGAGGATTTAAGACTGTGTGGAGATAATCTTCTAACCAAAGCATGTTTTAAGGAATCGTGGAAAGTATAAGAGCTTTGGAATGACGCAGCAAAAAATAGCGTCGCCATTTTGGCAAGTTCTGTCGAAAGACTTATGTCTGGGAGGAGGAATAGATCTGTTTTCATATTGTGGGTGAGCCTCCTCAGAGGGACTAAAGAAGGCGACAGATTTGCGAGACTGATGATGGAAAGAGTGCTTTTATTTATGAAAGTGATGGTATATGGAAACCATCTCGACATGATGATTGGACGAACGGTCAGAAGAGATCATAAAGAAAAAAAGAAAAATATACGAACAAGATGAGATGTGAGAACAGCAAGATAGGACTGGATAGAATTATGAACATTATTTTGACAGATTTGTGGATATTAACGCAGCAGCAAGAAGATGATTGGAATCCCCTTCGGAACTTGAAATATGTGTCCCCCCAACAAAAAATTTAAAATTTGGCTTTGTAATTCGGAATTTATGTGATGTGATTTGATTTGATTGGTCGGTTAATAAAAATTATTTTTTTAAAAAAGAGATCTCTTGGATCTAGGCATATGCACAACTGAGCATTATGTTTCTCCGCAAGTACCAATGAACTCACCCAGTCAGCTGGTTCATCTGTTTTCTTAATTACTTCTAAGTCCTCCATCCTATCTAGCTCAGTTTGTAGGAGAGCAAATGGCACTTTCCTGCATTGGGAGGCACTGTATTATTAATCTGGATGGAGTCTTCACCTGGTCAAGCAGCCTAATCCAACAAACAAGTCCTGGTATTCTGCTATGAGTGGCCCTTACCCTTGGACAGTATGGCCCTGCAATGCAAAGATGTGTTTTACCAGATTTAGTTTTTCACAGGTTGCGACCCAAGATGGGTGTCATATTCTTGGGTACAATAAGGAACAACAAGCTGCTGTTCTCTGTTTTGGCCTTATTGACAAACTGGGAGAATCTTTTTCAGATGAGTTCCGTTCCTGTTTAAATGGGATAGATGTCTCATTCACCTGCACAGAGAAGCTCAAGTCCCTTTCACTAGTCTACTACCATCAACATACAACTTGCCATATTTTTCCGTGTATAAAATGAGGTTTTTTTCACTCTAAAATAATGTTTAAAAATGGGGGTCGTCTTATACACTGATAGTGCATGGGGGGGGACGGGTGATTGGTTGCAGTCACAAGCAGGAGCTTGTCAGTGGCGATTTTGTGGGTGATTGGTGGCTCAATCAAGTGCTGGTTTGGATTGGCTGCTGCTGCAGTAATTGGTTGGGTGATCGGTTGCTGCAGCTAGGGTTGCTGTGGATTAGCTGTCGCTTTGGGAATTGGGCATGCAGTTCCCCTTTGCTGTTGGTGAGCGGGCAGATGCATGTTGTCTTCTTTGGCAAAGCGAACCATTGTCAGCGTATGTCATTCGGGTTAGTGATTTTCTGCATTTGCCACCCAAAAAAGCTCAACAACTCTGGGCCATCTCCCCCCATTTTCTTAAATTTGAGTCCCCCAAAATAGGGGGCGTCTTATACACGGAAAAATACGGTATCATCTAAAGTATCTTCAACAGTCTGCACCTGATTTTTCTTTCTTTCTCTGGTTTAGCTACACCTTTTGAAATTATTATGCTTCCCACAGTTCAAACATTATTTTCCAAATGCTCTACAGTGTTTGGGTCCTAGCTGCATTCCACACTTTCCCCATGCTTATTTCTTTTGAATTCCTCCTTTCACAGCTGCTTGTGAGGAAGGCATTTCACCCTTTTGAACTGGCTTCCTTATACTCTATTCCTTAATATGCAGAGTAGGGACAACATATTCACGTGTTTTCAGAGCTGTGTTCTGTGCTTTCACAGTTTCTGGATTCGAGTCCAATGGCAAAGGAATTATCTCACTTCTTCCTTGCTAGCTGTAGTGAAGGGGGAATAGAAAAAGATGGCAAGTTCAAAAAGTGCCAATTGTTTGATTGAATCACTATTTCTCCCCAGACCGAGGACTCAGCAACATTGGCAAAGAAAAAGCGCTTTATGCGCGTTATATATACAGTGGTATCTCGGGTTACATATGCTTCAGGTTACATACGCTTCAGGTTACAGACTCTGCTAACCCAGAAATATTACCTTGGGTTAAGAACTTTGCTTCAGGATGAGAACAGAAATCGTGCAGCGGCAATGAAGCAGCAGCAGGGGCCCCATTAGCTAAAGTGGTGCTCCAGGTTAAGAACAGTTTCAGGTTAAGTACGGACCTCAGGAATGAATTAAGTACTTAACCTGAGGTACCACTGTACATTATAGCACTGTGATACCAGATGGTGCTGTGGAGTTCTGTTTTTGCCAATCTGGTTTTTCATGCAAAGTTTACGACACGTTTAACAGAAATGCTTCTTTGATGTGTCTAGCTCCAGCTCTAGCGCAGGTTACAGAAACTGTAAAGGGCAATCCTTGCTGGTGTCCCTTTTGTTTTTCAAGACATTACTGGAGTGCTCTTTTTTCACACATGCAGTTGTCTCTCGGGCGGGTGGGGCATGGTGTATAAAATACAACACTATCTCTTTTTTTTAATAAAATGTGGGAAGTTCTTACATCATGTGAATTGCACCCTTGTTGTTTCTCACACTGCTTTGTGGCAAACATCCCTGTAACTAATTGAAACTACTTGGGAAGAGGGCAGGGCTTGAAAGGTCACTGTGGTTTGGTTTTGGTTTTTCGTTAGGTAGAGGCATGTGCACCTACACAGACAGCTAATGCAAGCTGGGGCAGAGCCACAATATATAGTCAAAGCATATTCAACACGTATGACTCCCCACAAGAAATCATGGGAACTGTAGTTTTCCCTCGAGACATACAATTTTCAGTGATCTTAACAAACCATAGTTCAAGCTTCCTCAACCTCAGCCCTCCAGATGTTTTGAGACTACAATTCCCATCATCCCTGACCACTGCTCCTGCTAGCTAGGGATCATGGGAGTTGTAGGCCAAAAACATCTGGAGGGCCAAGGCTGAGGAAGCCTGCTATAGTTCCCAGGATTTGCTTCGAATGTGCATTGAATGTGCTTTAAAAGTGAGCTCTCAATTAACCTGCATAGACAGATGATTCTGCATCCCCAGAACATGTGAGAGTCTGTTTGGGGGAATTTCACCACACCCCAACAAGTATCACCCGGAGAACAGAATACTTGCTGAGATTTCCACCATCATTATCTATGTCTGGAGATTCAGACTTTCCTTTTCCGATTATGCAAGTCAATTGACAGGGATTGCTCTCTTGGTTTGTTTGCATGGGGGCGGGGAGGAGGCTGCACCCCCAGAAATAGCGCCTGAGAAGAGATGACCACAATCACAATCCTTCCATGACTGCAACTATTCCTCCCCCTCCCCCAGTCCACGGAAAATGAAGGCTTGGAGAAAAGAGCATTCAGATTAAGCACAGGTGCACATTGAGAAGTCACTACCAAAATAATAGCATGCAGCTGATTCACATGGAAATCCATGGTGAAGAAATGATGCAATAAATAAAATCAAACTATTATAAAAGCAATCTGAAAATCAGGGAATGAAGGGCCTGAAATGGCGGCATTACTGCAGGGTGGAGCATGTGTTGTGTGCCTCCTGAAGCAAGAAAGAAGAAGCAGCAGTACGAGGAATAATCACTAATTTGGATTGGACCAAGATCTGGGGGGGGGAGTGCACTTTTATAAACAAGTCTGTAAAATGTGTGACTTGATTTCATTCCTGCCTAGAAATGTTAATGGGAGTGATATGTACCTGGTGAAGTGCACAAGGATCTCACTATATCACACATGAAACATGAAGCAATTCCTACCGAGTGCTCTGGGCAGACCACCCAAAATTGCATCAATAGTGGGTCCAAGTTCAAATTCTGCCATGACAGCGGCACTTGGGAAATCTAATCCTGACCCTAAGTGCTTTTGCCTCAGTCATGTTGACACAATGTCAGAATTCTTACTTACTGAGAACGTGAACATAATTTGTAACTGCAGACCACGTATACTTACAGAGGAAAGTCAAAATTGAGCAACTCTGTCTCTTACTGTGTACCGTGACTCAGTTTGATATTTTGATGTATCAAAGTCAACTCCATTTCTCCGTTTACATACAGTACTTTAGCAACATCACAGCTCTGTGACTTCAAGTTCTACAAATTCTACAATGTATCTAGGCACAAGTATTCTTGATGCACTACACTTTAAAATCAGCTTTAAACAAGTTTAATTACAATACCTTCCCAGTTAAAGGACCATAGGAAATACTGTTCTGCAATAAGGAGAAAGTTCTCTTTACAAACACTTATAAAGGTTCCCGCAAACTATAATTCTCTGGGTTCTTTGGGGGCAGAACAAAAACTGTTTAACTGGTTCAAACAGTTCTTTTTTTCTTTAAAAAATGTGTAGGGGTACTCTCATTTTCCTACTCATTGAAATACTGCACCTCAATGAAGCCCAACGTAGATTCACAAAATGTTTAGGGTTATGCGTACCCCTGCGTAACCCCAGAAAAAAAGCACTGGGTTCAAGCCCATGTAAGTCTTTAGTGCAAAGTTACCTTTAGCCAAGGGACACGGGTGGCGCTGTGGGTTAAACCACAGAGCCTAGGACTTGCTGATCAGAAGGTCAGCAGTTCAAATCCCCATGACGGGGTGAGCTCCCGTTGCTTGGTCCCTGCCCCTGCCAACCTAGCAGTTCGAAAGCATGTCAAAGTGCAAGTAGATAATTAGGTACCGCTCCGGCGGGAAGGTAAACGGCGTTTCCGTGCGCTGCTCTGGTTCGCCAGAAGAGGCTTAGTCATGCTGGCCACATGACCTGGAAACTGTACGCCGGCTCCCTTGGCCAATAAAAGGAGATGAGCGCCGCAACCCAAGAGTCGGTCACAACTGGACCTAAGGTCAGGGGTCCCTTTACCTTTACCTTTACCTTTAGCCAACTAGTTCTGAGCCACCGTCGATCAATCTGGGACTATACCACAAAGAGTTGCAAATGTCAAGCAAACCTCAATGATATGGAAGGTCTTGGGTTTCAGCATCTTTTTCAAAGCTCAACAGTACTGTAGTCAGTGGCGTGGAATTGGACCAGAACTGCAGTGTTGGGAAACGTAGGTCCAAGCTTTTCTCTCTTTTCCAGATTGAAATCCACATACCACCACAACCCCAAGCTCTGCTGTGAAGCTTCCAGTTCGAAGGGACAATATTGTGCCTATGTTTTCCCTGCCACCCATGAGGCTATTAGCAGTTTGGCAGGATTTTGATAATAAAAAGAGCACAAGGGCAATAATTATTACCCTATCCCGTGGCCACTGCCACATCCAGACCCCCACCCCATGCTAGCAGCTTCATCAATGCTTTGAAAATGGCGACAGATTCCTAATAAATTACCCTTAGGAATAGTTAAAAGAATAAAAATAAAATCTTTGTAAGTAGATATCGCTTCTGATTGTTTTCCAATGGGTACACTTTATAGATGAGTAAACAGAGGGGAACCATAGGCAAATAGATATGAAGAGCAATTAAAACTATTAAAATTATCCAATACCTAAAAATGCTCCCCAAGTGACTTTTCCAGTTTCCATAGCACATTATTGGCTCATCTAGAAATAGAACTGTTGAGCGTGCATTTCTCCCAAAGTAATAGCGAAGCTACCTTGCTGTTGCTGTCATATATAGTTAATTCTCAAGGCGATCTAAAATTGCACATATTTTCTGCTTTTACAAAGCCAAATAATCCTGCTATTCAACTTAATGCACTAAGAATTTGCTGATTATGACATGTAGGCTCCCATCTGATAATAGTTTTGCAACCTCTGAATCAATCATTCTAAATAGCAATGTACATGACATGTTGTAGTCCTTTATCTTTAGGCAGTATTTGACATGAAAAAACTGGCTTAAACTGAAAGGTCCATAATTTGATCTGGAAACCCCTGTACTGTTCCCAGTTCAGACCACATGACTGGCTGTACTCTCTCATCAGGAACAGAGAAAATCACTTTGTAGATGGTCAGAAGTGTCATTCTAGCACACAGAAGCTGATGTACTGGACTAT
Organism: Podarcis vaucheri; assembly: GCF_965113315.1. Lineage (NCBI taxonomy): Eukaryota > Metazoa > Chordata > Lepidosauria > Squamata > Lacertidae > Podarcis > Podarcis vaucheri. The sequence continues at coordinate 52,373,946 of NC_138767.1, read as the reverse complement.
TCTGTGGCATCGGGTCTTAAGACACATTGATCAAAACACAAGTGGATATCTATTGGCTTGCAGAAGCTAGATATAGTAGTGGCCATTAGGAGCCATTGTCGTCATCAGATCCCAAAAAGAAATGTGTATACTGCCCTTCAACATTAGCTTTGAGGGCAACTTACAAATTAAAACCAATCAAAACATCAACAGAAGTTGAAAGCAACTTAAAAATGTTAGTTTCTGTTTGCCACTATGCAGCTGCTTAGAGTCACAAGACTCTGTTTACATTCCAGAGACATTCCATGCTGTTGGAAGTCTCACGGAAGACAGGAGACGGATGTGACGTTACTGGTTTCCTGTCCCTTTGTTTGTTTCAGTTGCTCTCTGCTCTCAGAGAGAGGATGATATATTTTCTGTCTATGTAGCTTAGTAATAAAACTCATAGCGATGTAGCCATAAATCTCATCACTTCCGTGTGCTGTTTTGATTCTCTGCTGAATGGGAATGTGCCTGGAGCCTCATCAAAGGCTCAGGTCGTTAATCACGTTGGAGGGCGATTCTGGAAGTGGGGCTTTATCAGCTCAGCTGAGCACAGGTTCAGACAAAAAAAAACAGGCCTAAGTTGGAAAAAATAAAAAGGTACCAGAAAGATCAAATTGATGTGTGCACAAGTGAGCTTCCCTAGGGAAAGGGTATCAGAGATAAGAGCAAAAACCAAAAGTATCCTCTCTCCCAGTTGCCAGTTGCCTCACCTCTGACACAAAGAGCACTCAGAGGAGACCATCAACCAGAGACCATAGTATATGGGCAGATTCATGTAGGAGCAAGCGTTCCTTCAGGGACCTGAGGCCCCAGTTGTGTAGAATATCATAGGTATTGAACTGAGCAATTATTTCCCACATATTCAATAAACGTTTTATAATATTCTTTAAATGTTTAAACAAGTTGCCAATTTTTGATTAGGAGTTCTAGCATAAGAAGGTTTCCTAATATGTCAGAAATTCAACATGATATTGGCACCTATACCAGTGGAGGGTGGTAGGATCAGTGGAGCCTATTTCCCCCTTTTTCTTACTATCACTGCTGCGTGTTGGGCAAGTTTCAACTGCCAGCCCAGTTGGCTTCTGTACAAGGAATAGGGAGGGTCGGCCATCTTGTTCCTCACCTCAGTCAGCAAAAAGTCTTGGCTTCAGAAAGGTCACAAGATGGCAGTTGGTGAAATACAAGTGTTGTGAGCACTCATGCTCCAGTAGACTCTTTCACCCAGAGAGACTGAAATTTTGTAACTTGTCTGGAAAAGAATATTACAGTGCTTGATCTTGAGAAACACATGAATGAAAGAGAAAGAGATGCATGATTCCAGGGAAGGGAGAGAACTGCAGAATCACTTAATTGAGAACTGAGAAAAATAAGCAAACGCAAGGAAAGCTTCTGTGACGTATGGCCATCCAACCTCTGTGTAAAAATCAGCAGTGAAGAAGAGTTCACCACCTTCCAAGGGACTCAGAGAATTCTGGGAAGAATCCACCACCTTGAAGGCCATAGGCGAACAGCTGACAAATGCAACTCTCTTTGTTCCTAACCTTGAACCAATATATTGGGGGCCCTCATCTTTGTGGGGTATATAGTGGAAGCCTGAAAAGAAGGTGGCGTTCTTGTTTATTTTTTAAAGCTGAACAACCAATAAATTTAATTGTTTATATAGTGTCCCACCAAATAACCTGCACACTACCATCTCTATTTTCTTTCCTGTGGGGAATGAGCACAGAGCTTTCAGTTTCACATCTATATTTGCTCCAAGCACAATCGGACACCCGCACCAGAATAATATATTTTTGCCTGGCCACCATAGAAATGTCTCAGTTTATTATCTTGTCAGTTGTTTATCTGAACAATTCCTCAAAACCTTTCTGTTTGGTTTCCTCCAATCAGATGTTTATTGGAATTTAAGGATTCTAACCACATGTTTAGGCTGGCCACTTGCATCCCTATCAGGTCTCCTTGCACCTGCTCCTAATATGTTGTTGTTCGCTGAGTTTCTGTTGCAAGTGATAAGTACAGGCAAGTTTTCTGCTTACATACAGTTGGCTTTAGAGTGGCATTCCACTGCCATTCTTTCACGTCCCTGGACAGCCTTATTTATTTATACCTTGCCTTAGTTTCCACTTGCCAAGGTAGTTCTCAGGGTAGCTAACAACGTTCAAAATACACTAAAACAACCAACCACAAAACAACTAAAATAATTTAAAAGCCAAATACACACAACAACAACAACATCATCATCATCAACAACAACAACAAACTAAGAAGCAATGGCACAGAAAATTTAAAGTAGAGTCACCTTAAAATACCAAAAATAATGGAAAGGCCACAAGCCCACCCATGGTCTCTAGTGAAGGATGGACTGTAAATATAAATAATAAACAATAAGCTAACTAAATTGTGGACAGTAAAAGCTAAGGAGAGGGGCAAGCACCAGCAGAAAGTTACAGAAAAGGCCCTCACATCCAGTAGAGGTTGTTCCACCATTAGGGGGAATGGGGCACCCAGTTTGGCTTCAGCCAGCCCCCACCCACCTGCCCTCTTACTAACAACCAGCACTGACTTTCACTTCTTTCCTTATTCCCTGCAGAACCCAGCAAGGGAGAGGAAAGGGACAAAACTAGAATGAGCTGACTCTGTTTGACATTGGTTCTGGCTTAGGGTTGTCAGACCTCCAGGCCTGACATAGAGTCTCCTGGCTTGCCTACCTCCCTTACCAGGTTACAGGTGGAGGGCTTGACTCTCTAGGTAGGCAAGAGTAGTTGACGATGCTCATCGACAGAATTTTCCAGCATTAATGAATAAGTGCATGGTATACACAAAGTTACGGGTTTTTCTCTTGTTGACAGCTGACAAAAAAAAAGTGATGGCCCATATGATCCTAGTGAAAATGAGCAGTTACCAAAAGAAAGCCTGTGTCATTCACCACAAACGTCAGAGTAGGGCAACCACAGCTTCTGTGTTGCTCAGGGAGACCTTCCATTCACCACAGAAGATAGTTCCCCTCAGCTTTAACAGAGTGCCTCACAACTTACACAAGTCAGTTAAAGTCAAGTTGTTAAATACCAAGATTTGCATCATCATCATTTTACCTACCCAGCATTCTAAGGTCCCTGGGTGGGTTACAACAATTAAAACACAATATAAAAACAATTTAATCCCCAAAATAAGGTGGGTCCTAAAATATACATCTCAAGTGTCAAGAGGTGCATCTTTTGCCAGACACAGTTCTGTGGGGATGGAGTTCCACAACTTTAGAGTTTGTATCCAGTTTGTTCAGGTTCTAAATCATTACTAACAGGGCACTTTGTTCTTCATCTACCCATTCAATAATGCTCAAACTGCCTGCCCACCATACATTTAAAGCACATGACTTGCCCCAAAGAATCGTGGGAACTATAGTTTGTTCAGGGTGCAGGGAATGTACCTCAAGGAGGTGCAAACTATAGTTCCTAGGATTTTCAAAGGAAACTATGGCTTTAAATGCTTCTGAATGTATATGAATGCACTCAGCATCAGTATAAAGAAAGAAAAGTTGCTGCAGGAAGTAGTTTGTCATAAACAGAACCGACCCAGCCATTAGGTGGTGTAAGGCCTCCACCTCAGGTGCCGGAAGCCCCCAAGATGGCATTCCCACTGGTGCCCTGCCTGCCCTGCCACCTCTGGTGGTGGTGAAGTGGGCCAAAGTAAGCCCTCTAGTGGGCTAATTTTGGTGACAGGGATTTTTAACTTGCTTCAGCAGTGGAAACCTGAATTTCTGAAGTAGAATTAGTGACATGGGAGGTTGACATCTCTGCCAGCATCATGGCCCAAATCTGCTTCCCTTTTCTAAGTTTTAACCTTAAAAGGAAAATAAAAAAGATGCAATAGATCCTGATTATGGATCTGTCCCATCTACTTAGTTATGCAGTATACTGCTTTCTGAGCACACAAAGTACTCACACATCTCAATAATCTCCCAGGTAGGAAAAAAAATGGGCTGAGGGGGGGATAGAGCTGTCTTTTCCTCCACATGGCAGTGAAAGAGACGAGGCTTAGAAAGGATGACTTGCTCAATGCCACCCAGTTTGTTGTTAATGGCTGAGGTGACATTGAACTAGGGAAATCTGGCTCTGGATCTCTTAACTTCTAAAGCAAGGATGGGGAAGCTTTTTCATCCCCTTCTGGGCAAACTTTTGGGGGCCGCATTCAGTGGTGATCAGGGCCCGAGGGAAAAGTGAGCAGAGCAAGGAATGTAATGTTTACCTCTGTACAGCAGGTACACACCCTCTGCACACACACACACTCCCCCCACTCCATCCTTCATCTAGACAAGCACCAGGCAGCCCTAAACCCCCCCACACACACACAAAGTAGTTCCCATGAGGAGCGTGGCCTAGGGAGAGCCCCAAGGGACAGATGGAGAGGTCAAGAAGGTCACAATTGTCCCCCAGACCTGAGGTTCCCCACCCATGGCTGCAGTACACCGGCTCAATCAGGGCAAGTGTTTTTCTTAACCTGTTCTGTGTCAACAAAGCATTATACAATAGGAAGCTACATGGCCACAAAAAGTTCTTTAAATTCCATGTATTATTTTCATAATAGAAAGGACAGCCAGGAATTTATGACTACTGATAATCATCATTAGCTCAGGGATTGGAAAGACTAATTAAAGACTATAAATGGCACATTCCTTCTGAGCACCCTTAGGAAAATTGCACGGATCGAGTAAGTCTGCATTGCTCTGGGAAACTCCTGTCTCCTGGCAGAGGTGGATTTAGGGGAGCATGACCGGTTCAGGTATAGAGCCTTGAGAGCGCTGCAGGGGCGCCTCAACTATGACGTAGAATGGAAAGCAAGAGGCAGACAGTGCCGAATTTTGGGGTTGCACAGGGCACCCATTTAAATTTGAGACTCCAAGGTCCACTATTGCTCTTGAGCACGCTGGGGAAAGTAACTTTCTGTTGGACTATTTGCAGAATTCATACTATGCTTGCAATTGTATCTTGCTTTTTTGCAAAGAGCCAGACTGGAGAAGGAGACAGGGACCGCCTGAGTATACCTATAGGAAGAAGGGTCCTGTTTTCATTAGTACATTCTGAGCCTTTTTCAGGACATGCAGTGCCTTCATTTCAGGCAGTACTTAACTGAGAGATAGCAGGGCTCCAGCGTGCATAGAAGCTATTAACCTCAACAATGCAGACACCAATTGCCAAAGCCCAGTGCTTCAGGCACTAGGAATAGCAAGCCAGCAGCTCATGTGACACAGAATCATAGAATCACAGAACTATAGAGTTGGAAGAGACCATGAGCGCCATCAAGTCCAACCCCCTGCAATGCAGGAATCTTTTGCTCAATGTGGGTCTTGAAATTAAGAGGTTCATGCCCTACCAACTGAGCTTTCCTATGGCAGTTCTCTGGAAGGCAACCAGCTTCCCCTGGTGTGTACTGCTGCACCGGGAAGGAGGATCCCAACACTCTTACCCAAGGGTGATGTGAGGTGGCAGTGGAGATCAGGGAACTGTTATCTCTACACCGCGCAGGCATATAGCACCATCTAGTACAGGCCACTGCCATAACTGCTCACACTCACACAAAGCATTGCCACCCACCCAGGAACTGTGTCCTCCCAAAGTGCTGAAGTGATAGCTCTTGTACCTACGGCACCACCTTGCAAAAACTTCTGGTAAGGCAATCTTTAGCCCAAAATATCTGGAGGGCACTGGGATCTTGTTTCAGGCCAGGTCCTGGCTAGAGAGGGTCCACAACAATAAATTAATGTTGCTCTGTTGGACATACAGCCCTAAAAAACCCCCCACATTCTTGCTTTCTCGGTCCTATGATAATGAACATTGTGTGACATTGACTAGCCAAAGAGGCACAGAGACAAATGGATTATTTCCACAGTGAACTGGAGAGTTTATAACTTGTCCCATGCTACATGTCACCAGGACTCATGCAGTGCGTGCTCAAAAGCTGTTTTGTTTACTGTGGGAGGAAATTGACAACATGGAAATGCTCAAGTCAGTTTAGCAGATGCTTTTGCCGAGTTCAGTAACCCTTACAGTAACCCCATGTGTAACAAGCATGGAATGCTGATGCATGTCTGAGGATTCAAAAATAGATCTGTGTGCGCATACAGTTCTGGGAGGCAGGTTAAGGAGAAAGGAATTCAAGGAACAAAAAGAGAAAGGAAGAGTTGCAGAAGTCCTGTCCACTTCTGAGCCGTTGTGCTTCATTAAAGCAAGGAGGGCTAATTCTGAAGGTCTGCTTTGTGTCTTGTTCTTAAAAGCAAACTTGAAGCATTTGTGAAACCATTGTGCTTGGGATTTTTTGTTGCGGTTCCTTTTAAACTCAAGGTCATTTTCAGTGTCCTTGTGAAATATTTCCTGTGGCTTATTTGAAAAACTTTCCCCACATTCCTTTCAAAAAGATACTGCATTTTGTTTTGAGCTTCTCTATAAAAAAAACTTAATAGAAACACGTGGTTGAACTGAGGATACTTAAGAAGTTACTAAGGAACTGGTTGTGTGAACTTAAATATTTGTGGCAGAGCATTCACCTGCAACACCAGAGTAGCATCCTCCTACAAGGCCGCTGTACCAGTAGAATTTGTAGAGCTCAGTGTGGAGCAATTGAACATGCGAAGGAAAAAGATGTCTTTCACCTGTAGAGTGCATTCCCGTCAGTGAGCAAAGCCAGAGGTAAAAGTGGGTGGAGTTTGCAGCATTGCATAGACTGGGCCCCTCCATTCAGGTGTGTCATTGAAGGTGTATCCTTCAACGTGGGGTATAAAAAGTTAATGGGATTTAAGCAGGAAGTTACAGGATATGCACTGATTGGAACTGCCTCAGAACTTTGCAGGCATAAACAATTACTGAAAGCAGGATCATATGTGACTACCCTGAAAGCATCATTTGCACAAATAATCAGGAATGTGCAAGAAAAAGAGTTTCCAGAGGGGCCCTTAATGAGCTAACCCCATCTCTCTGCCTCTTCCTTCCTCTCCTTATTATCACACATAGGAGATGGCAGGCAGGATATATGGGGTGCTACCCACCCTTAAGGGATGCGGGTGACGCTGTGGGCCTAGGACTTGCTGATCAGAAGGTCGGCGGTTTGAATCCCCGCAATGGGGTGAGCTCACATTGCTCAGCCCCAGCTCCTGCCAACCTAGCAGTTCGAAAGCACGTCAAAGTGCAAGTAGATAAATAGGTACCGCTCCAGCGGGAAGGTAAATGGTGTTTCCATGCACTGCTCTGGTTCGCCAGAAGCAGCTTAGTCATGCTGGAACATGCTGGGTCATGCCACATGACCCGGAAACTGTACGCTGGCTCCCTCGGCCAATAAAGTGAGCTGGATGCCAGAACCCCAGAGCCAACCACGACTGGACCTAATGGTCAGGGGTCCCTTTACCTTTACTACCCTCCCTGAATGGAAATGAATGAGGATAAAGTAATCTCTCGCTCCATTTCACTGCATAGGGAGGAAAGCATGTGCCTTTTTGGAAGAGAGGAGCTCTTATGGATGCTTCTCTAGAGATCAGCAGTTATTTCTTTATTTCGTTCCTGCCACCTGGGTTCCACTTGCTCTTTTACTTCAGCACTCCCCCATGCTCCAGATAAAGAATGGGCAAGGGGATCCTCTTCCACTGCCATACAAAGTAGCTTATTTCTTAATAAATATATTCTGCAAATTCATTCCTGGAGAAATATTGAACATCAAAGAAACCACAAACACTCTAATCCTAAACACTTATACTGATAAGCAAATCCCATTGACCGCAGTGATATTTATGCCTGGGATTTCAGTTTCTATGTAACATTTAGTACACAATTGTACCCAGCAAACATTCCATGGGGCTCACTCCCCATAAAGTATGCCTTAAATATGTATATATTTATTTCTTTAGAAAGAAATGCTTAATTAAATACATATGTTTTAATGAAGATATAGATTTAAGTTAGTGCTTTGCCGAAGAAATAATTTCTTCACTCTCTGGATGCAGATAAAACAAAATCCTCCCAAAAATCACAGCGTGTGTGCGGAGAGAAGACATTTCTCTGAACCTGTGGGACTTTTCCCAATTTCCCCCTGCTTTTTAAACACATTTTGATGTCACTGGATTCTGGGGTTCTTCTTTAGCCAGGCAAAACACAAAACATGTTTGCCTGCTGTTGGACTTCCCATGGTCATCTGGTTAGCTCTCCATACATCTTCTTTCAGGCAGGAGAGGCACTTGCAAGTGTTTAAACACAAACTTTGTTTCTTTTTTCATCACCTTGTTGCTTAAGGCAGATCTGTACCACTAGAAAGAATGTCCACTGAAAACAGACAATGGCATGTGAAATACGAGGGTAAGCCACAAGAACAAGCAGAAATGTTACCCACAGTGGAAGTCCCCAGGCAGGCCGAGTAATCATTGCTAAGTGATGACCAGTGTCACCATCTTCATGAAGCATCCATATAACCCTGTTAAAAAACACAACACCTTCAGTGTCTTAGATTGGGAACAGGAACTAAGAGGAGCCAATGGCTAAGGAAATGCATGTTGGGAACAAAACTAGAGTCTCAGCAGAAAGTCCTGCAACCAATTTCCAGGTTTGTGTGTGGTTTTCTTTCCTCTGTAGTAGGTTTGCGAGATAAAGAATGCCAGCCAGCTGGTCTCTTGGCCAGCAGCAGAAGCTGACTGGCTCTGGACTCTCTGCACTGAGGGATGAGTCGCACTTAGAGACAGGCTAGCTGGGAGAGCTCAGGTCAAAAGAAGTGCTGAAGCTCAGTGGTAGAGAATATGTTTTCTTTTTATGCAGAAGGTCCCAGGTTCCAATCCGAGGCATCTCTAGATAGGACTGGGAATGCCCCCTTTCTGAACCCTGGAGAACTTCCTGTCAGTGCAGGCAATACTGAGCTAGAGAGATGAATGATCTAATTCAGTAGAATACATCTTCCAGTGTTCCTATGATCCCATGAGGTGAGTGCATTCACAGTATTCAGAGACTCCACAGTAGGGATGGGCAAATAGGTCAGTTTCTGTTTCTCATTTTCCAGCCTTAAATTTGTTTCCCCACGCTTCCACATCTGTTTGTGAATTTTTAAAAACTAGTTCTCATAAATAAAGTATCATCTTATTGTGAATTTCTCCTAATATACTTTGGGGGGGGAGTATGCGATATTGCCTAATTCAGTGGTACCTCAGGTTACATACACTTCAGGTTACATACGCTTCAGGTTACAGGCTCCGCTAACCCAGAAATATTACCTCAGATTAAGAACTTTGCTTCAGGATGAGAACAGAAATTGTGCTCTGGCGGCGCGGCGGCAGTGGGAGGCCCCATTAGCTAAAGTGGTGCTTCAGGTTAAGAACAGTTTCAGGTTGAGAACGGACTTCTGGAACGAATTAAGTAACCCAAGGTACCACTGTATCCAGAGTTAGATCCTGCATTTAAATTAACAAATAGAAGTGGTAATAGGCATAGGCATAAGTACTGATTTAAGGCTTTCTTGTCACGGGATATTGTTTAATCCTGGACCTTGGTAGGTATCCTTTTAGAAATGAGGCACTGGTTGTTGTTTTTTGGAACGTGGAATTGTCTTAGTTATTGGCGTGCATTTATTTTCACTTAGGAAGGCATGCCATGAGTTGCTATACTAGAAAAGCGAAATCCGAAGTAACCTCAATTGGTCTGGGACAACGACAACAACAAAAGATAGCACCACAGATTGTATAATAAAAAAAGTTAATGTTTTAAACAGAAAAATCTCATTAAAAATAAATAAATTATTGCTGGGTCATCCAAAGTTCAGAGCAGCCTTGCTGATTGTGAATATTCAGTGAAACATTGCACTGACGTCAAGGGAGGCTAAGGCTAGATGCCACCTGTGATAGCCCTGCTTCTAATTAATGCAGCTTTTGCCAACCTGGTGCCCTCCCATCGACATTAATGCATGCACAAGGTTTTTATTAAAGGTTTAGAACTCCGACTGCTTCTCAGATTGCAGTTTTGCTGTGTAACTTGAGCTGACATACGTAGGAAATGGAAAAATGTTCCGTTGTAAACAGAGGCTAGACAAACAACAAAAACGCCTGCGGACACCATTTCATTCCATTTGCTCCCACTATTATCTTATCAGTTTTAAAATGAAACATAAGCTAAACAAATGAAATGCCACTGTTTTTATAAACAGATCTCTTCCATGTAAACCCATGCCACAGGTGCTTTATAGAAACATAGCAAGGCATGCATCTACCCTAATATGCACAGTGACATACCAGTTTTGAAAATGGGAACCTGAGGCACGGGATTCTTGAATAAGGATAAATGTGAGCATTGTGTGATGAGGCTGTTATAGGTGAATGTTAAGGGGGATGTAAGTTGAATGGTCAATGTGCATAACAACCAGCCATTGTGTACATTCACCAGGCCTCAGTATTTATATACATTTCCTCTAGCATGTGCATTTTTACCCATATTATTTGGCTGAACAACAGCCTTCCTATGATGTTGTGCACTATCCCCAAATTTTGCAAAATTCAGAGAAGTGCAAATTTCAAAGGCTGGCTGGGTTTCTGTTTGTGCATTGTTTCATCTTTCAATGTGACCTCATCAAAGGTGTCCCTTATCCCTGACTGCAGGTGGTTGGTTACCCACTGGCTTTCTTGCTGCAAGGCAGCAGGCTCCTTTAGTGGGCTGCCCAGTACAGAGGTCACTAGAGGTAAGGCAGCCGGTGACTCATTTCCCCACCCCGTTCTCAGTTTCACAGCAGTGACCACCGGCTTATATAGCTTGCTTGTTAACTGAACCACGGGAAACTGAGACCCAGTGAAACTGAAAGTAAATGCTACCAAAGCCCTAGGGTTGCGAGTGTGCAAGCCTGATCCTTCACTCGTGACTACACAATTGAGGCCTTTCTCTAGCATGGGAAGTTTTTATTGACACCAAGTTATCCATCCATGTGTTAATCACATATTTAAAATGTGTTGTTGATGAGACTCTAGTTGAAGTTCAACGCGAAAGTTGCTTCGCCGATTGAGGCATTGCTGTAAACAAAGTTCAAGCAATGTTCACGTAGGTTTCCAAACAATACTTGAATTGTCTCATCGTTGTGCAGAATGGCCTTGTCTGAAAAATTTTGTACGAGTTCGTTTGCTTAATGCTTTACAATGACTGTTGGTTACTAGCTATCTAGCACATTCAATCTGGGTAATGCTTCAGGGAAAGTGCCTGAGAATTGGAATGTACAGTAGTCAGTGGAGGAGAAGGATCCTAAGGGGTGGGGTTGGCAGCCAGCTGGCAAAATGCAACTCCGCGAAACAAATGTTTCTTTAAAGGAGAAACACACTGTTTGCCTAAGGGTCTTCTCCTCTGTGCTCAACTTGAATATTTTATAAACATGTATTACACAAAGCACTGTAAGATTCTCATACTCTCTTCCCAACCAAATGCCTACCGGCTGCTGAGCCATCAAGAGTTGCTGAGTTCAGGTTTTGGTGTCTCATCCCAGGAAATGTGACGGAACAAGAGAGATCTTTCAAATAGTTTAGCCCTGACCTTGTCCACAGTCCCCAAGCAGTGAAAGCTTTTAGCACTGCTATGCTGATGCTTGCGCTCTGCCTAGGAAACAAGCATCCATGTATCAGTAGGTACATCAAGGAGGTATTAGGGCTAGGTGTGTCAAAGGAGGGCTGGAGTACTGGCTGAGGGAGGATACGTTTTGTGAAATACTTTTTTCTGGAGGGTCCCGTGTGTGCGCGCACGTGCAGGATAATGTAACATAATAATTCATATAAACAATTAAAAAATCCCCCCAATCCTAACTTAAACATATTTATTTATATATGTGTATATTTATATTTATATGTCCAAATGAATATCCAAACAAGACTGATGATCATTTGATAAAAATTCAAACATAGAAAAGGCAGTGAGATCTTCAAACTACTAATGAAGGTTGAGTGCTTCTCCTTCCAGTCTTGAAGCAGAAGTCTCTTTGCCACCATAATGTCTCATAGGATCCGCTTTCATTGTGCCTACAAAAAGGGAATGTAATTTAGAAGTGTCTGAACACCTGAAAATATAAATAATTCCAGTTGAGTCGCCCATTATGGCGGACAGGAGCTCTTTCGCGGAAAGGGCGCCAGTGCTTTGAAGGCAGGGGAGAACTGCTAGAGCGCTGCGGTACCCTGAAAAACCCTCAGATCAAGCGTTCTGAGGACCTGGTGTTCCTGTGGGTGTCTGGAATGACTCCCCCGCTCCCCGGTAAACTCCAAAAAGAGTGCCGAGTGTGAGCGGGGTTGGAGACGGAGGCACTTGGGAATCGAGGCGCTTCCTTCATTGCACGAAGCTCTGAGTCCAGCAATCGTGAGCTGCCAATTCCTCCAAAGAAAAATCGATTGGAAATTCGTGAATAAAAGGATATCAATTTGACTCTTTAATTTGGAAGTTAGTATGGAGTCCAATACACCTGCAACATCATTTTGGGCCTACGGACAAATAACGTTATTAGTTTTGGTGGGTGGGTGGGGAGTGGGCTGTATACCAAGAACCTTCTAACCCCTGGATACAGCAAGTGTTAAAATATAAGCCAGGCTACCTTTCAGTTGAGGTGATAGCCTGGGCAATGAGCCATTAACGGGAACAAAGGAAATGAATCTGTGTGATGTGGCAAATGGGTACGCCTCCATCCCTCAACTCGTGAGTAGTTAGAAGGAGAGTTTTGCAGTGATGTGAGCTAGAAGCAAAGCGGCAAACTGGGGATAGAGAGAGCAGTGTTTGATTTCTGTACGAATCCAAGCCTGTGGCTATGGGAGAAGCAAGACCCTTTCGGGGTGTTGATGCTGTGAGCCCCTCCATCGTAGGCTCAGGTGGTTTATATATATAAACCATATATTATAAAGACACCATAGCCTTCACTGTGCCTCGTTTAGTAGTAGTAGTAATAGTATTAATGATGATGATGATGATGATGATGATAATAATAATAATAATAATAATAATAATAATAATAATAATAATGTATTATTTGTAATCCACTCATCAGACTGGGTTTCCAGCCACTCTGGGTGGCTTCCATCACATATAAAAACACTGTAAAACATTACACCTGTTTAGGGCTTTCCCCCCCCTTTCCCCTTTTTCCCCCTTTCCTTTTTTTATAATAGTTTTTATTTCATTTTAATACAACACATACAAAAAGAAAATATGAGGCTTTTTAGGGTTTTAAAGGTTAGCACCAACACTTTGAATTGTGCTCAGAAATGTACTGGGAGCCAATGGAGGTCTTCCAGGACTGCTACATCCAGGGCTGCTACATTCTGGATTAGTTGTAGTTTCTGGATCACCTTGAAAGGAAGCCCCATGTAGAGCGCATTGCAGTAGTCCAAGCGGGAGAGAACCAGCACATGTACCACTCTGGCAACACAGTGCACAGGCAGGTAGGGTCTCAGCCTGCGTACCAGATGGAGCTGGTAGACAGACACAGAATTAACCTGTGACTCCATGGACAGCTGTGAGTTCAAAATGACTCCCAGGCTGCACTCCTGGTCCTTCAGGGGCACAGTTTCCCCATTCAGGAAACATGAACTTTGGAAACATGAACTGTGTGAATGACCAAGAGCCCCTGGAATCATGCACTGCTCAGAGACTGGGGTGGTGTGCAATAATAACAAATCATCTGCAAAATAGCTATTTTAAATTCCACTTCATGTAAAAAAAAACAACTATGAATTTTCCTATTCTGCTCCAAACGCAAATAAAATATCAACGGAGAAAGGACAGCTCTGCCTCGTACTTCTCCAAACCAAGCACACTTGAAAGAATTCCATTTGTTCACACCTGTGATTGCTGAGAAAGCTGTAAGATTCTATTCCAATTCTTAAATTCCCAAGGAAACCTGGTGAGAGCATGGCAAGGTTGTGGGATTGTTATGCAATACAATAAGAGCCCTCAGGTGATAACTAAGCCAGTTCATTCAGTTTATTTGATCTACCTTCTTTTAGCTATACAGCTGCAACATTACTCACGATATCACCAGCCACAATCAAAGCACCAGAGCACATTCCACTTTCATTGTCAGCATTAGCTAAAAGAGAATGAAGTTCTAAGCTGCCTAGCACAGGCTCTCATGGTCCTCTCCTTTCAAAGTAAACAGTGACTGGTATATCTTTGCTTGATTAAAAAAAAAAAGGGGGGGCCTATTGCCCGCTCTATGTTGTTGGCATCCATCTGTCTCGAGAGACAATGGAGTGCATCTCTGCGGGTAAAATCAAACTGCTGCATTAGCCTGGCGGTCCTAAGCTGCCCAGATGACAAGGCCCCCTCTTGACCACATTGATATGGTTTCAAAGGACAACAAAGCAATACATTAGGCACCAGCTTAGGAGCAGGGATTGCTGGAAAGAGGCGTACAAGGCACCATCCAACCATCTCAGGGACTCCAGATTTGTATATGGTTTATTCCTTAGTCTTTTCTTCTCCCACAAGGTAGCAGAGGTGTAGGATCAGAGTTTTCCTTCTCCTAGATGGGCTACCTTCCCAGGTTGAAGTGCCCCATCTGCCCCCTCTACAGAACATGCAGAAACTGCTTTCTTGACCATTGGATCCACTATTGGTCTCATCCACTCAATCCGCTGGAGCCTGTCTTCACATGCAAGGGAAGTCTCTAACTCACTGAGGGTTTGAGACCCATCAGCTATCTCACCTGGTTTAGTTGGCCCGTTGAAGTTGTTTCCTGGGGTGTGGCCTCTGTCACATACTGACATCTTCTAGGAGCCACAGGTAAAAGCTGAGTGCAGGGTGGGGACCAAAGGTGGACAAGCTGCCCCAGAAGGAGCACAAGAAGTCCCCCACCAGAGGCACTACCTCTTCCCTAACACCCCGTATACCGGTGGTATTTTTAAATATATATACAGTGGTACCTTGGGTGGTGCGGTGGTCTAAACCACTGAGCTTGGGCTTGCCAATCAGAAGGTTGACGGTTCAAATCCCACAACGGGGTGAGCTCCCGTTGCTCGGTCCCAGCTCCTGCCCACCTAGCAGTTCGAAAGCACATCAAAGTGCAAGTAGATAAATAGGTACCGCTCCGGTGGAAAGGTAAACAGCGTTTCCGTGTGCTGCTCTGATTCGCCAGAAGCGGCTTAGTCATGCTGGCCACATGACCCGGAAGCTGTCTGTGGACAAACGCCGGCTCCCTCAGCCAGTAAAGCGAGATGAGCTCTGCAACCCCAGAGTTGTCCACTACTGGACCTAATGGTCAGGGGTACCTTTACCTTTACCTTTACCTCAGTTTATGAACTGAATCCATTCCAGAAGTCCATTCTTAAACCAAAACCATTCTTAAACTGAGGCACGCTTTCCCTAATGAGGCTTCCCACCGCCGGTGCCCTTCCACCGTTCGGATTCCGTTCTTAGACCGAGGTAAAGTTCTCAATCTGGGACACTATTTCCGGTTTTGTGAAGTTTGTAAACCGAATCGTTCTTAAACAGGACTATTCTTAAACTGAGGTACCACTGTACTGGGGGTTATCGCATAGGTGAGTTGCTAGAGAGCCAGTGTGGTGTAGTGGTTAAAAGCGGTGGACTCGTAATCTGGGGAACCAGGTTGGCGTCCCCTCTCCTCCACATGCAGCTCCTGGGTGACCTTGGGCTAGTCACACTTCTCTGAAGTCTCTCAGCCCCACTCACCTCACAGAGTGTTTGTTGTGGGGGAGGAAGGGAAAGGAGAATGTTAGCCGCTTTGAGACTCCTTTGGGTAGTGATAAAGCGGGATATCAAATCCAAACTCTTCTTCTTCTTGCAACTTCTGGTTGCCCAAGTCACCTGGACTGCAGGATAAGTATTACTCCAGAAACTTAGGACCTGTTCATTTAGTAAGCCTCAGTAAGCAAGAGCTAGAACTGGCGCATGGCTCCATCTCTTCTTCAGAGAGATGCAGGAAGGACACAGCTTAATCCTCCTGCTCTGTAGTATTGAGACAACTTGTCTGCCAAACAAGTGTTCTTTCACTGCTGCTGTCCCCATCCGCTATCCTTTAGCAAGGACGTTTGGATGGGGCTTTGCCAATTTAAGTGTTCTCAGGATTGCATTCCTCCCTTACAGATTGGTCCATTAAATATAGCACATGCTCTTGGCATCAAATGTGGGGCAAGGGGAACGACCTGTAAACACTCCTTGCACATGTTTCTTTAGCAAGTTATTAAGTTATGAGGGGGGACTGGGCCAAATGGACAGAGCAGAGCTTGATGAAGAGAAAACAGGAGAACCATCTTTGCAAAGTGCCTCATTTTATTTCCTGTATTTTCCCTGATCTTCGATAACCAGTAATTTTTGCCTGCCATAGAAGTGATCCCAAATCCACCTAATCAGAACAGAACAGAAGCTGGTACAACTTGAAAATGCAAGGAAGGAAGATGGCTTGTCTTGTTGATTTTGCTAATTTGCTCTGTGGCTTTGAATTGTTTTATGCACTGTTTAATGTTTGCCTGTTTTCAGCTTGTGGAACTTTTATTGTATTTGCATTGGGTTTTTTTGTATGCCACCTTAAGAGCCCTCTGGGAAAGTGGCTCATACATTTCAAGCCAGACAGGTCAATCTTGGGCATATATGACTGAAACTGCTTTTATTTATTCAAGAGTAAAGCAAACCACCTGATCATTTTGTTGATCACGCAATATATCTGCTGATTTTACATGTCATGCAGGGCAACCCTGTCTATGTTTACTCAGAAGTATGACTTGCTGTTTTAGTGGTTCTTCCTAGAAAATGTACTCAGGATTGCAGCCATTGAAACTGTGTATACATCATACGTTAAAAGCACATAACTTCCCCCTCCCCCCCAAAAGCATCATGGGAACTGTGCTTTAACCTTCATGGAGTTATATTTCCCTTTTTTAAAAAAAACTACAATTCCCAGGATTATTCCCCCCCCCTCCCGGAAGTCAATAACTTTAAATGTGTGGCGTGTATGCTGGGTAGCCAATGCAGTGCCATATAGATCTTTTGTAGGGCTGCCATACATCTGGATTTCCCCGGACATTACTGGAATTTCAAAGGCACAATTGACATCTGGGGGGAATTTCCAAAAGGCAGCGCTTTGTCTTGGATCTTAGGCAAGTCAATCGAAAAATCATGTTTATTTGGCGATTTTGTAAAAATAATAATAATAATAATAATAAATCTCAGCAACTTAGGGGTTTTCCTTAAAAAAGCTCCACAGTTCTTTCGGGGTGTCCTGGTTTTTTACTTTTTGAAATATGGCAACCCTATCTTTTGGACTACAATTTCCATCATCTTGACCACTGACTATGTTTGCTAGGGCTGATAGGATTTGTAGTCCAGAATATATGGAAAGCACCACTTTGGCTTGCCTTGCATGTGCTACATCTGCACATTCTCGTGTAGGAAAAAGCATATAAACAATCAGCTATGATGACTGCGCTTGCATCTGTTTTGCTGCAGCTCTCCAGCAGAAAGGGCTTTACCCAGGTTTTGCACAACTGAATTCAAAGGAAGGGCTGAGAACTGGAATGTGTGCGGCCCCAGCACACAGAAGTCAGTAGTACTTTACTTTGCCTAACCCTGGGAAGGATTAGAAGGCAAACCTGCTAGACTCCAACAAACTGGCAATCCGTGTAGCAGCCCCAGATTTAGGGCTGTCTGGGCAGCTCCACCACACAGGGCACTGAGCCGAGGGGGCACATAATAATAATAATAATAATTATAATAATTATAATAATTATAATAATAAAAATAAAAGAAGAAGAAGATTTTTACAGCTATCTGCTGAGAAGATCCATAAAAAGCAACTGTACCAACATGAATTATTGTGAAAAAAAGAAATATTTTAGGCGGAGGCACCCAATTTTGTCCTCACTCACAGTGCCATCTTACCAAAGTCTGCCCCTGCATGTAGCTGATCAAATGTGAGTAAAGAAGAGTTCAACAACAGTGTCAGGGTGTTGTGACATCATCAGAGCCTGAAGCTGTAAAAGCCTGTTGAGTCGCTAAACATCCTGTTTATGCTTCTTATTTCTTGTACTTCTAGTATTATATGTCAAGCTGCCATTCTGGCAAATGGGGCAATTATGGAGAAGAGAGCCAGCATTGAGACGGAGAAAGGAAATACATATACCTCCTAGAGACATCTCTTGCCTCCTATTAGGGTGCCATCTAAATAACCAGTCTATGACCTTCTTAAAATGTGCGCCTATCCAAATCACGAGTGTTTAACATAGTAGAAAAAGGAAGTGACAAATGATGAACAGCTGGTGCAGTTAGTTCATTAAGAATACAATCCTATGCATCTCTATTCAGAAGTAAATCTGATTAGGAGTGTAACTCCATTAAGGGTATGCAAACTCCTATCCATCCAGTTCATGGAATGCCGTGAGGCTGGGTCTTCATCCCCTCAATTGCCAGAGCCAATAGGATAACCCTTTTCTGAAACATACAGGTGACACCCCACTTACCGGGCTATGTTCCAGTGCCCTGCATGCATAAATGGAAATCGCATAAGTGAGGAGCACCCTCTAAAAACAACCTTTAAATGCCCTCTCTGCCACTCCCTCTCCAACCCAGATCAAAATTACCGTGCAAAGAATATCCCCAACTGGAATTGAAGCAATGGGGCGAGCTGGAGGAGATGTGGAAAAGCAGCTGCTTCTGCTACGCTACTAAGCACAGTAGCTGTTAGGTGGGGAGGCTGAGCAGCCTAAACAAAGCCCCGCTGTGCCTCCAGTCTCTTATCTGCCCTCACTGAAGTCCTTGCCAGGCTCTGAGGAGGGTCTTTAGCTCTCTCCCTTCATTTCCCGGTATGAATCAAATTATTAAATTATTTTCTAGTGCCGCACATATACGGTACAAGTTGATTGTGCACAAGTAGAGTGTCATTGGCTTTGAATGCACTCGAACTCAGGACAAAAGGGAGAAACAAGCTAAAAGGAAGTCACACTTGGCAAACCCTCGTTGTGATCAACTCCTGCCCGGAAACCTATGTCCCCACTGTGGAAGGATGTGTGGATCCAGAATTGGCCTCCACAGTCACTTACAGACTCACTGTTAAGACCATGGAAGACAGTCTTACTCGTCTACGAGTGATTGCCAAAGAAGAAGAGAAACCTGTACTCAAAACCCTCTTCAGTGATTAAAGTCATCGTACAATCAGATGCTTACAAAATCGATGAGGGCGCCTTTAAATCAGGAAGAGATAGTAATCTGTCATCCTTATTTATATTCATGTATGTCTTAACAGTGCTTCTGTTGAGTATCTATTGTACAGTCTATTATTACAGACGCTTCAGGTTACAGATGCTTCAGGTTACAGACTCCACTAACCCAGAAATAGTACCTCGGGTTAAGAACTTTGCTTCAGGATGAGAACAGAAATTCACGCAGCGGCAGCAGGAGAACCCCATTAGCTAAAGTGGTACCTCAGGTTAAGAACAGTTTCAGGTTAAGAACAGACCTCCAGAATGAATTAAGTTCTTAACCTGAGGTACCACTGTAGTATTAATTGTCAGTGTGATGTAGTTGCCACAGTAGGACAAGGGAGACCAAGTATGAAATGACCACACAGCCATGAAGCTTTCCTTGGGTAACCAGGTGGGTCAGAGTTACTCTCAGCCTAACCTACCTCACAGAGTTGCTATGAGGGTAAGACAGGAAAGGGAACCACTTGTATCCCCTTGGTTTGTGCAGACTTAGGAGGATATAGCATTGAATATAGCAGTTCTGATACAGCCCAAGAGATTACTGTGCTCAAACACCATTAACTGAGCTTTTGAAAAAGGGAACCTTTTGAGAGCTAATGAGCATCAACAAACATCCATTCTTGATCTTTAGAAACAGCATTTACAAACATTAGGTTGTGCCCAGAATGTTTGCTTTCTTTCTGGCATGTGACTCCTTTTTTCTGAACTCTTTGTGATCAGTATTTCAGAAACTACTTTCCTGTTTGGTTTGGCAAGGAGATGTAGGCTTTGAAAAGGCATGTCGTAACTATTCAGGTGAAGGGAGGCCCTAATGTCACCCCGAGGTTAGGGAAAGGGACTCTCTTTGCAGGGATGGACTTTGGTAATATGGCGCCCTGAGCAAGCAGAAAATTTGGTGGCCTCCCCTTCAATATTTCTTATTTTCACAATAATTCTTTTATTATTTATTATTATTTGTGCCCCCCCTCAGCTCAGCACCCTGTGCGAATGAACTGCCTGCACCACCCTAAATACGGTGCTGCTCTTTGTTAGATATTGAGATAGAAAACATGCTTTTTGGTAATTCTATAAGGGAAATGGCAAAAGGGAGAGAAAAATACAATCACTTGTGTGGGGCTGAACTACATGTGATGCATGCACCTGCAAGCGACCCAAGTCAGCACGCATAAATAATAAAATTCACATTGCAACTGAAAAGGATAGCCCCACCCAGTGCTTTTTTCCCAGGGGTATGCATACCCATGAACATTTTGTGAATCTTTGTACTTTTGTCCATTTACTGTATTTCATAGAATCATAGAATCATAGAGTTGGAAGAGACCACAAGGGCCATTGAGTCCAACCCCCTGCCAAGCAGGAAACACCATCAGAGCACTCCTGATTTATTTTTATTTTATTTTATTTTTATTTATTTTTCCTGATTTGAACTATATAAAATGGTGGTTTTCTTCAGTCAAAATGAAAGTACCCCTAAACATATTATTTTACCGGGGGGGGGGAGCACTGACCCCACCAATTCAAATACGGTAGGATAGAAGGCTATTAATCAGATCAAGGAAATAGTTATTTACTGCGACAGCATTAAGTGAAATCCAATGCCATTCTTTTTAAAAACAAAATCAAAACTAAAGGATGTTTAAGTGCACACTTTAAAATGTAATGTATGAATTGATTTTGAGAGGAACTTGATAGCAATCAGGTTGTTTGGCATAGCTGGATTGTTGCAACAGGCTGGGAAACAGGTTGACAGATCTTCTGAATGCTGGGAGAAGCAGTGGAGAGTATGCATAATGCAGATCAGAAGGTATTTCTACAGAGTCAGGGGTGGGACACAAGCAGGGAGTGTTTTACGGTAACTCCTGCAGGAGCGACAAATTGGATGGAGTCTGCAAGTAGCCCACTGGCCTTGCGTTATGCAGGCCTATTTCACGTGTTGCAAAATGAACTCTCTCTCTCTCTCTCTCTCTCTCTCTCTCCCCACACCCGTTTTGTGAGCGGTGTTCTCAAGCCAGGCATTTAAATCTGGCATTTCCCTGGTGAAGAGGCCTCTCAGCTCACAATTCATTCAGTTTCACTGAATGCAATTTCAACAGGGAACCATGTCCTGCAACTGGCTGCACCTGTCTCAGTAGCATTATGTTATATATATTTGGGGTTTGTGGATTTAGGGTTTGAAACAAGTGTATATTAGACAATGAGAGCTTAATGCAGCTTTCTCCAGTCTGCTGCCCTCCAGGTGTTGTAGGGCAATAACTTCCCCCATCCATGACCAATGGCCATGCTGACTACAACTGATGGGAGTTATAATCCATGAACATTTGGTGGGAACTAGGACGCGGGTGGCGCTGTGGGTTAAACCACAGAGCCTAGGGCTTGCCGATCAGAAGGTCGGTGGTTCGAATCCCCGCGACGGGGTGAGCTCCCATTGCTTGGTCCCTGCTCCTGCCCACCTAGCAGTTCAAAAGCACGTCAAAGTGCAAGTAGATAAATAGGTACCGCTCCAGCGGGAAGGTAAACGGCGTTTCCATGCACTGCTCTGGTTCGCCAGAAGCAGCTTAGCCACATGACCTGGAAGCTGTACGCCAACTCCCTCAGCCAATAAAGTGAGATGAGCGCCGCAACCCCAGAGTCGTCCGCTACTGGACCTAATGGTCAGGGGGTCCCTTTACCTTTAGGCTTGGGAAAGGTGGCACTAGAAATTATTATGGCCAGCTTTTGAAAGCCTCAGCCATATTAGTCAAAACTCATAGAGAACTTCTCTTGCGCTGCACCCTTCAAGTGTGTTTATGCCTTTCCCCAGATGACTATAATCTGTCTGAGGCTCCTGCTGCAGAAAACTAAGGATCACTTATCCCATTTTGGTTAGATGTATAGCCTTCTCCTATGCATCCACCTCAGGAAAAACACATTTTATAAGTGAAGGGACTCTGCACAGTGCTTGATTTGCCAGTCCTTGTGACAATCATAAGTCACTCCTGTTGCTAGAGCCGTTCTTCAAGGTTCTCTTTTTCCAATAATAAAAAAGGAATCTATCCATTTTGGTTTGGTTTCTTTTAACACCCTGAACGAATCTCTAATTGGATAAACCCACAAGGCATGCAGAATGGAAAGTCATAGTCTCCCTGAAGCATTAGGGAGCACCAAAGAAGTCAGCGTTGGATCTGCAGACAAGCACATTTATCACTTGTGGAATAAAGGAGAGACAAGCTAACCAGTGGCAGAAATACACACCAACCCAGTGGAAGCTGGCCCATAAGGGCAGGGTGGAGGCTCTGCTCTCACCAACCTCAGGCCGCCCTCAAACAGTCTCCACCTGCCTGCTTTCTTCTTACTCCCAGTCTGGAGGGTGATGTTGACTGCCTGCTTCCTCTGTCTATGTTAGGGCTGCCATATGTCTGAGTTTTCTTGGACACGCCTGGAATCAGACTGTCAAAATTGCAACTAGGGCGATTTTTTAGAAAAGAAACATGCATTTAAAATGCAAAAAAAAAAAAAAAAAATACCCTAAACCCCCCCCCCAAAAAAGGTCAACAACTTTCTCCAGATTTTCACTTTGGTGAGTATGACATCCCTATGTTGCCCTTGTACACTCCAGCAGGGAAGAGGATGGGGACAAAACTATAAACAGGTGGCCTTGCCTTTCATTGGCCCTAACCCCACCTACTGTTGGTCTCCATGCCTCTCCCATTCCCAATATGCACCAGACGCCACTGCACTAACCTGTTTGTAGGGATGTTTGTAGGCCGCACCCCAAATTTTCCTATAACTTGAGCCGTTATTCTCAAATAATTTACCTCAAAGCAACTTGATTTCCCTCAGTAGATTATTTCATGTTTGGGGGGGAGGGGCTTTGAGCAGCAATACTTTTGATTCCTTACCGATTTCCAATGTAATATTTATGATGTTCTTGTTAATACTGCATAATATTTTTATGTAATTGTTAATTCATGGTGAGAAGCACTTTAATTTTTTGTCAGTGAGTAGTGGGGAGGACTTTGCAAGTTGCAGTAGGAGTCCATGCTGTGACTGAGGGACTTAACAAGGCAGAGAGTCTGGTAAAGACCATTAGGCCCTGGCTGCGGATCCACCTTTACTGGATCGAACAGATGGGGATGGAACTAGCTGGCAACAAAAAGACTGCTGCTGTTAATGGAACACAGTGGCTAAGGGCCAAAATATGTTAGCTAAACACCTGTGTTTTGAAGTGCAGCAATTTAAATTGTGTTACTGTTAGGCCTGGCTGCTCAATCTGGATTGGGAACCTGGGGTGGGGGACTGGGGGAGCTGTATCCCTTTAACCCCTGCTGTGGTCCTGATCCAGATCAGTACCTCCTCCACCATGCCTTCAATTTGCACTGAGGGGTAATAGAAGTCCCATTCATTTCAACTGAATCTGGGGCTAGGGGGCAGCTTTCAATAATAATAATAATAATAATTATTATTATTATTATTATTATTATTATTATTATTTATTTATTTATTTATTTATACCCTGCCCATCTGGCTGGGCTTCCCCAGCTACTCTGGGCAGCTTCCAAAAAAATATATTAAAATACTGTAATACATTCTATCTTTGTTCTCCTGCAAATCCCAGCCACATTGACACACACCAGATAGAATATGGTTCTAACAGAAGGGAGGCAAGACTGAGCAGGTCTGGCAACGATGCAAGGGCTACAGTCCTAAGTGCTGTTACTAAAGGCTCATCCATGATGCTGTTTAATATGAATTGTAAGCTTCCTGTGCCTCCATTAATTCTCCGGT
Organism: Podarcis vaucheri; assembly: GCF_965113315.1. Classification (NCBI taxonomy): domain Eukaryota; kingdom Metazoa; phylum Chordata; class Lepidosauria; order Squamata; family Lacertidae; genus Podarcis; species Podarcis vaucheri. The sequence goes on along the minus strand of NC_138767.1, from coordinate 52,349,975 downwards.
GTCCATATGATGGTCGCCTCTAAATCACTGCCTTCCCATACTTCCTTCTCCCTCAATCCAGATTTTCTCATACCAGGGATACTCCAAAAAAAGAAAGAGTATGAGAAAATCTGGATAGAGGGAGAGGGAAGTATGATTTAGAGGATAATGTCAAATGAACAATAGGGGATTAGTGGGGGAACATGAAGCTTACTATCCACATTAAACAATGGTGTGGATGAGCCCCCAAGTCCCAATGAGATTCTCTGTGATTTACATACATGTTGAAGATCAAGCTGTAGATCTCAAAATGTGTGCCCTCAATATTCAATGGGTTCACCATTTCAAGCCTTTCCATGGGGGGCAAGAAGGGGGCAGCTGCTCCCCTAAATCAGGAAAAATCAGTACAAATCAATACCAATATGAGGTTCTGCTTTCCCTAACAAAAGCCTGTCCCCCCAAGAAAAAATCCTGGCTATGCCCACACAGCCTTTCCATTCCGTTCCTTTTTCGAAGAAGCTTATGCATTCATCAGTATAGCACTGCACATCTTCCTGAAGGGGAGGGGCAGGGATGGAGAGAAACACAGCCTACTCGTTTTCACATCTACCTTTTGAAAGACAAATGAAATGGAGAAGTTTGCAAAGGGAGGCATTCCCACCAGCAGCTCTATTTCATTCCACAGCACCGTGACTGAGGGCTTGGTGTGGATATTGCAAAGGAATGCATGGAGTTGAGTGGATAAGCTTTAATCCATTTATGGTTTTGGTACATTAGGAATGGTGGGCATTAGCACCTAGAAAGGGCAGAATACTTCTCTCAGATTTCCGTGTAAATAGACTCTGGGGAAGGTGAATGGCAGAGTGGACTATCCTGTTTTTTTGGTTTTTTGTAAGGATGAACGGATTAGTTTTAACCCAGAGAAAGGCAATCCTTCCTTGCAGTACTATAAGCCTTTAAGAACAAAATGACTATTTGAAAAAAATTATCTAAGAACAAACAAGTATTACCACACAGGTATTTTTACATGTTGTTCTGGCATCAGTGTACAAACCACATGAAATCTAGTTCTTTGAGTATCCACCCACTGGAGATATATTACCAAGGTCATAAATTTCCCACCTAGCTTTCTATCTTCTCTTGCATCAGAGTACCCTGATTCAAATACACAATTAAATTGGGTTAAATAATGCTTATGTATAGTAGCAATTATATAGGCATGCATCTAATACTCAAAACTATATAATTAAAAAAAAAAGAAATAGAAATCATAAATGGTCAGGTCTCTCATTTTTGTTTCCTTCTCCTCCTGTTATATCACTCTTCAGAAAATGCCCCAATATTCTTCATTTGTTTCCCTTCCCCCTCCCTTTTTGGCAAATAATTTTAATGTCTCACTCAAAAAAAAGCACCCAAAGGTATATGATGATGGGCACTGGTCCAGGAGTGAAGATGCAGTTAAGCAACCTCATGGGTTATCGTGATATATTTGCCAAACATTTTCCCAGCAATACAGGAATTGACTTTGATATGCAAAACAGGTTTTTATTTAATCAGATCCACACTGCGTAACTTACCATAACTTTAATGGAGTCCTCTATAAGCAACAGTGAACTCTTCTGTTAAACTATAATTTACAGTGCATAAAAGGGGTATTTAAAAGCACACACAGAACCCTACACAGATGGAGTACTGAAATATTTTATTCATTACCTTTTGCTCTATCATCTATATCAGGGGTCAGCAACCTTTTTCAGCATGTGGTGGGCTAGACTATATTGGGGAGGGGGGGATGAATGAATTCCTATGCCCCACAAATAACCCAGAGATGCATTTTAAATAAAAGGACACATTCTACTCATGTAAAAACACGCTGATTCCTGGACTGTCCGTGGGCCAGTTTGAGAAGGCGATTGGGCTGTATCTGGCCCCCGGGCCTTAGTTTGCCTACCCCTGATCTACATTAATAAGTACTGTAGAAAGGTTTTTTTCCTCTGAAATGTTTTCCTGGTCCATCAATAGCAACATACTGGAAGTTCCTTTTCAATTTAAAGAGCAAGTCAGTGAACCCCCAAAAAGAGAAAGCGTATTGATACCAATGCAAAAACATGGTTACGTGAATACACAAAAGTGCATAAATTATATATATATCTGTTTGGGTTATATATAGGTATAAATCTAGTATCAGACTGCAGCAGCTTATAGGTAAGATAACATAAGTTAGTGGTATCGCTAGATATGACACAGCTCATTAAAACATGATGTTGTAGTAGCTGGTGTGCAAGAGCTATGATGACCCTATGTGGAATCAATGCACTTCAGTGGCTAGAGTGTTAAGAACATAGTTACTTGTACAGATCCCTGCCTTTAAATACACACATACACACACACACACACACACACACACACACCCTTAATTTTCTTGCCAATGAATGGGGACAGGATATGCTTCCCTTCAGTTTTGCAACCCCAGGGCACTCTGTTGGAGTAGAGTGTTCTTTCTGGCAGGCAGAGAGGAGGGATGCAATGCGAACATTTAGCATTAATAGTTGGATATTGCAACCCCTGGTGTTTGGTTATATTATTGGGGGAGCAATAAAGAATTATGTAAGTTGGAAATTATGACATTAGTCCCTGCTGAGTATGTGTAGCAATGAGGAAGGGGCTATGGGCAGGGTCTCAAAGAGAGGGACTATTACAAAGATCTAGCTAAAGTTACACAAAAGCCTCTATTTCACAACGACAGACATAGACTAGATTTTAAAATCTAGTCGCTATACATAGATGCCACTGGATAAAAATGCTCTCCCGAGACACAAAATGTGAGGCAGAGGGGAGAGGTACGAATTATGCCACTGAATAACAGGCTGGTTTAAAGGTTTGAAAACAGAATAGCAAAATGATACTTCAAGCATCCCCCCCCCCAATACTATTTCAATACTGAAAGAATACCTTTCAATACTGAAAGAATGCCTTTTGGGCATTCAAACTTTTGCTCATGATAGAGAGATTTGAGTCTGTCTCCTAGTCCTCTCCCTTCTCCAGTTCCTCTGAGAGGAACACAAGCAGCTGCATTAGTTAAGACCATTGGTCCATCTAGTGGAGCATTCAGACGGGACATTCTCTGCCCGACCTGGGGATACATCTTGGCACCTTGTGCAAGTCCCATTCTCACAGGTATTTACCAGGAAGAGGGGGGAGGGATGTAAACTTTGGCAAGCTCTATGAGTTACCTCTGTGGGCAACTAATCATGTTTGTTGTTGTTTAGTCATGTCCGACTCTTCGTGACCCCATGGACCAGAGCACGCCAGGCACTCCTGTCTTCCACTGCCTCCCGCAGTTTGGTCAAACTCATGCTGGTAGCTTTGAGAACAGTGTCCAGCCATCTCATTCTCCGTCGTCCCCTTCTCCTTGTGCCCTCAATCTTTCCCAACATCAGGGTCTTTTCCAGAGGCGCCGACTTATAAAAAATATTGGGGGGCCCATACCGGGGTCCATACTGGCGGCAGGATGGCAGTGGTGCTTTTGCATGCAAGAACCGGCCTGCCCTCCCCAGGCTTCGCGCCGGGAGGCGGCCACCCCCTCCTACCAACGTCACCTTAGCCGAACCCAGAAAAAAAGCCCCGCTCCGGAGGCGGGAACTCCCGTCCCCTCCATTCTCCCCTCACCCCGGTCCCTCGCCGGGGACGAATACGCCGTTCCTCGGCCCCGCGGCTCCATTCCTTTCTAAAGTCCCGCCGCTGGGGGTCTTCCTCTGACTGACCAACCTGCCCGCCCCTTCTCAGGAGCTCCCGGTCACTTTGGGAGGCACGCGCCGGAGTCCCCTGCGCGGTTTTTGGCAAGGTGCCTAATAATTTTCTTAAATTGTTGGGGGGGCGGAGCCCCCCCAAACGAATTTTTGAGGGGGCTCGGGCCCCCTCAGGCCCCATGGAGTCGGCGCCTATGGTCTTTTCCAGGGAGTCTTCTCTTCTCATGACGTGGCCAAAGTATTGGAGCCTCAGCTTCACGATCTGTCCTTCCAGTGAGCACTCAGGGCTGATTTCCTTCAGAATGGAGAGGTTTACTGAGAAGTAATTCAGCGGCAAATGTGCAGTCGAAGAACACTCTCTTTCCCCACATATAAAAAGGGTGGTAGGTTTGTTTCATTTATTTGGGGGGGGGGGTAAGCACTGAAGTGATGCTGCTTCCTAGGATTTGTTCTCCCAGGCCACAGATCCCATGGAACTCATGGGGACATGCTTCTGAGTAGACCCGTGTAGAACTGCCCTGTTAAGCCGGGTGCTTGACGGTGTGAGGGGTGTGCGCACGTTTTTGTTTTTGTTTGTTTTGGCTTGCTCTTGCTTCTTAAAGGGCTTAATTTTGATGGATGCTTGGTTCTTCCAGAGAACCTGTTTTCTCCCCTGAGCCGGTCTCATTCCACAGAACATGTGGTGAAATAAATCAGTTTCCAGGGGGCAGTTGCGCTGAACTAATCCCTTCCTTACAACAACAACAACAACAACAACAACAACAACAACAACAACAACAACAAGCAAGGTGGCGCGCAGCGGAGTCTTACGCCTCCTTTTAATTATTAGCCGCTTTATGGCGGCATCAGTTTTCGCGGACCAGACCCTCGATCCTTAATGCGCATCCACAGCTAGGTGGCGCGAGCTGCGGTAGGTGGACAGGCGAGCGCACGCCGCGAGTCCCTTGAGAATGCGCAGAGCGCAGCCCTTCCGCCCGCGCGCAGTCCCTCCCTCCTCCGCAACTCCGAGTTCCAGGCCAACCCCGAAACACTGGCTCTGCCCGGTGGCGCCCTGTGACTGACTGCGCCCGGCCTTCCTCCTCGTCCTCGTCCTCCCAAATTCCGATTGGCTGTGGGCGCAAAGGCGAGGACGCCGTCTGGTTGGCTGACCAGCCTCCTGAGGGTCCTAGTGCCCCAGCTCTCGTTGCGCTTGCAGGAAAGGCGGGCCCGACGCGACGTAGCCACACGCTCTGCTGCCGCTGCAGCCACAGCTCCGGCCGGGGGTGTTTTGTTTTGTTTCCTTTTTTTCTTTTTTGCGGGCCGCTTAAATAGGACGGGCCGGGCGCTCCAGCTGCAGAGCGCCTCGTCGGTGTAGCCGTCGCCGCCGCCACTTGACCAGGGGCGAGACGAAAGCAGGTGGGTGAGTCAGCCCGCCAAGACCGGCGCCTGTCATCCCGCAAGGAGAGGGTTGAGCCCAGCGCGCGGCGGAAGAAGCTTCCGCGGCCCGCGGGGACTTCCCCGCTTCTTCCCCCGCCTAGAGCCGCTTTCCTCCAGGCGGACCTTTCCTTCCCAACCGCCGCCGCCTCTGTGGCTGCTGCCGGGAAAGGGGGCGGGGAAGAGGGGGTCGCCCTGGCTCGAGAGCCGCACGCCAGGAAGCCGAAGCTTTCCGCAAGGGGCCTCCCCGCCATACATAGGCCGACTGGAGAGGCGCCGCCGCCGCCGCCACGGTTTGCGGGGACCAGGCGAGCCTTGCCATCGAGCCGAGGTCGGTCGCAGCATCTTCGGGGGGAGGGGCGGCGTTGGCGGGAGGTGGTTTGGGGGAGATGATGTTCCGGGTTGTCTAGGGCTCGGGAGATGGCTGGCACTGGGCTCCTCCGCATGCCGCCCCCGGCCAGTCTGAAGGCGCAGATGGACGCAGATTTTCTCATTATGGTGACGGGGAAGTGGTTTGTCTTTTGGACAAGCGTTTGCTGCATTCCGAGGCACTGAATGTCAGGTCAGGGAAAGGGGGAGACTAATCCATTCCCCCCCCCCCGACTTGGAATGTGTGTCATTATTATTATTATTATTATTATTATTATTATTATTATTATTATTTGCCACCACGCTAAAACTACGAGAGCTTTTGCATATGGGCCTGTAAAAAGGTGCAGCTAGCCAGGTCAGCAATGCTGCCCGCTTGCCACTAACTTGCTCCCCCTTGGGCTGGCTTCTTATCACATGATGGAACTTTCCTCGGCTTGCTCCAGCACCATCAGGGTTTGGTAGAAAGAACAGCTCAGTATAACGATATTGTTATTTGGAGGTGGGATCTGCCTTGCAGAGGTCCTTGGACTGCTGCCCAACCAGTTGGGATAGGCATGAAATGCTTTTAGGTAAAAGTGTCTAATGGTAGCATTGCTGCAGAAATAGTAATTTATTATGGACCGGGCCATTCTGTTCCCATTTAGGATTGCCATATTTCAAAAAGTAAAAACCAGGACACCCCGAAAGTTGTCAAGCCTTTTTTTTTTTTTTTTTAGGAAGCCACTGAAATGTTGTGACAGATTGGTGCAGAATATTCAACAGGTTTAGCAATTGAAGTAGGAATATTCTTCCTTGAGGATAAAAGGCTGTGGCTTCATTTCAATATTTGAACAATGGTGATTAGGCTAACCAGAGCTCATTTGGAAGCATATTCATGGTGTTTTACTGTTGGATATGTGTCAGCTTTGGTTGATGGTCAGATTATTGCTGTGGTGGTTTAATGTCCTCTATTTTGGGTGCTTGGATAGCTTCTCACAGGTATGTAGAAAGCAGAAGAGGGGATACTTTGGCGGGTAGAAGAGGGGAAAAGGAGGGAGTATGGTAAAGGAATAGGCAAACGTAACCCCTATAGTATCATAAATTTGCCTAAGAGTAAAAGATGGAGTAGATACCTTCTGAGTGGATGTTTGCTTGAGTCGTATTGCTTAGTGCAAAGTGGCTCCAAAAGCAGCTTAATGAGACTCTTGCTGGGGGTTTTTTTTAGGTAGCTCTTAACTACACACTAAAAAGGTAGTGATAATCCAAAATATACTATACTTTTAGTAAGGTAAAATTAGTCTTTGATCTCTTAGTGGAATGCTTTTCGAACTAACATTTACTGTCATTACTAGGAGTCATGTTGTCCTAGAGGGCCTTATGCCCCTTGGGTTCCTCGCTTTTAAATGCTCTTATGGTGCCAGAAGTTCTGGTACTGTTTCTACTTGTTTGCTTGCCATAGGACTAGAGTGGTGGCCTTCCAGATGCTGTTGGGCTTCAACTCCTATCAGCCTCAGCCAGCAAGGCAAACAGCCAGGGATGATGGGTGTTGTGATACACTTTCAGTTGAAAGGATAGCCAGCTTAGCCATCAGTTACAGCAGAAACAAAACTTTAGAGGCTAACAAATATGTGGGTCCACAAATTTTCATCAGTCACCAAGAATGAAGGACTGTAGTCCCAGAAAGCTCATTCCCTAATAAATTGGTCTTTAACAGTGGCAGAACATATGCCAGTGTTGCCCGGGGTGGGCGTATGGGATGTGCCCCTGACGGGGGCGCGTGCCACAGTTCAGAGTTAGGAGAGGGGTGAGGAAGCTGCTGCCCACTCTCTTCTTTCTCTCCACTGTCAGGTCAGGTCAGGCCTGACCCGGGGCCGGTGTTGTGCCAGGCCCAAGCGCTGCAGCCTCGGTGCAGCTCCTTCTGGCCAGGATCCGATGAAGGAGCCTACTCTGGGGGTGCCTGTTTGCGTTTGGGGCCACAGCACACACACACCCTCCCACGCTTCACCTCTGATCCTTAATGTTTGTTTTTGGTTGTTCTGATAAAATCATACTGTGATCTACTTTACAGGATTGCTGTGAGGATAAAGCAACTATAAAACACTTTGCCAAACTTAAAATGCTATTAAAACAAGTAGAATGGTGCAGAGAATGGTCCAGATGAGAACTCAGTGTGCAGAGCCTATATGTAGTATATTTAGGGTCATGGATAGCACCCTGCCCGTACCCTCCACCCAGGCAAACCTGTCCTAGCAGATAGCCACATACTGCATTTGCTGAGGACCCACATGTAAAGTCTGGTTTTTGTAGGTCTGCATATCCTGATTGTGTTCCCAATGCTTTTCTCTTTGATTTTCAGATAGTCTTTTTCCAAGATTCCAAACTTGGTCACCCCTTTCTCAATTCAAAAATTGGGAGTAAGCAGGTGGGAGACACATTTTATTTTGCTTGTTTTTTATTTATCAGTTTTACATTCATATCCATTCCACCTTTCATCCAAGGAACTCAAGGTGGCACTCACGCACCCACTTTCCCCCATGTTATTCTTGCAACCACCCTGTGAGGTATGTTAGATTGAGAGACTGTGAATGACCCAAGGTCACACAGGAACCTTTGTGCCTGAGTAGGTGACTTTTACCCTGATCTCCCAGGTCTTAGTCCATTTAATATCCTTCTACTTTATTCCACATTCTGGAAAGAATGTGGAACATATAAATGAATAAGCTGGGAAAGGAGAATAATATATTTCCATAGGTTTGGAAACTTATGGGGTCCCTTTTTTAGCAGTCCTGTGTGGATCACCAATTCCAGCCTTCATTTCTAACCAATTCAGACTGCAATCCTGCAAACACCTATCAGGAAGCAAACCCTATGGGATTCTGAGTAACATACAGTTACTGTGGCATGAATCTGCACAAACAATTCTGAACCAAGTTAAGCTGCTTGGTTAGGTGCTCAGTATTTATATAACTGTGGTGTTTGAGTGTCTAGTGTTTCCTTGAAAAGGAGGATAAAAGAGAGGGCCAGAACAGTTAATGGACACGCGGCTTTTTTCTCCCATTAGAGAAGCAACTGCGACAGAAAGGACCTCTTCTGAACCAAAGAAAGACATTTTTCAGTTTAGTTACCCTAGGTGTTTGTAAAACTTCAATGATTTGCAAGGGAGGAGGATGGGGAGAAATCAGTGACCTCCTAGATGCCCTGCCAGGTCCAGTGACCACCCAAATTTTGGTGAAAACCAAAATTATACTAGCTGTTAAATTGTTGTGCTATATAAATGTGCCTGAGGAGACCAAGATTTGCCCATCAAGTACTGTATACTTGTAGCCTTTTTTGTAGCAATATAGGTGCTCAAATTTATCCACAGCTAAGTTACAAATAGATTACTTGAGGGAAAAACATTTAAAAGTAGGAATACACTAAAACAAAATGTATCATGAAAATAACAGTGCAATCCCACCCTATTGAATTCCCTATTTAAGACCTGTTGAATTCAATGGAGCTTCTCCCAGGTAAGATGGTTAGGACTTGTGGCCTTAACTATGTGTTTGTTGCATAACTATACTGCTTAAGACTGCAGGTAGGGTATAAACCTCCTACATTTAGCAAGCTAACATGCAGAACAAAAGATCCTAGCTGTGTAACTGGGCACCAGTTGATCTCTTTATAGAAAATGTGCAGAATGTTAAGATGAGTGGAGTAGCATTTGGGCAGGTAGTTCATTCACAAGTAATGCCTTTTTTGTTACGATGATGTTGACTCTGAAGTACCTATTTCTCAAGGTTATGACATTAATTCTCTAGAAATCATGTTTGCTTCTGTCTAATGAGGTGTTGTCCAGATGCTGTCTTGAGAGAACATAATTTGCAGCTCAGTAACCTGGAATTCTGAAGCAACACACAGCCAGGGTCTGATTGTGCTGTTTGCTGAAACACTTGTAGTCCCTGTAAAGATACACAAGACTTACTGCCATTTTAAATTGTTGGGAACGATGAAGAAATGAGTTAGGTTGTATCTAGGTTATGAATCTGTAAGAAACTAAAACAAGTTAACTTCTGTATTCATCCTCAAACTAAGGTTTAAAGTGCTCTCCAAACTTTGTTTCAACAGCAATGGAGATTATACTTGCTTTCAGGCAAGAAAAAAGAAACCTTGTGGCTAAGATCTCTGCTTGGTTATAGATGTTTCTATAGATGTTGCACATGGTAACAAAACTAGAAAGAAAGAAATCACACAGGGACAACCAGGGGCTCTTCTGAGAACAAGTATATCAATGTTGAACAGCAGACCTTTTGAAGCTCATTGAGGGTTGGGGCATTTGTAGCTTATTAATACAAACCCTCCACGTAGCGCAAGGGTGTGCTTGCCACACTTTTCTCCTGACAAAGAAAGAAAAGTGTCGGAAAAGTTACATGGAATACAGAAATCTTCGTATTTTCCTTAGAATGATCTCTGCTTCAGAAAGCTAGACTTTGTTTCTTGCAAATGCATTCCAGTGATACTATTTTAAGACTATCTGCATGGGTTGCTAGCTAGGATGATGCTCAGTGTTTAGCAATGCATTGTTTCATAAACTCCATTGCTAAGTCTTCATTGAATTTTAGGGCAGTGGATTTTTTTCCTGCTCAAGGCAGAACTTGACCACAGTCAGTCCTAACTTTCTTGCTCCATCTTGTGAATGCTGAAACATCTATATATGTTATTTAAATATCACTTAAATTTCCAAACATACGAATTACAGATGGGTAGCCGTGTTGGTCTGCCATAGTCAAAATAAAAAAATTCCTTCCTGTAGCACCTTAAAGACCAACTAAGTTAGTTCTTGGTATAAGCTTTCGTGTGCATGCACACTTCTTCAGATACACTGAAGAATACAACAATACAAACATACGAACAACACAAACATACGAACAATACAAACATACGAACTCCACTGTTGCTACCCAAAGGCCTTGGTACCAACTGAAAAAATGCCTGTGTAGACCAAACCATAAATGGCTACTTGAAACTGCTGTTTTACCAGCCTTCCAAACCATGGACCTGAATGCTTGGCTGCTGCTCTTTGTTGAGTGTTAACTTAAATTGAGTACCACTGGCTGATTCATTAATCACTGTCAAAATAATGTTTCTGATCGGTTTCATTTTCCGTTTCCCTATTGTGCTATTAAGCAATAAATGGACTTCTGCCAGACTATTGGGATGGTTTTTTTCTGACTTACATTCTGCAGAAGTAATAGAAAAACTATTTCATTTACACTGAGAATTGTTTTAGCTAGCTTGATGCCTGTCTTAAGACACACCAATGTCTTAATGTGGCTTAGAACAGATTTCTCAAATGTGACCATTTGTTTTTAAAAAAGATTAAGTGTTCCAAAGGGAACCAAAACATGAGCAAAAGTTTCCATTTCAATCAGTAGATTCATGTTGATTAAGCATTTCTTAACCCCAAAGATAAGATGGGCTAAATTGGAACTTTAAATGGGGAACTTGCACAGCTTCTAATAGCCCCATGTAGGTAGAACTGACTCCAGTAACAGAGCAATGCCTCTGATTAAGCAACTCATGCAATTATTTTTCCCCTCAATCAAACAGCAGAGTGGGAGGGAGAGAGGCTATTGGCTGCTGGGTTCTAACGCTATAATGAAGAAGTTGACAGTTGCCCTCGAACGATGTCTGCCTATTGCCAGACAAAAGGAGAACATTCTGCCTTCTGTAAATAGATTATTGTACTTGCTGGTAGAGGAGGAGGAGCTAGGAATGGCTGCATTCAGCCAACTTGGCTGACTTCCACAAAGCTGAGTTCAGCTGGAAAGACCACATCTTGGCTGATTCAGTATTTTCCTTATTCATGTGTCAAGGAGCTTTTGGCTGGCTTGAAGCTTAGCATTTATTAACTGAGCATGTTATAAGACAAGGACAGAAACCTGCATGCACAGCTCCCTCACTGTGCACTCTCTTCTAAAGCTAAACCTTTTGGGTGGCATTTGACTAATTTGTACTCGGAGGAGACCTATTGAGATCAGTGAACTTAAGTTAGTCATAACTGACTAGGTCAGAAAGCACCCTTTACTCTCTAAGTAATGACCATATTATATTTAAAGGGAGAGTTGAATTCTACCATATACACAAGATGCTAGTTCTGTCCCACATATAAAGTGTGTGTTATCTGGATGTAATATCTAGGGTATTGTCCTTATCCTCAATGGACTTCAATATTACATATGCCTGCAAAAATGTTTTACTTCCTTAGCTCTTGGGTGTAGAACTGAAGTATAATCCCGTTTGCTATATATCAAGTACTGTATATTATAATGCTAATACAACATACTAAACTATGTACCCTTGACTGGTTAATTTTACAACATGAGGCCACTGGAGATCATCCCCAAGTAGAAACTATAAACCTGGGAGTTCAATTCAGCATGGACTCACGCTGCTTCAGTCTAATCTAGAGTTCACTGGTAATACAGATATCACAGAAGCTCTTTGGATACTGGCTTATCCACGGCAAGTTGGACTTTGTGTTTTCTGACTGAAGTCCTATTAAATCTTATTGGATCCTAAACTTGACGCAACAGGAGCTAAACTTAGATGTAAAAAGGTTTCCCAATAATTTCATAATAAGCTTAACCTAAGTCTGGTGGCGCTGTGGGTAAAAGCCTCAGCGCCTAGGGCTTGCCGATCGAAAGGTCGGCGGTTCGAATCCCCGCAGCGGGGTGCGCTCCCGCTGCTCGGTCCCAGCGCCTGCCAACCTAGCAGTTCGAAAGCACCCCCGGGTGCAAGTAGATAAATAGGTACCACTTACCAGCGGGAAGGTAAACGGCGTTCCGTGTGCTGCGCTGGCTCGCCAGATGCAGCTTTGTCACGCTGGCCACGTGACCCGGAAGTGTCTGCGGACAGCGCTGGCCCCCGGCCTCTTGAGTGAGATGGGCGCACAAACCCCAGAGTCTGTCAAGACTGGCCCGTTCGGGCAGGGGTACCTTTACCTTTACCTTTAAGTCTGAAATAGGAATTGCTAATTTCAGTGAGCTATACTTCCAAATGGAGTGTAGGCTAAGGAGAATATTTCTCAAAATATAGGAAGTGTATAACACCTTATTGCTTATCCTAATTTTCTCTTGCCATGTCTAGTATCCTTAGATGACCTATCTCTGCATAAGGTACATCTAGCTTATTGGCGTGGCTTTTACAGGTGCTAAATAAGTTGACTGTATTTAATCTCTTTTTAAAAAGTCACATTGCTCTTTATCATATGGTCTTAAGTGTTATTTTAATGGCAAATTGGCAAGTTCTTTTGCACACCAACTCCCACATACAAAAAGGTGGGGTGAAAACAAAATCAGCAGCAGTACCAGTTGAACTAGGGCTTACTTTTAATGAGGAATGTAGACACAGTTCAGGAAACAAGTTGGTTTAGATTTTTGGCATGTTGCATGTACAAAAGGGTGCAAGTCGAAGGATATGATGGCTTGATTTGAAGGCTTTGAAAAAAGACCTTGCACCCAAAATATCAAAGAGCTTGGTGAATTGGGGGGGGGGGGTAAATTGACTGTGGTAAGTCTTTACAGCATGTATAAGAATAACTTGGCATTCATGTAGTGATCAAAGCATATTTTGTTTCTGTAAACCTTCCCAACTATGATGCAAGCTAGACTGGTTTTCTTGCCAGTGAGAGAGAGTTTTCTTGCCAGTGAGAGAGAGTTTTCTTGCCAGTGCGGTGTAGTGGTTAAGAGCGGTAGTCTCGTTATCTGGGGAACCAGGTTCGCGTCTCCGCTCCTCCACATGCACCTGCTTGGTCACCTTGGGCTAGGCACACTTCTTTGAAGTCTCTCAGCCCCACTCACCTCACAGAGTGTTTGTTGTGGGGGAGGAAGGGAAAGGAGAATGTCAGCCGCTTTGAGACTGCTGAAGGGGAGTGAAAGGCGGGATATCAAATCCAAACTCCTCCTCCTCCTCCTCTTCTTCTTCTTCTTCTTCTTCTTCTTCTTCTTCTTCTTGCCATATTGCAGAGGGCAGCGATGAGACTTCGAGTATACTAGCTTGATATTTATTTATTTATTAGAGAAGAGAAGAGCTAGGGAGGCTTCAGCTGGTAGCATCCTGCCTTACAGCTTGTGCTTCTTAACTCCTGCACTATGCAAACCGTCTTGGCCTTCTGAGGCTTTCAAATTAATCTGCTCATTTTGCTGACACTATTATTGCTAGGCCAGCCTTTGAACTAAGGGGAAAAGGCATTATAGACTGGAGAGGTAGGTGGAGGCAGAGTCTGAAAGGCACAGCAAGCAGATGACCTTAAGTCGTACACATCACTTTGGACCCTGCTCCCATCAGATCAACAAATTGTTCCAGAGAAGCTCAGGTTAATCAGAAGTTTCCCAGCACCTTCTTATGGAGAACATTGGTGGCAAATCAGCTTTTCTGCAAGACTGTACATCACTATTGAGCTTCAGATCTACAGTCATACCTCATGTTATGTTTGCTTCAGGTTGTGCGTTTTCAGGTTGCATCCCGCAGTGACCTGGAAGTACCGGAAAGGGTTACTTCCAGGTTTCACCGCTCACGCAGATGTGCAAAATGATGTCACACGCATGCACAGAAGCAGCGAATCACGACCCGCATGCGCAGATGCGGGTTGCGTTCTTTTCAGGTTGCGAACAGGGCTCCGTTATGGATCCCGTTCGCAACCAGAGGTACCACTGTACTGAACAGCTGCAGAAGAGTGTTAGGTGTGTTCTAGGCTTTGCTAGGCCGAGTAGGTCTAGTAAGCCACCACTTGAACACTTGGAATATGCAGCCTAGAATAGTCAGCAGAATCCTCTGCAATTTGCATGCGGTCTGGCAGCAGACAAACCGATGTGGAAAGTGTTCACTGAAGGCAGTCTGAAAACCACTGCCCTAGTGAAAGATTAGATGCCTGCATCAAATGCCCACAGTACAATTTATCACACTCTCAGCTGAAAGACGGTCAGTAGCATATTTTTGTCTACTGCATACAAATAGCTGTCAAGGTGTGCAAATTGATGTGCCAAATAAGCTTTGTTGGACTACATAACTGCTGAGGTATCCATGCCTTGTAAGTTAGATACATGCTAAAATTTGAGATAGGGAACTCAGCAACTATTTAAAGATGAATGAAGAGGGAAAGTGAATGTCTCCTGTGAATCAAATGAACACTTACTTCACCACCAATGTATGCTGATAAAACATATCTATGGTATTTTTATGTGCAAAAGCTTGGGCTGCTCAAATGCACAGGAAAATAGCTTTCTGCATGCTTAAGAACAGGGGTCGGCAAAGTTTTTGTGGCTTGGGCCGGTTCATGGTTCCGCAGATGCCACAGTAGTGATCCGTAGTGCGCTCGCACACACGAATGTGCAAACGCTATTTCCGGCACTCCTTCCGGCGTGGAGGAGGCATGCACAGCTTTCCATTGGTTGCAGGAGCTTCCTGCAGCCAATGGCAAGCTGGCCAGTGTTGCAGAAGGTGGTTCCTGCTCTGCTCTGCGCTGGTTTAGTGCGGCGCACGGGAGCCAACCAAGTGGGAGGGGGCCATGGGCCCACGGGCCTTAGGTTGCCAACCCCAGTTTAAGAATACGAAAGCAACAAAATAGTGATAAAAAGAACAGCATTATTCTGCATATTTTATTTAGACTCTGCTTTACTTACCAAAACACCCCAATGTGGCTGGCTTAGTGCTAACACACACAAACAAACAACCCCCAAATATTTAAAACATGTACAGTAGTACCTTGGGTTAAGAATTCGTTCTGGAGGTCCGTTCTTAACCTGAAACTGTTCTTAACCTAAGGTACTACTTTAGCTAATGGGGCCTCCTGCTGCTGCTGTGCCGCTGGAGCACGATTTCTGTTCTCATCTTGAAACAAAGTTCTTAACCCAAGATACTATTTCTGGGTTAGCTGAGTCTGTAACCTGAAGTGTCTGTAACCCGAGGTACCACTGTACTCTAGAAGCAAACCAAAAGAGCAATACCTCCTTGAAGCAATTCTATTTAGAGCAACCCTTACCTTTTGACCTTGGTTTTGAATGTTAAGGCAGCATGTAAACACCTGATTGCTTCCTCCTATCAAGTACAGCAGAGAGATTAGGCGGCAAGACAGGGTTAAAGTAAGCCTTTAAAAGGGGCCTCTTTGACAACCTGCGTGAAGTAGTTGTGCAACCAAGTTGGCTATGGTCACACTGAAATTCTTTATTGCGTGCAAAGAGCAGGCCATTCCCGTATCAGCCTGCCCCATACACTGTGCCCTTTGTTGGAGGTGAAGTGGGTGGCAAACATTTTCAGTTGCGGCACTCCATTTTGAGAACTCTCTCTTGCAAGGCTTGCTTGGCCCCTCTGCATTGCCATATTTTTGACACCCGGCAAAACCCTCCCAGACCTTTTAGAATCTTTTACAGTCTTCAGAAGACTTAGCCTAACTGATGCTTTTACGTACTGTTTTGTTGTTTTCAGAACCATTGTTATTGTGCCCTATATTAAATTTTGTAAACAGGGGACCGTGAATAAAAGGTAGAACAAAAATCCTTAAATGTGCTAGTGGGCATGGCTCATGAACATTGACAGTTCATCCCTGGCACTTGCCCACTGCATACTTAGGGCTGCAGAGCTGACCATCAGGCTTCACCCTTACACTGGAGAAACTGCCAGATAAAATTGTTGCATGAAGGAAGCTTTCCACTGTCTCTCCCCACTACGCCCCCCCCCCCCGATATTTTTTTTAGCTTCAAACCCAATTGTAGCTCTGTCCTATTTGAGTGATTCCCCCCCCCCGGGGTATATTAGTAGGTAAGCTGACAATGCTACTCTATAACTGCCCTTGGTTATTATAGCTGGAAAAGGCATTGATACGCAATGACAAATGGGTCCAGCACTCATGAGCTTACTCTTAATAGCCTGACTCGAAACAAGCTTGCGTTGCCTTTCCCCACAACTGCATTCATAATACTGTATCTCCTTCCCGGTATAGTAAAACTGTCTTCATCTTCACTGCCTTGTTCCAAAAACCCCACCAGCTTCTGCAAACAAACTCTCCACGCTGACACGTTCTCTCCCCCCCCCCCTTTGAAAAGCCTTTTTGTCAGCCTTCCTCTGGTGATAGGAATGAGCTGATGATGGGCTTTAATGAATGTCACTGCCAGTTGTGAGTTTCTGAGGCAAACATTGTTTGCTTCCTAGCCTGCCACCCTCTGTGTTCAGTGGGGTGACTCCGTGCTCTCTTTCTATTGGCCCTCCTTCTCTTAGAGCTAAGTATGGACTGTGCCTGCTAGTTACCTTTGCCCTAGTGGGCAGAAACTTATTAAGTGTAGTCACGTGAATCGTGTCCTGAGGGACCTTGGTGTGGAGGGAAGTGTCAGCTGAGCAGGCACAGCAGGGCTTTTGGAAAAGGAAAAGGGGAAAGAAAGGGCTGTTCCTACTCTACAGTGTTTGCTGGGGATTTAAAGGGACCATTAGGATAACAATACAAGCTTAGTTAAGATAATTTTTATACACAACTTAGGCTAGCTTGCACTCTAAAAGCACTGGAGGAAAACAGGGGGGGAAACAATTGCACACAGGCTCTTTAAAAAAAAAAAAATAGCTGCCTTGGAAGAGAAGGGAAAGGAACTACTGTTGCTCTTCCAGCAGATTCTCTATTTTCCAAAAGCACAAAAATACAGCAAGAATGTATTTTGCAAACTTTGGGCACTATGGCTAACAAAGTGTGGTGCCTGCCAACAATTGCCTTAACAAAGAAACAGAAATGTTAAACGTAGTGCCTTTGCCTGTTCAAAATCTCTTGCCTTTCTGGAAGAGGGCAAGTGGCAAAAATGCAGGTGTTTCCAGCTTTGTATGGTAGTAGAGCATGAGAATAGCTGCATCTCCCTCTCTAGGGGGGAAAAGAGGTTCTTTGATAACACGTTGGGTTCACAACTTTTCTTTTTTGTCAACAGATTGCTGCGTTAAAAAAAATAACAAGGACAAGAGATCACAATGCAAGCTCATGAATTGTTTAGGCATCTGCGAATGCCAGAATTTGGTGACGTAAGGCAGTACGTGCGCACTCTCCCAACAAACACACTGATGGGATTCGGTGCTTTTGCAGCTCTCACAACTTACTGGTACGCCACAAGACCCAGAGCTCTGAAGCCACCATGTGATTTAGCAATGCAGTCTGTGGAGGTGGAGGTAAGGAATCACTGTCTTTCATCCCTTGTGTATTTACATGTAAGATTAGCATAGCATGTTTCATAAAAGGGTTTTTTAAGCTGTTCTGTTATTGGATTAAGGCATTGCTTTGAATCTGGTTGTATGTGCCAGTCACATTCCTTTTGCCCCCAGAGCATAAAGTTCTGTTGCAGCATTTTATATAGCTTTCTCATATTGATTGCAGCAGACTATTCTGGCAAGGTCTAGGAAGTGTGCAAAGGGAATGACTGCATCATGTGCTCAGGAGCGAGGGCTAGGAAGCTATGCAAGGCAGAAAAACTACGTGTTGGATAGGCTTGGTTCAAAGCATCCATTGATTTCTGAGATGTAACCTTTTCTGCAGCCATGTAGGTTTGAAACAGATACTTTTCTAAAGCAATGGTGAGGAACCTTTCTGGCTGGGTGTACCAGATCCTTATTTCTCCCTACCCCTGCTGGCAAAGTTTGGCAGGTGGCTTATATTGGTACTGTTGTCGATGTACCCTCTGATATTTCACAGTGCTGCTGTAGCACTGTGTTGCCCTCCTTAGGCCAACTACAGTAACCACAGATGGTTAGTTGAACAGGGATAATGTGCACTGTTTATTTAATTTATCTCTAAATCTCCCTCCATCTTCCAGGATCCCAGGGCAATTTACAGCATGCACATTAAAACAACAATAAAACCATTCATAAATCAGCAATTCAGATAATACAACCACACAATTAAAACAACTATGTCGCACCAGACAACTTCACTTTCAGCTGGTCTCACCAAATCAGTTTCAGTAACTGAGGTTCATGAATTATTCATTTTATTTAAGTGCATTTGCATAATAACACAATTAATAGTAAATTGCTAATAAAACCACATGCAAAGCAAAGTGTGCCTCTTCTGTGTTGTTCTCTCCCTCTGGGCTAGGCAGGTGGTGAGTCCTTTTACCCTAGTACAGAGAATGAAGATGGATTTGGCCTCCTGAGGTTCGCAAGATTGTAGCTGTTCTTTGCTTTTGCAGCACTGGAGAGAGTGGAACCAAGTACGCACAGTCGTACTTGGATACTTTAGAGCAGGCATGTCCAACAAGTAGATCGTGATCTACCGTTAGATCACTGGATGTCTGTGGTAGATCGCTTTATACTTTGGCTCCCCTAAAAAAAACTCAACACTTTTGCCCTGCACCCCCCAAAGCAGGGCTTTCCTTCTTTAAAAAAAAGCTCTAGAACTTTGACCTGAACCCCCCCAAAAAGGGGGTAGATCAATGCCAGTTTTTAACTCTGTGAGTAGATCACAGTCTTTTGGGAGTTGGCCAGCCCTGCTTTAGAGGATAGTTTCTCTTTGTGCTTTCTTCTTCCCTGGCTGTCTGGCCTGGCTCCAATCCAGGCTCATTCTTGCAGTCAAAATATCCCATACAGTCCAATACAAGTGTGAAATAAAGGTCAGTAGCAATTTCCTCTACGAGCGACTTTAACAAGCAGCTTTGAGCAAGCGGCCTGGGTAGGCTTTCACTATCCTAGTTGCCCCAGACATGACCCTTGGCAAACTTCTTTGCATTTTCTACATCTTGTGCCAAGCATAGCTATTTGTGAATTAGGAGGCCGTCTTTCCATATAGACAGAAATTTTCCATCTACAGGGTCCCTTTGGCAATCCCTTTTCTGTTTAAGTACATGTTCAGGGATTGTGGGGATTTCTTCCAGCCCTAAAGGTTTTTGGGGTGGGGTCCAGCATTGTTACACTGTGATACAGGCAATCACCAGACCACAGGTACCAAAACATTTTGAACACAGAGATGCAAAACATTGTGATTAGACAATGCACCTGAAAATTATACTCGATTAGCTTTTCTGAATTCTTTAAATACTCTCCTGTCATTAGTTGTACAGTATATGCATCTAGTTAGATCCATGTGCTGGTGTTGGTGGCTTTGTTTCCTGCATATGCTATTAAATTTTTTGGTTCACTCATTCATTTTCATGTTAATGATAGTGTGGATCTTTATTTTTACACTATTCTTAGGAATTTCATGTTTTCATTCTTTTATACACCATACCCTGACCAGCCAAAGAGGAATGTTGTAATGTTTTGTAATGTTGTAAGTATTTTACTAAAATAAATCTGAAACAGCCTAATTGAAATGAGCTTGATCTCTTGCCGCAGTATACTGGAGCAATACTTTTCAGGCTCATGGCATTAAAACTGATTGTGTGGATAAATAAAAACCTTGTGCTGAACTGGCTCATACTTTGCTTTGTCTAGCAAACTATTATCCTGGATAAACTGGGGTGTTTTTGCTGAATAGGAACTGCTAACTTAGGTCTGATAAGGTATTAGTAGGGTCCTTTTCAAAAAGTCAACAGATCTTGCCCATTATATTTTCCAGAGTGCTTGGGAATAATTCTTGCAAATGAAAATCCATTATCAACTGTTGCTATTTCATTGTACATGCTGCAAAGCCAATTTGATGTGTATGGAAAAGTACATCTGGTTTATGGATTTTGAGTACACTTTGTACCTTGAAATTAAACTCTGATCAGGACTTCATTTTCTTTATCAATTGATAGGTCTGGAAGTCACTGTGCTTGAGAAGACCACTATTTCTGAGTGCAGGGCAAATAATTGAGAGTTGAGGTGTGGGTATGTGCTTGCTTCTGATTCTAGTCCTCATAGACTTCAACAATAATTCCTTCAAGTTTAGGTTAAGTATATCTGAATAAGTACTCCAGTAGGTGGCAAGGAATAAATGAGGATGTAGGTCTTGCACTTCTAATAATTATGAATTTTGACAGGTTCTGTTCTTTTCCTATTAGTGTCCTTAAAAAAGAAAGGCTCACTTCTGATGGAAATCCTGTATTTAAGGCATGCACATTAAAGCCATCACTAGTAGTATCAAATGAAATAATGAGCTTCTATCAGACAATGTTTATGTAAAACAAAAGGAAAAACCTAGAGAAAATCTGGCTGTTCTTGGTTTTTGCAACTCTTGCTCCTACTAGATGACACTTCCTTACTGGGCCCAGGGTGGCCAGTCATCACAGGCTGGAAGGATTACCTTATATCCCATCAGGATCACTCACTTGCCCAACTTGTACTGACCTTACACCGTGATCAGATGTAAATGTTTGACTCTACTAGCCAAACAAGAAGCATATTTGTGTTTGCTTCTGTGGAGTAACTACCAATTCTTTCTGGAAAATTCTTGGAACTTAGCTGCAACTAAATTGATTTTTTTTTTATGCTAGTGCACACATATGGCCAAACAGAAATAGCTTCACCATTTTCTCCAGGAACTTGTGAATTTCGGCTTGTGCATACCATAACCCTGCTCCAGAGGATCTAATGCCACACTGAACTTCAGAGGCAGCGTCCTCTGTGGTCCAGGGTCAGAGACAATCCTCTGCTCCAAAGTCTGGAGAAGCGTATGAACCTTAGGGACTGCCTCATACTCTCCAAAGTGCAGGCGTACTCCTCAACCAGATCCTGAGCTGCTTCTCCCCTTCTCACTGCTTACAATTCAAGCAGCAGCCAGTGCTTCCTGCAGAAGCTCCCACTTCTGCCCACCAATTGCCCTCTCCCCAATTGGGCTGGAAGAGACAGGGATCTGCTTGCAGAATGTTACTCTATATGAAAGACATGTGTGCAGCAGGGTTAAAGGCTTTAGCTTATATCCATAGATATTATATCCTTCCTTCCTTCCTTCCTTCCTTCCTTCCTTCCTTCCTTTCCTTCAAGGTCCTCCAAGCTGCAAACCAATATTTGTTATTGCAACCAGTTGGTGTCTGTGGGGTTTTGGGGGGGAAATGTCTGAAATGCAACACAGAATTTTGTTACTTTAAACCATGACATAGCCTAATGGAGGAGAGAGAACAAAGCCACATCTTCTAAAATCCCCCTTTTTCACAATTGCTGCTCTTAAGACAGCCTGCCCTCCTGTGCTCTAATGTTCCTATAAATCCTAGTTTGAAGTCCCTTTGGGCCTCCTTTTCCCAGCATCCTTGTCATGGTTTTGCAACTGGGGTGCTGATTTTAACAGAGCTGCCTCATGGCATTCTTTCAAAAGAGCGGCTGGTGATGCTGACACTCTTTCCATAACCTAATAAACCGGTAGTTGGCAAATAGCTGTTGCAAAATACCAAGTTTCTGATGGTTAGTGGGTGGCTGGCAATCTGGGCCCTGCTGGCTCGGGTTGTGTGCTCTCCTTAAATCAACAAGAGCTTGCTCACAGCTGACAACACAATAGCTTCCTCAGGCATACATCCAAGGATCCTTTCACTCCATAGAAGTGTGCCTGCAACAAAAGAGTCTTGAGAACTACCGGCACTTCTGCCATTCTTCTCCCAACCTCTTTCAGTGAAGCCGCTGGCTTACAGCAGGCCAATTGCTGTAGTTCAGGCATAGGCAAACTTGGCCCGCCTATGCCTGCTGTAGTTCCCCTCCCTCCTTCCACTGCCAGTAAACTAGGCACTGGAATATTATGCTGTAAAGCAGCATGCAAAATTCCACGTGCACAATGAGAGTTGCAGTGGTCTCTCAAGAGCCTGAGCTGGGAATTAGTTTAGATTTTTCCTCTTGCTATGAATTTTAGGGGACGGGTATATAACTCAGTGGTAGAACATCTTCTTTGAGTGTAGAAGGTCTCAGACTTGATCGCCGGCATCTCCAAATAAGATCCTTTGTCTCAGGTTCTGGCAAGCCACTACCTGTCAGTGTAGACAGTACTGAACTAATGGACCAAGGGTCTGACTTAATGTTGTGTATGCATTAAAACGCAGCAAGGTTCCACCCCCCACCTCCCATTGCCTTTAAAATCAAATCTGCACATGATTGCACACATCTGTACTGTTGGATGTGTTTCCAAGTCAAGTGCTGCCTGCCCACACCAGTGGGTGGAGGAGGGGAGTGGTTGTCCTCATACGTTTGCAAATTGGATTGAAATTGGTTTGGGGGAAACAACATAAAAACACAGTATCTCTCAAGGAACTTCAGGACAGATGTAGATTGTGGCTAACATCTGTACACTGCTTCACAAACCCAGCAGTGGGATCACACTGGATGTAGAGTAAATAGCCTTGTGTACACTGTATAAGGCAGCTTCCTGTGTTACTACGCTTGGCAGTCTTATAAAAGCTCATCCTTTCCTCACCCCCATGTCTCCTACAGGAAATATTACCGATACACCTTTAAAAGGTGGCAGCGAGGATTTCTGTATGAAGTACTGGACTTAGGAAGTTTAAATGCCAAGTATTCACTTGCTAGAGAGTTTTTCTTAGCAGCACTGCTTCATGCCATAAACCAGAGTCCGTAGGGCAGTTATTCTCCAGCTAGCTTGTATGGATGCAAGCTTCTGTCTAAAGAACAATGGGATGTGGTTAACTTTGATTATCCTGCTTATATTTTAAGATAAAAAGCCATGCAGACCTGAGGCATTTTTTTATGGTACTGTGTACAGTTACACCTTAAAATTATGGATACAGCACATGTGTATGATACAGACAGTGCTCTTTCAAGGAACCACAACCACTTCTACCACCTTGGGACAAATTCAGGTTTGCTATTGCTGCTTCATCTTCATCGTCATTTTATTATTTACACCCCGCCCATCTGGCTGGGTTACCCCAGCCACTCTGGGCAGCTTCCAATACATATAAAAACACAATAAGATGTCAAACATTAAAAACTTCCTGATACAGGACTGCCTTCAGATGTCTTCTAAAAGTTGTGTAGTTATTTATCTCCTTGACATCTGATAGGAGGGCGTTACACAGGGAGGGTGCCACTGCCGAGAAGGCCCTCTGCCTGGTTTCCTGTAACTTCACTTCTCACAATAATGTGTGAAATGGCCCTAAGCAGCAAGGTAAATGAGAATATAGGAAGAAATTCTGTAAGCTTCTCATTGAGTAGAGAGCACTTTGCAACCAATTAGTCATATGTGTTAGATAGGAATGATGCAAATAAAGCATTTCTTATTTGAGGCATTTCTTATCTTGGGGTTTTTTGGTTGCTGGGATAGTGAGTGATCATGATCACAAGACGTCCACTTACAAAGCAGGCCTTCACTGAAGAGTATAGTATTCTATAATGATGGCGAGGAGCTTCTAGTTCATAAAATGTCACTTTGAAAACTTGATCAGCTGACTAATTCTTTCAATGAAACTTTCATGTAAAACTCAAGTAGTATTTTATATAGATGTCTGTTCTTGAATAAGAAACTCTGTGTGAGAACTAGTTTGAAACCAGCTGAACCAGTTTTACAATGAAAAATTCTTTTCCCGAGCGAGCTGTTTGTAAACACACCAAAAAGGTGCTTCCAGACAATTACCTTCTTTGCAAGGTGAGCAGTGTGTATTACAGTGGAAAGGGGTTAAAATACACGCTGTACAAATGTTTAGGGCACAGGTGCAATTCTTATACTTCAATAATGTACTAAAGAGAAATCTGGTTTCTGAGACAGTTTTTGTCAGCGGTTGTAAAACAGGTGTGAGAAACTTTTGGTCCTCTAGATCAGTGTTCCCCAACCTTGGGCCTCCAGCTGTTTTTGGACTACAACTCCCATCATCCCTCGCTAGCAAGACCAGTGGTCAAGGATGATGGGAATTGTAGTCCAAAAACAGCTGGAGGCCCGAGGTTGGGGAACACTGCTCTAGATGTTGCTAGCAAGCATGGCCCGTAGTTCAGCATCATCTGGAGGGCTTTACATTGGCTACCACTGCCTTGAAACAAGGCAATTGCAAAAGATTATACAGTTATTGCAGCATAATGTTAGACTTTTCTCAACTTTGGTCTAGTTTAAGTGGAAATGAGAAACCAACCTTTTGCAGTGACTCATTGACCTTGTAGTGTGTAGAGCAGGAGTTGCCAATGTGATGTCCAAAAACACACATGTTCCCACCGGGTCCCCCATCCCCTTTGATGTTAGGCTTGAAAGAAGCATTTTGTTTAGCAATGGAATAGGTTGTGGTGTGTGTGTGTTGCCCACAATAGTTTGCAGATGTGCCCATGACTGCAAAAAAGCAGGCAACCCCTTTTTAAGTTCAACATTTTATTCTATTCAAACAAATTTACAGTGGTGCCTCGCAAAACAAAATTAATCCGTTCCGCGAGTCTCTTTGTCTAGCGGTTTTTTCGTCTTGCGAAGCAACCCTATTAGCGGCTTAGCGGAGTAGCGCTATTAAAGGCTTAGCGACTATTAAAGGCTTAGCGGCTATTAAAGGATTAGTGGCTATTAAAGGATTAGCTGATTAGCGGATAAAAGGCTATTAGCCGCTTAGCGGCTTAGTAAAAGGGGGGGAGCAGAAAAAAATCAGAACACTTGCAAGACGTTTTCGTCTTGCAAACCAAGCCCATAGGGAAAATCGTCTTGCGAAGCAGCTCAAAAACGGAAAACCCTTTCGTCTAGCGGGTTTTCCGTCTTGCGAGGCATTCGTCTTGCGGGGCACCACTGTATAAGCATAGGATGACTACAGTGGTACCCCGCAAGACGAACACCTCGCAAGACAGAAAACCTGCTAGACGAAAGGGTTTTCCGTTTTGGAGGCGCTTCGCAAAACGAATTTCCCTATGGGCTTGCTTCGCAAGACGAAAGCCCATAGGGAAATCTCCGGGACAGCGGGGAAGCGCAGCGCGTCTTCCCCACTGTCCTCGGACCTCCTCCGAAGGCTGGTGGTGGGAGGAGGGCTCTCCTCCCGCCGCCAGCCTTCGGGGCAGCCTTCCGAAGGCTGGCGGTGGGGCGGGGAGCTCTCCTCCCACCGCCAGCCTTCTGAGCAGCCTTCCGAAAGCTGGCGGTGGGGCAGAGAGCTCTCCTCCCGCCGCCAGCCTTCGGGGCAGCCTTCCGAAGGCTGGCGGTGGGGCGGGGAGCTCTCCTCCCGCCGCCAGCCTTCAGAGCAGCCTTCCAAAGGCTGGCGGTGGGGCAGAGAGCTCTCCTCCCACCGCCAGCCTTCGGGGCAGCCTTCCGAAGGCTGGCGGTGGCGCGGGGAGCTCTCCTCCCGCCGCCAGCCTTCAGAGCAGCCTTCCGAAGGCTGGCGGTGGGGCGGAGAGAGCTTCTCCCCGCGCCAGCCTTCAGATGGCTGTCCTGAAGACTTGCGGTGGGAGGAGGGTTTTCCTTCCCACCGCCAACATTCAGAATGCTGTTCTGAATGTTGGCGGTGGGGAGGAAAAACCCTCCTCCCACCGCAAGCCCCGGGAACAGAGGAGAAGCGCTGCGCCCCTTCCCCTCTGTTCCCGTACCTGTCCTGAAGGCTTGCGGTGGGGAGAAAAGCCCTTCTCCGCACCGCCAGCCTGGCAAGCGGTTTCCATAGGAACGCATTAATTGATTTTCAATGCATTCCTATGAGAAACCGTGCTTCGCAAGACGAAAAACTCACAAGAAGAAAAAACTTGCGGAACGAATTAATTTCGTCTTGTGAGGCACCACCACACTTCCTTTCTGCAAACTGCAACTGGGCTACGTTATCAGCACTAATTTTTGTGTGTGTGTGTCCGTATCAACCAAATACAGCTGAACTTAAATTGAACTATATGGGATGCCCTAGTATTGTAGCAGAAATGAAATGAGATAGGAACTGAATTTATATCTGTCACACATTTTAGCCAGAGTTTTGCTTCTTTCGTTGACATGCTCCCTAATTCAATCAACTGTTGCAACAACCTAGTCACTTGGCTGTTACTGTCTGACATCGAAAAGAAGGGTCACACAGGACGCTTTGGAGAAAGAAATGTGTAATTTAACCTTCTTTTATATACAGGGTGAAGACCATGCCCGAAGATCATCACTACTTGATAGTGATGAGACAATGTCATACTACTATGATGATGTGAAGACAGTTTATGATGTCTTCCAAAGAGGAATGCATGTGTCAAGTGAGTATTCATACCTTGGGAAAGCAAACTGGAGCAGGGCTCTAGTCACCTGAAAGAAACAGTAGCTGACTGCTTTCATAGTGCAGTAAAATATTGTCTGCTGGAATAGCAAATAGTAATCAGCTGATGATTGAAGTTTAAAGTGAGAACTATGTATCATGATGGTTGCAATATTGACATTGTGAGTAATGAAGCCTTGCACATGAATTTTTAACTTTAGAATCATTTGGGGGGGGGGGCTAGATTGAACCATCTGGTGGTGGAGTGAACTAGAATCTCCCCTGTATTTCTTTCTTTTCCTTTTTAGTTGCTAAAATTCTTAAACCTTTTAAAATTTTATCACTGTAGACAATGGCCCTTGTTTGGGTGTAAGGAAACCAAATCAACCGTATGAATGGATCTCTTACAAGGAGGTAAGCGGACACAACTTTGTGTATGTTGATGGGGTTGGTGCTTGGTTCTTTTGATGCTTACAGCAATCAAGTTATTTCCTTTCAAAAATGTTGGGATGAGGGAAGTTCAACAGCCACAATTATTGGGTGCATACTTAAGTGGCCTATGTTCTTTATGTTTATATTTAATACAAAATTTGTTGTTAAGTTTCACTAGTATCCAGGCTTTATGTGTTGCACACTTGCCTAATCTATAGTTCAACAGACACTTTCAAGTATCTTTCAAAACTTGAATTCTAATCAGTTTTTCCTTTTGTGAACTTCCTTATATTTCCTGTCCCTTCCTTTCTCTTTCAATCCATGAAAAGCCTGTCTGGAGGGGTCAGAGGCTCCAGACCCTGTGCACAATGGGGAAATTACCCAGAATGGGTGGAAACTTTGGGCGATAGCAGACATCTGATTGGTTTGTTTTTTGGGGGGAAGGACTTTATTCAATTGGAATCTAAGCCATCATGTTTCATTGTAACTTGGCTAATATATATCACGAGAGAGATATTATGTGTTGGAAATATTGATCCTGTGTGTGATCCCTATAATATTTCATATTCTAAGCTTTTGTATTCTTAGCTAAACAGACTTAACAGCATTCCCACCTACATATTCAAATCGAGTATGTCTCAGCTCATTTAAAATCTGATTCTTCTATGTGTTTTGTGAATTTAATGGCCAGGGCAGTTGTGGAATTGTTCTGAGCTCTGCCTAGGCATAATTTTTTAGAGCAGATACCTGGCCTTTAAAAAACAGGCTTCCATCCTACTCATTAATGGTATATAGCCTACCTTAAGCGTTGGCCAGTACCTGTGTAAAATGTGTAAAGTGGCTAAGGTTACTGAAGAGGCCGAGCGGGGGAAAATGGAAAATTGAACAGTACATTCCTACATGCTTTCACAGAATTGGTAAGTGATGCACCTTTACACAGATGTGTGTTTTCCCCCAGGTTGCAGAAAGAGCAGAATGTGTTGGCTCAGCGCTTCTGAACAGAGGCTTCAAACCATCTCCTGATCAGTTCATAGGAATCTTTTCACAGAACAGACCTGAGGTAATCAAAGGCCATCATTTGCATCCCTGGGAAGATGAGTTTCCATGATCCTAATTTCACCCAGCCCTGTACACAGTGCAGCACCAGTACAGAGTGAATGGTTGGGAGGTTGCCATCATCCATAAAAATCACATCTTGCTCCCTAGGAAACCAATTCACCTGGAAGCCAGAATCAAGGGTTTGGTCACCCCTTGCAAGGAAGCCGCCCACCCCTCAGCTGATCAAGCCCCCATACTGTTCTTCCTTGCAGGAACCAGAGCAGTATGGAGCTGGGTGATATATCTCGGCTGCTTCTTCCTCCCCTAAGGTGGGGAGGAAGAAGCAGACAATATACTTTTCAGACACTGTGATATATCAGCATATACTGATATTTAGTTGCTGATATATCATGATGTTGAAAACCAGATATTGCCAAGCCCTAAATTGCAATATCAACTCTTACACACCTGGATATGCACTTACAAATTTTGTTGTTAAGAATGCATTGACGTTTCTGATGTGTGTAAAAGAAAACAAAAAACTTGTATAAAGAGTGTTGTAATGCAGTGCACCTATAAACTTGCACAATGTGTAAGAAGAATTCATACCAAGCCCTACTATGCAACCAAGCTCATACCAGGGTGGAACTAATTGCTCATTAGCTAACTTTCAGCAATCCTTTGTACATACATAGCTTTATAACTGAGATGTTTTTCAGAGGGAGACTGTTCCTTCATATGCACCCTTTATGGAAATTTGAATTGTGAACTGCAGACAATGCAAGCCTCTAAGACTTGATACTAACAGACCACAAAACTGAGTCATAACAACTGTGGTAGCTAAGATACCAAACGTTTCTTCCAGTTCAATACTAGTTCAGGGAGTTTGTTTCCTGCATTGTTTTTGTTGGCATTTGTTTTTTCCAACATTATCTCTTAATCTAATGTGCTACTCTTTAGGAAAGGTGTTCCATTGAACTGATTGATCCAGTAATACAATACAGCACATTATAGAGAAATAGGTGTGGAAAATATCTGGGACTTTAGTTAAGAAAGCATTAGCATATGGCTTAGCTTTAACCATCGGTTAGCTTGCTTATTACTTGCTTAAATCAGCTTTATCCTTTAGGTTCATGGCAACATATAATGATGGAAATGCCCTCCGATGGCACTTCCTGATGCACATTGCATTAAAATACTCTTTGTACAAGTGATTGCTTTTTACATGCATAAGGAATTGTAATGTGTTCTTGTAAATGCTTGTATTGAACAAATCCATGTGGCAGGGAACTGGGTTTGATAGCAACACCTGTATACAAGATGGAAGTAGATACAACTGTTGTGGAGCAAATAGCCCTTCTTTAACCACTCCATGCCCTTGCAGCTGCCAAATGTATGATGTGATCTCACCACACTTTTCCAGTACTGTATTACAAAGAAGAGGAGAGGGAAACTCTTTATATCATTTTCAGCAGCAGACCTATGTTTACTATGTCCAGTTCCTCCCACAGGGGCAATGTGAAGTAACCCTGAGAAACAAGATGCAGAAGTACAGTGGTACCTCGTGTTACAAACACTTCGGGTTACATGTTTTCAGGTTGCAGACCACGGGAAACCCAGAAGTACCAGAAAGGGTTACTTCCAGGTTTCGCTGCTCGTGCATGCACAGAAGCGCTAAATCACATCACGCGCGTGCGCAGATGCAGCGCTGCAGGTTATGAACGCTGCGGGTTGTGGACGTGCCTCCATCACGGATTATGTCCGCAACCCGAGGTTCCACTGTAATGTTCTTTTTTTAGTACTCCAGACTTACAAACTATTTCAACACAAATATGTACGTCCAACTCCAATGATATATTAACAGACTGTTCCAGGACTGTTCGTGTGTGTCAGGGGGTAATAGTTCTTCCTTATCTTGGTGCCTGGTCAGACTCTCAGCTTGTGACTGAAGTGGTTATTATGCACATGCAGAATGCAACAAACTGCATCAGCAAAAGCTGGCTTGTAACTTATCATAACGACAAATCCGTGCCAAACACTCGCATGCATGGGCTGGCTAAACAGCACCGATCACAAGCTGGAAATAGCTGCGTGAATGGCATCTTAGCTTCCATGACAGTATTCATAAAGGAAACTTGAATTGCAAAAGCATAGACTTTTCTCCTTACTGCTGCGTACTTCAGTTGATGACAGCAGCTTGCTTTGCAAACAAACAAGGCTGACACTGGCATACTTGAGTCACTGTTTGAATGCTAGTGTGAAAATACCTAAACCAGGCCAGCTGGCTGTAGCATCTGTGCTTGGCAAATAAGCACTACATTAACTCTGCTTCTCTTGCAGTGGGTTATCATTGAACAAGGATGCTACTCTTACTCTATGGTGGCTGTACCCCTCTACGACACCCTTGGAACTGAAGCTATTACTTACATTGTAAATAAAGGTATATGCTGCATTCCTCAACAAATGAATACACTTGTCTGTAATGCAATCACTATGAAAAAGCCTACCCACCATAACCCAAACATCACAGAATGCAACTAACTTTGCAGCTGTAGAGTTATTTGCAGAATTGTTTTTGAAAGCTGCTACAGCAACAGAATAGCAGTAGGTAAGATGAAGTAGCCTTTAATAGCTGAGTAGGCACAGGGACTTGCTGACTATAGGAAGTGAATCCATCGATTCCGACAGTCTGTTTTCTGGGGTATAATGGCTTTGGAGAAAGAGCAGCCTGAAGAGCGTTCTTGGAATGGCCCTACATACAATGAGATCCCTGCAGCAAAATGAAAGCGCCAAACTTAAGTGTACAATATGCAATTTACTCCCAACCTTGGTGACATAGTCTTTTGTGCAGAAGTAGACTAGACAGGGTGAGGGTAAGCTGATTCTAATTTGCCCCCTTTCTTCCCAATTTTGCCCCCTTTCTTCTCAATTTTAGCTGACTTAGCATTGGTTTTTTGTGATAAGCCTGAAAAGGCGAAGCTTCTGCTGGATAACATCGAGAAAGGAGAAATATCTGTCCTCAAGACAATTGTGATTATGGATCCCTTTGAGAGTGATCTTGCCACTCGTGGAAAGAAATGTGGAGTGGATGTAATCAGCATGAAAGAATTTGAGGTGAGCAAAGTAGTTTATGGGACAGCCACTAGTTTTGATGATACATCAAAATCAAGGGAAGAAAGAAGCAAAGTTTAGCAAGTTACAAAATGCTGATCTTTGACCAACAGGGTAAAGGATAAAGGTTGGACTTGTGTTGTGTAAAAGCTTGGATCTCCTGGCCAGTTTACAAATTAGTATTTCACAACATGGCACTAAACATTTGCTAAGATTAAAGATACACAACCTAGTATAACTGGTTCAAAGGTTGTGTCAATTCTGGGGGGGGGGGGAAATCACACTTGAAAAATGTTAACGAGAACCTGTAGTCCTGATTTATAAAGTGTCACTGCAACAAAGATCAGAGGTCTTGTGCGCAAATCCATACTCCAAATGTACTTTGTGCTTCTGTAATGTAGTTCTCCAGTAAGCTTTCAAGTATGACTTTTGAGGAGCCTGAACATTTAATTGGATGGCATGAAAAAAGATCCAGCTTCCGAGTGTCTAGCGCTGATGCCTATGTGCTCCCAGTTAGGATTAGGCAAGTCAATTGAGACCCTTTATCACAAGACAAAGCTCACTGGATCAGCCCAAAGGCCCATATAGACCAGCTTTTCTGTTCTCACAATAGTCAGACATATACCTGTGGGAAACCTGCAAGCAGAATTTGAGCACAACAGCACTTGCCCCACCTGTGATGCCCAGGAACTGGTATTCAAAAGTATACGGCTCTGACAGTAGTGGTAGAATGTAGCCATCATGGCTAGCAACCATTGATGACCTTATCCATGAATTTATGTAAAGCCATCCAGGTTGGGACATCATGGCCTCCTATGCAGGCAAACTCCAGAGTTTTAACTATTTGCTGTGTGAAGTACTTTTGTGTGTCCTGAATCTCCCACCATTCCGCTTCCTTAGTGTACCTGAGTTCTTGTTTTACAAGGGCAAAATCCTCCTTTAGGTGACTGGCTTTCTGCTGAAGCATCTGCAATATTATTTTGTGTTGAGGCTCAGGGATGTCCATTTCTGCCTGAACTTTGCCCTACCTATTCAGAATCCTATTGCCGATAGACAGTTACACATGTTTTGGTTACCAAAGTGTTTAAAAAGTGCTTGCACTTGCAGAAGAATTCCTGAATTTGCCAACATCATGTCCAAAGACTGGGTTGAACTCCCTCTGAAGGAACAGATACACAGTCTTGGGATGCTTCTGAATCCAGCTTTGTCACTAGGGGCCTTGGCCACAGTTGTTCTGGACTGGGATACCTTGGCTACCGTTAAACTAGGCATTGATAACTTCAAGACTGGATTACTGCAGCAAACTCTGTGTGGGGCTTCCCTTGTAGTTGATCCAGAAACTTCAGTTAATGCAGAACGTTGCAGCACAGCTGCTGACAAGAATGAAATCTTGTCAATATATTACACCTGTGCTCAAAGATATGTGCAAATTCAAGGTGCTAGTAAATAAAACCCTCAACAGCCTGGAATGAGATTATTCAAAGGGTCAACTTGCCCCATATGTGCCCACTTGATCACTTTGATATGTGGAACTTGCATTTTTGCAGAAGCCATATAATGTTCATTTCACATCTATGAGGAAGTCCGCCTTTTACTGTGGCAATACCCATGCTGTAAACCTGCCTGGTAACATCAGGCAGGTGTCTACTGTATTGTTTTAAGTGCCTTCTCAAAACTTCTGTTTCTTTATGCCTTTTCAAATACATAATTGCATACTTGCTTTCAATTTCTGTTGATCTGTAGTTTTCTATGCATAAAATATTTAGCTGGCTTAGTGTTTGTTATTGTTGTTATTGTAGCTGTTGTTATTAAATTGTCTATAGATCTTGTTAAATAAATAATTTGGAGTTCAACACTGCTAAAGTAGTATCACTGAAGCGTTTTCCTGGGGGAAAGGTGGCTTTGTTTTTAATCTGCTTGTTTATTCTTCATGGGAACTTGTTCAGACTAGGGTGGAATCTACATATATATAAAAACAGTTCTGAAAATGCTTTTTAAAAGCGTTTTTAAAAATACACTGAATTCCATAACGATTGCCATCTAGTGTCACATTGTGTATTGCCCTTAAAACACACTTAAAACATTTTATTTGCAGCTGTATAGCTGAGTCCTAGCTCTTGCCTCCAGACTATCACCAGGTTTATTTGTTTCATTATTGGTAGAAATTCATACATCATAGCCATACCACATGCATCTCTTTCGTTTCTGCTCCCTAGCCAAATGGTAACATTCAGAAAACTAAAGAGGCCAGAGGCAGCACTGTTAAACTTAATATTAAACCAGTTTAATAATTTCTGGCTTGTGTCCTGAGGTGAAGTTTAGGGTGTGGATTTCCAAATACTTGATTACCAGCATGAGCCTTTCTTCATTCAGGGAAGGAGCTTTCCTTTATTTAGTTTTAAGTGACAAATTTGAAAACCCCAACAAGCACTGTTTCTAAGCTACCTCATGCATATACCAAGGTGGAATTTACTACTAGTTGTATGTTGTGCCAGTTCAGATCTGTCCTGAATCAACTGCACGCAATCAAACAAAATTTACTGTGCTCCCACTGGAGGTGCTCCAATTCTAGTTCACCGAGGGAGGGGAAAGGTCAGAACCTGCAGGCATTTGATGAGTACAGAGCATAAGCCTTGCCAGCTTTCCGAAACTTAATTGAGTTTAAAACCTGCCCAAGTGTATAGCCTATAAATGAGGAAAGCTGTCATTGTTTTAAGTGCTAGGTGAATAGTTGTGCTTTCCCTTCCAAATAGTTGAGCCTTCGTTAGAAGCTTACGAATGAAAAGTAGTTTTCACTGCTGCTCCTGAGAGAGCTTAAAGTAAGAGCTATGGAAATCCCAACCGTCATTAGCTTCCTAACTTGCCATCTCTTTCTCTTTCTCCTTCCTGTCTTCCTTAAAGGCACTGGGAAGAGTCCACAAACACAAAGCTGTAGTAAGTATCATGCAGATTCTAATATAAAACTCTAGTTTACATTTTTTAAAACCTTTCAAACTGTGTGTGTGATCAGTTGTTAAAGACAGACTGCTAGTCTAATCTCTTACTCTTCTTCTTAGCTTCCAAAACCAGAAGATCTAGCCATAATCTGTTTCACCAGTGGAACTACAGGTACACCTTAGAAGTATTGTAATGGGGAGACAACATTCTTTGGTTGGGGAAGTGAGATTAGAATTTTGAGATACTTTAATGCTATAAAAGCAGATTCTATACTAAACTGCTATGAGCCCTAGTTTTTGATGGGTCACAGAAACTTCAGTTGTATGTCTAGGCTGCTGAGAAAGACAAAGGTTTTGGAGGTAGGGGAAATTATCCAGCCTTGCCCATATCCTGGATTTATCTTCACATTTGGTAGGACATTTAAGGAAGTAAGATGGATTATGTGTATTCATTGTATAACCTATCATTCTTAAGCTCTTGCATATTTATACAAGCGTTTTCAGCAGCTTAGTTAGAAACTGGATGTATTCACTATTACATATATTAACACCTTTTTTCCTCTAGGAAACCCCAAGGGAGCAATGATTACTCACCAAAATATAGTGAGCAATATGTCGGCATTTGTGAAAGCTACAGAGGTAAAGTGTGATTGTTTTAAGTGCTAGGTGAATAGTTGTGCTTTCCCTTCCAAATAGTTGATTCCTACTTGCAACATGCATGGCTGGCTGGCAGGGATTATGGGAGTTGTAGTCAAACAACACCTGGAGGGGTAGTAGATGGGAAAGGCTGCTTTGTGAATTAATCTTAATTATAGTTGGGTTTAGAATGCACCCTCTCTTGAAGGTTCGCTGAAATTAATTGTAAGGGGAACCAGAACATAGGTGTGTCTGCTAAATTTCTTAATACTTCAGATTGCCTTATGGCACTAAGTGCTGTAGTGCTCAGAACAGTGTTGTAAGAATTACTGCAATAATATAAGGTGGGCCGGTGCTCCCACATGAATAGTGCTCTGAGTGGCTTTCCTAAGGCCACTGACATTTGATGGTTGAGATGGTATTTGGGCCAGATGCTATCTGACATGAAGCTTATCTCCATAATGAATGTTCCACCAGTTTTCCCCACGTATTTTAATTGTAGCTAACGTAACCTAGTGTTAACTCTATAGCCAAGTGTATTATTGCTTCTCTACTTGCCTGATTCGAAGAGCTCTTGCATAAAGCACAGTATCAAAAGATATCTGGACTTTTTAAAAAAAATAACAAGTAGATCAGTCGGTTTAAGAAGGAGGATCCAATCGAGGGATGATTGGACGAGGCACTCAGCCCTTTATATCTGATGTTCCTATCTAGCTTTTGATATGATAGAACATCTCACTTACCCAGTTTTTCTTGTGACCTTGAGGCAAGAAAAAGCATTTCTAATACCTCTGTTATCAATAACCCAGGATTAGACCCGAGAACCCTGTTAGCTGTGAAAGCCACACTGGAAATGATTGACAACACTTTCAAACCCCATTTTGCAGCTGATAGGGCAATGTGGTATAAAAAATAGTCTCCAGATTAACTTGATCAGCTAACTTGGGTTTTTGTTTAATTTGTAGCTTGCATTCTTTCCAGTTGCTTTGGTGGACATGTGTACTGGTTCTGTTTTAACTGACATGGAATAACAGGCGGGAATAAGTTGGTGACTTGGAACTTCTCAACTTTTCATCAGCAACTTTTAAAAAATACTGTAACCAAAAGACCAAACTTTGTTTCAACTCTTTTTAAAAATTCAAGGTTAACCATTAAAAAGATGAGCTTTGGGATAAATATGTGTTCGGGTATCTGTTCTTACACTAAACAAATTTAACTCTTACATTTTTCTCTTTCTTTCCTTCTATTGGTGCTTCCACTGACAGAAAGCAGTTTTTCCTTCTACAGAAGATATTTTAATCTCCTTCTTGCCTCTGGCCCACATGTTTGAGAGAGTTGTGGAGGTAGGAACCTGTATTTTCTATGTAACAATTAAGTAGTGTCCTCTTTTTGCAGAGTGGCTATATAATGAGTGCCAGAGACACACACATTTCCTATTTGCCTCTTGCACATGTATTTGAAAGAATTATGCAGGTAAGACTCTTTCTTTGTGGGGAAGCAATTTTTTTGTCAGCCTGTCAACAAGTAAGCAAGCCTCTGTAGACCAAATGGGACTTTTAAAAATGTTTGAACTCTGAAAATTAGTGTAAATTTGCTTCCCTTCCCTGATCTGATCAAGATTTCTACTGCACTTCTAGTCTTAATAGTACAGCACAAATAGCTAAAAAATAGCAATAGTATAACACAAGTTGCTAAGAAAGTTTTCTAGATAGCCAAAACTGCGTCACAGGATAGCCTTTTATTTTCTTTCCAGATATTTCAAAAAACAAAGGCTTTAGTTGATATTTTTATTTCCACACAGTTTATTTTCCCAACTCACTTGCTATAGGTTGTATTGACGGTTCTTCTAGGAGGGGGGTTGTTGGGCAGTATTGTAATAAAAAAAGAAAAAGTTTTATCCCCCCCCCTTTCCTTTCCGTTTCCAATCCAATCCATCACTCTTAACTTCTCAGTGGCAGGCTTAATTAGCAGCTAATGGACCCTTTTCTTCACTCGAAGCATGTGCAATAATTCTTATATCCAATTTTTCATCTTAAGAAATGCAACTTGGGTCGCTCTCGGAGACAGCATCCAGGAGATCCGAGCTTGCTCGAGGGCTTTCCATCCAGTGCCCTCACCCCCTCCTTACTTTCGAACTCGGAGGTGATTTATGGGCAACCGCGGACGAGGCTGCATCTTCCCTTCCACCGGGAAGAAATACGGGAAGCTGATTTACTCCCATCTCAGCCCCTTAATTACTTCGTGTGAGCTGGAGAGATGGTATTGTCAGCCATCTTCCAAGGTGCCCCTAGCGGAGCCCCCCCCCCCGAATGAACTTCTTGCCTATGTTGACCCTTCTAGTAGAGTCTTTCAGTGCCATAGCACTCCTCCCCCGCCCCAGCCTTACACCATTCTTTTTACAGTTGATTGTGCTGATTCCAGCCGGTGTGTAAAGAATGCGCTAAGCCATTCAAATAAGCTCCAAAGTAGAGGTTTTGATAGTTTTCTGGTTTCCTCCTTGCTCTAATGTAGATAGCCATACACATACTAGTGCAAGCTGCATGGGCACATATAGACACAAGTTTCACTAAAAGCATAAATACTTTATAAAAGGTTTGTGCTAAGTGTGTAATATTTTGAAGCAGACTGAAAGGTTGGTACCAGAAATAGTGGCTGAACATTTGCTGCTTGTTTCCTGATGCCAAACCTGTTTGGTTTTTTTTTTTTTGTTAAGCATTAAATTATTTACTTTTAAGAGCCAGTGGAAGAATGTTCTGACTGGCAGTAAGGCATTGTAAATAGAACACACTTTCCTAGGTAAGCATTTAGTTCAAAACACTAATAATCGGGGCTTGATCTCGTTTTGCTCCTCTCCTTTCTCTCAGTTCTGGTAAGTGTAGCATGGCACACTAGTGTGCCTTCAGCCTTTGTATCTAGCTAGCTAACTTCTTCCTCTTGAATGAATGAATAAACTTTATTACGGTCACAGACCAGGATTAAAAAAAGCATATAGATAAAATAGCAGTTAGGATTTTTTAACCGATAATTGTTAGAGCAAATGAGGACAAGGAAACAGGCATAGGAAAAAACATCTGAATAAAATACAAGATTAAACACGGATAATGAATGGATAAAAAACTGATAATTTTTAAAAATAATTTTAATTAAGTTTCATATTACCAAATTAAACACATCAAACCAATTAGTCCAAATTATAACAATACATATCATATAATCCAATTGTTTTCCAAATTATAAATTTTTGTGGGGGGTACCCATGCTTCTTGATCGGCAAGAGTCCAATCCTCAAATATTTCTGCTGCTTTCATATTAAGAATGATATTTCCAGTCCCCTCTTCTCAATCCTTGTCGTTACTCATTTTCCTTTTTATTCACCTCCGAGTTGCTCCACAAGTGGTTGAAAAAAACAGTCTTATTTGTCTTTCTGTGCAGACTTTGTACTGCTCTCTCGTAAATCACTCTCATCCAACAGTCCAGGAATTTTGCTTGAGCAAGCAATCGCCATCAAATACAGTCTAAAAACTCGCTCTTTAACTTTCCCGACCTGTTGCATCGTAAATTAGTCTTTTTCCAGGAGGGCTGCCCCTTCCAGTTTGCAATCTCATTGAAAATAATAAATCTTCGGCTCGCCCTCCCCAAGACCAAACCTCCTGCAACACATCCGTATCAAATTTGATACACATTCCGTATCAAATCTCCTTTCTTACTGCGTCATAGAGAGAGCCTTCCTTCTTTCCAAGTCCTTTACAGAGTAAAACCTTTAAATCCATATTATTCCATATTATTCCACACAGTTCCTTTTTAGTCCCATTTGCCGATTAGTTTTTTTGATGGATCTTCTAAGAGGGAGGGTTATTAGTAAATCACATAGAGCAAAAAAAAAAAGTCATCCCCCCCTTTCAGTTCTGTTGCATTCCATTCCACATACCAGAATGTCTGTAGTACTTTGATGTAATCTTCCATCTCAATCTTCTTCATTTCAGTGGTAAAATTGTTAGCAGATAAAATCCTCCTGCCTCTCTTGAAGCATGTGCGTGATCTTTCACCAATTTTTTTTCCTTTTAAGTAGCACAACTAGTTTCGCTCCTGGAAGTAGCTTCAGAGGAGTTCCGAGGCCCGCTCAGGGTTGTGCACCCAGTGCCTCACCCCCTCCTTCTTTCGAACTCAGGGGTGATTTATGGCAACAGCGGGTGAAAACTGCATCTCTCCCCCCTGGAGAGATGTTAGGGAGACTGATTTACTCCCCATAATCAGCCTCTAATTATCTCATGTGGGCTGGATAGATGTTAATATCCGCCATCTTCCAAGGCGCCCCTAGCGGCACCCCCCGATAAAAAACTGATAATTAAAACAGATAAGAACTAAAAACAAACTAAGACACTCAAATAAAACAACTGTAAGAGCATAAGAACTAAAAGACTCGCAGATAAAACAACTATAAGAGGCTGCAGAGTAGAAGCCTCTTAGAGGACACTCACAACATTAGAAACTGCTGTGCAAATATGGTTAAATCAGACAATTAAAACAATGTACAGCACTAAATTTAGAAACAATGTACAACAATAAACTGTCCCAGGGAGTTGACCTTATATCCAATACAGAAAAGGCAAGCCAGGACTTTTGGCTTAGCCAAAGTACAGTGGTACCTCTGGATGCGAACAGGATCCGTTCTGGAGCCCTGTTCGCATCCTGAGTAGAACATAACACACGACTGCACATCTGCGGGCCGTGTTTCGCCACTTCCGCGCATGTGCTGATGCCATTTCGAGCATCTGCACATGCGTGAGTGGCGAAACCTGGAAGTAATGCGTTCCATTACTTCCAGGTCACCACAGAGCGTAACCTGAAAATGCTCAACCTGAAGCATATTTAACCCGAGGTATGACTGTAACTTCTTGTCTCTACTCAGAGTTCCCAAGTGTTAGAGAACCCAGGACCCACTTTTAACCCAAACATGCATTTGGAGACCCACCTCTTAACCTTTGACCATATATTTGCATGGTGGTAGTGCTCCTGTTGCGACCCACCTTGGATCCAGCCACAACCTTCGGGGGGGGGGGGAGTTTGAGAAGCACCACACTGTTCTGTGTATTTTAAGTGAGATTGTCTCATCCTCTGTCTCTAATGCTTTCTGAATGCCTTCAGTGCATTCCAAAAGTTGAAACATACAGCTCTGCTGTAGACCAGTGAAAAAAACGTTGGTGTGCCTGCTGATCTCTTTAGCCATATGTCTCCAGGCTAATTCGCCAAGCAAGATGGGTAATTCCTACAGCATTTACCCAGCAAGAAATTCAGCGAACTTGCTGACTGAGTTAAGGATGAGATTTACCAATCTTGGTGCTAGATTGTGAGGCAGGAAACACAGTATGAACCAGACTAGTCAAACATTTGCATGCTCATTGGCATTGGGGTGCAGAACATATTGAGGACTGTAACTTTTGTTTTAGTTGGGTGTGTGAGGCAAAAATGATAGAAATAAGTTGCTTAGACAGCACTGTTTTTCTTGGTAAAGATACTTGGGCAGAGTCTAGCTATGGCTAAACAGTTAAACTTGTGATATGCCAGAAGAGTGTAAAGAATGCTTTAAACTACACTTAGAAAATATGCAGAATGTCCCTAATTTTTAACTTGGGCAAATCTACTTGTCCAGCCAGGTGGGTTTGGTTTTAATAATCTATATGGTGTCATTCAACAGTGCGTGATTCTCTGCCATGGAGCTCGGATAGGATTTTTCCAGGGAGACATCAGGCTACTCATGGATGACTTAAAAACTTTGCAGCCTACAGTGTTTCCAGTTGTGCCAAGACTGCTGAACAGAATGTTTGATAAAGTAAGTCCACGAGCAATCGAATCCAGTCCGTGCTTTCCTTCTCACTCCCCTTACAAATTCAGAAGAGCACACTTTGCAGCTTGGTGAACCTGCCTGTAGCCATCAGCACAGACATCGCAAGCAAAGTTGCCTCTAGGATTTGCTCGGTGAACCTGTATCAATAAGCCAGTAAATGACCCATGCAATTTTTTGCTGCAAACATAATAAAAAATGGTCTCTCTTCTCAGATCTTTGGCCAAGCAAATACTTCATTTAAGCGGTGGATATTGGATTTTGCTTCCAAGAGGAAAGAAGCGGAACTTAGAAGTGGCATAATTAGAAATAACAGCCTGTGGGATAAAATGATTTTCCGTAAAATACAGGTAACTATACCCCTGCATTTTTAAAAATGAAAATAGTGTGCTCACAGGAGGGGGCAGAAGCAATTGGGTTACAACAACAACAACAACAACAACAACAACAACAACAACAATAATAATTTATTATTTGTACCCCGCCACCCTCTGGGCGGCTTCCACAAAGACCAAAAATACACTAATATGTCATGCATTAAAAACTTCCCTGAACAGAGCTGCTTTAAGATGTCTTCTGAATGTCAGGTAGTTGTTTCTCTCTTTGACATCTGATGGGAGGGCGTTCCACAGGGCGGGCGCCACTACTGAGAAGGCCCTCTGCCTGGTTCCCTGTAGCTTTGCTTCTCGCAATGAGGGAACCGCCAGAAGGCCCTCGGCGCTGGACCTCAGCGTCCAGGCAGAACGATGGAGGTGGAGATGCTCCTTCAGGTATACTGGGCCGAGGCCGTTTAGGGCTTTAAAGGTCAACACCAACACTTTGAATTGTGCTCGGAAACGTACTGGGAGCCAATGTAGGTC
Organism: Podarcis vaucheri; assembly: GCF_965113315.1. Classification (NCBI taxonomy): domain Eukaryota; kingdom Metazoa; phylum Chordata; class Lepidosauria; order Squamata; family Lacertidae; genus Podarcis; species Podarcis vaucheri. Next base: position 52,308,599 of record NC_138767.1, on the reverse strand, counting down.
TTTCAAGACCGGTGTTATGTGGTCTCGGCGGCCGCCCCCAGTCACCAGTCTAGCTGCTGCATTCTGGATTAGCTGTAGTTTCCAGGTCACCTTCAAAGGTAGCCCCACGTAGAGCGCATTGCAGTAGTCGAAGTGGGAGTACAAGTACACCCTGCATGGTAGAAACATCCACTTTCAAGAGGATGGCTTCAAACAATCCCAGTAAAGAGCCTTCCTCTTTTCCTGGCATAGAATTGCCAAATGGGGCCCACTTACACATTAATTTATTATGCAGTCATCCTACCCTCAGCTCCTTTGGAAGGAAGGGCAGGATATACTTTTAATAAATGTATTAAATAAATGAAAATTCCCTTCTACTGTACATGCTTGGTTTTAGAATGGCCACTGATCTTCATTGCTATGTCATGGAACAATTCCAAATGGTGAATTAACAAGGCAGCCAGTGGTACTGTGAATACTGTTCTAAGGAATAATCTCTTTATTCACTTAACTCACATGTACATAGAAACAATCAATGGGATTTGCACATCTGAGTCACATTGAGATGTATATCCAAGTGCCACTCACCATAGCTTTTTCCTGGATGCTACTGTTGGAATGAAAATAATTGTGAACACTCCCCGCCCCCCTTTTCAGGCAAATCTGGGAGGAAAAGTCAGGCTAATGATAACAGGAGCAGCTCCTGTTTCTGCCAATGTACTGACCTTCCTACGAGCAGCTCTTGGTTGTCAGGTGAGTTTGGACTGTGACTGAACTGTAAATCTGCTCTACTTGTTATTTCGTAGTTTCCTTAAAGCATTTTTTTTAATGTCAAGAGTATAAACGCCATACTTTCCTCATAGTGTTAAAGTATAACCAAAAAGAGTAGAATCTGAGTAGGGGAGAAGCTGATGTGCAGGTTGTCTCACTCTAAGGATGTATTTGGGGGGTGGGATCACTTCTAGTAACATGTCATTAGATGCCTCACTACCAAAAACTAGCTCTCTTTTTGATAGCACGGTATTTCCATGAAGTGGACAGTAGTCCATGAAAACTTATGCCATAATAATAAATCAACAAGTTGGCTGCAACAGACTTACATGCCTGTCCTTCTGAAAGCATTATGCCCATGAGTGGAAATATCCCATTCCCAATGCACACTTAAAAGAGAGAGATGTGCTTCCACAATTCAGTGTGTTTGGCCTGTAGGTATAATGTTAGGCCAGGGGCTGGATGCTAATGTTTATTATTAAAACTGCAAGAATGTATTTCAGAAAACGTTCCAAATTGAAAGCAGATGGGATTTTGTTCAAATGTTATAACAAAAGCTATGAGACTTGTGATTACTCACTAAAGACAGTTCTGTAGGAATGATTGCATATGTTGGAATTCTTACTGAAAATATTGGTAGTGCAGGAGGGTAGAGAGACCATGGATGGCTTAGCAAAAATGAATCCTACATTCGTACAGGGTTTTTGTAAAAGCTTAGCCTGCATATTGCCTACAGTTCTGTTTTTTTTTTGTGTTAAAGGAACAACAGAATATGAGAGGGGCTATAAAAGCTCCAATGGCTAATTTCTATACTCTGTTTAACAGTTTTATGAAGGCTATGGACAGACAGAATGCACAGCTGGATGTTCCCTAACAGTACCTGGTGACTGGACCGCTGGTAGGGCTTCTGTGTTCTTTCTTGAAACGTTGTTAAAAAGATGGCATGGTAACTCAAGCATGAAGTGAGCCTTCCAAAGAAGTTTATGGATTGTTAGTGCAAGGAAAGGAAAATTGTATTGCTTCCAGTAGTGGTCCACATATCTGGTGTTCTGGAAATAATGGGAGTCTTGCTGTTCTGCTCTGTGCAATCCCACAGAGGGTGGAGCTTTTCAATTTGCATTTCATTTCCATATTAGACTGGAATTGATAGTATATTCCATATATCTGGTGGAGATTAGCTGTGGAAGTTCCTGATAGCAGAACCAGCCATCTTCATATTACTCCGTTTCTTGCTTGACTACATTGGCTGCTAATTCGTTTCCAGGCCCAGTTCAAAGTATTGTTTTTGACCTATAAAGCCTTAAATGGCTCAGGACCACAATACCTCAAGGACCACATCTCTCCATATGAACCTAACCCAGGCTTCCTCACCCTGGCCCTCCAGATTTTTTTGGCCTACAACTCCCATGATCCCTAGCTAGCAGGACTAGTGGTCAGGGATGATGGGAATTGTAGTCTCAAAACATCTGGAGGGCCAAGGCTGAGGAAGCCTGATCTACCCAGACCCTGAGATCATCCTCTGAGGTCCTTCTTCGTATGCCGCCTCCTTGAGAGGTCCTGAGGGTAGCAATGCAAAAAAAAGGCCTTTTCTTCAGTGGCTCCCTGTTAGTGGAATGCTCTCCCCAAGGAGGTTCGGCTGGTGCCTTCATGATACACTTTTAGGCCCCAGACCTTTGGCTGATTAACATCCTATTCCTTTTTAAATGTGTTTGTGGGAAGGGGAGGGGTTTTATTTATTTGTTGTTTTTGTCCTTGTTTTCCAATGTATTTTGTGTTTTTTAAATCTTATATATTTATGTTGTTAACCACTCTGAGATCTACGGATGAAGCGCAGTATACTAATTTAATAAACAAAATAAAAATAAAATTTACGCACTAAGTACCAGCTTGCCTGGCTGCACTTGAACTCAAGTCGGGTTCCCACTGGTTATTTTGATAAGACCAGACGAACACAGTAGCTAATCACAGATCTAGCTACTTTAATGAAAGCAAGCCTTGGATGCAAATGCATGCATGGAAAGCCCTGTGTAACGCAAATAAGGCATTGTGGTAACAAAGCACTGGGCATTACATACAGATACAGCAGTGCCATCACTGAAGCAATATCATACACTGCAGTTTCCAGTGTATCATTTAGGTCACATGGATCTCTCTCTATAGTCAATGACCATGAACAAATTTGGTATGTATGAGTTGACTCTAGAAGAGTTTCTTTTCATCAGTGTGATGGCTGGGAGCCTTAATGCAACTTTAAAAAGCTGAGGTCAAAGTACCCTTTGAGACATTCAAAACTCAGGCTTGGGACCATGAGAAAACAATAAAGAGTGCAGTCTGAATGACGCCACTTCTGCTTATGTAGAGCTACAGTTATAAAGCGAGTACTATTGCCGCATGCTTAAAGACATTATTTATCCAACAAATAGGTCACGTTGGTGCCCCAATGCCTTGCAACATTGTAAAGCTTGTTGACGTTGAAGAAATGAATTATTTTGCTGCCGAAGGAGAGGGTGAGGTAAGTAGCACTCTAAATCCAAGGAATGGACCTATGCCAGGAGTCCTACGTCTCAAATTGTACCCATTGTTTAAAAATAAATACAATCTATATCCAAAGAAACCATAAAAAACCCTCATTCAGTTTAATGACCTTGGATTGTGATCTCGATCAATGCAGTTTGTCATACAGAGACAAATGCTCTGGTAATACCACTAAAGCATGAGATTAGAGAGAGCAGCTCTTGAGTGAGATGCACTGGCTACACTAAACGAGCTTTACTCCCACTCCATCCTAACACTGAAGCACTTAATAGGACAAACCTGTCCTGCAGATTTTTTTACAGAGCGTGTATTCCATTCTATTTCAGGTTTGCGTAAAAGGGCCAAATGTGTTCCTAGGCTATCTGAAGGAACCTGAAAAGACTGCAGAAGTTCTTGACAAAGATGGCTGGGTACACACCGGAGATATCGGGAAATGGTTACCAGTAAGTAAACCTGTGAATCGAGCATTTTCAGACATAAGACCAAATATCAAGATGGCTTGCCATTGCTTTAATTCCACAGACAGAGATGTCCAGTCTTTCCATTGCCCTACATATCTTCTTTCCTCTTTGCATTCTTTTTGAACTTCACAAACATACTTTATCCTCCTTTAAGAGTGTTTCAGGTTAGAATGGGAAAGAAAGGTACCAGAGGGCTGCTTCAGTCCTTTAATCAGAAACCAATTAAAATGCAAAAATTAATGCAAGTTAGTAAGAACGATGGATTGCTAATCCTACTCAGAGTAGACCCATTTAAGTTAATGGTCACAACTAATGTAGTCCATTGATGCTTTTGAATTATGGTACTGGAGGAGACTCTTGAGAGTCCAATGGACTGCAAGAAGATCAAACCTATCCATTCTTAAGGAAATCAGCCCTGAGTGCTCAATGGAAGGACAGATCCTGAAGCTGAGACTCCAATACTGTGGCCACCTTATGAGAAGAGAAGACTCCCTGGAAAAGACCCTGATGTTGGGAAAGATGGAGGGCACAAGGAGAAGGGGATGACAGAGGACGAGATGGTTGGACAGTGTTCTCGTAGCTACCAGCATGAGTTTGACCAAACTGGGGGAGCCAGTGGAAGACAGGAGTGCCTGGCGTGCTCTGATTCCATGGGGTCACAAAGAGTCGGACACGACTAAACGACAACACAATGTAATCCATTGATTTTTATGGGTCTGTTCCAAGTAGGACTTAGTGGAAAACAACCCAATGTTCTCTTAAGCTTCACTCACAAAAAAGTCTGTGTGATTTGATGCAGCATCATACTGCTAAGCCTTTAGAAGTAACTTAAGCATGTCCTTGTCTGCATGTGTAGATCAAATTGCCTGTTGTAAAAGTGTCATTAAGATGGCAAGCCAAAGCACTGAATAATATGAAGTTAATTACAAAAAACAACAACCCAAGTTAATGACAGAAACAGCATTCAGACTGGTTAGTGACTACTTGGTTTAATTCTACAAGGGATGGAAAAGAGGGAAATAGTAAAATAAGGGGAACAGCAACAGATGCCAGAAATGTGAAGCTTCTAATTAGACAAGAGGAATCTGAGAATAAACAACACTGGTGACAGCAATGCACATTCTAGAGACTATGTCCCTTTTTTAATACTGAACTAGTTTCATTCGAGGAGGGACGCGGGTGGCGCTGTGGGTTAAAGCCTCAGCGCCTAGGACTTGCCGATCACATGGTCGGCGGTTCGAATCCCCACGGCGGGGTGCGCTCCCGTCGTTCGGTCCCAGCGCCTGCCAACCTAGCAGTTTGAAAGCACCTCCGGGTGCAAGTAGATAAATAGGGACCGCTTACCAGCGGGAAGGTAAACGGCGTTCCGTGTGCTGCGCTGGCTCGCCAGATGCAGCTTGTCACACTGACCACGTGACCCGGAAGTGTCTGCAGACAGCGCTGGTTCCTGGCCTATAGAGTGAGAAGAGCGCACAACCCTAGAGTCTGGCAAGACTGGCCCGAACGGGCAGGGGTACCTTTACCTTTAGTTTCATTCTGACTTGAACGCAGACCGTTTCTTCCAGCTACTATACTTACCTTAAGGGTCAGTCAACACCACCATCAGGATTGTGATATAGAAGCTGGCCTTTCAGTGGAGTTAAGACAATGCAAATTTCGTATTACCACAATTACTACATTTCTTTATGTTGGCATGCCATCTGCAGCTGTTAGACAACTAGTAGAAAGGCCCAGCTGTGGATCGATATATCAACAACATGAGGAATGGATGAATATGTCCATGGATTTAGCAGTGCAACCCTCTGATTACCTGCGACCTGTGGGGGCAGGAAGAGGTGGATCGGTGAAAGCAACTGCACCTACAGGAGATCCTGACTGCTACAGTGGATAAACTGCAGCAAATTGTTGTAATAGAGTGTGCTGCCACCAGAACACAGTTGCACAGTATACCTGAAAGGGTTCAAACTGCAAAGCTAAGTTGCATAGTATCTCTCCTGGGATACCAACCTTAATACATAGAATGCCAGGCATTTCAGACTCTTCCCCAAGACAGATGATTAAGCAGCCCAGAACATTTAGTACCCAGCCAACAAATGGAGGAGGGCGACAATATACCACTGTAGCAGCTGAGGCCTCTTTACCAGGAGAACCTGGGAATGCGTTCTAAGTAGTCTGAGGCATTCATCCCATCACTGTTGACAAAGTTGGGACAGTGTATTATGCAATGAATGTAAATGAATGAATCTTTGATTGATTTATTTGACGTTTGTAACATGCTCATAGCTGATACATTAGAACTGTTTGTTCTAATGTAGGCATAAATCAGAGAGACAGAGAGAGAGAGAGAGAGAGAGAGAGAGAGAGAGAGAGAGAGAGAGAGAGATCTAGTTGTTCCAGATGATTCAAAGATAATGAGCAAGGTCAAATGCTACTGTGAACTATTCCTTCTATTGAGTCTTCTGCTAGCACTTGTGTTATTGTTCATGGAGCAATGTGGTCCTGAATTCATTACGTGAACAGTTTTTAGGAGTAAGCTAACTATTATTATTGTGTTACAGAATGGTACACTGAAGATAATTGACAGAAAAAAACATATATTCAAACTTGCACAAGGAGAATATATTGCACCAGAAAAAATAGAGAATGTTTATATGAGGAGTGAGCCTGTTGCCCAGATATTTGTCTATGGTGAAAGTTTGCAGGTATGTTTACCTTAAATGTCTATTAGAAATAGCCTTCTAAATGGAGCATGTAAGCATAATTTTTTTAGTAGTTAGTGGATTTTATTTACAGTTAGATAAAATGCTTACTTCTGGACAGGTTAGACTAGCAAAGAGCTGTTTGTAAAATATAAAAAGTGATATTGCTTATTTGGGAAAAGCCTATTTTTTAAAAGATATTTATTTCTGTGGTAGTACTAATGTGTACATTTAGGCTACCTGATACAAGCCAGGCTTGATGAATGTCTAATCTATGCCGGGAAACATTCTTCCATAAATGTTGAGTCTTAAATGTGAAGTCCTTAGAATTTTAGGGCAGATTTATTTAAATATTTACATCCCATTTTCAAACCTGCAATGAGACCTTTAAGAAGGGCAACCTAATTTGAGACCATCATAATGAGCTAAAAATGATGACCCAAACCTAATAACTCAGCACCAAGATTTAAACCTGCTGGAATAAAACTATTATGTTTTGTCATTGAAAGGCCAATCGAATCTCTTCATAGTGTCTTCTCCTACCTGCAGTGATGCGACAAACCCCTCAATAGCATTGACAATAGCATAGCTTGCTACTTGACTGTACTTTGCGGGGTGGGGTGCGGGGTTCTCAGAGAAACTCATAAAATGAATTGTCAGTGGGCAGCTTCTAACATGCTCCCTTACTTCTACTTAGGCTTTTCTAATAGGAATTGTAGTACCAGATCCAGACGTTTTGTGTAGCTGGGCCAAGAAAAAAGGACTGGGAGGCACCTATGAAGAACTATGCAGGAGCAAGGTAAGGGATTGGATCTGTGATTTAGAGAAGTCTTTTCTTCCCACCCTTTTCATAAGCTTCATCCAGGCATCCATTCTGCTCCTGAGACCACAACGTGGCAGGTGAACGGGGGTTACACCTGCTAGCCTCATCACAATGTCTACACATCATTGCAGTCTGCTTTTGTGCTCTGGCTAGCATTGCCTAGAGGGTTGACTAGGGGTCAATGTGGCCCTCAGTCCACAAAAGCTTAACCACCTCTGGTCTAAAGGATGTGGTGACTCTACTCATACGTTTCCCTCAAGCAACTGAGAGTCCTGGATTACTGAAACATTCAGTTTCATGGGGGAGCCTATGCATGTACAGCTAGCTCCTCCCTTTTAGATCTTCAATGAACACATGCAGGTGAGGGGTGGATAAAGGTGGATAAATATCCACAATAAAACGTGCACTTTTGATAGGTGGTCCACAAATAGTTCAGAAATACTTTCTCTCAGTATTGTTCTATAACTCTTATTATTCTGAATCCCAATAGGACATCAAAAAATATATTCTGGAAGACCTGTTGAAAGTTGGGAAAGAGTTTGGCTTGAAGTCCTTTGAACAGGTGAGTATCTCTTTGAAGTTTCAACTATAATATTTGTACTTTGATTTCATATTAAACTGCTTTATTTGCATAGTTTTGCAGCTGGAAACTTTAACTGGTTCATTAGTGAATCAAAGCTCTATTTTTAGAACAAACTTGAATCTGTGGGGCTGATTTTTGAGAATGCATCTTAATTTCATCCCACTTTTACTGCACTAGGGACTAGAATAGAGGTGTCTTTCTCTTTCCCTCTTGAGTGTCAGTTATGTAATTTTATCACAAAGACAAAATAAACCTAATGCTGCAAACAAGTAATGAAAGCATCTTTAAGATCAAAAGTTTAAAATATAAATTGACAAAATATAACCAACGGAATATGCCTAGCACTGTGTTTGTGTTTATCAATAATAAACCAAATGCTGTAATGTACAAATAGTAATAAATTCAAAGAAAATGCTATAATAACTGGATGTGTTTCAACCCAAGTGATCATCTTCAGTGGTACCACAAAATATTACAAAAATTTCAGTCTCATCAACCAGCATGCTTGTGAACAATATAAAATAATCTGCTAGGCATATTTTATTGGTTTATTTTTTATTTTCTAACTTTTCCTTTAGTTTTCATTGTTAAATCCTACTTTGCAGAGTTATACTGCTGAGTATTCCTAACATAAATCACTTAGAACAAGCTGTTCTGAACATTATCTCATATATTTCAAAATGCCAATTTTGCTGTTAATACTAGTTAATGAAAAAAGTATGCAAAATCTGACTTCCTGTCTTATCTTTCCAGGTCAAAGGCATTACCCTTCACCCTGAAATGTTCTCTATCGAGAATGGCCTACTAACGCCAACATTAAAGGCAAAGAGACCAGAGCTACGCAAATACTTCAAGTCCCAGATAGAAGAACTCTATGCCAATATACAAATGTAACTGAGGAAAACTGTTGGAGAGAATGGCATTTGCTATTGACCTTCATATCTCTAAATTGACTACAGCAAATATAGGGAAGGAAACAGTGCAATCATTAACTTGTACGCAAAGGGGTACTCGACATAGGAAAACTGAAGAAAATGGAACACTGCCTTACTGTCCACTTGTGTTGCAGACCATTTTTTATGGTGACATACAACTTCTTCAATGCGCCTTAAAACTGTAAATGGTATCTATGTGATTTGTAAGTTATTTAAGACTTCCTCAGCCAAAAATGTGACTCTCTCCAAGGCATGTAAAGGGATGTGTGTGTGTGTGTTGCTAGCACATTTTATTGTCTTTAGTATATTGTGCAGCTGGTGGTTTCTGCCCCATGGAGATTTTTAGTGCACATTGAGAAAGGCAGGTCCCTTAGGACGCTGGCAGAAACTTGGCTACTTTGGTTTCCTGTTGACTCCTTCGAAGCTTTTCTGGGTGTGTCTTATGCCCTAGGAATCTAGATGAAACTACCAATGCAATACATGTTGACTTCATGAGCTCCAGAGATGGTTGGGCCATTGCAACATCATGCTGTAGCATGCATGTGGTTGGAATTCCAGTGCTGGGGCTAACTGTCATGCTCATTCATTGTTGGCCACTAGATTGCCAGAGCAGGCTTAACCTTGGCCACTTTTAACTTGATTATCTTTGTGCAAAGTTGGCTTCTGCTTCACACTATTCTCACTTTCTGATCTCCAATATACAAAAAAACCAGAAACTGGGATGTGGTTTAACATGGGACATTCTTTCATTAGGCATGAAGTGGGGAAAGATATTTCAGTTACCATGTATCTGCACCTGTATTTCATTGGGTGGGGGGAATGAAATTGAAATGCCTTGTAATAATCCATGCTTGAGGGTTTTTCCACATAGCAAGTCATAAATTCCTGTTTAAATATATGTAAACAAGCACAATGAAGTTTGCACTAAAGATTGTGTAACTGTAATGCACTACTCAGTTGTATAATTTCATACATATGTACCCTAATTGCACAGCCAATACTCATAGAGTATTAAGTCACTTGTTACATTGGAGTTCGATTGTTTGCTTAGTGTTGGCTATTTCTATATTTTATAAACCAAAATTTCCAAAAACCAATGAAGGAAACCAAAATAAATATTTCTGCATTTAATTTGAGTAAACCTTTTTAAGAAATTGCATCAAATGTTCATAACAATGGGAACCACTGTCTGAAAAGTGTGGCATGGTAAAATGTAGTTTAAAAGAAACTGAGTATTACTAATTTATTTATGGGGTGAGGGGTGTTACTTGAAGTACTTAATCATGTTCCAAATGAAGCCAAAGAAAAAGAAATTGTAGGATCCTTAAAGTTGCTCTGCTGGATTTTCAACTCTTGCTTTCTCTCGCAGGAGTTCTCTGCAATTATGGTGAAACAATAAACACACAACTCTGTGTACATCTATTGCAGAGAGCTCTTTGCAAATTCAGAGTGCTCAGCCTGTTAATAATCATGGGCTATAGCTTACTACATGAACAAGAGGAAAGCAGTAGCTCATAAGAGGAGCTTGTGGTACAGTTAACATCTGCAGTGGTCTGAAAAAAGCTTGTTAAGAACTTAAGAAAAGCGCTGCTGGATCAGACCAAAGGCTCATCTAATCCAGCGTCCTGTTTTCAGTAACCACCCAGATGCACTCAGGTCCTGCTTTCAGTTTCCCATAGGCAACCATGCATTTGAGCTTCCCAGCAACTGCCTTATTCAAAAGACTGCTCCTCCAAAAATAACCTGAGGTCATACAATGGCTTTGTCCTTCCCCATTGCTGCTCCATTACCAAAACCCTTTGACTAGCGTGGGGGGTGTGTTTGTTTGTTTGTAGCTCTTATATCTGCAAAAAGTTTGGCTCCACAATTTAAAGCAGGGATGGGGAACTTATGCCCCTCCATTTGTTGGACTAAAACTCCCATTACCTGGCCATTCTGATGAGACCTGGAAGTCCAGCAACAGTTGTGAAGCCACCAGCTCCCCACCCCTGATTTAAAGAAACAAGTTCCCTACTTCACTCAGGCTGCAGCTTTATATCCCTATTGGACATGGATTTAGAAAACGCAGGAAGTATCCTCAACTCTTTCCCTATTTGAATCAAAACTGTTAACTCTGGTGTCTTGTTTTGTAAGTTTTTAATGTATGTACTCTGTATTTGGAAGCTGTAAATTACTCTGTAATATTCTAATACCTTAACAGTCTTTTGATACTCGCTTGCTTTGAGGAAGCGCCATCTATATTATAGTCCTGCTTACTGTAAATTATGTAAAATTTACAAACATTTCTGCTTCTTGTTTGACCAAAAGCACTTAGAAGAACATGGCCTTTATTACTATATTGGGTGTGTGTGGAACTGAAAATTAGATCACCTTTAAAAGCATACTCCTGATTCTTTCTAGTTCAAATGGTGGAATGGATGTCTTCTCTAACAAATTGTTTGTCTGATTAACTTGAAAAACAGTGACATGAGGTGTTACAGGCTAAGAAGTGCCAGGATCCTCCCTTTCCCCATTAAAGTGAAAAGAATAGAGCAGTACTCTGCTAATCTAAGATTAGTTGTGCTGCTTATGCCTTATCTTCACGCTTCAGGAACACATCTGTTGGCTCTTGGTCCACCCTACAGAGTACACCAAGTTCTACCTCACCCCACCCCTCTGTAATTACTTCTCCAATTCAACCACCATAAGTAAGTGTCTACTGCTGCCCTTTCACCTAGTTTGGCAAGAGACAGAAATATGCAATCTCGCTTTATCTTAACATCTCAGATGCTTGCAGAAACATGCCCACAGCATGCAGTAAAACTTTAGCAAAAGAGCTTGTTGTAGTTTAGAGTGTGTTGTAGTTGCTTTCAGATAAGCAGCCTGGCAACTCTGTAGGTGGTGGTAGTATTGTTAGCAAATACTCTGCACTGAATTTGGGGCACCTGGCAGATGAACTTGGTTTCAGAAACCTCTCATGGAGAGTGCAGCAAGCAGTTGAACCCACTGAGGGCATCTTGTCAAAAGACCCTCCAAAATTGGGATATGCCCTTCTTGTGATGATGCCCACAAGAGAGAAGGCGAGCCTTTTCCCTCAAAACATCTAAGGGGGCCCTGAGGACAATTCTTTAAAATTAATCTAACCATGACATGGGTTCCCTATGTTTCTAAATCTTGAGGGATAGCAAAAGAAGTAGAATGCAGAAAGAATTAGGAATCCTACTTACACTTTAGATGAAGAAACTTTCTTGCTTTCTCAAAACGTATTTGCTTTCTCAAAAACGACCACCACAAACTAACGACCACCTTTGCTCACCTCAACTATCCTCAAATAGTTGCTTCTCCCAAAGTTCTCAGCCAAGTCACTCAGCAGGGGGACGTGTCACAGCCGAGGACATGACACCATTGCTTTAGCTACCTTGCTTAACTATGGGCATGGCTCCCCTTAATATTCTTTTTTTTAAAAAAATGTATCTTTTAGTGAGTTAAGTGGTTTTATTTAATTTATTTTTAAAAGTTCTAGACCCCTTTGCACGCAGCACAGTGATTTTCTGGAAAGGACAGGAAACGCCACACACACACACTTTTCAGCATGGTGGGGTCACCAAGGGAAACACTTCTGGCCTAGACTACGGCCGCTGTTTCTCACTTAATAGTTAAAAATAACCCCTCTCAACACCCTGTAGTAATCTGTCCAGTATTATGATTGACAGGAGCAAGATTTCACTCTTAGACCTCCTCATCTGCCTGCTTCTTTCAGTTTCTGCCCAGTGTCTTCCACCAAGAAACAAACACCTTCCAATCCTGTCTGCATGGATGAAGTAAGACAAATCAATCACCTTTACAAAAGATGCACAGGCTGTCTTTTAGCTTCATAGCTCCTCCTCATTTCTCACTACACACAGGTAGGTAGCCGTGTTGGTCTGCCGTAGTCGAAACAAAATAAAAAAATTCCTTCCAGTAGCACCTTAGAGACCAACTATGTTTGTTGAAGTCTGAAGAAGTGTGCATGCACACGAAAGCTCATACCAATAACAAACTTAGTTGGTCTTTAAGGTGCTACTCGAAGGAATTTTTTAATTTTGTTTAACTACACACAGTGTATGTGTGCTAGGGCTTCACGGTGAACATGTTGACAAGTCAGTGCCAGTTCAAATTAAAGGCTGGAGCTCTCTCCCATGCCCTTTTCTCTTTCATAATCTGTGTGTCCAAGGTGGGTGGGTATGTTCTCAGTAGCACCTGAAACATTATAAGCTTGGTGGTTGAGTCTAGAAGAATAGTTCAGCAAATAGTCAACACGTGGTCTGGACTGCAGGAATTTAAATTGAGCTCTTTCTCCATTTGCATAGATATCTTTCATACCGCTGTAGTAAACCTAGAGAAGTATCTTAGACTCATTGCACTTTCAGGTAAATTGCAATATCAAGTCAAGACTTGTTCAGAAGAAGCTCCAATTAGTCTAACATGCATCAGTGTTTCACACTTTTGAGGGAGGGTGTAGTAACACACCACTCTTATTTAAATGTGAATATTTAATCATCTTATTAGCCTCAGCTGTACTGAGCAGGACATACAGTAACCCTGATGGAAGCGGAACATGAAAGGCAGCACATAATATGTCAAATTCAGTGAAAAGAATATAGATTAAGGCTGAACTGAAGTGCCCTAGCATGGCTGTGATGGTAGTACTGAACTGTATTCTTCAGTTCATAGAAAGTTCTTTGATCTGACAAAGAATTACCTTGAGTCATATCTGTGTCCTTCCATTAGTGGAAGAGTCTCTGAGCCAGTGAAGGCTTCTATGAATAAAAAAGGGAGACAATTTTTTGCAAATTCACCTCTTTTACAATCTCCTGTTGTTCTGGGGGCCCCCAATCTTTCTGCAACAGATTTAGGAGGCTGTAAAGCAGGTGTGGGGAATCCTTAGCCTTCCAGTTGTTGCTGAACTACATCTCCCATAAGCCCCAGCAAGCATGGCCAATGGCCAGGGATGATAGTTGTTGTTCAACAGCATCTGGATGGCCAAAGGTTCCCCATGCCTGCTAGACAGGGAAGGAAAAGTCAGCAAAAAATACTTTACTCCCTTTCCATTAACAGAAGCCTTTGTCAGTACAGTGGGACCTTGGGTTAAGAACTTAATTCGTTCCGGAGGTCCGTTCTTAAGCTGAAACTGCTCTTAACCTGAAGCACCACTTTAACTAATGGGGCCTCCCTCTGCCGCTGCGCCGCCGGAGCACGATTTCTGTTCTCATTCTGAAGCAAAGTTCTTAACCCAAGGTACTATTTCTGGGTTAGTGGAGTCTGTAACCTGAAGTGTCTGTAACCTGAAGTATATGTAACCCGAGGTACCACTGTACAGTATTGTCCCGAGGCACTTCTTGCAGGATGTACAACGAACCCTCAGGTGTCCATTGATATTGTTGCCAAGAACTTTGCGGATAAAATCACTTGTGTCTCACTTGGAAGTCCAAGTTGACTGCACTGCAAATGTTGGGCATCTCCTTAATGTCATTTGGTCCTTTTTATTTGGATGGCTTTCTATTGAGACAGCCTGACATTATGGGCAGGTTGATCCAAGACATGTGGCCTATCACCTGTATACTTGATCCCTGCCCATGATGACAATTAACAGCTACCATAGGGAGAGTGTGTGACTGCAAGTGTTGAGTGCCTCCTTGGAGCTCCAGGGTGGTTTGTCACACTATTGACTTGTGCTGTATCTTATTTGTCCCTAGAGTCAAGGTTGTGGCTGGTCAGCTCCAGAAGCTTAAGGGGCAGTCATTTGTATCAATTTCAATGTGGTTTCAAGCCCAGGTTTGGAATTGAAACTGTCTTAATCTTGGTTGCCATGAAGCTCTTTAGGGGGGCGGGCCGAGGAGTGTATCCCTGTTGCTTCTTACTAGAACTTTCAGTGGCCTTCAAAGATTGACCACAATATCATTCAGGATCACCTGTCTAGGATGAACGTGGGATGCACCATGCTTCAGTGGCTCTGCTGATGGGCAGACCTTAGATGACGAACTATTGCTCTGCCTCACAGGTTTTCTGCTCTAGAGTTCTATTTTATTTATCCCTGTGCTATCTAACAGCCACATGAATCCAATGGGTGAAAGAAGCAACATACAGATGACAACAAGCTCTGACTGAGGTGGGACATTGAAATCCAACACTGAGTTGGAATCAATGTTATTGATGGAGCAGAGAACATGTTTCTTATTTGAAACTGTTTGCAATGCATTCCCATGACTTTCTTAAAAAATAAAACCCTCTCCTCCTTTACATTTGGCAGCTCCCTCATTGCAAGAAGTGAGGTTACAGGGAACCAGACAGAGCTCCTTCCCGGTAGTGGCGCCCACCTTGTGGAACACCGTCCCTTCAGATGTGAAGGAAATAAGCAGCTATCCTACCTTTAAAAGCCATCTGAAGGCAGCCCTGTTTAGGGAAGTTTTTAATATTTAATGCTGTATTGTTTTTAACACTTGGTTGGGAGCCGCCCAGAGTGGCTGGGGAAACTCAGCCAGATGGGTGGGGTATAAATAATAAATTATTATTTATTATTTTTATCATTATTATTATTATTTGTTTTACATTAACTGAAGATCAAAGAGCCATCTATGAATGGATGGATGCAAAGAAGCCCTAGCTGCACTACTCCTAACCAGCCACTCCGTTCTGTCTTCTGGGTGTACAGTTTCGCACAGACGTTGTTGGCCCACAACTCCCTAGTCAACTGCCAGCGGTAACTGGGGTTGTAGCGCAGCAACATCTGGCAACCAAAGGTTGAAGAACGCCAGTAATGAACTGTATCCAGAAAAATAAGGGTTACCTACTCCCTTCCAACCACTAGATGGCGCTGCTCCTCTGTTCTCACAGCTACCAGCAGCTAACGCCGCTCGTCTTCTAAAGCTCTTAGCATACTCTTTCGCCTCTTAGCTCAGAGCCGGCGGACCAAACCAACTGCCGAGATAGAAATAGGGGCGCCCTCAAAAGCCTTGTTCCTTGTACGCTGAGGGAAGTCCTAATAGTTGCGTCTCCCCCCATTTCCGGGTGCTCGGTGGGACAGTTCCGGCGCGGCCATTTGAGTTTACAACGGCGGGAAAGCAACCGCCGAAGGGAGCTCGCGGTGAGTTCGCTTCTCTCGCGGCAGCTGTCGGGCCTGGCGACTGAGGGGGGCGCGCGCCACAGCCGAATAGTTCAGCTCAAGAGGGCACTTTAGGCGGGGCAGGGGGGGGGGCGCTAGGTGCAGAGGCCCAGGGGCCCTAGTCAGGGAGGAGGAGCCGCGGGCTCGAGAGGAGTTATGAGGGGGCGTGGCCAGAAGGAGCGGGGCTTATCGGACGTTAAGGTAGAGCGCAGCAGAGGGAGGGCGTGGCCCCAGGCTGCGTGCCGGGGGCGGGGCATGGCAGCCGTTGTGGCGCGCGGGTTGTCAAGGTGACACACCCGCCAACGGACACGCCGCGTGAACGTTGAGGCAAAGAAAAGAGTTCCGAGGGGCGGCTTGAATTCGCTGCAGCTCAGCGAGGGAGCTCTTGGTAGCGGCTCCGGCATTTTATTTTATTTTATTTTAGCTAGAAGCTAATCATAGAATCTTGAAAGGGACCCCGAAAGTCCTCTAGTCTAACCCCCTGCAATACAGGAATCTGAGCTAAAGCATCCATAACAGGTGGCCAACCAACCTTTGTTTAGAAACCGCCAAGGAAGGAGAGTCCACCACCTCTGGTGGGAGCCCACTGCTGAACAGCTCTTACTGTCAGAAAGTTTTTCCAAATGTTTAGTCGAAATCTCCTTTCTTGCAACTTGAAGCCATGGCTTCGAGTCCTACCCTCCAGAGCAGGAGAAAATAAGCATGCTCCCTCCTCCACGTGACAGTCCTGAAGATATTTAAAGATGGCTGTCATGTCTCCTCTCAGTCTCCTCTTTTCCAGACTAAACATATATTTCAAGCACTCCTCATAAGGCTTAGTTTCCAGACCTTTGGTCATCTTGGTTGCCCTCCTCTGCACACCTTCCAGCTTGTCAACATCCTTCTTAATTTGTGGTGTCCAAAATTGGACAAGGCAGAATAGACCGGTACTATTACTTCCCTTGATCTGGACACTATAATTCTGTTGATGCAGCCTAGAACAGCATTGGCTTTTTTTGTTGCTGCATCACACTGTTAACTTATGTTAAGCTTGTGGACCCCTAGATCCTTTTCACTTGTACTGCTAGTAAGCCAGGTATCCCCCAACCCCTATTTGTGCATGTGGTTCTTCCTGTCTTAAGTGCAGAACCTTATATTTGTCCCTATTGAAATTCATTTTGTTAGCTTGCGCCCAGTTCTCCAATCTGTTAAGGTCATTTTGAATTCTGATTCTGTCTTCTGTGGCATTAGCTACTCCTCCCGGTAGGGGTGCCATCTGCAAATTGGATGAGCATCCTCTCAATTCTTTTATCCAAGTCATTTATATAGACGTTAACAATGGGACCAGGACAGAACCCTGCAGCACCCCACTTTTCACTTTTTTCCAGGATAACGAGGAACCATTAATGAGTACTCTTTGGGTTTGGTCAGTCAACCAGCTACAAATCCACCTAACAGTTACCTCGTTCAACCCAAATTTTACCAGCTTCCTCGCAAGAATATAATAGGGAACTTTGTCAAAAGCCTTACTGAAATAAAGATACACTATGTCCACAGCATTTCCCTGATCCACCAAGTCTGTAATTCCATCAAAAAAAAGAAGAAAGAAATCAGGTTGGTCTGGCATGACTTATTTTTAAGAAACCCATTCTGGTTCTTAATAATCACAGCATCCTTTTCTAAATGCTCACAGACCGACTGTTGAATTAACTGTTCTAGGGTCTTCTCTGGGGTCTTCTCTGGTATCAATGTCAAGCTCGCTGGTTGGTAGTTACCTGGACCTTCCTTTCCCCCTTTTTGAAGATGGGGACATTTGCCCTCCTCCAGTCTGTAGGGACTGCACCTGTTCTCCAAGAATTCTCAAAAATAATAGACAAAGGCTCTGAAATTACATCCGCAAGCTCCTTTAGTACCCTTTGGAAGCAGCTCATCAGGCCCTGGAGATTTGAATTCATTTAAAGTAGCTAGGTGTTCCCTTACTACTTTTCCTATCGTGGGCTGCAGCTCCCTCCTTACATCATTTGTAGTGCCAATCTTTGCTGGCTCAAGAGTTGAAGATAACCCGCTTTTAGTCTTAGCAGCCAAAAAAGAGAGAGAAAACACCTCTAGCTTTCTCGCCAGGTTGACTAGCTTGGGGGGCGGCTGGTTACTTTACATGCTTTAATCTTACATCCCTGTAAGACAGGCAGATAGCATTCCTGTATCTCTGTCGTCCACAAGGTGGAAGTAGGGAGGAATAGTGGGAAACAAACCAGACGCGATTTTGGTAGCCACACTTGTTCGTGGATTTACTCATCTTCATAAAAAGTGGAAAGTGTATGTCTTATTGTTCCACCTGAATGTGATTATGAAGTGTGTGTGTGTTTTTTTTTCTCTTTTCAGAAGAAATAAATTCATCTTAAATTAGCAGTACAGACAAGACAAGAGCAAAATATGGAAAACGGTGTTCGGTTAGTAACTATGAAAAAAAGTATTTATAAGTTCATTTCCACTTTTCTCAACAAAATCTACATCAGTCTTGCCCTTGGCATTTTTTTAATAGATTAATTTGTCCTAAGCAAGTGTAAATCACAACATCTGTGCTGGTAAAAGAGTGTATAGATTACAAGGGAGTGTTTGTCAGCTATAAGAATATGAAGGTGTGCATATAACTGAAGAACTTGTTTCTAGAAGTTGCTAGAATTTTGACATATTATATGGAAATTACATTTTTTGCAAGATCATACTGGCTTCTTAATTGAAAGGAGTAATACAATAAATATCATCTGCCTGAGTCTGTATGTCTACTGTTGAGGTAGGTGCTTTTCAAAAAAAAATACTATTTTACAGTAAGCAGCAATGACAGATCTGCTGTTAAATTTCTCTCAACAGACATAGCATCTAAGCCCCTCTGTGCCTTCCAGTTCTCATCTCCCACCATATCTTTTAACTTTCACAATGGCATTCCACAAAATAATAATTTCATTAATATGCAATACACATATGGACAGAACAGTGATGGAATGTATTTGTATAAGGAACAGCAGAATAAATATACTGACTGATTGAACTCCAGAGATGTTCTGCAAGCCCCTGAAATACTCAAGCTGTATAGAACTGAGCTTGTTCTGTACTTGAATGGGAGACTACCTAGAACTGTGTCAGTCTGTTTTAGGAAACTCACAGATACAAGTGCAATGAAGAGTTGATAAAGGTCCTGCTGAAAAAAAATCATAAATGTAAAATATAATATACCCCTTTATGGTAATGTTTCTTTCCCCCTATTTTGTTAGTAAAAAGATGCCAAAGAGAAAATCAAGGAGGGACTTCAGAAAGAAACTGGGAGTAAGTGGCACATATCTTTTTCATTCAAACACAAATGAGACATTTTCCACTTCTGTTTAGTTTTATTTGATTCACAGCCTTGAGATAATCCATACTGGAGTTCTATGGGGAATTTTGAACTGAAACTTTTTTTAAAAAAGCCTTTCACTCTTCCAACTATAGAGGTGACACATGATATCCCAAGTGCTTAAAGAGCATGATGCAATACAGAATCATCCTCCGTTAGGGGCACTATAAGTATACATAATATGTAAAATACATGTGTACAGATAATGGGATAATGAATGGCTGACATTCAGAGGCATGGCATGACAAAAAAATTGGTACAGTCACTGCTGCTCCTCTCCCCTTACCCAGAAAATCTGCTGCTTGCCACTTCTGGATTGGAGATAACACAGTATTGATTCCTCAAATGCACACAATGGTGCTGTTGCTGTCAAATCATAGAGAATTCCCAAGTACCAGAAAAAAATATATAGAATGGTTACATCCTGCTCACTCTCACACTGACACACACTACACAAATACAGGCCACAAACACACACACATCTCTCACACATACACACTCATACAGCTTGGCTGTGAGTCTTGGAAGACTTGTTCCCTGCCTTGCAGGCCTTTTCCCACCTGGCCTGGGGGGGGGGGGGCTGACTGACTCCAGCTATGAAAGCTGAGGCTGCTGAAAAGACTCTTGGGCTGGACTATTGTTTAGGAAGTTTTGTTTGGCTGGGTGTTTCTGTTATTAATTTTAAAAAGGATCTTTATTTTAGATCTTAAGATATATGTGGAAATTGTTCATGGTTTTAACTTTGGAAAGCCAGCATACAAGTAAAATGCTGTATGTATATATGTATGTCATACACTACATATACACAGCTACACAAACATCTCTCTCTCTCTCTCTCTCTCTCTTACACAGACCACATATACAAGCAGACCACTCACATACTAGCATACCTTCCCTCACACACATTGCATACATTTCACCCTCTCTGACAGATCATACATACATACCTTGCCTGCCCGCCTCTCCCTCTCCCCCCATCACACCACTATTCCTCTTTCTATGTCCAACTGTTTCAGTCACACAAACAGCACATACAGATCCAGAAAATCCACTCCACAGATGAAATAAGTGTCTGTCATTCACACACACATAAACCCCTATCTATCTCACCCTACCCCAAAGGCCAATCCCTCCCCCCCCAAAAAAAATACATACATAACCCCTGTTTTCTTGTCTTGTTTTGCTTTCTGTGGATTTTTTATTATAGGAAATATTATTTTGATAAAACATTTCTTTCTTGTTCTAATCCAGTATTTGAATTTGTTTGAATTCTATTTCTTACACTGAAAGAAATAAATCTCAATTTTCAGCTATTTGTTACAGATTCTGTTTTTTGAGGGTCCTCCCCAGGGATACCATGTCAAGTTGCACTTTCATTTTAAACTGCTTTCTCCTTAGGAACCAGATGTATCAGGTATTTTGAAAGTTCTCCAAACTGACCAAGCAGAGGAACCTGATGAATTATTTGGTTAGTGGTCGCATTTTGCCTTTTTAAATTGACACTAATAGTTACAGAACATAAAATAGAATCTGCTTCAGCGGTGTAAGTCGTGCCCCAAATCCTGTGAACAGTTTCAGGGCTGAGGCATTAGAGCAGTCCAAAATTACAAGGAATTGAAGTGAGAAATATAAAAATATGTTCTCCTCACATGTAAACAAGCCCATGAGGAGAAATGAATGTGCTGTCAAGCCCACTTCTTCTGACACATTACTGTTATGTTACTAGCCCTCCATGAGTTTTGAAGGTGAAGTTCTGAAATAGGAGGACTGTTAATTTAATAAAGTGGTTGTGCTGGAAGGGACAGTTGTCACTGATAGTGTGCCCTTGCTCTCCCTCATGTATATGTTTACATTTGAGGTGGACAAATGTCTGAATGCCCAAGACTGACCTATGTTTTTATTGCTCACTACAAACAAGATGGTGCAGTTCATTAATGCTAGATTTGTCTGTGTTATCTAGGTGAACCTTCACAGGAACCTTTACATAGCACTGCTGTGTCTGCTTATGAGGAAGAAGATCAGTATTCAGATGGGTCAACAAGCAGTTCATCAGATTCTGAGCCAAAAAAGAAAGATACTAGAGGAAGGTACTACAAATGTAAATTTGAAAACATGTTTATCCTTGTAACACATCATGTACCCATTTCTCATTCACTCACACACCTGTTAGCTTGACTAAAATATGCTAGGCATACTAACATTGGCCATTCATTCAGCACACTACAGAACCCCCATCTAATTTTCAGGTGCCTTTTTATGCAATTGAGAAGATAGCATCCAAACCATGTGAAATGCTTGGATGGTTTGATTGTTCCTTTTTAAACTTTAAACTAAGGATATGGAGGAGTGAACACAAGCATGCTCCCTACTTTATATTCAAAATCTAGGGTGCGGAACTGCAGACCAATCTGGTCTGTTAGGGGTCCACTTTTGCCCATGAGGCCATTATCCCCAAACCATGCCTGTGATGGGATGATTAGCTGCTTGTGCGTAAAATCGTGCTCCCTCAGAGTTTGTGCCACTCCACAAACCTCTGTGTGTGACAGAGCTCCTCAAACATGTCTGCCCTAGTCACTCGTAGATTCCGACAGTGGTTGCTTTCGGAATCGTCTCCAGCATAAGAGCTCCTTAACGGAAACCCGCCTTCTGGACTCACGGCGTGACAGTTTCCGGCGAGGCGTGGGTCTCCCTATGGGAGCCTCAGATACCTCCCCACTGTTCTCGCTGGAAGCGTCTCTGAGCCCTCCCTCCTGCTCGCATTCCCTCAGAGATCCACTCCTCCCCCTGCTGGTTCCTGCTTCAGCTGTTGAGTCTCTTCCTTCCTCCCTGAGCCCCTCCACCACCTGTTTCTCCGATGGCAGTTCCCTGACAATGCCCACCTCCCCATCAGCTGACATCACTGGTGATAAGCAGAGATTAAATCCTGCTCAAAAGCGCTATGTGAAGCAGCTTGTGTGCCACCTGCTTTCAGGAGTGCTTTTGGAACCCAGCACGAAGCAGGATCACACTCTGATCGTACAAGCTGAAGAGAAGGGAGATCAATCCTCCTAAGCACTGGGCTTGGTGCACAAGAGAGCTTATTCCAGGTGTTTGCCAGCTTGCTGCTGTTGCCAGCAAACTTCAGCCTTGTTTCTCTCATGCCTGTCAATGGTGGAGAGGGGAGAAACAAGCTCAGAACTTCCCAAAGCACTAAACATGGGTTTAACAATGCCCCTTTGCTTAAAGGGGAGGCAGAGCAAAGCACTGTTTGAAATGAAAGGAGAGGAGTGAATGTTTCAGTGGGCACATTGCAAAGCCACAGATGGGGTTTTGATAGGTGGGCAGCCCCATCCCCCCTGCGAGGCCTATGATGCAAAGGATCTGGCCTGTGAAGCCAAAACATTTCCCCACATGTGTTCTAAACCAACTTGTATGTTTCAAAAATATGACTGTAGGAGTATTCCTAACTTTAAGGTCTAAACAGGATTATTATTTGCAATCAATATATTATGCAGCAAAAGTGTATAAATATACTGCATTATTTTTCTTTGGCTCTTTGTACTCTACTGTGTCATCAAGACTGAACCTTTAGCTCTTGCAGTACCTTTCTGAGTGGCACATCTGTGACCCCTAGGAACACATTGTAAGAGATATTAGAGATTTGTAAGTTGTCTCAGTGAATTAAGCTTCAATTCCTATCAGCACATACTGTTGTGCAGTATCAGCTTCTTCAGCTCTTAACCACTATGCAACACGACACTATGCAACACAAGCCATATAGCTTTTTGAGTAACTCAGATATACACAACAGTCGCATCCTTATTTTTTTTCTTGCATGCACACATCTACATACCATTCAATTCACATACCCATTTGATCCCCACTATATTCTTGCTGGCTCTTTGATTCTTACTGTCAGCATTGGACAAATCCTGTGTGCCAACAGTGAAACTTCTTAGCAAGAAAAGAAGTGACCTTTTGATTTTTAAAGCTACATGCCAGAATATAAAGTATTGCATTATTTTATATCTTTTTTTAGCAAGTGTCAGCATATCTTGAAATCAAGATCAGAGAGAGAAGTTTCCGAAGAGGAACCTGTGCAAGAGAATATGGTAAAGAAATGAAGTTAAGATTGTGTGACCTACTTTTACTTCAGGAAAACAGACAACAATATATTGAAAATGCCAATATATTTCCAATATATTGGAAATAAATAATTGGATCTCTATGTTTTAAATGTATATTATTATAACTGGGTAATTAATTCTCCAGATTTCAAGCAAGTATGATTTATTTACTACTAGCTGAAATCTCATGCTAGCTAAGATAATGAAGAATGAATATCGGTAATATTATCTTCACATGGCATGGCTTTTAAAGTCATGACTTGGCCTTAGAAATCATATACATACATATATATATAAATTCCCTTGTATATTATAATTTCCCTTCTAGGAGCTAAAGCTCTTAAATGCATTTACCCCAATCTAGCAAATGCAGCTTTTGAGTGCTCAGAAAAGAAGATTGGCACAAGTATGATAGTTGAGGAATGGCAGACATACCAGGAATTGTATGTTTGGTGCACAAAGCATTGTATCTTTGCAGGCACATTATATGTATAGGCTTTTGCAGACTCTTGTTTTCTGTGTTGAGGTAATTGTCTGCATGTCTTCAGACTACACAGAAATTATGAATGTTAGAAACTTATTTTAATGGAAGTTGACACTTAGGCTTTTAAATAGTGGTGCTCTTAGTCTAATATTTCTACAGTACAGCTCAGCTGCTTCCCATGTGCTCACTATAAACAGCTGCTTATATTGGTCCAGTTGTGATCACAGTTGTCATATATGGTAACAACTTGAGGCTGTTTTATTGAGGCTGCAAGTGCCTCATGGCTACCTGTTTTACAAACTTTTCGTGGTACCTTTATTGGATGTAACCTACTTTCATTTAGTTTTTAATTATGTTTGCTGTGGGAAAGCAAGGTAAATTGTGGCTCCCTGCAGCAAGTATTCATATGTTTCTCACAGACTGCAGAAAACATTGCAGATGCATGTTACATAAAGATTTATAACTGATGTTTCCATAATATGTAAAGCTGTTTTTATACTGGAGGGAAAGATTGCATCCGTTCCTATAAAATGAAAGGCACTGCATTTGTATTCTCTTTAATCTGAGAATAATCACTTGACTTTTCATTTAGAGAGCCACAGAGTCTACATCCAGCACAGAGGACTATAGATTAACATCTCCGCTGCCAGTAAGATGCAGCTCTTCAGAATGCAGAATATCAGATAACATTCCAGATCTTGTGGAGGACTTGAATACTGATAAGGTTAACTATAAACTTTGCTATGCACCATAGCTGTGAGAAGCTTTGTCCTAAGAATGATGCCTTTTAGCACATATCTGGGTCTTGTTCTTTTTAAAAAATGTGTTCAGAAAGTATTAGTGAAGAAATACAGTGCTTCCTATATTTTAGTTTCCAGTATTTTTTTCACGGTGGTGCTTTCACTGGTGCAGTTTATGTGTGTGTAAATTAGTTAGGGGCTGTTGCAAATGGGCAAGTGTCCTCTTGGCACCATTTCCTTGTATTTCCTCAACATGCCTTGGTCAGAACTAGCCAGAAATACTTGTTGAAAGAGTGTGAGTTCAGACAAACTTCATAGCTGCTCCTCCTGCCTAATGTGATCATAAATTTCAAAATAAAAGCATTTAAATGTATGCATTTTTATTTGACAGATGCCTATTAGGAGTGCTGAATGCCACAAGAAGCAGAAAGAGGCTTGTTCACCACAGATGGAGACAGATTACTCAGGTGAGAAAGAGGTTGTGTGGTGTTGTTTTGCTTACAGTGGGGGGGATCCATGGATAGCTTGTCACTCACTCCACTGTACAGGAATTTTCAAATTAGGGCACTTAGCCTGATAGTGGTAGCTCAAGGTGGTATTCATGGTTCCCCACCAACTCGTAATTTCATCCCCACAACCACCTTGTGAGGTAGCTTTGGCTGTGAGTCACTGAGATCCTAGTCTGACGCTGTAGTGAAGTTAGGAAATTTCAATAGACAAACTTTGGTCAAGCTGAAGAAAAGCACTGTGGGAAGACCAAAGGCCAAAGGATTTATGGGAAATGTGTCCTTGTTACTTTAAGCTGCAGACTAGCTGTCTCTGGGAGTGTGAATGCTTATCTCAGCCATCTGCAGGAAGGAAAAACCTTTAGTTGATTAGTGGTGATTTAGCCCCTGGTTACTAAGTGTCTTCCCTGTGTAAATAAGGGTTATCAAGCCTCATTACAGGAGGAGGAGGATCTGGTGTGTGTCTGAGAAATTTGGGGAGGAAACTTTTGATCCCAAGGTCTTGAGAACAAACAAACCTCAGCTGTCACAACTGACCATTGATCCAACTGATCCAACTAGCTGACGGTAAATTTAAAATAAAACAAGAATTCTGATTAGTCTTGAGGTCCGATTCCACATGGATTTTATTCCACAGAATAAAAATCTTAGGAAAGGAGTTTGCGGGCGCAGCTATCCACCCTTCTGTCAGGTGCCATCATGCTGACAGTCGACTTGCTACATTCGTATGCGTGTCCTTTGTGATGAAGATTCCTATTGTCTTCTTGAGATGCAGATTCAACCGAGGACTTTTCGAACTGCTCTAACCTTTCTTATGTTCTCGTTTTTTTTTGTAAGTACATTTAGCTAGCGATGCTTTACAATGTTGTTGTTTTTCTGTCTGAAACGCTATAAGAGATGTGCCTACTTTTAAGTATGTTTAATTTTGTTTTTTAAATAAATTTTTAAAAGAGGATTTCCTTGTTGTTCTGTGTGCCTTTCTGGGGAAGTCTGAATCCAAGCCTGACCATTTAGCCTTCTACTGAAGCTGTAAATTCCTGCCTGTAATTTGCGGAACCTGTTGAATTTCTGCCTGCATTTTGTGGAAATCAATTGCAGGGTGGGGCAGCCAGTAACTGGGAAGAGTAACCTTCTCCCTTGGGTAATCTTCTGGCTATCCCCGGATACAAGGGAGTGGTGGCAGCATTTACTCTTTTGGTGTGTTTTGTCCTGTAAAAAGTATATGTTGCGGCACCACCTTCCCTCTTTTAGCCTGGTCCCACTGGATTGTAGGACAGGTGAGGAAGGGGCGTGTGACCCTAACATTACTACATGGTTGGCAGTTGGGTGGGATCAAACTTCCCTACAGAAAGGCACTTTGAGCACGTATCTCTTATAAGTTGCAGGCGTTTTATTTTTTTCTGATATAGTTAGGAATCATGGAAGGCGGAGTTCCCCATGAGAATACAATGCAAACGGTGAATGAATGGGTGCTTGGTGGAGAGAGTAGCTCCCTTCCTACCGCGGCAGAACCCCCCCCCCCCAACAACCAATTTCTAAAGCAGACTCCTCCCCCTTGTTCTCGGAGCATTCCGAGGGAGAAGAGAATGCCAACCAATTAAGAACTCTGAGGGGCGGGAGAGAGTCGTGCAACTCTCAGAGCGCAGTTGGCACGTTGTTTAACCAACAGCTATCGTGAAAGCTGTGATTGCCTCTACACGTCCTAGAGGAAGCTATCTTGTTTATGCAGAGCCGAGGGAAATGGAGTTTTCAGCCGGCAAAGCTGTCGAACGGGTGCCAGATCCCGTACAGGGAGGATTTCGGTGCCGGGAAAAATTTCCCAGAGTGGGCCAGTCCATCATTACTGACCCAAGAACCAGCCGGATGGCGTATGAGTATCGAGACTTGCCACGACAAATGCGGGAAGCATCTGTGGAGGACGACAACCTGGAGCGTTCGTCCCGTGAAAGTCGCAGACCAGTGGGACGTTGTTTGCCTAGTCCAGTCCGGGTCTACTTGCCAGTAAGAGCTTGGGAAACCCATGGGGCAGCGCGACGGTACGAGGAGGTCGAACCTCAACCCCAACCCTCGCGTGGATACACAGAGGAGGGACTTCAGCATCCGGATGGACAGGTGCCCCGTTATCGTTATGCCTCAAGGTATGACTGTAGCCCAGAACCGCGGGGAGCAATTCCAAGACAGGCTCCTCAAGGGTTTCCTTTGAGCAACTTTGACTTGCGTTTGTTTCCTACATACCAGCCCCCCACAGACGTTTTTCGTTATTTAACTCTCTTTGAAGTGATCTGTCGGGATATGGGGGTGCCCTTGAGAATGTACATGCCTATTTTGCGCTCCTTAATTTGTGGGGAGCTAGTTGAGCTGATGGCCCAACTCCCTTTGTCCCAGGCAAATGACTATGAGCGTTTTAAAAGGCTGGTGATGCAGAGGCCTGGGTTTCATGCTGAAAATTATAGACGAGCCTTCCGGAAGGTGGATAAATGCAGCCCCTCAGACTGTATTTGTGTGTATTCTTTGAAAATGGCTAAAAATTTTGAATTATGGCTTTTGGCTGAAGGCGTTGATACTTTTGAAGGACTAAGGCAATTGCTGTTAAAAGAACAATTTATGCAACAATTGCCCCCTGAGATTGCAAGCCTAGTCGCCAGTCAGCATCCAGCTACTTTGGAGCAAGCGACCCAGCTCGCAGAATCGTTTAAATTGAAGTGGTCCCATCTGGCGAAAAGGGGACAGCCGGGAAGGAACAGCCCAGCGGCATCGGCTCCAGCCGGGAAATCTGCTCCCCCAGCTAAGGAACAAAGTAAAGCCACCCCCATGCCTACAAAAGACTCTTCCATAGCGGGGGGTGACCGTTCGAAACTTGCTCCTAGTTCGGGGCTGTGCTTTCATTGTAAAAAGCCTGGCCATGTGAAGGCAGCTTGCCCTCAATTGAATGGTAAAAAGCCCCCAGCCTGGACATTGACTCCTGCAGTGCATATGATTCAGCGACCGGCGGAGGACTGGGAGGCTGAGCAGCAAAGTTCAGGAGCTGGAGAAAACCTGGTCCCGGATGGGAGGGGTGGGGCAGTGCCTGATGCTATAATTCCTAAGACTGCTGGAACCACTTCTAATGCTGTTACAGTGGGGCCAGTGAGTACAGGGGCAGGACCGAGGGTGCCACACATTAACTGGGCTAATTTAAAATTTACAGCACCCATTGAGATCAACGGAATTGCTGTAAACTCTTTCCGAGACACGGGTTCTGATATCACCAGCGTGTCTAGAGATCTGGTTTTGCCCATACAGATGCAGCCTGACCCCTTGAAGATCAGCCCGTATGGTGTAGATGAGATTTTCCAACCTACCGCCATTGTTCCGGTGTCCTATAAAGGCTACACTGGAAATCAACTTGTTATAGTTCATGATCCTGAAGTGTGTAAAAGCCCTGTTCTGGTGGGAAATGATTTGGGATTTAAGGTTCACCCACAGCAAATATCGGTGAACTCTTTGTCAATTAAGGTCTTACCCACCCAGGCACAGGTGACGGAAAACTGGGGAACGACACCTCAAGGTTTGAGGGCTGAGGGAAGCCTTGGGATGGGTGGAGGTTTGGCGTCTGGTGCTACAATTCCCGCAACCACGGGGACTGCTAAGACTGCTGCTCCTGAGAATCCGGTTGGGGAAGAGAGTTGGCTTAATAAGTACCGCCACTCCTTGCATTCATTGGTCCAACTCAGCGTCTAACGCACCCCCCAGTGTTGACATTCGTCGAATTGCTGTGCCTTCCTTTTGAGGCAAAAACTCTGATACTGTGACTGTACCAAATGACTTAGTTTTTGTCCCAGCTGATTCAGTCCGATTTTCGGAAAAGTAATTCTCGTGGTGTAAAATTAATCCTCCAATCTGCAGCCATTGATCCAGTTCCCTCCAAGGATTTTAAGGGGGATCATTTTGTTCCAGTCCCTGAACCCCAAGTTTGTGCAAACCCTACTTTGGAGAAAAGTGTTTTGAAATCTACAGTTCCTTTCCAGCAGCTTGCAGCAAGCCCCCTTGCAACGCAGAATGAGAAAGATGCAAGCGTGTCCTGTCAGCTGATAGCTGAGAGTCAAGAAGAGGAAGGGGGGCCACCTCAGCCTAGCCATGACGGGGGATTCTCTGTTGTTTGAAGTAAAGCAGAGATTTGGTCAGTTTATCCTAGGTTGCCTAGAAGCTGCGGAAAGCCCTCCTTGCGAGACTGAGTCTGTATTTTTTGTGTCTAAAAAAGAATTTTTCTATCCACAGCTCAAGGACTTTAAAAACCCAGTTGATATGTTTAATGTTTTTCAAAATATGTTTTGTAATGTAAGTGGTTTTGTTAAAAAGAGAATGAAATTGGTGGGTCCTTTACAGAATTTTAGTCCTGGGAAACAGCATGGTTGTGTTATGAGTAAAATTGTTTTCAGGTCTGGTGGGATCATCAGCCTGCCCAACCCCTTTGTTCAAAATCTGCTGAAAACTTTGGTTGAGGTTTACCAAAGGAGCTCAGAGTTTGTGTCAAACCAGTCAGGTTTTGCCAAGCTCCTAGATAATCCTTTGTCCATGCTCAGAGGGAGAAGGGAGGAGATTGAGTTAATTTTTCTCAATTCGTGGCCAGAACGCCTTAAGCATGTGCAGAGAGTTTTGGCACGATTGCGAGATGCAAACCTGACAGTTGAAGTGTCTAAATGTAAGTTTGCTCAAGGAGAAGTGATTTACTTGGGATTTACAGTGGGGTCGGGAAACATCAAATCCCTGGAAGCCAAAATCCAGTGTGTGCAGGAATGGCCCCAACCACAAACCAAGAAGGGTGTACAATCTTTTCTAGGATTGGTAAATTATTATCAGAGGTTTGTTAATCATTTTGCTACTCTAGCTCCTCCCTTGACCAACCTGTGTAAGAAAGCTCTGCCAATCAAAGTGGATTGGACTGATGATTGTCAGGGAGCCTTTGAGTTGTTAAAACAGGCTCTTGTGAGTCCGCAGGTGATGCTACCCGCTGATAAGTGGTGTCCCTTTGTGGTGCAAACAGATGCCAGTCAAACAGGATTGGGAGGGGTTTTGCTCCAACAAGACAATGAGGGGAGTTGGCAACCGGTGGTGTATCTGAGCAAGAAATTGCTACCCCGGGAGCAAAATTATTCTACTGTCAAAAAAGTGTCTTGCTCTGGTCTGGGCTCTAACTAAACTCCTTCCCTATCTGTGGGATAAGACCTTTGAAGTCCAGACCGATCACTCCTCCCCCTTTCCTGGGTGGAAAGAGTAAAAGACTCTAACCAAAAACTGCTCAGGTGAAGCTTAACCTTACAGGATTATCAATTTAAGATCACTCACATTCCTGGAAAGGAGAATGTGGTTGCTGATACTCTGTCACGTATGTACCAGTCTGTAAAATGAATTGTTGACGTGTGAATGATGTTCCACTTGAGTATTTCCAAACTGTGTAAATATTTTGTTTTGGTGAAATTTAGGGACTTAACCCTGTAATTTCATCTTAGAGGGCAGGGTGTAGTGAAGTTAGTAAATTTCAATAGACAAACTTTGGTCAAGCTGAAGAAAAGCACTGTGGGAAGACCAAAGGGCAAAGGATTTGTGGGAAATGTGTCCTTGTTACCTTAAGCTGCAGACTAGCTGTCTCTGGGAGTGTGAATGCTTATCTCAGCCATCTGCAGGAAGGAAAAACCTCTACTTGATTAGTAGTGATTTAGCACCTGGTTACTAAGTGTAGTCCCGTGTGAACATGGGTTATCAAGCCTCATTACAGGAGAATGAGGACCTGGTGTGTCTGACAAATTTGGGGAGGAAACTTTTGATCCAAGGTCTTGAGAACCAACAAGCCTCAGCTGTCACAAGCTGAGTTATTATCCAACTAGCTGACCATTAATTAATTAATTAATCAAGAGTTCTGATTGGTTTTGAGGTCCTATTCCACGTGGGGTTTTACAGGAAAAAAATCCTAGGAAAGGGGTTTTGTGCCGCACCTCATCCGCCCTTCTGTCAGATACCATCATGCTGACAGTCAACTAGCTACATTCGTATATGTGTTCTTTGTGATGAAGATTCCTATTGTTTTCTTGAGATGCGGATTCAACCGAGGACTTTGTGAACTGCTCTAACCTTTCTTATGTTTTCGTTTTTGTAACTACATTTAGCTAGCGATGCTTTACAATGTTGTTGTTTTTCTGTCTAAAACGTTGTGAGAGATATGCCTACTTTTAAGTATGTTCAACCTTGTTTTTTTAAATAAATTTTAAAGAAAAGAGGATTTCCTTGTTGTTCTGTGTGCCATTCTGGGGAAGTCTGAATCCAAGCCTGACCATTTTGCCCCTACTGTACCTGTGAATTTCTGCCTGTAATTGCGGAACCTGTCGAATTGCTGCCTGTATTTTGTGGAAGCGATTTGCAGGGCTAGGAAGAGCAACCTTCTCTCTTGGGTTAATTTTCATGGCTATCCCGGGTTACAAGGGAGTGGTGGCTGCATCTACCCTTTTAATGTGTTTGGTCCTGTAAAAAGTATATATTGCGGCACCACCTTCCCTCTCTTAGCCTGGTCCCTCTGGATTGTAGGACAGGTGAGGAAGGGGCATGTGTCCGTAACATTACTACAAGGGGTAGTGGCAGGATGCTGTGCCCCTTAACATTACTACATGGTGGCAGTGTGTTGGGATTGAATTCCTAACTACTACAGACGCTCTAACTGCTATGCCACACTGGCTCAGCATATTATCAGACCATTGCCTATTAGAAGGCCTAATGGTCACTATTTTGCCTGCCAATATATGAAACATTAAGCGTTAGCATTGTTTGTTAGTGCTACCGTGCAGTTCTGTCTTCAGTTTCACAACTGAAAGACAATGTTTTATAATGCCATCGTTTATGGATTTTATTTCTTCTATTAAAAGTTGGTGCAATTCTGAGGCATTTTAAATCATAAATTTTGAGGGTTGGCTGAGACCTATAATCTCAAAAGCTGCTTCAAAAACACCATTTATTTAGATTCAGATGCTGAGCCAGATTTGATAAAGGTTTGGGGTTCCAAAGACATGAAAAAGGCTGCCAGCCGTGTCAAAGAAACTGATGTTATTCTGGATGCATTTGAGAAAATAACAGCAAAATACAAGTAAGTATCTTTATGACTAAGATTTAACTTGGTATATGACTTTAAGCCCATTGACAACACTGAAATTGGGCATTCTTAAGCCACAATACTTTGTGCTCTCTCTGTTACAGGTTGGTTTGCTGCAGCTGTGCTGTTTAAACATAGTGAATGTTGTCATATGATTGTAACCAAAAGGGCAAGCCATTTTTACTCTGTTATGAAATTATTTTCCCCTGATACTACTACCTAGGAACTCTGCCCCTGCTCACTCAACTCTCCAAGCCCTTGCCATTCCCCTCCCCCCACATTACTACCCCTAGGGCAACCCCCATAGTCGTGTTTCTTCCTCTGCAGCCTTCTTTGCACAAACACCCCATGCTGATATGTTACTGTATATCTCTTAAGATTAGTAGAATATGAAGAGATACAGTAATCTTACAGCAGATTAAGAGCAGTAGAATCTTAAGCGCAAATTTGTCAGTTTAAGTTCAGTTGATGAATGTTGTACAAATGAGTAGTTGCTTGTTAATAAAATACATCTTATAAAGTACTACATTCAATCTGAGACATTTTGTCAAAGACAACACATGGTACCATGAATGAAATACATGATTGTGGGAAGATGCTGTGGAATATCTGAGGGCTTCGCATCGTCTGATGTTGTTTAAAGCAGCAGTTTCCCTCAGTGTCCCTCTGTGCTCACTCCCATGTCATGACTGCTGTTGTTGTGCAGCCCGCCTTCTCTTCTGTTCCTCTGCCCCATCCTGACTTCATGCAAATCCAGTATTGTGATGACGCACTACAAGTCCTTCAATGGGCGCTGTGCAATGGCAACCTTACATTTTTATGTATATAGGAAGAAAGAATACTAGAACAAAACAAATGGGTGCTTATCTAAAACAATTCCCAGCCCTCAAGTTTAAACCATAATGAGGATGAACTAACTACAGTGGTACCTCAGGTTAAGTACTTAATTCATTCTGGAGGTCCGTTCTTAACCTGAAACTGTTCTTAACCTGAAGCACCGCTTTAGCTAATGGGGCCTCCCGCTGCTGCCGCACCACTGGAGCACGATTTCTGTTCTCATCCTGAAGCAAAGTTCTTAACCTGAGGTAATATTTCTGGGTTAGCGGAGTCTGTAACCTGAAGTGTATGTAACCTGAAGCATATGTAACCTGAGGTACCACTGTAAATGTGATGCAACTAAATTAAGCTTTCAGTGTTTCAAGTTATAATTTCACATGTTATTCAGTAGGAGAAATTTAGATAGTTGATGGCATTATCCAATTTTTGTCCACTCGTATCAAGTTCAATACCTAGAATATGTTTTTCAATATACTGATCAGTTCAGCATTTTTCTTTAGGTTTGTTTAATATACTGATTTGTATGCATTCTTCCCTATTCAGACAAGGAGTGGAGCTGAAAATATGTAGGAAAGCTATTGATAGCTTTTCTATTGCATTCAGAGAGCAACTCACCAATAATGTAAGTACATTTGTTCCCTTATTTCTGCTGTTCAGATGTAAGTGCCATTGCTCATGTTGCCAAAACGTCACCATCCAGGCACAAGAGGGAGGTACTAGAGTTTGCAGAAGCATTACAAAAATAGGGGGGAACCCTCGGAAAGGGAAAGCCCGAAAACAGCCCGCCAATGATAAAATTTGCTTATTGGCTGTGGCATGCCAGCTAATGAAATGCTCTGCATGAATAAGGCTGACAAATGGAAATGAAGGTGCAGCGCTGCCAAAATGCAAACAGACTTGCATTTGTTAGACCGGTGAGGGAAATGAGGGGCTCAAATGGATGGGGTGGTGGAAGGGGGAAAGCCCTCTGCAAATTATCTGTTCAGACCTGTAGCAAGAGTGATCTGTTCTTCACAAGGAGGATAAGGGGATGGTTCACCATGTGGTTCTGAACAAATTGCACCTGAGAGAATGTGACCCTCATCAAAAAAAAGGTTCCCTTCTACTGTTACACATACAAAGGCTTTGTATTATCTGACATGATTTTTCCTCTGCTGTTTTCCCAACTGCAGACTTTAAAACTTGCTTTTCAAATGACATATGTACTTCACAGAGAACATTTGAAAACTGAACCGAAACCTGTTGTATTATTTAATTCTCAAACTTGGAAACGATAGCATTAACAAAATGCCCACAGCAAAATTAAAATAATACTTATTATGAAAAATGTTTGTGGCAATTAATGATTTAACATTTTTAAAGGACTCCAGCCATGTTTCTCAAATCGAAGACGTATTGTAAAACAACCAGGAAAGAAAGGTGAAGGGTGGGATAAATCTTTAAAATAAAACTTTGAATCATATTTTCCCCAGTTGAGCACTGATCCTTTAAGATTCTTGGCTTAGGATAATAAATACAAATTCAGAACTATGAAAACTAAGTAACTTTCCACAAATTACAGAATCTTTGTAACTTACCTGCTTAGGCCCTAATGTTGGACTGAGCCAAGACAGTGTCCCAAACAGTTGGCATTCACCTGGGATTCTGGCATGGACTTACTCATGGACTTACAAGTTGTAGGAGCTGCATCCTAGTTGGCTACAGCAAGATAGTGTAGCTAGAGCCTTGGAAAGAGCACAGAAAGGAGAAGGAATCAAAAAGTAATGATCACAGTTTTGGTTGTCTCTCATATGAGTAACCACACCTTTTGAGCTTCCCTTGTTGACTCTCTGTTATGGTTAGCCAGCTCCTGCCTTCTAGCCAGCCATCTTGATCCCAAAGCTGCAGCAGACATATGCTGAAGGGAGAAATCTGGAAATCACAGAACTCTAAAAAAGTTGTTGTTGTTGTTTAGTTGTTTAATCGTGTCCGACTCTTTGTGACCCCATGGAACAGAGCACGCTAGGCACTCCTGTCTTCCACTGCCTCCCGCAGCTTGGTCAAACTCATGCTGGTAGCATCGAGAACACTGTCCAACCATCTCGTCCTCTGTCGTCCCCTTCTCCTTGTGCCCTCAATCTTTCCCAACATCAGAGTCTTTTCCAGGGAGTCTTCTCTTCTCATAAGGTGGCCAAAGTATTGGAGCCTCAGTTTCAGGATCTGTCCTTCCAGTGAGCACTCAGGGCTGATTTCCTTAAGAATGGATAGGTTTGATCTTGCAGTCCATGGGACTCTCAAGTGTCTCTTCCAGCACCATAATTCAAAAGCATCAATTCTTTGGCGATAGTCCATAAAGCCTTCTTTATGGTCCAGCTCTCACTTCCATACATCACTACTGGGAAAACCATAGCTTTAACTATACAGACCTTTATTGACATGGTGATGTCAGAGACCTCAACTTAAAAAAAAACCTATCAGCTTACTTGTAATTGGATATCCACTTCCAGAAACCCCGTGGCTAGAAAATGTGAAACCAATGAATTGCAACCCTTACAGTGACACATAAAAGCTGTGTCATAATAAAACAACTGAATAAAAGAGTAAATTAAGAAGCTATGCTGTATTACTAAAACCTGCACATTTTCATTAGGTTGCAGATGCTGAGGAACTTAGAACAACAAAATTGAAAAATGCAAAGGTAAACAATTTCATGAATCTTCATTAATTGTATGGGTTCTGTCTGTCTACAGAAGTGAGTATGCATGTTGGATTAGGACATTTCAGTGAATTATGAGCTGGAGTTCGCAGTGTGCCCTGTGAATTTCACCAGAGGGAGAAGCTCTCCTTCCAATAATGATTAAATCCAACTGCTGTGGCAAGAATTTATGTCCTCGTCTTGATTTTGGCCCTGAGACATGCTAGTTTTAGAGGTGTGCTGCTTTGAAGCCCACGTTTTTCACCCATGATTGCTTTGGAGTGGGAAGGCTAGATTTCTGCTTCCGAGGGGGCTGTTAGAGGGAGAATATTTGGAATCATGAGACAGGACACCAGAGGGCATGTTGTCTCTGTGGCTAATTGTATTGACTGAAATGTGTTCAGTCAACATATTTAATCAACCTGATCAGGTGTAGTGCTTGTGTACTGCCATCTGCAACTGAACATTCCCCAGGATAAGAAGCAAATCTGCATTCAGTACTCATTGCTGGAGCCAGTTTGTGAAAGGTGTGTGTGTCTTAGACCAAAATGCATAGCTTTCATACAACTCCTGGCTCTCTTCCTGCTATTTTGGATGTTTAGGAGCATTATATTCACTATTTTATGTGATAAAGAGCCCAAATAGATTGGTATGCCTTATATGAGAAAATGAATTTATTACAATTGTTTTGTTCTCTTGCTATAGCTTTTCTAAAAGCAGACATTAGTTTTGGTGGACAATTTTTTAAAAATAAAACCACTGGCATTGTATTCATATTGGCAGGTATTGATTTTATATAATGAATGTTCTGTCTTCTTATACCAATTAATCAATTGGATTTCCTTTCAGTAAACATCACTTGTCCCCCTGTACATTAATTGTATTTATTTATTCTGTCACTCATTGTACTTAGTATAGCAGGATCATGTGTACAAAAGATATCCACTTTATACTTTGTAGAGTGCAGGTGTACAAATGATTAAGGACTGACTGAAGTGATATCCAATGTTATATGCTGAGCAGACCCACTGAAATCAATGGGCATGTTAGTTAAGTTCATTGATTTCAGTGGGTCTGCTCAAAGTATGACTTAGCTGGATATCACCCTTTGTATGTTTTGCTTTTCAGTCTTAAAATATATTTATTGTCATTACAGATGGTGAGAGCAACAAATAAGAAAAGGCAGCGTTTGACAGAGGTCAAAGGAGAACTACTTAAGTATGTTCTCATCAGTTAAAATTGTTTCATGAAATAACTTGAAATACATTTTAGATTTAAGTTTTAGACATAGTCCAGAACACTTCTTATATTATTAAAGTCTAAAATGCTTTCTTATGATATACCTCTCATAAGCTCATTTGTGTATGCTTTTTTATATTCTGTAGTATTTTGTTTTATCATGAATCATAAATTCCACTTGTTTTTTGCAATTATCAATGTTGACAGAGAATAATTTTATTGTTAGAGCACTGTTCTCTTCTTTGTTAACATGCATTTCTAAACACCGAGAAGCTTCATAAACACAATTTGCGACAACCTGTTTTCAAGGTGTGTTTTTTTTAAAGATGATTCTTCGTAGTCTCTGGAGTCACATGTGGGTTTTGTGCAAAAGCAACATTTTGGAAAATTCCTAGAGCCTCCTCTCAAATGAGTGGAAGCAAGTGTCTTTCTGCCCAGGTCTTTTTCAACTGACAGCTGAGCAGCAGTGTTGGATACATGTTTATTCAGTCAACTCTAAACCGTTTTCCTTAGCTTTTTGCTAGAAGTTTGTTGCCTCAGTAGTTACAACTTACACATATGTTAGTCCTTTGCTGCTGATAATTTGTCACTGAGGCTGTCTCATGGATTTGAACTGTTTCAAGGTGTGTTGCTAACAGACTTTCGCTAGGTAACCAACTAGCCTATGCTGTGCCATCATTAGTCACTATGTTTTAGATCTTAGAGCCAGGAAATCTTTGGGGGAACAATCCTGCAGGATTGCGTCCTCCAGGGAGGCCAGCTTGGTAAACTTCCATTTCTGCATCTACACACATAGCATGAAGGAAGTCAGGTTGCTTACTTTAAACTGATGTTCTTTGAGTGGTCTTCTGTACAGTCACACATCTCTTTCTTGCTGTAGGCTCTTAGAAGCTCATCTTGAGCTAGATGGAAAAGCACTGACGCACACAAATAGAGTGGGCTCTGCACCTTTGAAGGGAAGGACAAGTTCCAGCTCCCATTCTATTGTATTTATTACTTTCTGTTTAATGCACTAAGGTAGCCTCGGGCTGAAGGGCTGTTTAGAAATTCAATCAATCAGTAATCTTTGGCTCAGGAGCTTCTTTAAAACATTGTTCTGTGGAAGTGAAGAACCCATGTGTGACTGAGCAGAAAATCACTTGAATGTTAGCTACATTTAACTACTTTTTAGCCGAACCAAGTAGCTCATCAAGGCACAACCCTTACACATTTGTGTTTTGCAGAACTGAACCACAGCTAAAGAAACTGGAAAGAGAATATGCTGAACTAAAAGGAGAACTATCCACTCTCCGGAATGCAGTTCAGTTGGTGACTGATTTAAAGGATCTTAAACAAAAATATGTCAATGTCAGAAAGGAAAACCCACAAGAAAAAACAGTAGTAAGTATATGTTTAATAGTTTGATGCCATGTGCAGTATTTCATTACTTAGGTAGAGCAATCCTAATTGTTGCTGCTGTTGTTTTGGGCAGCTGGGTGCGTGGGATAATCCATGGCAGAGAAACCACCCCAACCCTGTTGTGCTCATTCTGAAAGGGTTTATTGTGGTGGTAACATTTAACCTCCCCCCTGCCCCAAATTCTGTGCTGCTCCAGCCTTTTCTTTTGTAGTTCCCTCCCATCCAGTGGGAGGGAAAATTTGGTATACCAGCTCCAGGGGTAGTGTATTCAATCATCTCTCAGCAGTCCCAGTGGCATGCCGAGAGAAAGAAGGGGTTTGGATCCAGCAGATCCAAAGGCACCTGATCCACCCTTGGTGCTATTACTTTTTGGGCCTACAAAAGTGACAGTGCCCACCTAGAGGGAGATCCAGTATATCCTATGGCCCCTGGAATGCCCTGCCAGGCTACCACCTGATTTGACAAACCTGCTTCTGAATAGTCCCCAAACTACAGTGAGTGGTTAGTGTTGATCTGGGTACAACTGCATGGGTGAGTGGGGCTGTGACTGGATTATTTCACAAAGTGTTTTAATACTGCCTTTCTTAGAAACATTGTGTCCCCCCCCCCCTGTTTTCTTCTTTCATAGTATGGTGCCTCCAGCCTTCCTGCACTCCTGGTGGAATCACGAAGAATTTTAGGAGCTGAAAGCCACGTTCGCCGTATCAACTCAAAATTACAACAGGTTTTAGATTCACAAACGGAGGACTAGACATATATACATATAATTTACACTTTACTGCCTAACGAATACCCTGCCATATTTTAAATACAACTACACAGCAGAGACCCATTGAAATTAATGAACATTACTAAGTTATGTCAATTTCACTACGTCTAATTGGAGTAAAACACAGTTGAATGCCACCCCACTGACACTTCTAATAGAACTGTAGTTGAAGCAGGAAATTGGAAGATTAATCCTTTTTTGAAGAGATTTTTCTCAAGTGGCTGAACTATTCATACTTTTAGTGTTGCTATCTGAACTCAGCATAAAAAGCAATAAATGCTTTTTTAAATTGCCAGTTAAGTTGGAGGCAAATAGGAAGTAGTGGAATAGGACAGACAACTGAATATAAACAAGATAAACCTTGATAGTTTTTTATGGCAAAGTGACCTCACTGCTTGCTGTCAAGCCCTAAGAACATCTGAACAGCAGCATGTTGGCTACCTGTGGCCCACGGGGTAGTATAATTTACATTAAGCTACTTTGTTTTCTATCACTAACATAATTAAAACATACCAAAGAAAAACATTCTAAAATGAAGCAGGTGGCTTGTCCCCTCTTCTGCCAATCTCACACTCTGTGCGAAACAGTTAATATATGTGTAGTTGGACATGTATGTGAATTACACAAATCACTTTCTACATTATAATTTTATTAATTTGACTATTTAGCTGTACTAATCCATTTCTAGAATTAAGAGAGAGCATATTTCAGTAACTGGCATCTTGGTGGTTGCTAAGTTGTTTCAGCCCTGTAAGGGGTACTAATGTTTTTTGGTGTTTGAACTCTTGGGACTAGCTAGCTGAAACCATGATTTCTCAAGTAAAAGCACATTGCTGGCTAGCTTGTCTGGCTATTGCCAACATAACTACCCTAGTGAATGCTTTTTATTCAGCCATACCTAATTTATTAAAGTAGAGTTACTTTTTTGTTTCATCTCCTTTGTGTTTTCTTGAAACCTCTATTAGGAGTTCATCAGGTATTTCATCTGTACTCCAAGGCTGAAATGTTTCAGCAGCTTCAGCTAGTTCTATATCCTCAGCAGCTTCCAAAAAGCAGATGTCATTTTCATTATCTCC
This sequence comes from Podarcis vaucheri, assembly GCF_965113315.1. Lineage (NCBI taxonomy): Eukaryota > Metazoa > Chordata > Lepidosauria > Squamata > Lacertidae > Podarcis > Podarcis vaucheri. Next base: position 52,268,377 of record NC_138767.1, on the reverse strand, counting down.
TGTGATACTTGAGCTTTTCTTGGTGTTCAGCTCTCTATTTTCATGTGTTGTCGTTAAAGATTTTCTTTCTGTAAGGTTGTGGTGTGTGTTTGCTTTTTCCTCAATATTTCCATTTTCATCCATTATATACACATATTCTTCATCCTTTTAAAGTAAACAAGTGATTTCAAAAGAAATAGTTATTTGAGGATTATAACTTTTAACCAGGTTTTAAAATATTTATATATTTCATACAACCAGATACAAGTTTTTTATTGATTACTTGCCTTCTAAACCATTGTCTTAAGGCAGTTTACAAATAATTAAAAACAGTTAAGCATGAAAAACAAAAAATGAATTTAAAACATTGTTTTCAGAAAGTGCAGACAGTGGGTGCCTGTTGTATTGTGAAAGAAATGTTATTCCAAAGAACAGGGCCCCACTAACAACTCTGCTCCGAATTATTGTGGAATGGGCTTCTGAGATCTCTGAAACTTGCAGGAAAAACTCTCCCTCAGATGGCAGCAATCTACTGGGTGAATCTAAGGGACAGGGCAGTCTCACAAGTAACCTGGTCCTGAGCTGTTATAGGGCCTTAAGTCATGCACCAATCAAAGTTGGTGATTTTTATAAATTCAGTAGAGCACCATGTGCTCCAATGAGTATTCATATACAGTAGCTGCAAACACTCTTAAACTACTGCCTGGCTTTGGTGTTTTGAGGCATAAGCCAATAACTGTCTGCAGCTGCCCAACATAATATATCATGGCTGTTGAAGACGTTTTCCTTCAGTAGGAAAGAGCTAAGCCTCAGTGGGAGACTTTCTAACAAGTTGGTCTTTTAAAGATCCTGAATGCACAAAGCTAAGAGGCCACACATGCAAGTTCACTTGCAAATTAGTTACCAGATAGAAATTTCACATCATCTAACATCATCACTATTATTCACTTGAGATGTTTCACATTCAACTTGAGTGTTCACAGATTAAATGATGTCACATATGTGCAGCAGCTCAGAGGCCTACTTTTTGTTAAGATAAGTTAATCTGTATGTTCAAAAGTTGTCATGAAGAGGTGGTTGCCACCAGTGCTTTTTTCCTGGGGGGAGCAGGTGTACGCATACCCCTAAACATTTTGTGAATCTAAGTTTGGCCTCATGGAGGGGCATTATTTCAATATGAGTAGGAAAATGAAAGTACCTCTTAACATTTTTTTAGAAAAAAGCCACCAATTCAAGTGGAAAGGGTGCTATTCCACATGGTCAAAGAGCTGTAGTGTAGCTCAGATATATTTTCAAAGTGGTAGATGAAAAGCTAGGAATTCCTTTATTAGGAGGTTAATAGGGGGCACTCTTGCGATTTCTGTCCCAGCAACATGACCCTATATTGCACATTTAGTCATCTGTTATTGCGGGTAAGAAAAAAGTTAAGACACACAACTCTGCTCAGACTTTACTAATTAGACAACAATATTTTTGCACCATACAGTGGTACCTTTGTTTAAGAGCAGCTTGGTTTTTTAACAACTTGGATTAAGAATGCTGCAAACCCGGAAGTAGGTGTTTTGGTTTGTGAACTTTGCCTTGGAAGCAGAACATGTTCCGCTTCCTGTTGAGTGTGTTCCATTTGTAAATTGAGTCCCCCGCTGCTATGGGAAAGCACAACTTGGTTTAAGAATGCTTTGGTTTAAGAACTGACTTCCAGAACGGATTAAGTTCGTAAACCAAGGTACCACTGTACTTTCTAACCTAGCTCATATAGAGCAGGAGCATTCTACTTGCATTTTCATTAACAATACTTCTGCCAAAATAACACATGGAGAAGGTCTTATTACGAAGTTCTGGTTTCAGTGGGATGTGGTTTCTAGCTGTTGCACAACTGTGCAGACTAAAGGAATTCACAGATCAGGGATGGGCTTGCATGACTTTAATGAGAGAAACACAAGCAGTACTACAGTATTCACAACCCCCTGCACAACTTTAATAATGCAAGCCTATGACAACATCAAGACTGTGCTAATGAAATATTGGTTTTATTTTAAAAAAGTAGGCATGGAATTTTTTTCCCTCTAACGTTTGCTCATTTTTCATCTACGCAACTCATTTTCTAAATTGTTTGCTACAGAAATAGGTCTTGCCAGGATATAACCAAAACATTTCAATATTGCACTGTGAGGAAAGCATACCTCTTTGAAAAGAAATGGGAGGCATACCTCAGCTGGTAGTGGAAAACCTGTTAAATACAAAGAGAGTTTATATTGAATTATAACCATTTAACATTAGAAGCTGTAATATTGTAGGTAATACAAAAAAGTACTCACATTCTGACTTGAAGTTTTCTGCTCTGCAAACAGGGTCATGGCATTTTTGATACCAATTCTCACTTTTCAAATCTATTACAATCCTTGAAATAATAGATTTAATAGTTTATGTAAGTTTCAGTCAATGAGAGTGATCTTAATTGCTTTATTTTATAGCCTTGCTACAGATAAATGCTTTGCAGAAAAGGTAATCCTAGTTTTATTAACCTATTGAACAAATTATTTTTAGGAAAATACCAAAGTATACATACATTATATTGTTACTTTTGTGAGCTCTGCCAATATTCATGCAACAGCGATACTTGGAGATGTCATATACAAGAAGTTGCTCAAGAGAAAAATAGTTCCATCTTCTTATCCCTGAAAAAAAGAGATGTTCCACTTTGTAAACAACTTCATTATCTTTAGAAATACCACCTCTGCTTGGCCCAAAAATATTCCTTACCTCCTTGAACATTATCTTTATTGACCAAAGAGAGAACGAAGTTATCAATTTCTGGATAAGGTGAGCACTGATATCCTCCTATGGGGTCTATAAAAAAATTTACAAATGTTAATTACTTATTCTTCCATAGCACACACTAAGAAATAAAATATGAACACTGTTAGGAACAGAATTGGGACCTCATTGCCATGGTAAAAAAAAGCAAAAAGCTCCATACCAAAACCATTTCTAGCTTGCCTGACATAGTACACAAGCAATCATTGACAGATGATGCTAGAACTTGGCCAGGCAGGAGCAGGGCATAACAGAAACATAGCCACTGTTGCATCCACGTCGCTTATGTCAGTTGAGGCAGCAGGCAAAAACCTGTTTGAGGCTACAGCATTCTAGCGTTGGCATAGCAATGGCCACCCACTCCTGGTTTGGGCTTTCAGCAGGCTACTGCCAGAGGCTGGAATAATGCTAGCATCACTCCACCAGCTGAGTCCAGTGGAGCTGCTCTGGGCTGGATAGAATAATGCAGCCACCAGCTTCGCATATTAGAGGAATGGAGCCTGAAATGGTATGAACTTCACCTAAGAAAGCTGAATTCCGAGTCTCCTTTCCTCAAGTCTGCACTGAGAAAGTAATAAAATCTAACATGCTTTTCATATCTAGCCTAGTCATCAGCAGCAGTACAAATTAATCCTGCTTCACATTCCTCCATTTTTAAAATTTCTAATAACGTAACACTTCTGAAAATTTTTGGATTACCTTTTGTTTTTTGTGTGTAATACACTGCAATGACCACTGACAAAGAGCGGTTTAATCAAATACTTGTCAGCAGCTTACAAAATTTTTGTAGATATTTGAAGTATTTACTATGCATAATAAGGTTTCAGGATAAACTTCTTCAGGAGCACAGCTAGACATAAATTTCACAATTCAGACATACTCATTTTCACAGCCACATGATGAAATAAAAACATTTTGAAATTTTAAATGCCATAGCATCATTTCCATAACATGAATTAAAATTTATTTTAACACAATTACCCAGACGGCCATTAGAAACACTGCCGTCTAAATCCGTAGATTTTTCTTTTGTCTCCTTTGGGTTGTCACAAGACAAAATTTTTAAACTGTCTGAATATCTGAGAAGAAACACAGGAGGAAGAATCTTAATACTTGCAGGATACAAGCATATTTTCCATAGCCACACTTTAAACCATGTTTTTTAAAAAAGCTCATTATTTTCACTTACTTGGCTATATCAGTGCTTGGAGAAGCAATCACAAATCATGGATAAAATGACAGACATAGAAAAAAGAAACAGGACAACAGCAAAAATTCTGCTTTATACCAACCACCTTCCAAGATTTATAGCCAGATGAGAGGGCAGCTCTTCAAGCCAAGAGGCTTAAACACCTCAATCTATCATGACTCTACAAGGCAACGTTGCTCCAAATTCTCCAGGATTCCAAGCAGAGGGGGACTAGCATACATAATAATCAGTCATTGCCATTGCAAGTGAAATAATGAACATCCTCAATAATCACTAAAAAGTACTAGGGGAAATTAACATTTCAATAAAGTGATATTGTTACCTTACATTACAGATCAAAGAGGAAAGGAAATACTGCTCTTCTATACAAGAATTCTTTACTGGTTCAGGAACAAATCTGTTATCTTCAGCAATGTCCAAAACAACAGAGTTTCCTGCTTTTGATGACTTGTATAATCGGAAGTTTCTGTTCTTTGTATATACTCCTAGAGAAAAAAGGTTATTGGCTGTATCTACAATTGCTTATGCTTTTTGGAATCAACAAAGCAATTCAACATTTAAATGTGTTTAAGGCCACCAATTTCAATCCATAAACTCTCTTGGAATGCCACTCTTAATTTATCACTGAATACCTTTTTAACAACAGATGGGATCTCACTAACAGGGTGTTTTTTTTGGATGTTTTTGTATCTCAAATAAGATTTCCAACATATGAGGGGATTAGAATGTAGAGTCCTGACAATACTTGTTTGTGGTGTCAGATGAAGTATGCTTGAAAATACGCAGACACCCTGAGCCAGAAAACACTTATCAAGAGAAGGTAGACTTTATGCAGCAAATGTTGGCCCATGGTCCCTGAACATCACATGTATAAATAAAGAATGACTGTGTTCTTCTTGCATCCTCCCTCCCCATATGCAAAGTCCCTGACAGCTGTTCCTCATCTTCTCTTTTGGCACTCTTCACATGGGCGGAGAATTGCGCATACCCAGTCATACATACGACAGGACCAGATCAGGCCCACCATTTTTAGTATCAGTGTTAATCAGCACACACTGGACAAATTCACAATGAGTAATTTTGAAATTATCTCCGTACTGAAATAACCTAGTGGCAAAAAGCTTCTTAAAGCATTACCCATCTACCCTATGCTGTCAACCTTGAAATACATACAAGGGCTACAGCAGGGGTCAACATGGCGCCATCCTTTCATTGCCTGAGTACAGCATCTATCATCCCCATCCACTAGCTATACTGGCTGGGGCTCCTGGAAGTTGTAGCCTGACAATACCTAAAGGGCCCCCCAGCTACAGCAGATTTTCAGATATACCTGCCAGATCTCTTGTTAAGGCAGAAATAAAATGTTCCCAGGTTCTTCACATATGCAAAAATATTACCACAGAGTTGTGTATTAAATGTGCATTTATATTTACCAAGATCTACGAACAACTGCTTTTCTCCGTGTTTACCATTCACTATTAGAAAAGAAAGATCTGGATTTTCTTTCAATTGAGATGCACTATTTCCCGAAGAATTGTTTGCACTAAGTTGCCTACTATGAGACACATCCTTGGTGACAGTCTGGTTTTCAACAGAGCTGGGCAAATCAGTGGCAGCTTTGCAACTCTGAGAACGAGAGACCACCTGTTTCTCTGGAACCATTACGTCTCTTTTCCTAGTTAAAAGAAAAGCAGGTTGCAAAATTTTTCTTAAAAAGTTACCTAAAAAACAGAATGGGGAAATTTGAGAGATCAACAATAGGAAAGTTAAACAATCTAAGAATCAATATGCAATTGCTTGCCTAATAGGAAACAGTGAATCTTTATAAATTGGGGGGAGGGGGGAGCCAAAACATCAGGCACTGTACAAATTCCTTTTTCCAAGATTTTACTAACAGCTTATCCAGTTAGCTTCTCATGCTCCTGATCTGGTGGTTAGAACACAAACAAAAGCATAGAAAGAACCCTATGACATTAGCTGGCATGCTGCAGGAGGCTAGCAATACACAACCCACACCAAACCAGCCATGAGGGCAAGGGTACCAGTGCAGACTGGAATAACTTGCACAGTGAACCTCTGTAAGCTGGAAGTACTGAGTCAGTGTGTTACTATTATTTACACTCTTTGTTCAAGGAGCTCAAGTTGGTTCTTCCAGAACATTTTATCCTCTTAACGATCCCCTGAGGTTCGTTAGAGATGTTGTTGTTTGGTCGTTTAGCCGTGTCCGACTCTTTGTGACCCCATGGACCAGAGCACGCCAGGCACTCCTGTCTTCCACTGCCTCCTGCAGTTTGGTCAAACTCATGCTGGTAGCATCGAGAACACTGTTCAACCATCTCGTCCTCTGTCGTCCCCTTCTCCTTGTGCCCTCCATCTTGCCCAACATCTAGACAGAGATAGCCTGGCCCAAGTTCAGTCAACTTCATGGCTGAGTGAGGATTTGAATCTGTCTTCCTGCTCCTAGTCAGACACTTTAACCAATGAAGCATGTGAGCCGCACTTGCCAACTGACTGTATATACAGCCCAACTTGTTAGATATATATAAAAAATGATGATAATATATATTCATATCCACTACTTTAAAATGGTTGCAAATCCATTTTGCATGCATTTGAAATAAATTGTGCTTACCTATATGAATATTATTCTTAAATGCAGCATTGTGGAGCAAAAATATTAAGTGGCAACTAAATTTTTCTTTGGTGCTGGAATCCAGATTCAAAACATCTTCAACAGAACATTTTATTCCATAGTGTTCATCAATTTTTTTACAAATGAACTGAAAGACACAGTGAAATTCTCCCTTTATCATTTTGTCCCCTATTAATTGTTAAACTTGTTAATGGCTTATTACCCAATAAGTATCCACACTGCTTACAACATATTTTAAACATTGCCATAAGTAAAAACATAAGATAATATAAACATATTTAAAAGATCTGATATGCAAAATTAACCGCACAAAAAATGGCTTCATTTCATAGCTTTTAGAAAAACTTAACACAGAAAATTTCAAATACAGCAAAATACAAGTATGTATCTTTATGACTAAGATTTAACTTGGTATATGACTTTAAGCTCATTGACTCCACTGAAATTGGGCATTCTTAAGCCACAATACTTTGTGCTCTCTCTGTTACAGATTGGTTTGCTGCAGCTGTGCTGGTTAAACATAGCGAATGCTTTCATATGATCCTACCGAAACCAAGCCATTTTCCCTCAGTCATGAAATTATTTTTCCTTCATACTACTTCCCAGGGGCTGTGCCCCTGCTCACTCAACTCGCCAAGCCCTGCCATTCCCCTCTGTGTTACTACCCTAGGGCACTCCCATATTCAAGTCTCTTCGTCTCTCCTACAGTCGCACTGTTCCGGAAGTCCGTTTGACTTCCAAAATGTTCGGAAACCAAAGCGCGGCTTCCAAATGGCTGCAGGAAGGCCCATTGGACATTTGGCTTCCAAAAATAGTTTGCAAACTGGAACACTCACTTCCGGGTTTGTGGCGTTCAGGAGTCAAAATGTTCGAGAACTAAACTGTTTGAAAACCAAGGTACGACTGTACTCTGTAACAATATCCTAGTGCAGTAACAGTATTTAAAAATATAGATATTTTATGTTTTCATTGATTACACAGTTGAGGAAAAGCCAAATAAATAGTCCTATCCAAGACATCTGGTAGAAAAAGCCCACCTCCAACTTAGGGGTACTTACTTCTATATGTTGGTCATGGTGAGAGAGACAGTGGTCAGTTTACACTTTAAGCCACAGCCCTTTCTATTTCATGGAATGCAGCTCAGGAGAAACCCCTGGGCTTTGGGAGCGAGTTTGCAAGGGGTACAGCAAGCAGGTGAGTGGGAGCCGAAAAGTCCCTGGGCATATGTAGTACATTACACATAGCCCTTTGATTGTTGGCCAGTCCATTTCAGATGGACTGATAGTCCCTTATACTGTGGCCAAAAAAATGCCTTTTTGATCAAGCGACACTTCAAATGTTTTAGGCCTCATCTCCAGTCCTTCCTCTTTTACACAGCGCATGGGAAATCAACCACACTGTCCCTCTTCACACAGCCTCAGAAAGACTCAGACTTTCCACCTCTGTCAAAAGGGCACATCTTATGACTACGTACTGAAACAGAGACAGCTGCTATTTTCCCCAGTGTGCTCCAACTTTCATACCATCCACTAAACTTCTTTTTTGAAACTTTAAGACGAGGGACTCTTCTTTGGTAAAATAAAAGTATTATATGTTACTTGAAATTTCAAAGTACCAACATCAAAGTCTGCTCACACTATATTTTCTCACAATTGATACTACTACTTCTCAAGTGCTTAAAATTAGATATAAAGGTCATGACATGTCTTGCCCAATATCTTGCAGGATTAGATTTTAAACTAACAGATGATGGTGTAGCATTTGTTTGAATCACCAAAGAACAAGATTCTACTGCCTCCCTTGGTGGCTTATTTCATTGTTAAAATTCCATTATACCGAGCATATTCCCCGAATATTTTGCCTAAATCTATATTCCTTATTACTTTAATATTACCTCTATCAAGTCTGCTACCATCTGTTTCCCATCAGCTTCTTGATTGGCTGTTATGTAGAATTCCAAATCAAAGTAAAGTTTGCAAACAGCTTCTTCTGGAATAACCTCATAACAATGCATAAGGCTTGTTTCATTATATGTTCTAGATTAAAGGGAGAATCACAATAATTTATATTCATTGCAATTACAATTATCAGATTACACCAAATACTCCAAATTATTTTAAATAAAATTGTAGTTACTTTACATTGCTATTGCTTTGAATGCAGGAGATAACCTCTGTGAAATGCAAATGGAACCTTCTGAAAGGCCAAACAGAAAAGAACCCTTATTGTCTGGAAAAACCCATAGCAGCCTATTGATGAACACAGCTGTTTATCATCAAATTTGGAATAAGGAACTCTAAACTATAAAGAAATATATAGTTTGGGAACACTTTGAGTTATCACCTGCTCCAAAAATATGTCCCAGTTCTTTATGTGTAGTTTTATAGAAAGCCACTACACTGTTGAAGAACACAAAAGCGCAAAGATGTGCTGGCTGAGTAAAGCTGTCTAACTGTTGCAACGAGCTTATACCAGAAGTGAACTAATGTGGCAACAGATGTCAGGCGCTACACCAGCACTCAAGTTGATGAGTGAGGTCAAAGGTGCAAAAGATGCACCCACATAGTATTATTTTTTAGTTTCCTTTTTGGAAGAAAAAGAAAATATACCCTTAATCTAATAAAAAGTTGAATGTTCTGTCACACTGGGGGAAAACCACAAATGAATATACAGTGGTACCTTGGTTCTTGAACGTAATTCGTTCCAGAAGTCCATTCGACTTCTGAAACGTTTGAAAAACAAGGTGCGGCTTCCAATTGGCCAGGCACCCCGGAAACAATAGCCAACAACCGCATTGGACGTTTGGCTTCCAAAAAACGTTCGAAAACCGGAAGACTTACTTCCAGGTGCCGAAATGTTCAAGTACCAAGGCATTCGAGAACCAAGGTTCGACTGCATAGGCTTGGTTCCAGGAGCATCCCAAGCAGAATTCCACTCAGGAGGTGCTCTAGTCAGCAAAGGAAGGAAAGCAGACTATTACAGAATCCCATTTCCCCTTCCAATCCTTAGTGCTCTCCAAAAATCTGCTTCACATGATTGAGGGACCTACTGGAACACTGTGAAAAGTGATGCTAGGGGCTTCTGGGGAACTCAGCAAAAGTTCTCCCTCACCTTGTCTTCTCTCAGTGTGATCCCACTGCTGGATCAAAGGTATAAGGTAGGAGCCCTTCCATCTCCCAAAGGCAAAGTCTGGATTCAACTTCTAAATTGCAATGGCTGCAACCTTACACACATCTACATGGGGGTAAGTGCCATTTAACACAGGGGAACTTATTCAAAGTAAACACACAAAGGTTTGGGTTACATCAATATAGGAACATAAATCGTTCTGAGTACAGTATTTGTTTTTCAGATACTTGCCTATAATAAAACCAAAGCTCTGTGTATGTTGTCACAAGATAAATCCTTTGCTTGTTTTCTGCATTCTTTTCCAAAGCAAATACATGAACATCCTTTAAAAATTAAAAAAAAAACCTCAATCAACAAATCATACTACCCAAAGCCAAGTCATTTCTCAATTATAAATGTGCTATAACAAAAACTTAACATGTGCAAGGCATATTGCTGGCAAAGCCACATTCTAATCATTAACCATCATACCTGTTTACAAGTTTTGGCAAAGTTAAATGCTTGAGTTTGCCGATGAAATAGCTTCCAAACTGGGGTCGCTTGCCATGGTTTGGACAACTGCGGTTTGTAACGTGGACAGAGAGGCCGTCGTTTATACGAAGATGCCAGCTCCTCAATATCCTTTAGCCTTTCTTCCCATTTTCTCTTTGTCTGTTCTAAAGCAATCAAAATATCAAGTTTGTATTCAACCAAGAGTTCCATTTATAAATAACAAGTGAAGCTCATGATCATTTTCAGATAGTTATTATACAATATAGCCCAGAAGTTGGATGCAGGATCGACTCTTACTGTCTTCTTGACAACCAGAGATAAAATTGTGGCATTGGTAAATGGGTGGTGCAAATAAGCAAAGAAGCATGCAAGTACAGACTTAACCACTTCCAGAATCAATTGAAACCATTGACCAGTAAGACAAGGTGCTTGCTTATTTTGAAGCTTCAGCTTATCCTGTATCTTAAGAGACACTTGGGAAGTACATAGATAGATATTTCACAGGCTAACTGGGTTGGTGGACATGCAAACGATATGTCTAGCATCAGCAGTACATTCAACAGAGGACACAACCCACTTCTTACAATTTATTTAGCAACTGGGTATTGATATTATTAGAAAGCTCAAACAAACTGGGAAAGGTGCACATAGACCACAATTTCCATGTTAATATATACATTAAACAGGGATTCAGTCCTTTGCTGGTTGCTGCTCATGTATAAGACAGAAAGCTGGAGTACATAAACATGCACTTCTTAAAAATAGGGCTGCACTTGACTCACCACTCTTAACACTAAATTGTTCAAAGTACCTATTTTAATGTCAAGTCATTACATCCTTCAGCAAGCATGTTATGTTCCACCAGAAAATCAGCTCCAAAGGTGGAAGTATTAATACACAATGATCATGAAACAGGACATTAGTCCAGTGATGCAAGCAAATATGTCTGTGTATACATATGGATCATGCCATTCTCAACATATATTCAGTCCAGTATCCTATGTTCTCAATCTGCATTTCCCACCTTATATTTCAGAATATGCACATATTTTTATTGGGTTGGATTCAAAGAATTTGGACCCAGCAGCTCTTCCACAAACAGAAGGGTCTTTTGCTGATTTCCTCTACTTGCAGCCCTAAAATCCTGTCCCAGAAAGTCCTCCAACCCTCTGAAGCAGATTTTTAAGAGGCACAGGAAAAATGAGGCACCAAGACCACCTAATTCCATGCTATGTCTCCTCACAGAATTCTGGAACGAACCACTAGTGTCAACTGAATCAAATAAATTATTCTGCATCAGCAGTGATTTTATCTGCAATAAGTTTTAATCATGCTTAATACTGCAAAGTTTAATGTAAATATTTTCAGAACTTGGAATAGTGGACTTACTGGTGCTCATGATACCTTTCTTGCCAAGAAGTAATCAGTCTTTATCCTACTTTGAGACAGCAAACACACTGAGGGGGAAATACCTGTAAAAACGTAGACTATTAATATGTTGAATATGAGAAGTGGTTAATTTCCTTCATAAGTGTAAATCACCCCGTGGTTGAGCTAACTGCAGCTGCAAAACAGCCAAGCGAGTTGCTATGGTAAAGACCCAGTGCTCCAACTATATCTGTGATTAACACATGTCAGCTCAGTAGTAGAGTCTGTTAGCTGTCCAGTGCTACGTTCTGAATTGCTGGACTTATTGAGCAATGGAGATACTTTGTATTTGTATAGTACACATTTGTATAGTGCACATATAGTACATTGTACACATACGCTGTGTACTGGGGCCCAAAATCCACTTGGCACCCAGACCAAATGCAAAGAAAATGCAAATAGGCCTCCCCACACACACGCGCGCGCACACACACACACACACACACACACACACAGGGTTGCAGGTTCCTATAAGCCAGATCTTTCCAAACTTTTCATGTTGGTGACACTCTGTTTAGACATGCATCATTTCGCAACACAGTAGTTCAGTTTCGCATCATTTCGTGTCAGGGCTGCTTCCAGATCCCAGCTCACAGAGGATCACGCTAGCCAGCGTTCACTTTATAAATGTCTTTATTGAGTTACAGTTTCCAATTCCAAGCTGCAGCGTGCCGCCCTACGTCTTATAAGCTAGACCGGCGAAGCTCCGTCTGAGTCCCCGCCTCCTGTACACCAACTTAATACCCTAGCCTTACTCCACCTTTTCCGCCTGACCGTTCTTCTCTGGGTCCCTCTGCCCCCCCGTGGTCTCTTCCTTCCGGGACTCTTCTGACGCTGACCCCCCGGCCCCTTCTGTCTCCTTGCGGCGGGCTTTAGGACCTGGCTCCCTTTCCGGGCTGCTTACTGTGCCGCCTTCCTGTGCATTTGAACTTGGCGCGCGCGCCCAACCTTCCACTTTCCGCTTAACCATTTCTTCGCTCTCCGATGGAGGTGTGGCCACTCCTGACTCATGCCCTCCCCCCTGCGGCGAGCCGCCGGCTCCCGATGCCTGGCGCCCTTCCTCCCCACTGCGCTCTGTTGGGGACGTTGGCCCCGATTTCCAACTGCTGCTCTCTGAACCCCCTTTTGTCCCTTCTTCCTGGGGTGTCCCCCTAAGCTCCCCCCTTGCTCTGGTCACTGGCGCTCCTTTCTGTGAATCTTCCGATTCACTGGAAAGACTCGGAGATCTCGGGTCGTCGTCATCGCTCATCTTTCCTTCGGACTCCTCCCCCTCGCTCTCTGTTTCCTCCCTTGCCCTCGCCTCTGCTCCTGAACCCCTGACATTTCGCGACACAGTAATTCAGTTTTACTAGCAAACCAGAGATTAAACTAACCCCTTTCCAGCCCCGGGAGGAGCATGCGGAGCGTTCGCACAACACACTGCAGCCGACACACTAATGCATGGGTAGGCAACCTAAGGCCTGGGGGCTGTATCTGGCCCAATTGCCTTCTAAATCCAGCCCACAGACGGTCCGGGAATCAGTGTGGTTTTACATGAGTGCAATGCAGTGGCGTAGCGTGGGGGGTGCAGGGGGGGCCGGCCGCACCGGGCGCAACATCTGGGGGTTAGGGTTAGGGGGCGCAAATCCACGGGTTAGGGGGCGCAAATTACTTGCCTTGCCCCGGGTGCTGACAACCCACGCTACGCCACTGGTGGAATGTGTCCTTTTATTTAAAATACATCTCTGGGTTATTTGTGGGGCCTGCCTGGTGTTTTTACATACCTACTAATAGGTTTCTAAAGCCATTTGCACATAACAAAATATGTATTACTGTATATCAAAGTAATTGTTGAACTGAAATACAGTTAAGAAGTATATTAATAGTGAAAGGGGGGGCAAGAGAGTGGGGCCCTAAGCTATAGCTTGTTTAGCTTATACGTCAATCCGGCACTGGTGTGGGGTGAAGCGCATCGCAGCTGCCCCCCTACCTACCTCTAGGAAGAGAGCGCGGAGAGGAGAGGAGCTGCAGCCCCGCAGCCGCTTCCGAAGAGGAGTGGCTTTGCGCGCGCAAAAGAGGGAGCCGACGGGCGGTTTCCCGCGCTTTCCATTGGACAAACTTCCTTGTTGCTGGGGCCGTCGCCGTTGCTAGGGCAGCTTCCTCTCCTTCTTCCTTTCCTCCTCCTCCTCCTCCTCTTGGGGCGGGGCTGAGGGGTGGGAGACGGAGCGAAGGAGCAAAGTGCGGAAGAAAGAGGGAGCGCGCTCCGCCAGGCACTTGGGTCCAAAGAGGGAAGCGGGCAACCGCAGCAGCACCGAAGGAGGAGGAGGAGGCGTCCGAGGTCAGTAGCCCGCGGATCGCCCAGGCTGCTTTTTCTCCCCCCTCAGGGAAGCTAGCCAGCCAGCCTGCAGGCGCCCTCCCCGCCCGGCGTGGCGCTCCTTGTTTTGATAGCAGGAAGCGCGCGGGGAAAGCAGACGGCAAAGGTAAAACAAAGAAAAGTTTCTCTGCGGGAAACTGTTGCTTCCCCAGCCGAGCCCCACCCGCGTGGGAAGCCCGGTCCCCGCCCGCCTTCCCACGCCCCCCCCCCCCAGCCTCTCTCCTGCTCGGCTTTTCCCCTTCCTCCGGCAGCCCCTGCTGCTGTTGCAGCTGTTGGGCGCCATAGCTGCTTATTGTTCCTACTTCTTTCCGTCCCAGCGCATCTGAGGCGCGGATCACGGATGCCCTCGAGCCTTTTATTAGGAACCAGGCGAGGAGCTGGCAGGTCTGAATCCAGCCCAGTGTTCGCTGAGCTGCAAACAAGAGGGGACCCGCTTTCTTTTCTTTTCTTTACAGAGCTGAAGCAGACCGAGAGATCTTATTTCAGCAGCATGCAGCAAGTTTTCTCTGAACCCACCCCCCACACATGTGGCTTGGTGGTAGAGTTGAGAAATCTCCCCTTCACTGTCTGTCGTTTTTGTTCTAATATTCTTTCAGCTCATCAGACATGTGGCATCCTTCTGTGACTGGATATGAAAGAATTAGTGAAGTAGTGCTTAAAAAAAACAAACACCACTCCCCAAACACCCATTAGTATGCTAGTTTCTGCAGAAGGGAAGGACTATAATCTTGTTTGTGAGTACCAATGCAGGGGATGGTAGCTAAACTACTTTGGTTTAATTTCAATCGCAATTAAAATTTGTGATAATTGTGTATGCTGCACTTGAATTGATCAATAGCCCAATGGGAGTAGTTGGCATATCGAAAGGGTTGCTTAATAATGCCATCTTGTCTGTTTCTGTAGTTAGCAATCTTGCCAGTTTTAAAACCTGAGTTTTTCCTGTCATAGGTTTTGCTTGGAGACCAAGATGGGAACATAGTAATTTATCACCCTTCCACCAAAGACTTCATGGCAGCATTACCCATGAACTAATCCTCACTCAAATGGCTTAGATTAATATATGAAATTATGCTGTCAGTCTTAACAAAAAATTACTACAACAGTATCTGGAAAACGTTGTCAGTCTTGCAGGAATGCTTTAGATTTCCCTTGAAATTGGTGTTTTGCCTGAGGAGGAATTTTTGAATTTCATTTTGAACAAAATCTGGTGATAATTATTACCCAAGAAAGAACTACCAAAATCAATATGATTTTGGCTTTATGTAAAATTTCAGTGGTAACTTAAGAATTAGTCAGTTGGCCTGTGGATGGAGAAATTGGAAAGCTTGAGACTAAAGCAGTTGAATATTAATGTGAACTCTCACAATCATAAAGCAGCAGCACCTTTTTTCTCAAAAAAGGAGGAAAACAAAGTGCATGAGAGTCAAAAGATTATTTTCCAACAAAGGAAAACATTGTTGTCTTAATGTCATCAGCACTAACCGCTCTGTACTAGAAACTAAACTTTATTCGGAATTAACCTTGTCAGTTTTCCAAGGAGGAATGACACACTATGGTGCTATACTGACAGTTGCAGATAGACGCCTAGATCTTTTCAGCCTTCTGCAATTCATTGTATCTTCCTGTTAAAAGTGAAAATAAGAGTGTATGGATTGATAAACAAGGTTAAAGAGGAGAAGTACAGTTTTCACAATAATAGTCTAGCTAGTTTTGCTTATCTATGTTCTCAGTCAAGTCTATGAAATTTGTCACTGGTGTCAAGAGCTCCAGAAAACATTTTCCATATTTATAATGTTTGTGGCTAAGTCAACATAAACAGATATATGTAGAAATAAAGCTCGTTAGGAGCAATTGACATGTGAAAACGTGCAGATCAATTTAGGTTGCATCTAGATGGCAGTTTCCTTTTGTGATTATTGCATCAAGTACAGTGGTGCCCCGCAAGACGAATGCCTCGCAAGACGAAAAACTCGCTAGACGAAAGGGTTTTCCGTTTTTGCGTTGCTTCGCTAGACGAATTTCCCTATGGGCTTGCTTCGCAAGACAAAAATGTCTTGCGCTTTTTTTTAAAAGCCGCTTGAAGAGGCGCAGTTGCGACGGACCGTGGTTCGCAAGACGAAAAACATCGCAAGACGAAAAGACTCGCGGAACGAATTCTTTTCGTCTTGCGAGGCACCACTGTAGCAAATGGTAGAAAAGACACCATAGCCAACAACTAGTGAAAGGGCTTTTATGTGATGCATAGCAGCCACTTTTATCATAGGCTTTCACAGCAACACATTTTGAGCAGATCCCATTGCAACAACTTCTGATTACGGGGATGTCTTGTGAGCCTACCATGTCAGTGGTGAGCAGGACCAGAGGCAAAAAATAGATGGAGCAATGAAAGTGACTCTTATCTTTGCATGGTTGGCTTCATTCCAGCCACATTAAAGTCAGAAAGGTGTGTATAAACACACCTATAGGCTGGGTTTGAGCCCCACATTGGACGAAAGATTCCTGCATTGCAGAGGGCTGGACTACATGATCCTCATGGTCCCTTCCAACTGTAGAATTTCATGATTCTATAATGATCCCACATGTAATGGGTAAAAAGACCAATCATGTCAGCTGTATTGTTACTGACTTTTCCTAGAAGCCTCATAACTTTATGTGCCCTTTAAAATGTTTCTTACCTAAGGGAGGAGGAAATTCAAAGCAGAATATCTGATAACTTTCCTAGAAGCCTTTCTTTCATCCTTTGCAGAATGAGATCATCCTCCCCAGAGAGATGTATATTCTGCTTGACAGAATATGACATCAATGCATTAGCTAACCAAGATGAGGTAATGCTTTAGTACTCCGGTGAAGCTAGCTAGTAACTGTGTTGTCCTCCCAAGAGCTTCGATGCTTCAGTACGTTAGCATTGGTGTTGTGGAAAAGAAACAAACCGTCAGTGACAGAGCATATGTCTGACTGCACAAAATCAAAACAGATGTCTGCTGATGGATGGGTCTTTTTGTGGCCAAGTTGCTTAATTTTAACAGACTGTTGATTTTCAGGTACGGTGGTACCTTGGGTTAAGTACTTAATTTGTTCCGGAGGTCCGTACTTAACCTGAAACTGTTCTTAACCTGAAGCACCACTTTAGCTAATGGGGCCTCCTGCTGCTGCCGTGCCGCCGGAGCCCAATTTCTGTTCTTATCCTGAAGCAAAGTTCTTAACCTGAAGCACTATTTCTGGGTTAGCGGAGTGTGTAACCTGAAGCGTATGTAACCTAAAGTGTATGTAACCCGAGATACCACTGTATAAAGTTATTTTTGAAGCAGTATTTTTTTTACCCTGTATTTGACTTTAAACCTGAACAGGTAGCCAAGTGTTGTAAATTGCTATAAACTACCTGTTTGCCTTTCCCCTTAGTGGGTTTATTAAAAATGCCTAGCTTTCAGCTAAATTTATGCTCCTTCAGAATAATTATGCCTCAGGGTTGTATTCTCCTTGTCTCAGGGAAGTTGGGGGCAGCTCATTTTTATTTTTTCTTTATCTGTTCTCTTGATACATGGGAGGCCACAATTTTATTTTCCACAAGCTTTGCTTTCTCCTTGCATTGATTGGCATTAAAAAATTCTGATGATAACACTTTATCCTTTGTTTACAGAAACAACTATGGCAGACATAAACCATATTATGAAATCCTCACAAACTGTGACAGATGCAAAAAAAATCCCTGGTTCTGAAGGGTAAGTGGGGATTTTGGCTATTGGTGTTGGTTGGTTCTTTGTGGTGGTCTTTTTCTTCTCTTCTAGCCACTGTAGACTTCGGCTTTAGTTTAGATCTCCCTCAAAATATATGGAGTGTCCACCCCATAATATACCCATTCCTCCCATGGGCCTGGCACCAACTGATGGTGAGTTGTGACTCCTCCTTGCCATTAGCCATTATCCTACATGGAAAGACAAGGCAAGCAAACAGCAGTGAAAATGCAGCAACTCCCTGGACTTAATCTTATGTAAAAATGAGAAGAAAATACAAGAGAGGGTACCAGTCTTAGGAATGCCACTTGAATTAAGTTGAGAAAGGCAAGTAATCAAGAAAACAAGTGTATTAAACAACTAGGACTCCGATTTTTAATTCATAATGCATTGATGGAGTAATCATTGAGGGAAATGCAGATGAGCTCTAAATTACAGTGGTACCTCGGGTTACATACACTTCAGGTTACAGACTCTAACCTAGAAATAGTGCTTCAGGTTAAGAACTTTGCTTCAGGATGAGAACAGAAATCGTGCTCCGGTGGCGTGGCAGCAGCAGGAGGCCCCATTAGCTAAAGTGGTGCTTCAGGTTAAGAACAGTTTCAGGTAAAGTACAGACCTCCGGAACAAATTAAGTACTTAACCCGAGGTACCACTGTAATCGCAAATAATCAGTGGATTTTATTCAGTGTAGCACTAATGAGACCATTCCAGTTCCTCTTCTCCTACATCACATTCTCCCCTCATCTCCCACACATGCTGTTCTGGAGGTTGTCCCCTATCTCAGAGCATATTTGCAGAAGGAGAAGGAGAAGTCCTGTTGTGTTGGCTTCTGCTTGCACAGCCATGTCATGGCATCATAGAATTGTAGCATCGGAAGGGACCCCAAGGGTAATCTAGTTCAAACCTTTGCAATTCAGGAATCACAGCTTATTAGCTGAATATGTCCCAGTATGTTTTGGTGTTAGGACTATTAGTTGCTCTTGTAACTAGAAGATTGCTCCAAAGAAAAAGTATACACAGGAGATGTGCTCATGTACAGTTGTACCTTGGTTGACAAACTTAATCTGTTCACGGAGTCCATTCGGCTCCTGAAACTGCTTGAAAACCAAGGCATGGCTTCTGATTGGCTGCAGGACCTTCTTGCACTCAATCAGAAGCTGTGTTGGACATTCGGCTTCAGAAAAACGTTCGCAAACCAGAACACTCACGTCTGGGTTTGTGGCGTTCGGGAGCCAAAACGTCCGAGTACCAAGGCGTTTGACAACCAAGGTATGACTATAATCAGCTATGTGCCAAAACAACTTGTTTTCAGAGACCTTGCCTGCCCTTTTGTATTGTTGTGCTTCATATTTTATTGTAAAATCCATGCATAATGAGGTCTGTAAGAGAGACTATGCGAATAAATTCACAGAATTAAGGCTAAAAACTCTTGTAACTTTAGTCATTTTGAGATCTGTTCATAGGATCCTCACTTGGTGTATACTGGTTTCTTCACCATCCCACTTTTAAAAAGCACTCAAAAGCTTATTTTTAAAATTCACTTGTACTTTTCAAGGACTACTGTTGTTCCTCTCAGATTTAATACAAAAACGACTAGAGCCAATTTGATACCCTCTTACGTGGTTTATATTGCATAGCTATGATGTTAGACCCTATTCCTGTGACTATAATCTGTTTTAATTCTGAATCTTAAATTGCTGTAACCTGCCCAGGGATATGTTGTTGAAGGGCAGTTAACACATTAACTAATAATAACGATAATAGCAGTATTGCTGTATAGAAGGTGAATACAAAATGCTCAATGGAGGTCTTGCAGTCATAAAACCTCTTTTGAGCTTCTTGTGTGAAAAATAATTGCACATTTCTCTCATTCTTCCTACTATGGTTCTGTCATATTTATTTCATCCCAAACATCTTGAATGCAGCTCAGCAGTGCAGGGAAGAGTTTACATCTCATTAATCTATTTCATGTGCTCAAAGGATCAGATCTGTTCTCAGTTATCCAGTCTATCTAATAGTACAGTGGTACCTCGGGCTAGGGACGCGGGTGGCGCTGTGGGTAAAACCTCAGTGCCTAGGACTTGCCGATCGCATGGTCAGCGGTTCGAATCCCCGCGGCGGGGTGCGCTCCCGTTGCTCAGTCCCAGCGCCTGCCAACCTAGCAGTTCGAAAGCACCCCTGGGTGCAAGTAGATAAATAGGGACCGCTTACCAGCGGGAAGGTAAACGGCGTTTCCGTGTGCTGCGCTGGCTCGCCAGATGCAGCTTGTCACGCTGGCCACGTGACCCGGAAGTGTCTGCGGACAGCGCTGGCTCCCGGCCTCTTAAGTGAGATGGGCGCACAACCCTAGAGCCTGGCAAGACTGGCCCGTACGGGCAGGGGTACCTTTACCTTTTTACCTCGGGTTAAGTACTTAATTCGTTCCAGAGGTCTGTTCTTAACCTGAAACTGTTCTTAACCTGAAGACCACTTTAGCTAATGGGGCCTCCTGCTGCCGCCGCGCTGCCAGAGCACGATCTCTGTTCTTATCCTGAAGCAAAGTTCTTAACCTGAAGCACTATTTCTGGGTTAGCGGAGTGTGTAACCTGAAGCATATGTAACCTGAAGCGTATGTAACCCGAGGTACCACTGTAATAAAAACATGAAATGTTTTGTTTGTTCCATTGTATTTATTTAATAGTGGATATTTGAGGGAACTGCTTATAACTAGGTTGTTGTTGTTTTGCTAGCAATTTCTCATTCAGCATTAACATTCATGCTGTTCTGAACTTGTGCAAAATCCAGAAGATATCAGATTTGCAGTATAATTGTATACATGCAAACTCAGAAGTCCTCTTGAATTCATTTGGACTTATTCATAGGCAAATGTGTGTAGGATTGTAGCCTCAGTCTGTTTTTTAAATTCAGGATCAGAAAATTGAAAATTTGAGAGAGATATTTAAGTTTTACATTGTGTTTTATTTTTTCCTTAGGAAGAGCATACCTATTAGCAAATCTGTGGACTCTGTGATACCGGCAGATGAGAGTTACAGAATGGATCACCCTGAAATGGGAATGTGTCTTTTAGTCAACAATAAAAACTTCCATCCAGCTACTGGTAATTTTTTTTAAAAAAAACTTTCTCCCCCTGCCGGTAAGGCTTCCCTCCCTGTAACCTGCTTTAAACTGTCAAAAGTGAAATATATCTACTGCTTAGTCTTTTTCAAAGTTGGCTGTTGTATGCTTAAGGAAGTCCGTAAGTTCAAACATGCCTAAATCTGCATAGGAGAGAGCTGTTGGTCTTAATATCAGGAGAGAGGAACTTGTGGCCTCCCAGATGTTGGCCTCCCAACTTCCATCAGCCCCAGGCAGCATGACCATTTGTCAGAGACGATGGGAGTTCTAGTCTCAAAACATGTGGAGGGCCACAGATTTCCAACACCCCTTTTAAATAGCAACGCTGTGCTTTAAGCAGTTAGGTGACTTCATTACACCTAAATGAAGCCTGACAATAATGTTCCTTTTCCTTCCAAGCTCGATACAATCGTACCTTAGATCCAGAACGCCCTGCGGATCTAACGTTTTGGCTCCCGAACGCCGCAAACCCGGAAGTGAATATTCCAGTTTGCCAACGTTCTTTGGAACCCGAATGTCTGATGGGGCTTCCGTGGCTTCTGATTGGCTGCAGGAGCTTCCTGGAGCCAATCAGAAGCCGTGCTTTGGTTTCCGAACGTTTTGAAAGTCGAACGGACTTCCGGAAGGGATTCTGTTCAGCTTCCGAGGTACGACTGCACAAGGTTTTTTCTATACCTGTTTTATTTATATACAAAGTCGGTCCCTCCATTGATCAGCGGGTGATGCCAAGTTCAATTGTTCATCTGCAATAAAACCAGTGCACCCATTGTTTCCATTCTTTCTGTGTTTACGGGGTGGAATGTCTTCCATAAATCCTGATATATTTCATATAGGAACAAGTCTTCAGGCTCCAGCTGTGCTTTCCCATATTTTATTTTCATATAACTGAGCAGAATTTGCCTGTGGCATACACTGTTTTCAAAAATTAAGTCAACGCAACTTCTTTTCTTTTCTTTTTTATCTAAAGGGATGGCATATCGATCTGGTACAGATGCAGATGCTGCACATGTTGTAGACACATTCAGGACCTTGGGGTACACAGTCAAGCCTTATAATGATCTTACATGTAAGCAGATTATTGAAGTTTTGCATAATGGTAAGTAGTGATTTGGCGGATGATGTATTGCCTGCTGTGCCAAAATATAAAATATAAACTCTTGGGTTTTTGTGTTGTCCGCTCTTCTTAGCAATGAGGAACTTTGATATTAAATAATAAGTAGAACACCTGGTGTGGCAGAAGGGTTAAGGGTCCCTTTGTGTAGCAGCAGGCTGCATGCGCACCACTGAGTAGGAGGATCTGAAAGCATAGATTAACATCAAAAAAAGTATGCTCTGACAGTCTTAAGTCGTCTGTTGGAAATGGGCAAGTCTGGATACAGTCCCCTCAACAGCTGGAGATCAGAATTGACCACCTTGAGGGAATGCCTATGTGGACCAGGTCCATCATGGAACCATGTGTTTGCAGGCCCAGCAACAAGGTTTGGAAGTTGTGCCCCAGGTACTGAATACAATCCCACCTCCGTGTCTGCTTTCATGAACTCTCCTTAGGTTAAGATTTTAAAGTTATATTTTAATTTTGCTTAAGCCTTAAGCAGTGTAATTGGTATTTCTAACCTGGATAACTTCAGAGCCTGAATTGGCAACTAAAAATATTCCTTCCTGATTAGAAATGTCATCAAGATATATATTCCTCACTCAGGAAAATATTTGTCTAGACACTAAGCTCATTCTAGAATAGAAGTCACTTTCAATCCTGATTTTGTTACCGTTTGATTTGTCAGACCCAACTTTCTTTAAACATTTCCACTTATAAAGCTCTCCCCCACTACTATTTGCTTTAGTAAGATTCTTTTCAATATTCATTTATATAATAAGCCTGCTAATAACTGCTGTCACTGCCTCCTACCTATAAAAAGGATTATATGGCATATCAGCAGGATTTATCCATATTAGTATGGATTTATGCCATGCTAGTATGGCAAGAGCAGGGCAACATTGGGGAGAATTTAACTGCATTCAAGCCTAAGGTAGCCTTACAGTTGCCACAAATTCATAGGAATGTTAAATTATCCTGTTCCTATGCTGCTTATCCCAAAGAAGCTATATGATTGACAATGCTTGTCTCACTTTGTCTATTTGTTTGTTTGAGGGAAGCATTATTGTGCTTGAAGGTTTGCTATTGCCTAAAAGTTTCTTGTTGAAAAAATGTCAAATGAGTATTTGGAATTTCTGAATACTTAAACAATGTTTTCCCTCCACCTGGGTTTTTTGAAGCTGCCAAGGATGATCACAACAAGAGAAGCAGTTTTGTTTGTGTCTTGTTAAGCCATGGAGAGGATGGACTCATCTATGGTACAGATGGTCCTCTGGAGCTAAAAATGTTAACAAGTCTCTTCAGAGGAGACAGATGCAAGTCCTTGGCAGGAAAGCCAAAGCTCTTCTTTATTCAGGTAATTGTGCAAAATTCAGCAGATGACAATACTGGGAAGACTTTTATTTTAAAAAACAAAAAAATGTGTCCCAAAGATAAGATAAGAAAATGTTATGTCTGCATTATACTATAAGCATAAGATCTATGGTTACATTTCTGGGAATATAAAATATATCCAGTTTCTGGTAGTGTTAATTTTTTGCTTTCTAGCAGTGTTAATATTTCAGTTTCCATACAATTCCTACTGCTTAGAGAGGATAGCAGCAATCTAAAAAAACAAACTAAAAATGGAATTAGATACCTTTTCTTCCTTAAAACTGGCCATTGAAAACGAAAAGGGAAATCTTAACAGTGATTTTAGAAAATGCAACTAGGATCATAGTTGTGGGGCAGCTGCTAAGAATTATTCTCTAAGTTGCCTTGCTTTTTTTGAATATGGTAAACAGATGGAAAACAAGAGAACTGCCCCAAACGCCATGATCCCTGTTCATTTTCATTAGGAAATGAGATCAGTATGATGATTTTGTATTTGTCATTTAATTTTAGGTCTCCTACAGAATAAGATGGTGTAATGCATTAATAATGAGAACACATTACTTTGTGCCAGGCTTCCTCAACCTCAGCCTTCCAGATGTTTTGAGACTACAATTCCCATCATCCCTGACCACTGGTCCTGCTAGCTAGGGATCATGGGAGTTGTAGGCCAAAATCATCTGGAGGGCCGAGGTTGAGGAAGCCTTCTTTATACTAATTAGTAAAAGCTTGTCTACTTGGACAACCTTCGGAAACATTAGCCAGGGCTTTCACTGAGAAACTAAAATGGCCAAACCTAAGCATTTGACCAATGCCTCTAAACCATAACCAGTTCAGAAAAGCATTTCTTACTGTTTCAGTTTAGGTTGATGGTTCTCTCACCTGTGACCACTGTTTTAGCAGAGTGCTTTAAAAGTGCTGTGAACTTCTTCTCTGACTCAGAACGGCTTTTCCATGTCACAAAACTGCAAATTTCAATTTGAAACTCATACCTCATCAAGATTAGCATGCCTCCCCTTTCAAGATGTGCATAAATGAGTTCTCTTATTCCTTGTTTGTGTTCATTTGTATCCAACTGTTGCCATTTTCAGCAAGCCAATAGTGGTAATATTTACCGTATTTTTCGCCCTATAGGACGCACTTTTTCCCCTCCAAAAATGAAGGGGAAATATGGGTGCGTCCTATGGGGCGAATGCAGGCTTTCACTGAAGCTTGGAGAGAGAGAGAGGGGTCGGTGCGCACCGACCCTTGTCGCTCTCCAGGCTTCAGGAAGACATCCGCAGCCTAGGCAGCCCTGCGGGAGGTCCCGCAGGGCTGTGTAGGCTGTGGATAGTAGCCTGCTTCCCGGAGCATCGGGCGCCCTGAAAGCAGAGCGCCCAGCGCTTCGGGAACACATCCGCAGCCTAGACAGCCCTGCGGGAGGTCCCTGCAGGGCTCCCCACACTGCGGATAGCAGCCTGCCGCCCAGCGGGCGGGCGGGACACCCTGAAGCAGAGCGCCCCTCGCACCGGGCAGACATCCGCAGCGTGGGGAGCCCTGCAGGAGTTCCCCACGCTACAGATAGCAGCCTGCCGCCCGGCGGGCAGGGCACCCTGAAGCAGAGCGCCCCTTGCGCCGGGCAGACATTGGCCAGCCCCACAAGCTCGGGGGACAGCAGGGAGGCGCAGCGCCACCATCCCGCTGTTCCTCGACCTGGTTCGGTTTCTCCGACCTGCTTTTGGGGGGAAAATAAAGGGGGGGAAATTTCCTTTATTTCCCCCCAAAAAAACTAGATGCGTCCTATGGGACGGAGCGTCCTATGGGATGAAAAATACGGTACTTTCTTTCTTCTTTTTACTCTTCTGTCTTCCTTTTACTCTTCTGTCTTCCTTTTCATAGGCTTGTAGAGGAACAGACCTTGATTCTGGTATTGAAACAGACAGTGGCACGGATGAAAGCACATGTCAGAAAATACCTGTAGAAGCCGACTTCCTATATGCCTATTCAACTGCTCCCGGTAAGATAAATGAATAAAAGATGCAACCTTTTGCTCAAAATACATAGATGACTTTATAACTTTTTATTTCATGCATATTCTAGTCCAAGAATCAGCAAACGTTTTCAGCAGGGGGCCGGTCCACTGTCCCTCAGACCTTGTGGGGGGCCGGACTATAAGGCCCCCCCCCGCACGACTCTCCCCTCCCTTCTCCACAGCATTGGATAAGCCCCGGTGGCTGCTTACTTGTGTCTTGCAAGCGGCAGGGGCTGGCGGCGGTGGAGGGACGATGAGCAGTGCACAAAAGGGCTCCGGAGAGGGGCTGCTTAAAATGGCAGGCCGCTTGAGCACTGCTGCTGCTGGCATCAATAAAACCCAGCCCCCTTCCTCCTCTAGGCAGGGTGGGGAGAAGCCGGGAGGGAGGGAGGGAGGAGGCAGCGGCAGCACCGTGTAGGGGAGAGGGAAAGAACACGCACACTGGCGATCCACATGGCGATTCCCGGACCCTCCGCGGGCCGGATCCAGAAGGCAATGAAGCCTGATCCAGCCCATGGGCCTTAGTTTGTCAACCCATGTCCTAGTCCAACAAAGGTGCCTGAATACTTCTCCCTCCTTTTGCAAAACCATTTCATGTACAAAAATGTTACTGGCCCATCAACCTGCATGCACTAGCTAGATAGCCTAAGTGGAAAATATCTCCAAATCAACATGGCCATGTATGAAGATGGTTTTTTAATCTCAACACTTCTCTTGGGGAATATTTGAGACTAAGGGGTGGTAGGCTTAACAGCAGGACAAATAAAAGTTAAATGAGATTAATGTGTAGCCCTTTACTAAACTGAATGAACACCCTTGTTCTGGGGCAAAGTTATCTAGTTGTGGTGGGGTGATTGTGACCTTAATCAGTTTAATAAAAGTAAGATTCCTGCATTGCGTGGACTAGATGACCCTGGGGTCCCTCCCAATTCTGATTCTCAAACATGATTAGCTTTTGTAGTCTCATTTTGAAGAACATTATATTTTATTCAATTCATTTTTTTTCTTATAGGCTACTACTCTTGGAGGAACTCATCAGATGGCTCCTGGTTTATACAGTCACTGTGTGGGATGCTGAAACAGCATGCTACAAAACTTGAACTTATGCAAATTCTGACACGTGTAAATCGCAAGGTTGCAGAATTCAGTTCTTATTCAAACAGACCAGACTTCCACGGAAAGAAGCAGATCCCTTGTATTGTGTCTATGCTCACAAAAGATTTTTATTTTCCTCACTAGCTTCCTACACTGTGATGTGAAAGCTAGCAGAAGAGCACTAGCGTTTTATATCATTTTTAACTCTTGTCCCGATGTCCAGTCTCTAATACATAGGTTGTATTGAAATGTTATGACCTATGGAGTGGATTACTACAATCACTAGAATAGTGGGATCACTTGCTAGTTCAGAAATTCTAGTTTGGAAAATGAAAATATATGTAGATTTGCAATTATGCTCTAACCTCGTTGCTAAAATAGATTGAAGGAAGAGATCAACTATTACTGTCAAAATAAAGTATCAGTTGCCGCAGACTGAAGAGCAGTAAAAGGTTACTTTTAGTTAACTTTGGTAACTGTTGCAGCCCAATCCTAGGGTTATTTACCTGAAAGCAAACTGTTGATAGAAATGGTATTCCCCCCCCCCCAGTCAATACCATTAGAATTGGAGAAATTAATGTAATGACACAAGAGTGCAGTTTTTCAATATGGCGTAAGGACTAAACTATTATCTTTCATATACAATCATGTAGCACAATCAAACTTGTGAGGTCGTTCTTCAGCCTTTTAGAAATGGCTATATGAAATGCTTTTTGAGCCTTTTCAAAGCTTTTTGACCACTATAGAATACCTTAAGATTTTTTATTTTTTTTTTAAAGAGGTGCTTCTTTTCTAATAGATGGCAAATGGTTCTTGGAACGCTGATCCTTACTGGATCCAGGCCTTAAAGCAGTTTTGCATGCTTACATTCACATTTCAGTTTAGGCAGGAGTGTTGTGCAAGTGGTAGTTTGTGAAGAGTATAAATTCAGCCTGCTCCTAAACACATTTTTGTGGTTCTTAGTTTTATTTATATATTCTATTTGATGATAAGAAGTATATGAAAAATGCATGTCCCATTTCCCAATCCTGATTCTGATTCCTTTTTTAAAAAGCAGCATGTTTTAAAATACTAAGACTTAGAAGCAAGTATGTAAAATAGAAGTTCATCTTCAGCTCGAAGTAAAATATTTCTTCGGCCCTTTCTAGCATGCAGATTCTTAACTACTTTCTTCATACAACTTTGTGTCCTGCCTGCATTGGCTCATTCTTCGCTTTCTTGACATGGCTCTTACAAGCCTGGGCTACGTGTCCCTGGTGACCTGTCCTTCCTTCCCCCTTTTCTTGAAGGTTGCTTCTATTTTCAGCTTATTACTCAGCTTTTTGTGCAGCTACATTGTCTTTATTATTTTTTAAAGACATCTGCCATTTTTCTTTCTCATCTGGAATTGTTAGTAATTGTGTCCTTAGTAACTCCTTTTTTAAAAAACAACAACAACCCAACTTGTGCCTGTCTGGGGCTCTTTCCCCCAGTACTATATCTAGCTATGGAATCCCACCTAGTATTTCTCTGATACCATGAAAAACATCTTTCCTGAAATGAAAGGTTCAAGTTTTGCTACACTTTCTTCCACCTTTCCATATGTAATGTCATCATTACGTACAGTAGTTACTTTCCCCCCTGAAGTTCTCACCACTTCCCTGCTGGTTAAGATCTGGTCAAGAATAGCCAACCCCTCGCTGCTTCCTCCACATTGTGAAAGAGATGGTTTTCAGCAAGGCATGTCAGAAATTTGTTGCATGATCTGTGCTTAGCAGAGTTTGTATTCCCACAGATACCAGGGCATTTGAAGCGTTATTGCTTCTTTGAAACATCTGTAATTTGTTTCAGGACATGTTTCCCCAATCTTCCTTGGTATTGCAATCTGTAGTATACTCCAACCATGATGTTTTGCTTCTCTTATTTTTACCCAGGGCTTCCCACAGGGACTATCATGATCATTATCTGGGATTACTTTCTAGGTGTGCACATTTGATAGGTAATGCTATTCACCCTCCTTCACTCAATATGAACTTCTGTAGATTTCAAGTAGGCTTACAAATAAGTAAGTACAGGCAACATGGTAGTTAATAATTTATGCTAAACCATGGTTTTGCACAACACGCACAAGCAGGTTCAGTGAGCCTTGTTTTTGCAAGCACTCCCTTTGCCCTCTTCACACATGGTCAGGAGGAAGAGTTTAGAAGCTTTTGCTTCCATTTTCGGTTAATGGGTTTGTTGCATCACTGAATTGGCAACCTGTAGCTAATGTTACTTATGCCAACTTTCAAACCATGGGTTACTAAGCTAGCTTGCATTAAACTATTCGTAGTTCATGTCAAACACAATTCAGGGTCTAGATGGCACAGCAAACTGCAGCTAACTAAAAGTGGAAGAAAAAGCATCTGAGCTCCTCTGCCATACAGGGAGCATATGAGCCAAGGCTTGCTGTGCCTGTGCATGTTGTGCTCAATATTAACATGATAGTGAATGCCTTCAGGCATGGATAAAAGCTTGTGTTAGTGAACTTGTGATGCTCGCAATACTCGGAGAAATTATTATGAGTGTAACTGAGATAGCTGTGCATGTTTCGGGTTGAGACCTTTCATCTTGATCCAGATGGGAGATAATGTGCAGAAATAGGTTCTGCATGCATGTAAGATTTGTCAATAGCAAAATAGGAAATGGGAGCAAGTGGGACAGAATACAGCATTCACTGGTGTATGTGCATATCATGGCTCTTTGGAATAGAGTCGCAGATCCACACTTCAATGTTTCTTGAAGTTTTGGTGTCCTTATTCAGCCATGGGGGCTCCTGGATTTGATCCACCCACCTACTCACCACCTGCTAAATAACTGAACTTTGAGAAGCAAGCACAGCAATGTGCTTCAAATGGCATAATATGCAATAGTTTCTATACATTTGAACTTATCGTCAGCTAAATAAATCAGTTAATTTATTCAGAAGAGTTGACTATGTCTCTTGCTTAGAGGCATGAATCTTTTAAAAAGAATAATACAGAGCAATATCTGAAACTACCCATCATTGCAAACAAGATTTTTGGCAAAGGTTTAAATTATTAGATATGATTAATTTATGCGTGTGACTGTGACTATCTTAACTCCTGTATGAAAACCTAATAAACCATGTGCATTGTTTAACTAGCTTTGGTTACTTTTTTATTTAAAAAAACCTAGACATTTAGAACGTCTTACAAGTTCCAGTTTCTCGGTCCTGTTTAAAGTGTATAGATAATCATATTAACCCACATAGAAAAAAATTATTCTACAGGTAAAGTTTAAAGAACACTTGCCATATACAGATGTGAACTATTAACAGCAATGCAACCTCCATTTCAGGCAATGAGTTGGCCTCAAAAATATTGTTCCTCTTTAATGTCACTCTGCCTATAATTTAGTGTGGCAAATGAGACATTGATCACGTGTCATGTTAAACTATAGCTTAAACAGTGGTTAAGACAAACAGGCAGCATGCAGTAAATTCTTAACTTTGCTTCTTCCCCACTTGTGGCCATGACAGGACCAACGAGCGGAACTCAACAAAATATTTGCACTAACTCAAGGATTAGTGCTTGTGCAAGAAACAGGACCCCCCCCTTCTCTCCTCACATGCATCCTGTGCCATCCCCCTATCTGCTCCTGGAAAGTTGGGAGAAACCCCCCCCCCCATGGATACAGGGAGTGTACAGAGGGAGTAGAGGGAGAGAATGTTCCATTAGGGACCCCTGACCATTAGGTCCAGTTGTGGCCGACTCTGGGGTTGCGGCACTCATCTCGCTTTATTAGCCGAGGGAGCTGGCGTACAGCTTCCGGGTCATGTGGCCAGCAAGACTAAGCCGCTTCTGGCGAACCAGAGCAGCGCACGGAAACACCGTTTACCTTCCCGTCGAAGCAGTACCTATTTATCTACTTGTACTTTGATGTGCTTTCGAACTGCTAGGTTGGCAGGAGCAGGGACCGAGCAACGGGAGCTCACTTCGTTGTGGGGATTCGAACCGCCAACCTTCTGATCTGCATGTCCTAGGCTCTGTGGTTTTACCCACCGCGCCACCCATACATTGATTGAATGCTCAC
The DNA here is from genome assembly GCF_965113315.1 of Podarcis vaucheri. Lineage (NCBI taxonomy): Eukaryota > Metazoa > Chordata > Lepidosauria > Squamata > Lacertidae > Podarcis > Podarcis vaucheri. The sequence goes on along the minus strand of NC_138767.1, from coordinate 52,237,824 downwards.
TTTAGCACTATGTTGAAGGCAATTAATATAAAAAACTGCTCAAAACAAATAGTAGTCACAATAGCAGAGTGGGTCCTAAAATATAGTTCTCAAGTATCAAAGGCAAAGTCTACCTCATCCATCCCAAAATTGCCTCCAGACACCAATTAAGGAGTTCCACAACCTCCCTTCAGTCCAGATCTCCAATTGACTTCTCCAAGGAGTCTTCTAAGTGTCCTTATGTCCTGAAGAATCAACCAAGATTTTTACACAGTATCCATTTTAAGTATAATGGCAACTTAGATTTTTCTTCTTAATCTGGTCTCTTTGCTGTGCAATCCTATGAATACTTACTCTAAAGTCCCACCATGTTGGATGTTTATTCCCTGCCAGTATGTGTGCTGAGGACTGCAGGCTAGAATTGCGTATGAAAGCTGATTTCACATAATACTGCCCATATTAATGGTACATGCCTCAAGGCTGCAGGAGGGTTGGCTATAGGGCCCACCAGATGCATTTATTTACTTGATGTGTGACTTAATCTTGGAATCCAGATGTACTTGGAAGTGAGGGGAAACCCAACTAAAATACTTTCATTTACGTTTGCCAGTCCAACAACTGGAATTTCCATGGCTTTGATAAAAATATTATGTATACCTGGGACAGGGGTCTCTTCTTTCCTGGGTTATGCTGTAAAACTCCCTATAGAGTGATGGTTTTATAGAAATAACACCAGCAATAGTCCAAAGGAATTTCACTGTACAGTACTGTATCATCTCAATCCAGACTACAGTGGTACCTCTACTTACATTCACCTCCAGTTACGTTTTCTTCGGGATACGTATGCGGGTTTCGCTGCACACGCATGCACAGAAGCACTCTACCATGCCACACACATGCACAGAAGTGGTTCCTCTGGTTGTGGAAACCTCAGGATCCGACCGGAGCTCTAGAACGGATCCCATCCACAAATGGAGGTACCACTGTATTATAATGTGCTGTGTGGGCATCAGATCATTGCCACAGGGTGTCACTAGAGATAATGAAATAATTTGCCAAGGCTGAAAGCTGCTCAAGAGTATCTGATGTAAAACCAGAAGAACCCAACAAATCCTGATTGAAGTATCATCTAGAATATATATTTGCTTGGGAATAAGTCCCACAGAGGGATTTATTTCTGAATAAACATACAAAGGACTGTGCTGCAATCTGTGTACACGCCATACATTATAAGCATGTTTCTCTCAAAGAATCCTGGGAACTTAGAATGTCGAGAGTGTCATAAATTGTAGCTGTGTGAGGAGTAAACTAAAGTTCGCGGTAAATGCATGGTGTGTATGTAGCCTTAATGGCTAGGTAAATAATCTAAAACTGTTCAATAATATTGCAAATTCACATTTAATAAATAGATGGTTGAACTGCTTATAATTCCTACCCACACTTGCATGGGTTGGTATACATCTTCAGAGAAATCAGGAGTTATAGCCTTGTCTCCCACATAGAGTTAATATTTCCACTATGGTGCTACAGAGTGAAAGTTAGTTTGGAAATGTTTCCTGGTCCAGTGTCTTTTCAGGATTTATACAAATTTACTTAATTGCAGCAAAGAAAGCATCTTGCTTAAATACTTGCAATTTTTTGTGTGTGGCATTGTTGTCTGGGCAGCCCAGGACCTCTGGGGAGTTCCCTTTGGTGCTGACGACACAGCAGTTTGCATTCACCCCTGGAGGTGCACTCCATTGTCTCTCAAGACAGATAGTAGCTCTGTGAGAGATAAACTACAGTTCCCAGGATTCTTTGGGTGAAGCCAACTGCTTTAAATTCATTTAAAATGTATGGTGTGGATGGCCTGACTAGCAAACAATATTTTTGCCTGGTGCCTGAAGATATGTAACAATGGAGCCAGGTGAGTATCCCAACGGAGAGCAACAAATGGGGAGCCACCACTGAAAAGGCTCGTTTTCATATTGCTTTTTAAAAAACCTCTTTACATTGGCTTCCTCTCTGCATTGCATTGATTTTAAAACCTAACTTTGAAATGTTTGCATTCTGTTGCTCCAGATTATTAGTTTTCCCTGTACATTCTTTCTAGACCCCTGAGTGCTTCTTGTTCTTACATTTCCATTTTCTTTATTTGGTAATACTTTTTTCTTTGTAAGTCACCGCCTGCAGCTATTTCTGCCATCCAGTCCTTCCTACTCTTTAAGGGCCTTGACATATTTATTTTCACATATCTTTTCCAAATGAAGTATTTTAATTCAGTCTCTCTTACTCCATTGTATTCCCTTACAAAGGAAGAAATGGAGAGGTTAAAGGGGTATGTTTATTTAGACCGCAGGCAGGATGTTATTTTTCTTATAAATTCTATGTTATTATATTGCATTATATTAATCATCATACATAGTTCTCCCTCCTAGGGGTAGACAAATCTTGTCAGTTTTGGTTCCTCTCAGTTTCTCATTCTTAAGTTCAGTTCTCCACATTTCCACATCAGCTGGCAATTTTCAAAAAAACTATTCCTCATGAAAATTTATCTGCATTTTAGTGTGGGTTTCTTCTAATGTACACAATTTTGGAAAACAGTTTTCCATAATCTAATGGATTTATCTGTGCTATATTCACTAATTTATGCATCACATTTATTTTTGTACACACTGCTTGGCTACAGAACTGCATTGCAAAATTCAGAGAAGTGTGAATTTCAAAGGATTTTTGCATTTTCGTTTGCATATTTGTTTCAGAAAACATAGATTTGGCAGGTTTGTCTTTAAATGCAACCTGAAATTAATTTCTTCCCCATCCCTTCTCCTTCCTCTCATTTTTATCTGATGTATACACATTTTTTTTAACATATTAAAGGTAAAGGTAAAGGTACCCCTGCCCGAACGGGCCAGTCTTGACAGACTCTGGGGTTTGTGCGCCCATCTCACATCTATTGGCCGGGCCAGCGCTGTCCGGAGACACTTCCGGGTCACGTGGCCAGCGTGACAAAGCTGCATCTGGCGAGCCAGCGCAGCACACGGAACGCCGTTTACCTTCCCGCTGGTAAGCGGTACCTATTTATCTACTTGCACCCGGGGGTGCTTTCGAACTGCTAGGTTGGCAGGCGCTGGGACCGAACGACGGGAGCGCACCCCGCCGCGGGGATTCGAACTGCCGACCTTTCGATCGGCAAGCCCTAGGCGCTGAGGCTTTAACCCACAGCGCCACCCGTTGTAATATGCAAACATATTACTTGACTAGAAAACTACACTGCAAAATTCAGAGAGGTGTGAATATTGAAGGATACTTGTGTTTTGGTTTGCATATTATTTTGCGAAGTGTGACTTAGGTGTGACCTTTAAATGAAAGCTGAATCAAAAATTTTCTTCATCCCTAGACAAACATTAGATCCATTATCCTTCTGTGCTGTGTTTCTCCAGGTTCTAAGACTGAAGGCAGGTACTGTCTTGTTTGTATTGATTTATTAGTTGCTGTGGAAGCCTCTTTTGGCTGAAAAACAGAATAAAAATATATATATTTAGATAATTAAATAATCAATATTAAAATTCATGTAAAGAAAATACAGATTAGATAAAATCAAGCAGGAGGGAGCAGAAATTGAAAACATTCCATTCTTATTGGTTCAGGCTACTATAGAACTCCAATATTCTTGGCAGCAATTTTGCTGGGGTGCAGTTTGATTTATAGAGCCACTTAGATTGCTTCTAACTGCCAAATTGATTTAAGAACCTCACTCAGTGTCCAGTCAGGCCTTTCACCCACAAACTGAACCAATCACAGACCAGATCAAAAGCCACCAGTCAGATGGGAGTTCTATCATTTTCCAAGTCTCTTTTATTTCCTCAAGCTTAACATGATTCAATCAATCTGTGTTTTCTTTTTTCTTAAATATTTTTTCTCTTTATTTCAGTAATCTTCATAACTTTTAAATATATTGTTTCTATACTGCTTCCATCTATTTTACATTTCCCCAATAGACTCCATTCTTCTCATCTGTTGTTAATACAGCGGTATCTCAGGTTAAGTATTTAATTCGTTCCAGAGGTCCGTTCTTAACCTGAAGCACCACTTTAGCTAATGGGGCCTCCTGCTGCCGCCGTGCCGCCGGAGCACGATTTCTGTTCTCATCCTGAAGCAAAGTTCTTAACCTGAAGCACTATTTCTGTGTTAGCAGAGTCTGTAACCTGAAGCATATGTAACCTGAAGCGTATGTAACCTGAGGTACCACTGTATTTAGTCACAATCATCCAAGTTGTTTCACGCCTAACAGTCAGTTTGAACCTCGGCCTCCCAAGTCCCAGCCCATCACTGTAACCATTACACCCACCTAACTTATACCTTTTTTTTCCTGGGACGTCTTCATCTAATAAAAGAGGTATTCTTAGTTTCATCTGACAAATGCTAGAGTGGTATTCTATGTACTGATCCATGTCACTGTTTGTCAAGTGGAGGGGGGGAATCTATGAGTCTGACAAGAGGTGTTTCAGGCTTTTTAGGGCTTACAACACAGACAAGCTAAAACAGTAGGATCCCATGGAAGTGGGGAGCAGACATCTATGAATCGGCATAGACCTCCTGGGCACACAGCTTCTCCTCAGAGGCCTCACTCTTTTTCTGCCATGAGGTAAGTCCCGCTGAACACAGTCTGAATTGCTTCCAAGGAAACATACTTAGCACTCAATTGTTAAGTTCCTAATGGCCTGTCATTTATACCAAAGTTAAAAACCTTAATGTAGCATATTTGTATCACAAACGAGTACCACTTCTTAATTCCTTACCCAATAAAGTGGTTCCCTGGTTATGAGGAAAAATATAATGAAATCTACTGCTGCCTCCATTTACTACATTTAGGCATCAAAATACCTAGAGTGGTACTTCAGGTTAAGTACTTAATTCGTTCCAGAGGTCTGTTCTTAACCTGAAACTGTTCTTAATCTGAGGCACCACTTTAGCTAATGGGGCCTCCTGCTGCCACTGTGCCGCCAGAGCCCGATTTCTGTTCTCATCCTGAAGCAAAGTTTTTAACCTGAAGCACTATTTCTGGGTTAGCGGAGTGTGTAACCTGAAGCGTATGTAACCTGAGGTACCACTGTATTGTTTGTTTTCAGGATCTGTACATGTGATCTGTTATTAAAAGCATGGCCTGCATATTTTCTTGTTTCCAGGTTTTGAAGATGGCACCAGGATACTGCCATTATTCTTGAAATTATCAGGGTTTTAAAATATAGATATATTTGTGTCAGAACGGAATTTATTAACAATTTCTCCCATCCCTGCACTGCCAATCTGGAGGCCCACAAGTTCCCCATTCCTGCTGTGCGTGTTTTGTTTTGTTTTGTTTTTTTAAATTTGCCTAGAGGGCAAATTTATAGGTTCCTGTTTTGAAGAACCACTTTTTCTGGCAGCTTCCTCAAAGCCACAGCGCATTATTTTCTGATGTGAAGCAGTCTTTGAAATAGAAGCTTGCAGAATATATGTAACCTATAAAGGGATTCCCCGGTACAGTGGTACCTCAGGTTAAGTTCTTAATTCGTTCCGAAGGTCCGTACTTAACCTGAAACTGTTCTTAACCTGAAGCACCACTTTAGCTAATGGGGCCTCCTGCTGCCGCCATGCCACCGGAGCACGATTTCTGTTCTCATCCTGAAGCAAAGTTCTTAACCCGAGATAACATTTCTGGGTTAGTGGAGTCTGTAACCTGAAGCATACGTAACCTGAAGCGTATGTAACCCGAGGTACCACTGTAATTATGTACGTTAGTATTTATGTGAACTAAGACAGAGGAAGACACATGAAAGGTGCTAGACTGAGGTAAAAAATATTGTTATGAGAAGTATGAGACACTTGATGAATGGTAAAAAATTATCTGTTAAGATTTTAGAGGCCTGAGAGAAGTGCCAGGACATGCTGACATTACCAATAAAGGACACGGACGTTAACTGTGGTTGTTTTGTAAGCTTCCAAAATAAGCTTCACTGCAAGGTGAATGGGCCAGGTGGTAGGACCTCTCAGCTCCAGATGGTCTTGGATGATGAATTATTTGGATCTGTTCCAATCCAGCTTTTGGCACAGGAACAGCCTGAGCCCCCAATGGAAGATTTATGCCAGAGAATTGATTGAAGAAGTGCCATGTTCTTAGTTCTCCTGGACCTTTCATTGGCCATGGTGTCCTTCTGGACTGCTTATCTGGGTTGTTTTTACAAGACCTGGTCCTGTGGTGGTTCCTTATGTTCTAGAGAAGCCTTTCTAGAAGGTGATACTGGGAGACGATTGTTTCACTTCATGGCTATTGCTGTCTGGTGTATCCCAGGGTTCAATACTGTCCCTTATGCTCTTTAACAGCTACATGAAACCACTGGCAGAAGTTGGAGGTTTGGGCTGCAGTGTTCATCAGTATGCTGGTACCACACAGCTTTACTTCTTACCTTCAGATCCAGGAGAGGTTGTTTTTGAACTGTGAGTTGCATGTTTTGTTGTTTGTTTTGAATGTGTATTTCTAACTTACGGATTTTGCATTCCCTCTCGCTTCATCACACATGACTAGGGGGCATGACACAGTAATGTAAAACCCAATAAAGAATAAGAACTATAATATTATTTGAAATATACCCATCTCCATCTATTTAGTATATCACTCAGTACATAGCCAAGCATCTATTGGGCCTGGCAGAAAAGGTGTCTTCAGCTGGTACCCTAAATGAACCAAAGCTGGTTAATTCCCTAATTTCCTTTTTTTTAGGAACACAGGAAGATGTCTTATGGTGAGTCAGGCCCATTGGTCTTTCTAGCTCAGTACTATTTAGCAATACTTACCAGCAGCACCTCTCCTGGGTTTCAGACAGGATATTTTCCAGCTATACCTAGAGATGCTCTACCACCGAGCTATGACTCCAAACACCTCCATTAAATTCGGCTAGCTCGATAAATTGAAAGTGTAATATATGTGTCAATGTGTATATGTAAAAGGGAATTCTGGCAACAGGTGGACTGGAATTAACTTTGGTATTTGTCCAGCAATATCCCCCCACCTTTAAAGGCTGCAGTGCTGGTTGCCAATAATTTTATTTTCTCTGGTGTGGGAGACAAAGTTTTGCTTTTGGTATGCGTTTTGAACAAAGATTAAAAGGTGGAAGTTACAAGTGGCATCTGAAAAAGAAGAAGCGAAGACAGAGGCAATAAGCACAATGAGTCATTAATGTCTGAATTCCAGTTCATCTTTGCCAGAAAACATACACCATGTCATTGAATCATCTCAGAAAAGGAGTGGGCTACAAAACAAACAAAAAACCATCAGCCAGGAAGTTCTGCTGACTTGGGAGATGTATCTGCTTTATTCTATGACTGACGCCAGTCTTTTGAAAGACACGTTTTAAGTTTTGTAGGCAAGGAAGACTAATTTAATAATTAAGTTGGCTAGATAATTTCTCTAATTCTTTTAAGCCATCTTGAGACATGTTTGTTTCACTTTCTTCCCCAGGCTTTCAATAAATATTTTCAGGGCAGGTTATTATTGTTATTTATGAATTTATGTATTAATAAGTAACCATGAAAAGGAATATGACAGCAATGAAATAGTAAAAACAATAAAGCCCTCAATAATCAATGAAAGAGGATTAAAGACTCAATAAATGTTAAAAAGCCATGGAAAATAGATGGATCTTTGCCGGGAATCAAAATGAGGAGAGAGTAGATACTAGGCAAGCCTCCCTGGGTATTGCATTCCATAGGCAGGATGCCACCACCAAAAGAAACACAAGGCATGGGCTTGGAACCAAAGGACCATGCAGCTAATTCTACACCCAAGAGAAGGATTTGGACCTGTGGTTCTTTCAACAACAGCACATGCTATACAGGAAGTGACTTTTCGAAAAGGGAGGAGTTTCACAGTGGTTCGCTGCTTAAAAAAACAATCCCACTGGTTATTTCCCCAACCTCATTATAAATAAAAATTCAGAAGAAAAGAAAATTATACATGTGGCACGGCACTGCATGCCCTGACTTCTCAAATCCTCGCTTAGATAAGCAGCCACTGCCTCTTAGGCTGTTATTGTTTGTTTCACAATGACTAGAAACTTGGCTCTCTTTTCTTAGCAACAAAACAAGCCGAATCTCCCGGTTCTGCCAGAGGCCGCCGGTTCCACAGCGCGCGCGCGCGCACACACACACACACACACACGGCGTGCAACGCCCAAGGTCGGATCCAGCATCTCTCCGTCCCCCTGGGTCTCTTCGCACAAGGCTCTGGAAGATGCTCGGGCGCCATTCCGTCCCCAGGATACAGCATCCGACCACAGAAAAAGGAGGCGAAGACGACGAGGAGGAGGGGGGAAGCAGTGGCTGCTTGTAAGCCCTGGTTTCCCCTACCGAGGAACCGAAACCTCTATTTCCGCCTCCCCCTCCCCCACCAGCCACTTTCCACCCGCTCGCCGTGGGCTGATGTCGCTGTTGCTGGAGGGAAGTGAAAATGAAATCGACTTTTCTGAGAACTGATGAAAGCAGCGGAGCCTGCCAATGAACGGCTGCGGCAAACTTCCGCACCCCTTTCTCTCCTTCCAGCCCCCACCTCCCCTTCTCTCGCTCTCTGCACAAACAGGCCTGGAAGAGGAGCAGGAGGAGGAGGAGGAAGGGAGGATTTCCAAGACTCAGCTCCTCGCGGCTTCCTCCCCTTGTTTTGCTTTCGATCTGGGCTGATCTCCGCCAAAAGCAGAGGAGGAGGGAATAACTTTTAGTTTTGCTCCCGCGATTTATGCAGCCGCCTGTTTTCCTTTCCATTTTGCGTCTCTTGGCAACCGCGATAACCTTGAAGGGAACTGCCATAAATAACGCGAAACAAACTTATTGGTAAGGCATTTTTTTCTAAACAAAAACCAAAACCCAAATATTAATCCTTTGCAGATTAGGCGTTTCTCTCCCCGCCCCCCACATGCTTGAGACGTTTGCTTCCAGAAATGTTGCTATTGATCTTGATTGAAAACAAAAATAAAAGGCCAGCGCCGTTGCGGGTCATATGATTTTAGGTGCAGCTACTGGTAAGAGAATGCAGGGCTTTTAATTTCACTTTTGGATTTGCAGAGGCTGGGAAGGGATCGGCTGGAAGGACGCGTTTCTCTCGCTGGTTGTGGGGCTCTGAAACAGGCGGTTTGCTTAGGGGGTTGCCGGATGGCGAGGAATAGCAGCGGCAGAAACAAAGGCGAGGAGCGATTGCGACGGGGCGGAAGGGAGAAAATAATCTGGATTTAGGAGCACAGAATTTGAACCGAGCCCAGGAGCACCTTGCTTGGGGGACGCGGAGGAAGCAACTTTTATTTTCACTCCCGCGGAGGTTGACGAGAGAAGCTAATGGAGCTGCTGAGCTGGTGGACACTTGTTGTTTTCGATCCCGGGATACGTTGGCCATGCGGATATTATTTCTGGCAGCTGACCAGCCTCTTCGCGGGCGTGGAAGCTAGGTGAGCGAGCGAGGGCCCCCAACCCTGCAATGCACGAAGGGGAGCTGTGCATAAAACCGGGGGGGGGCGGTCGGGGGAAGGATTTCTCTTCCCACCTCGGGGACTTTGAACCCAGCCATGGCGGGGCAAGGCCCGTTCCGGTAGAAATCGCTTTGCCGAGAGAGGAGAGCCGGGCGGTTCCCGGGGCCCTGCGGCTGCCGCTTCCTGTATGCTTTTCCTTTCCCACTCGGTGCTGTGAAATGAGGTCGGGGAGGGGGGAATTGGGCTGGGTGGTTTCGTAACGTGTGCTTGGTACCGAAGGGCGCCGTGTGCTCTTTTTTTGCTTTTCCCCGCAGAGGCCTTGCGGCTGCCATCTCCGCTCTCCCCTGCCCCTCCCCGAGAGGCTGTATGTAAGAGGAAGAACCAGGCAGGGAGGCGGCCTTGGGCTGGAGCCGGAGAGAAAGGGAGGAAATGGCCACTTCCCGCCCTTAACTAGCAACTGGCGCTTGGGGGGGGGGAGACACACCTGGAGGTGCCACTCTGCCCGAGGCTGCGGGGGGGAGCCCCCACCTCCCCCAAATACAAGCGTGACACCCCCACCCCCCGCGAAGTAGGTTGCTGGTTACACAAGCCTGGCTTGGCCACTTCCTTTTCTCCTCCGCCTCAGCGGCCGGGTCAAGCCGTGACGTGTCTGCTCCGCTTGGCCAATGGGGAGCCGGCTTCGAGGCAATAGAACGCGGCACTGGATACTTCTGCGGCTCGAGGCGTGGGAGGAGAAAGGCGAGACTAGGTGCATTTTGTTCCAGGAAGCTCGGCTTATCTGGTGCAAGGGCTAGCAGATATACCCCCTTTCGCGCGCTAGCCTTACCCGTTTTTGCTTGAAGTCAGGCCGAATAGTTTGGAATCCAACGATTTTTGTTTCTGCCAAGGGATGGTGGTTATTCTAGGGCAGGGTTTGGAGAACCTGTGGGCCTTCTAGGTGCTGCTGAACTGCAACTGCCATCAGCCCCAGCCAGCATGGGCAATGGTCAGGGATGATGGGAGTTGGAGTTCAGGAATATCTGACGACACAAGGTTGAGGAAAGCTGTTCTAGAGTGTCACAGCTGCCTATGATGGCCGCCTTTGTTGGTCATTGTGTTTAGGTACATGCACTTGGGGAGGCGGGTGGCACTGTGGGTTAAACCACAGAGTGTAGGGCTTGCCGATTGGAAGGTAGGCGGTTCGAATCCCCGCGACGGGTTGAGCTCCCGTTGCTCAGTCCCTGCTCCTGCCAACCTAGCAGTTTGAAAGCACCTCAAAGTGCAAGTAGATAAATAGGTACCACTCCAGCAGGAAGGTAAATGGTGTTTCTGTGCGCTGCTCTGGTTCGCCAGAAGCGGCTTAGTCATGCTGGCCACATGACCTGGAAGTTGTACGCCGGCTCCCTCGGCCAATAAAGCGAGATGAGCGCCGCAATCCCAGTTGGTCACGACTAGACCTAATGGTCAGGGGTCCCTTTACCCTTACCTTACTTAGGAAAGTGTACCTTAGATCAGAAGCTCTAGTTAGCAAATTCATGGTGCCACATGGTTGATTTTCTCTGGTTTAATTAATCTAAAATCATTACCACCCCAGTTTATGCTTTGCCACTTTTAAAGGATTTGTTCTAACAACCTTAGATTGTGGCATGGCAGCCCCTTTTCTCACTGGGATTTAGCCATAAATGTCATGTGCAGAGGCAGCAGGCATACACAGTGCAGAGCAGGTCTCTTGTGAAAACCCAGTGTGCACAGAGTTCTGTGAATGTCTTGTATGTGACTGTCTCTAAGGAGACAGCTAGAAGTCAGCAGTGGTTGCCACACTTCAGGAAGCCATTAGAATTTTACATGAATAAAAATTTGATAGTCTGTAAACCTGCATTTCCACTTTTCACTGAATCATGACACTGAATACAAAAGAGCCGTTCAAGTGAGGGGCATAAAAGTATATTGGCTATGAATGTTGCAATGTTGTGTGCCCTGTAATATCAAAATGTACTTTGTCTGCAAAAATTGCTCAGCGTGAAGATTAGACTATGTGAGAAGTAAGGGGGGGGGGGCTTCTCTAGTGGCACCCACCCACCTTTGGAATGCCCTCCCGTCAGATGTCAAGGAGATGAGTAACTATATAACCTTTTGAAGACATCTGAAGGCAGCCCTGTATAGAGAAGCTTTTTAAGGCTTAATGTTTTATTATGTTTTTATATATGCTGGAAACCACCCAAAGTGGTTGGGGCAATGCAGTCAAATGGGCGGGGTAGAAATAATAAATTATTATTATTATTATTATTATTATTATTATTATTATTATTATTATTATTATTATTAGAAACACAACAACTCAATTCCAGTGAGAGTCACTCATTGAAATCAATGAAACAAGTTTTTAAACAGCAAACCTAAGCCCCATTAATTTCAAATGGACTTAAGTGCAACTGACTTTTACTGAATGTAAGGAAGTCCTGGTTTAAAGGTTATTTGGAACATGGGGATTTTGGGTGTTCTAAGTCTTTGTTTGGTCCAAGTTTGATTTTCCCTATCCCTAAATTGTAGCAAAATCCCTTCAAAAGAGCGGCATCCTTTGCATTGGGCAGTCTAGAAATCCTAATTTGAGGAAATATTACCATTTTTGAAAATCTCAGTCTGGTTCTCTTGGATCCCAGAGATCGCAGAGATCGCATAGGAAAAGGGCCTATCATTAACTCTTAAGATTTAGATATTCATACCAGCTCAGTTAGTATGAAAATATAAGCATAGCCAAAGTCTTGGGACAAGTACTTTTTAACTTGTTCACAAATTATCTAGAGGTAGGGTGAGTAGTGAGGCAGCTAAGTTTTTTAAAGACTTCAAATTATTCAGGGGATTAAAAGACAAAAAGCAATTGTGAGGAACCCAGAAAGGATCTCTCCAAACTGGGGAATGGGTATTAAAATGGCTAATGCAGTTTAGTATGAAGTGATAATTTACTGGGGTAAAAAAATATTCACATATACACTGATGGAATGTGAACCAGCAGTGGTGCATAGGTTGGTGAAAATGTAGATGCCGTGTGTTGCAGCTTTGGAGGAGAAGGCAAATTCCTTTTTTGGAAATTGTTTGAAAATAGAACTGCCAATATTATAGTGCAGATTTACAGACTTTTGGTGTGACCAAATTTAGCATACTGTCCGCAGTTCTGATCTCACCTCACAATATTGAGCCAGAAAAGGGCAGTCAAAAACGATCAAGGGGCTGGAGCAACTCCTAAGAACATCTAGGCTAGCATCCTCACTATGGCCAACAAGTTGGCTATGGGAATCCCGCAAACAGGACCTGAGCTCAAGAGCACTCTCCCCTCCTGTATTTTCCAGCAAATGGTACAGTCATACCTCGGGATGAATACGCTTCAGCTTAAATATTTTCAGGTTGCGCTTCGCGGCGACCCGGAAATAATGGAACACATTATTTCTGGGTTTTGCTGCTTGTGCAGACGCTCAGAATGATGTCACACGTATGCACGGAAGTGGCGAAACCAGATGTGCAGTCACATTTTACATTCGCTTCAGGATGCGAACAGGGCTCTGGAACGGATCCCGTTCTCATCCAGAGGTACCACTGTATTCAGAAGCATACTGTCTCCAACCATGGAAGCAGAGCAGAACTCTCCTCTAAGGAAAGCTTACAATGCTTGGGTCTTTCTGGTTTTGAAAAAAAGATGAGTAACAGGGGACATGATAGAGCTTTATAAAATATGTAATGTGGAGAGCATTTTCTCCTCTAAAAACCCAGGTTATCCAGTGATGCTGAATGGTGGGAGATTCAGAGCAAACATTAGCTACTGCAAGATATCGTGACCATAGATAGCTTTAAAGCTGAATCGGGCAAATTCATAGAGGATAAGGCATATTGATGGCTCCCAGTCATGATTACTACTGTATTTTTCGCCCTATAGGACGCACTTTTCCCCCTCCAAAAAGGAAGGGGAAATGTGTGTGCGTCCTATGGGGCGAATGCAGGCTTTTGCTGAAGCCTGGAGAGCGAGAGGGGTCAGTGGGCACCGACCCCTCTCGCTCTCCAGACTTCAGGAGAGCGCCACCGCCAGCCCCACAAGCTCGGGGGACAGCGGGGAGGCGGAACGCCGCCATCCCGCTGCCTCCAGCCCCGCAGCGCGCCATCCCGCTGTCTCCTGACCTGGTTTGGAGGCTGGCGGCGGGCTTCCCCCTCCCCCAGCCCCGCATGCTCCCAGAGCAGGCTTCGCGCAGCTCTCCGCAAGCTGTGGGAGCCCGGTGCGACTTCGCGCTGGGCTCCCACGGCTTGCGGAGAGCTGCCTGTTCTGGGGGGGGGAAATAATTTCCCCCCCTTTATTTCTCCCCCCCCCCCAAATCTAGGTGCGTCCTATAGGGCGAAAAATACGGTATATATTACCACCAGTATCAGTCAGGATGCTGCAGGTTCTGTTTTTGCACTGTTCTTCTGCGGCTTTCTTGTAGGTGTCTGCTTGGCCACTGGGGAAGAGAATGCTACGCCTGATGGCTCTTCCCACATTCTCAAAATTAATGTGGACACTGGGACAAGTTTCACTTAATTACGCTTCCTATATTGTAGCACTGACGCCGGTAATGGCACAACATTTCTTGGGGCAGAAATTGTGCTTGTACTGAAGAATGGCCATTTTAAAATAACACCATGGGCTGTGTTCAAGAGCATTAGTTAGGGATGTATTGTGTCTCCCCATCCCATCTCAATTTAATAATAGTTCTGATTAATTTGTTGAAAACCAGACATTGCTCAGCTCTAGCTGCCATCTTGTAAAATATCAATGTGGTGCACAGTACAATAAAACACAAAACACCATTAAAAACAGTACAGTTGGCAGGCAGCTACCAAAGCCAGCAAAAATGTGTGGAACCCTTATCAGGTGTCTCCAGACTTCTCTGTGGGGAGAAAGAAGCATGTTATTTTAACATGCAATCTCTCTGGCCACCTGGTTAAAAACCCCTTCCTTCCTGGAGATAGATCATATAGTCACATCTCAGGTAATTTGCTACTTTCAGAAGCAGCAGTGGGGAACCTGCAGCCCTCCAGATGTTGTTGGACTCCCAACCAATTCCCACCAGCCCCACCCAGCATGGCCCATTAATGGTCAGGGGTGATGAGAGTTATAGCCTGGAGAACAACATCTGGAGAGCCACAGGTTAGTCACCCCTGCTTTACAGTGAGGGTGAATCAGAAGGATACACCTGCATCTGAAAGTCACACCAAATTGAGAGTTCCCTTTAGGACATTAAGGGTGTTGTGAGACACCCTTCGAAAACTTGGATTGTTTGTGCCACAAAGTAGCGTGGAGTTGGATATAGATTAAAAACTATGGCTGTTGTTTCCACTTGCATGTAGAACTATGGTCAGATTTTAGAAACGGGTTTGTGTTACTTGCATGTAGACCAGGGGTCAGCAAACTTTTTCAGCAGGGGGCCAGTCCACTGTGTCTCAGACCTCGTGGGGGGCCAGACTATATGGGGGGGTGAACGAATTCCTATGCCCCACAAATAACCCAGAGATTCATTCTAAATAAAAGGACACATTCTACTCATGTAAAAACATGCTGATTCCCGGACCATCCGCAGGCCAGATTGAGAAGGCGATTGGGCCGGATCAGGCCCCCAGGCCTTAGTTTGCCTAACCATGGTGTAGACAGAGAAGTGAATTTTGTTTAATTTAGCAGCATTCACTCTCAAGTAGATGTGCATAAGATTGCCACCCACAGAGGATCTTGATTCTAGTCACAATGGGTTTACCCAGAAGGGCACTGATTCTCAAAAGTCTCCAGCTGCAGAAGCCTCATTCCATCCAGAAATACTTCTCTTGTTGGGGCATATTGTGCATTATTGGCCTGCTGGGCTGTAGTTTTAGAAACTCTTGCAGCTTCCAAACTGCACTGATGCCTGCTCTGCTTTACTGGCACAAGTGCCTTTCGGAGCGCAGCCTGAGTTTGCTACTTCATAAGCATGAGTCATTCTTCCAGTGTTAAACAAGAACAAAATGTGCTCTCAGCATGATGTTCTTTACAGTAAGGTACTCTTAGCATCAGTGATTTGTTAAAACACTGCCTACTCCTGTAATGCTGAATGCTGCTTATGAGTTTTGTTTTCTGTTTAAGGGCACTTTTGCCATGCTGCTTATGAATGGGGAGGAGGTACAGGGCTGCCAATACAATTCTGAATGTGTGATCTCTGTGCAAAGGGGAAACTAATAGGCTGGGCAGCTGAAAAGATACTTGTGGCGTGTCCAGGGTTTTGTACGTGGCCAGTGGGTTTAGAAAAACAAACTTGTGTTTTTGTATCAACGTTAGATTTCCATGCCATGTCAAAAACTACTTTGGAAAGTCCCTCCCTCCTACATTTTAAGAGGAGCCATATGAAATGCGCCACTTATGTAAAAGAAGTCTGCAAGTTCAAAGCCTGTCCCCAGCCAGACTATAGAATACTATTTGTACAATTATTTGCATACTGACCTTTTTCTTTGCAAAGATATCTCAGATTATGAAGTAAAAATAAAGGTACAGAGATAGATGCTCAAACTGTGGTCTGTGAACTCTGTTCTGTGGTCTGTGAAAAGGTTGTACAGTCAAGAATATCTGTTCTTGGCTGTGCCTATGTTTTATTTTTTATGCTAATAGAGATCAAGGCCTTTTGAACCAGGGCTGGATTATCAAATAGGCTAACAAGATTCTGGCCTAGGAGCTGTGATTTTCATATTAAGATGCTGGTGCAGTCTACTAATTTCCCTCTAAGTAATTTCTGAAATAGTGGTCTAGATTAGGGTCCCATCTGCACCATATATTTAAAGCTGTATGATACCACTTTAAATAGTCATAGCTTCCACCAAAAAAAATCTTTATTAAGAGTTGCTGAGAGTTATGACGAGACCCCTATTCCCCTCACGGAAGTAAACCCCATGTGGTTAGGAGTCAGTCTCTCTTCCCAGGGAGCTCTGAGAATTGTAGCTCTGTGACAGGAATAGGGGGCTCCTAACAACTCCCAGCAACCTTAACAAACTGCAGTTCTTTGGGGAAAGCCATGACTGTTAAAAGTGGTATGATGTCATCTTAAACATATAGTGCAGATGAGGAAACTCCTGCAGCTAAGCTGGTGTCTAATGTATTGCTCTGAGGCCGAGAGGAGGTCTTCTTGTCTGGGTAGCCCAGGACCTCCATACACACTGCCCAGGCTTGCGCCCCAGGAATGTCATTTGGGTGCTGCCAGTGCAGCAGTTTGACTTCACCCTCAGAGGCACACTCCATTGTCTCTCGAGACAGAGAGATTCCAATGACCGCCTTAAACACAAGGCAGGTGAGGCCTAGTTGTCAGAGCAGTAGGCAGGATAGTCAACGACCATAAATAATTGATTGGTGGTTGAAAACAGAATGTTGAAAGAAATCCAAGAAGTTTATTTAATCATGTATGGACCACTTTATATAAAATATCCAAAAGTGGTTTATAAAAATAAGGAGCCAAAGATTCTTAAATCAACAAAGAGCCAAGGGCCCCAAAACAAAACAACTCAATACACATATATTGATAATATAAATAGCAAATATTTTTTTAAAAAATCAAATGTCCAACCTATAAAACTCTTAAAATAAACAGTACTAAAGATAATGAAGACAGTGACAGCGATGACTCCAGTGACCAAACTTGAAAGTGAGATGACTGAGTGACTTCACAGAGCTTTGCTCACAAAAGCAGACACATCCATCGTGTTAGAAAGGTAAAGGTGTGGTTACTAAAACATAAATTAGGCATGTGCTTTGATTTTTAGAAGGGAAAAAAGTTTCCTAAGTGGTCCACTGAGACCCCAGCAATTTTTCAAGTGATATTTGAAGGTGGAGGCGGCGGCAGGGATTTTGAGAAACACTGTTAGTTTATTCTACTTCCAAATTTATGTCATGTTTACACATACATAGGACACACAGCCCCTCCACAAATATCTGTGCATCAAATACGGGAGCAATTGGCATCCTCATCAGAGTGCTGAGCTAGGTAAAGAACTGCCCTGAAATCTACAGGTGAAGGGCGGTATACAAGTTTAATAAATAAATGGGGGGAAAATAGAAAAAGACCCTGCACTATGTCTGCTGTACTTTACTTTTTTCTACTGCCAGTTGTAAAATTGGTGGCTTCCTGGTGGGGCAGAAAGAATTGCACAGGGAAGCTTTTCCAGGGCTTGCCACCCCTAGTTTAAAAAATTGTTTTACTCACATGTTTGTATGGTTCTAAGATCACAATGGGGAGCAAGTAGTTCCTTTTGTTTTGTTTTCTCACCCATCGGGTTGGTGTTACGACTCGTCTGTCTCATAAAGTTGAATTGGCATTTTAAAGAAATGAAGATTGCAAGGCATTCTGCCTTCTCAGAATGCTACATTTGTGATTAACAGTACTCAGAAGGGTGGGTGATATGTCTAAGGGCAACAGATCTCAAAGAGTGTGTGGCTACCAGTCACACGCCTACTCAACACCAAGTGACACTGTAGCATAGCTCCTGATTCCCACAGTCAGGCCATGCAGAAATCTCCGCCGATGAAACCCAAACATCAAATGTTTGTAACAGTAGAACAAGCTGCATTCATAGAGAAGCTGCTTAGTCATGGGGAAGTCCAGCACACCTTGTCAGGCAAAATCCCCCTTGGCAGGTTGCAAAAAGGATTAATTTTGTAATGTATGACACTGAACTTTTCCCTTTTCCCTGCCATATGTGTGACAGTTGTGCAGTTAAGTTCTCCAGTGTAATACTTAAAATTAAAATCACCAGTCTGTAATCGCAAGCAGCCTACTCTAGTATAACTCCATGTGCCAGCTGACTTGGTGACAGCCATGCATGCCAGCCAGATGGAGATGCTAAGCTTCCTTGCAAAAGCCTAGTTGTCTGTTGCAGAATGCGCCTGGCGCCCGACTAATTTCGAACACTGTAAGATGGGCCATTGCTCTGATCCAGCAGGCTCTTATGTTCTTATGTTATCATGATGTGTAACTAGTATAAACACTGTGGGGCTATTACCCTGGTGTTACAGGCAGATGCACTGGTAGATGAAGCTGTATAATCATGCTCCAACAGAAATTAAGCCATAGCTCTCCGGTACATTAATACATTGCACATTGACTATAAGTTATATATGTGTGCAAGAACTCCAAACTAAATCATTTATAGGAGTTGCGGGAAACCTTTGGCCTTCCTGATGTTCCTAAACTACAATTTCCATAATCATTGGCCTTGCTTGCTGGGGCAGGTGGGGATAGTAGTTCAACATCTGGAGGACAAAAGGTTCCCCATAGCTGGTTTGTGGCGTGCCGTGTAAATTTTTGAGCATCTTTAAGGGGGCGGGGCGGGAAATAGCCTCATTCTGTAATAGTTAAAGGCACTGAATATCATACATATCCCCTGGCACATGTGACCGAGTATTACTGCTTCATTTATGTAAAGCTAAAACCAGCAACAAAAAAGTAATTCACACATGGGAAACAGAAAATAAAACCCATAAGAAAGTTTGCACAAACAGCCAGGGGTTCAGTACTACAGTGGCAGGCACTGCTTTTGCAATAGCCAAGTAATGGTAATCTCCTGCTAATTATGTTGTTGTTGTTGTTATTATTTGCACTTGCAAAAAAAAATGTTTTTATTATCCTTTGGGATGTGGTTCAGAGTGTTCACCTTTGCAACTCAACATTACAGCAGGGCTTGAGTGACAGAAACAAAGTACAAATGAGCAAGTACAAGCAAATGTCAAAATGCCCAATTTGGGAAGTCTTGTGCTTGGGAGATTTCCAAGTCCTTAAAGGTGAAGAGAGGGATAGGGGTGGGGGAACTTCACTTTCTAAAGAGATCATCTTTATTTCCAGTTGTCTGTCTAGGCACAGGTGATCTGTAGGTGGGAATGTCTGCACCCCAAAGCCATGGGTTAATCATGCTGAGAACTGGAGGGTTACAAAATAGGAGAGGTTTTTTATGAACAGCTAGAACAACCCCGCCCAGGTAATAAAACAAACTCTTTAATCAAATATCACATACCTTTATTGCACTGAGCAAATAGACGTTGCTCATGATTACAAAGAACAGTTTTACAAAAACAAAGATTACTATGAATAGCAAGTACACCTTGTGATTGTGACGCTTGTACCTCAGATACTTGAAATCTTGTGCTCCGGCACGTTCCATACTAAAACATTTGGTGTCTTTTTTCTGATTTCTACTCAGAAATGAAAACATACTCCCTGTCCTTTTATAATACCACTTAAAAGGAGGTTAATGAAATGGTCTTTTAAGAACCGATTTGTTCTTAGCCTCAACTTCTGTGTATTCTAAAGGGAGAAGCTGTGCTTGAAATATTAGCATACTTTTCCTAATTGACATATGAGTGCATTCTGTAACCCAAGTACAAATCATTTATAACATGCAGCTATCAGAAAAGAGCCCATAAACAATAAAAGTATCAGTGTTTTGTTTTGTTTTCTCTTTTGCCATGACTGCAAATTGCAAAATTCAAATGCGTTGCTTTGAATTTTGGACTGGCTTGAATACTGCTTTTGTTTGTTGAAGGTGAGAGAGTCAGTATGACAGTCTCCTGAAAAAAATGAATATGCTACCAGATAAATCTCTGAAAACCATCATGTGCTTTTACAGAATTGGGCCCATTTATTTTAATTCTTCCTGCTTTCAGAACACATAATTTAAGTGATACCTATTAAAGGTATCCTTTGTGATATAAACTTCTAATACAAGAATTAATATTTAATTCTGTTGTAAGTGTAAGCAGCAATTTTTCCTCTGTGCAGTTTTGGCTTCCAAATTTCCCCAATACCCCGGGGCCTTCCAGGAGTTCATAAAAGAAAGGAACACTCTTATCTCCTATATACATATAAACATAAGGCTGTCATCACACAGTTCTTTTCATTGAAGGATTTGTAGTGCCTCATCACAATCCTGGATTTGCATGAAGTCAGGGCTGGGGAGGTGAGCAGAAGAGAAGGCAGGGTGCACAACAACAGGGTCTTGGCATGGGAGTGAGAAAGGGGAGACACTGAGAGGGGGGAAGTGGTGCTTTAGAACAGCGGCACCAGGGATGGAGGAACACAGAGGCAGTTTTAAACAACAGCTGAGGTTTGAATAAAGCAAGGATGTAGAGACACAGGGTGCTTAGAAGTTGCAGTTTGTGGAAGGAGGACGATGCAGAAGGTTACTGTGAGTTGGTTTGGGTTCAAGTGGGGCTGCAGAAAAGAGAAACATGGCTTCAGAAATGGGCTTAGGAAGGTGAAAAGTCATCTTAGTACAGTGGTACCTTGGGTTAAGAACTTAATTCGTTCCGGAGGTCCGTTCTTAACCTGAAACTGTTCTTGAAGCACCACTTTAGCTAATGGGGCCTCCCACTGCCGCTGTGTCACCGGAGCCCGATTTCTGTTCTTATCCTGAAGCAACGTTCCTAACCCGAGGTACTGTTTCTGGGTTAGTAGAGTCTGTAACCTGAATCGTCTGTAACCTGAAGCGTATGTAACCCGAGGTACCACTGTAGTCACATGAGGTGGGAAGGGAAGTTCATAGGGGTTAATGAGGGAATGGCTGAGTGGTTGGTGAGCAGAGGGAGCAGGGACACAGCCCCTAGTTAACAAATGCAGTAATAGGTGCAATGTAATTTGTTTGGTTTAGGGAGCTCTCATTTCTTTCATGCATCTTGTCACAGAATTAATGTGAAATATGGCCTGCCATTCACGAGAAGGATTAGCTAAAGTTTCCTAGTAACTACCTATGACCTTATTGTCTACTTTCTCAGTCATCGTTAGATGTATTCTTGGTGGGTTCATTTATGTCTTCCAAGTACAAATTCCTTTTGCTACCTTTGGAAGCAATAAGAAAGGGGTTAGATGAGGGAGTGGAACGTGTGGCCCTCCAGATGTTGCCTGACTACAGCTCTTATCATCCCTTACCATTCACCGTCCTGACTGAGGCTCAGTCTAACACTATCTGGAGGACCACAGATTCCCCACTGCAGTGTCTAGGTGATAGTTAGGCAACTGCTGGTTTGCATTCTGTTGCTTTTAGTCTCCTCCCTCATAGGCTGTACTGGTCAGGCAATAATGCACAAGAGACGTGGTTTATTATGGACTAGCCCATCCTTCTTACATGTCACTTGAAGGCACAAAGTTCATCGGTCAGGGGCCCGTGAAGTTGTTACAGTAAGTGCCACCAGTGCTTTTTTTTTCTTAAAAAAATGTTTAGGGGTACTCTCATTTTCCTACTCATATTGAAATACTGCCCCTCAATGAGGCCAAACTTAGATTCACAAAATGTTTAGGGGTATGTGTACCCCTGCGTCCCCCCCAAAAAAACACTGAGTGCCACACTTTTAAACAACAACAAAAGAGAGGTGCCAGTACTGCGTACCCTTGAGTACCCCCTGAAAACAAAAAAGCACTGGGCCCAGCGATGGCTGGACTGTTTTACCTTGGCTCTCCAATAGCAAAGTTTTTTCTCATGTAACTTTTGGGTAGAACCTGTACAACATGGAAATAACTGAGGAGCTACATTTCCTGGGAAAATTAGGGTTGCACTATGCAGAGTCAGTAATAATGAGTCACTTTTGCGAAGGCTTAGAAGGCAAAAAGATTGTGTTTTTCTTCCTTGGTTCTATGGCTCAAATTAAATTAAAACCATCCACCCAGTCTTAATTTTTTCCTCCCATGCCTTCTTAAATGCACATTCAGGAAGCGCCAGATGATAGCCATATAATTTACTAAGGAAGTTGGGTCAAAGTTCATACCTTTCTTTTATAATACAAGCAGTGGCCGATAAATGCATGCCCAGTTTACGCATGACCACGCATGTGTGCCTCTTGGCAACCTCGAAGTGGCTGGAAAAGGGGGAGGGGGCATAACACGGTGGGCTTATGCGTGCTCTGCTGCCATGCGTGATGACCCAGAACACAACCCCTGCGCAAATCAGGAGTTCCCTGTACATTGAACATGTCTTAAGTATACAGGTGATTTACAATCACAAAATATACATGGTTAAGCTAAGGTGGATGTATATGTGTATCCATATCTTGAAGATGAGCTAGATTTTTAAGGGTCATCTCTTATTTCAGAGCATAACTGAGGATATCGCCTACCTTTTAACATCACATCTGCCTAGAACACATCTGCCTAACTTTTATTCCATGTTCCAACTTTGATCTGGTCACTGCTGAACCTAAGCAGATCCTGGCTAGTTGGGGTGACTGCACTGCAGGATTGTGGATTAGCATTGGTGGAAAAGATTGCATACATGTAAAGCTCTGAAATTCTTGAGAAGTATTTGATGGGAAGAAGCTTGGGGGGGGGTCTTCACATATGTAGAATTCTTTATTATCTGCAAGGTTTTTTGGTGGGATGGAAGTCTTCTTTTGTTTGTGGTAGAAGGCTGTTCTTCATTTTTGTTCAAATGAGAAAGGAAGGGTTGGAGAAAGACCTGGAATCAATGGGTGCATGTAGTCTCTCTTTCCTTGACAATGCACACAGGCACTGACTTAGAATTTATTTTATGCGCCAAGAGCATGCGCATGAAGGAACACAGTACCGTTCAGCTGCCTAGCTTCTCTGTAGTACTAATGTGAGTGCCAGAACAAGAAAAGCGATCCACTTTTAGTGAGGAAATTGCGCTCTGGAGGCTTGTCTGAATTAGGAAAACATATGAAATGTTGTATATTTTATCTCTCTGCACACTTTGACCTCTTCCTTGGGTGTTGCCGTTCCTCCCACCACCCCCAATCTTCACCAGCTGCTTCAAGTTAGATGAAGGCCACATTGGGGAAAATGTCAAAATGTGCTTCAGAGTAGCTGACTGGGGCATTTTCCATGTGTGGAACAACTGAGCTCAGAAGCATGCATCCAGCCAGCCATAAAATATACTTAGAAGATTTATAGGCAATTTTTTCAAGTCTTAAGACAATGAAGGCTTCAAGGGTGTTATCTCAGTATGCTTAAATGCCTCTGCTAGCTAAGTTTTTAAGTGGTGAGAAATGTAGTCTAGCAGCTAAAATAAGTGTTCAGGGGGGTGGCCTGACATTTGTCACTGGTCACTCTCATGTAAGTGGGATGGGGTGGACCATAATCCAACTTCTATTGTCTCCCCAGATGCTTCTTTCTCCATCTCTCCCTTCTAGCCTTAATGGCCTGTGAGACGTATCACATAGATAGGACAAAAGCAGGAGACAGACAGGTAAGTGCAGAGCTCAGCTTTGCTGTATCTGTAATCTGAACAGACTAGGCTGCTAGGACAGCTTGCAAGATCACAGTGTTAATGAAACAACTGCACCAGGAAATGAGTTGGGATCCAAAGCACACATCTTAGCAAGGGATGGTATGACCCCCCCCTCCAGCTCACTTGCATAATTAAACAACTGGCTGCATTTTGAACTACATACTTAACATTTCTGCACAGTTTTGGTAACCTAGTGGTTACCATAGAATTTACAATAGTGCCCGGATCATCATATTCTAGGAGTGACCATAACTAAAGTACCACCCTAAGTAGGTATGAGGCACTTTTGTCCACGATGACCACCATCTGAGGATCCCAGAAGCGTCTTGCCCTAGGGTAGGTGTGGGGAACCATTGGCCCTGTAGATGTTGCTGAATGACAGCCCCACCATGGGCACCATTGACCATGCTTGCTAAGGCTGATGGGAGTTGTAGTTCAGTGACACCTGGAGGGTCAAAGGTTCCCCTCTCCTGCTCTGGGGCCTAGGCAAGTGGCTCATTGTGCGGGAAATGTGCTTCATAAGGCATATATTCTGATATTGGCATAACTTTCCTCAACCTGGAAACCCATACTCTTTAGTGTGCAATTAGGATAAACATTGCAAATTTCCATACAATATATTTTAACTGTGCACTTTATTCTGGATGTAAGGGAGAGTCGTGGTCAAGCGTACATCCAACGGCCAGAACTTCCTTGTATTTGGTGTTCCTTAAAATAGGGCTGGTGCTGCTTTACATCCTGGAATAGCTCCAGCTTCTGAACAGATCCAAGTTCCCTGAATCCTATAATTAGAGTACAGATTCATCTGAGCAATTCTATCTGGTCACACAAGATAATATCCAGACTTATGAAATGATTGTGAATCTGGAGAGGAAGGCTGAGTTTGTCGCTGCTGCTTAATTTTGAAAATCACATTTCACAGCTGTAGATTTAGTGTTTTCTGTTAAGCAGAAAGTTGTACCACAGATGTGAAGGGAAAGCAGTGGAAACTGAGGCTTATGAGCTCCTATTTCACCTGACTTCTGGCAACACCTGTGGTCTTTGGCCCAGCACCTGCCCCTTCGTCATGTCAACTAGAGTCAGCTGTCTAAACTAGGATATTGGCCAGGCAAAATCAAATGGGGAACATTAAGCAGGAGCAAGTGGATGGGTGGGGATCTTGTGATATAACAGCTCTAACCTTGAAACGGAACCCAAGAGAAGAACTGGTAAAAGGTTTGCTGGCTGCTGAATTTCTGTTCGTATATTGCAGGGCAGATTAGGTTTCATGAATCCAGCATGATTGCAGGCAAAGCCAGAGGAAACTGAGCCGGCCCTGTAGTCTGGCAAGGCTCATTGGGGCCCACTTAAAAGTAGCTTATGGTAGTCTTCTCCAGGAGGAAGTGGGGTTTTCCCTGCTTGGGGTTGAGGAACAGAGAGCTTATCTGCTTCATTTGATTCCTGTGAAGGAAACTCTTGTGCGGCAGAGCTCTTCTGTAAACAGCACCTGCCTGTTCAGGGAGAGAGGATACTACAGGTTAATACAGAAACACTGCATTGTGTAAACTGATCCTTCTTTGAATAAGCTGCTGCCACTGCCCTGACAGCGATTCCTGTTACTGGGATGGTGAAGAATTTGCTGCCACAGTCATGGGTGTGAGTTCTTACCAGGAAGCTACAGAGGGCTTTCATTGCACACTGCTTTCCATGGCAATGTGTTCACAGGGGCAATAGGGGCATGTGGCTTGGAACCCTTTTGCAATGCAAGAACCTGATATAAGTATGTGCTAGTATGCTGCGCCAATTAGCTCAAAGCAGTGATGGCCAAACTTGGCCCTCCAGCTGTTTTGGGACTACAGCTCCCATCATCCCTAGCTAACAGGACCAGTGGTCAGGGGTGATGGGAATTGTAGTCCCAAAACTGCTGGAGGGCCAGGTTTGGCCATCACCACTGGCTTAAAGTGTGGTGCCAGTCCCACAAATCCTTGCTTTAAAGGGCCTGATCTGGTCTAGTATATCTTTTACCAGTTGTGACTCTTACACACTAGCATAGTTTTACAGTTTGCCCATCTACCTGAAGATATCAGGTACTTTAACGTAAGGGCATATGGCGTGAAAATGGCTACAAAACTTAGAGGCTAGCTCGTAAGATGGCAAAACTTACTACGTTATCATGGAGGGTGGATATAGATAGATGTCGTTACTGCAGTGTTTCTACTTATAACATTTTTCCAGCTGCTGACAGAAATTGAAACTAACATAAGCGAAATACCAGGTCCAGTTTCATTTCTAATTTCTTCTCTACGCCAGTTTCAATTTCTGTGTTGTTTCCATTTCTGACAACATGCTCAGCCCCAGAAGTTGCACTTTCTGTATGTCATAAGAGTTGCTAGCCAGCAAAGTTGACTTTAAGGTTTACTTGAATTGTTCAGAGCAGTTTGATGAAAACTTTGTAGATGCCACAGGGATAGAGCAATTCCAGGTATAAAATCAGTCCCAACTGATTTTACAGTCTTTTATAGCGCATGAATGGGCACAGATCTGCTAGAAGGTAATATCCTTTCTCCAACTTATAATATCTATCCAACATCAAATGCTCTCCTGCAGGAAAGTGGTTTGTGAAGCAGCAGCAGCACCCTGCAAGACTGATCCTTCCACTGTTGAGTGGGGACAAGGATCCTGTGGGGCAGGGCATCTGGCAGGGAGGAGAGTCGTGTCTTGGGCCTGCCTTCTGCCAGAAAGATGCCAGTGCCTGTCTGGTAAGACTTGGCCTTTTTCACACATTGCTTGCTCCTCCTCCTTCCTGCCCAATGCCTGACTCCCTAGCAGCCTCCTGTTGCTCAAGGCCAATCCAATTTGACTTCCAGTGATAACGTGTCTGGGTACTATAGCCTGGTGATATATCAGTAAATTGTCTGAAACCTGTATGGCATGGGTAGGCAAACTAAGGCCCGAGGGCTGGATCTGGCCCAGTCGCCTTCTAAATCTGGCCCACTGATGCTCTGGGAATCAACATATTTTTACATGAGTAGAATGTGTCATTTTATTTAAAATGCATCTTTGGGTTATTTGTGGGGCCTGCCTGGTGTTTTTACATGAGTAAGGTAAAGGGACTCCAGACCATTAGGTCCAGTTGTAGCCGACTCGGGTTGCGGCGCTCATCTCGCTTTATTGGCCGAGGGAGCTGGAATACAGCTTCTGGATCTTGTGGCTAGCATGACTAAGCCACTCATGGCGAACTAGAGCAGCACATGAAGAATTTGTCAAGAATGTATAACTTGCTGTTGAAATGGAATACTCAAGATGAAATGGTGAAATCTGCTATGATTAAATGGGCACAAGATGTTGGACATAATATTATGATGGCTGACTGGGAACAGTTATGGACCACTGGTATGAAGTTTACGGCAGGTAATGCCTTAAAAGAGAATTTAATGAAAATGATTTACAGGTGGTACATAACACCAGTCAAGCTCGCAAAAATTTACCATTTGCCAGATAATAAATGTTTGAAATGTAAAGAGACTGAAAGTACATTCTTTCACCTTTGGTGGACATGCCCAAAGATTAAGGCATTCTGGGAGATGATCTATAATGAAATGAAAAAGGTATTTAAATATACCTTTCTAAAGAAACCAGAGGCCTTTCTCCTGGGCATGGTAGGCCAATTGGTGCCAAAGAAGGGTAGAATTTTTTTCATGTATGCCACCACAGCAGCAAGAATACTTAGAATCATAGAATCATAGAATCATAGAGTTGGAAGAGACCACAAGGGCCATCGAGTCCAACCCCCTGCCAAGCAGGAAACTTATCGCAAAGCACTGGAAGACACAAGATCTACCTACCAGGGAAGAATGGCAGATGAAGCTGATGAATTACATGGAACTGGCGGAAATGACTGGCAGAATCCAAGACCAGGGAGAAGAGTCGGTGGAAGAAGCTTGGAAAAAAATTAAAGTATATATACAGAAATATTGTAAATTAATGAATGTTAGAAGGATGCTGGAAAGAAGTTATATGGCTTTAGCAGAAATGTTATAAAGAATTAAATATGAATAGATTGACTATGGGTAAAGGTGTAAACTTAAGGTTTAATTGCGTTAAGATAAATTATGGAACTAAATTTGAGAAAGAGGAAAAGGACTTGCTGGAACAATTAATTGAACTAGAATACAAAAAAGGAGGTGTGAGGAAGTCGAGGAAATAAGCAAATGAAAGATAAGGATATGAAAATGCGGGGTCTCTTTTTGTTTTTTTGTTTTTGTTTTCCCCCCCTTCTATATTTTTTTAAAGGTTGGTGTTTTTAAATGTTTCCGTTTCTTTTTTCTTTTTTAATGTTTTGATGTACTGTTGATGTTTTGTTTTATGGTATTTTCTTTTGTTTTTGAGGTTTTGTAACTGTTCATTGCGTGTATTTTTTTTTCTTTTCTATTTGTAATACTTAAACTCTAATAAATATCTTTTTTTTAAAAAAAGAACTAGAGCAGCACATGGAAACACCGTTTTCCTTCCCGCCGGAGCGGTACCTATTTATCTACTTGCACTTTGACATGCTTTCAAACCGTTAGGTTGGCAGGAGCAGGGACTGAGCAACGGGAGCTCACCCCGTCATGGGGATTTGAACCGCCGACCTTCTGATCGGCAAGCCCTAGGCTCTGTGGTTTAACCCACAGTGCCACCCACGTCCCTTTACATGAGTAGAATGTGTGCTTTTATTTAAAATGCATCTCTGGATTATTTGTGGGGCATAGGAATTCATTCATCCCCCCCCTTCAAAATATAGTCTTGCCCCCCACAAGGTCTGAGGGACAATGGGCTGCTGAAAAAGTTTGCTGACTCCTGCTGTATGGCATTCAGATCACAATACCGGTTTCAGACATTTTGAGCTGGCAATACATTGTGGTGGCCAGGGAGCCATGATGTATTCCCAGTTCAAATTGCCTGTAGACAGCAGAGGTGGAGGCAGGGAAGCAGATGGAGCCTGCCTGCGCCTTTGAGGAAGCCCCCTGACCCTCCAGCTCCAGCTCACCTGAGCCGGAGCGGCTCCACTCAGCTGAGGGGAGAAAGAAGCAGCCGAGATACATTCCAGGCATTGTGATATATCATCATATTGTGGCATTTAGCTGCTGCTATATCACGACGTTGAAAACCAGATATTGCCCAGCCCTGGTGTGTAGCCAACCTGTCCAAGGCCCTCCAAATATGCCCACTTTGGCTTAGGCCTCGACCCAAGCCAGTGCACACCCCTAATATATGTTTGTTAAAAGAGCATAGCACTTATTCTGTCTGGCAAAGTATGCTCAGGTCCAGAAAAGGTCCAGTTTTTAAGGTACTCCAGCATGACTTTATGCTGCAATGCAGCTATCCTCTTGCCATTTGATTCTGCTGATTTGTACAAATAATCTTTATGCTAGAGCCAGACTTTCTGCAGCATGGACTGTTTGATCCTGTGTAGAGGTACAAGAATAAACAAAATGTGTGGGTGTTGCTTCATAGAGATTAGAAGAAATAAACATGATACTTAGGTTTTGCCATATAGATATGCTCTGTTTAGGAGAAGCACTATCTCAGACTGTACAATTGTGAACAATTTATTTCAAAGCCACACTCCCTTATGTGCTTATATATGTGTCTTCTGTTGTTTCATTCATGTGCTTTTGTTTGTTTGGTGAAGTTTGTTTGCTAAGTCATTGGAGGAAAGGCTCCTGTGTAAACTACAGATTGGACGAGATATGTAAGTTAATGGAGGTCTGTTTTCATACTGTATTCTCTAGGGTGTGGCGTGTGATTGTCAGCGGTGTTTTAGCAGGTGATGGTGGGTGCGTCAAGGTCTGCTGGCAATTGACTGATGCAATAATTGGGCGCACTATTGGCGCTTACATTCATTGAGCGTGCAGACAATTGGTGGCTTCGTCGATGTGCGTGCGATTGGCTGTGGCGGTCTGGCGGTCTTGCAATTCCTCCCCCCCAAAAGCCCAAGAAGTCTGGGTAACCCCCCCCCCGAAAAAGCTCAGCAACTGTGGGCAATCCCCCCCAAAAAAGCTCAACAACTCTGGGCAATCTCCCCCCATTTTCTCATTTTTGAGTCTCCAAAAAGAGGGAGCGTCTTACAAAAAGAGAGGGCATGTTACACATGGAAAAATGTGGTACATATACATGTGTGCCACTTGAGGAACCAGGCACCAGCCTCACTATGGAGCAGAAGACATCTGAATGCTTTGGGACCTGTAGGGGAAACAGTTGGGAGATCCATGTGGGCAAAAAGAATCTAATCCAGGGGTCGGCAAACTACGGGCCCCGGGCTGGATCAGGCCCACCAGGGTTCTAAATCCAGCCCGCCCAGCCATTTAAGAACCCACTGCAAAGCTGAGACTCCTGGCAATGGGGACGGGAGGAAGAGGCCGAGCGGCAGAGGCTCTGCCACTCAAACGCTGTGCCGCGCTGATGTAAAGCAGGTGTGGTGTTTGATTGGCAGAGACCGCGCCATGCTAAGGTAAACCAGACGCGGTGTTTGATTGGCAGAGCCGCCGCCGCCCTGGTGCTCCTGTGGCTGCTGCCACTCTGCATCCCCATGAGGGGGGGCGGCAGTGGCATTCCTGGAGGAGGACAGCTGGCCCAGGCTAGGGCTTGGCGGGGCCACCACCACTGCACTCCCATTGGCGGCCGACGTGATGGTGGAGGGCGATGAAGCTGGCAGTGAAGTAGCCCAGGTGGCGACCTTCACCTCCGGGGAGCAGGAGGGCAAAGGGGCGGAAACACCCGCATGGGGCGGCAGCTGCAGGTGAGGCACCAGCTTGTCCTTGTCTCCGACTCCATGCTCCTTGAAGAGGTGTACCAGGCAGTGTGTGCTGCTCTCGGCCAGCTGGATACATGGGCATCCTTTTGTTTAAAAAAACAACTGTGTGGGACTGAGCTGTAGCCTGATAGCACCTCAGTTACATTTATGCCGCACCCACTAACTTGCAATTGCTTGCAAGGTGACTAAATCAGAGCTAGTTGTTTGAAATTCTCACCTTTGCCTTTGTTTTGTTTGTTTGGCCAGGGTTTGAGAGGATATCTATATGCCCAACACAGACCTTTTGAGCTCGACCTCCCTCCCTGAACCTAACTATATCTTCTGCCCACCACACCATCTGTTCTGGGGGTGAATGTGCAGAGATCCTCGCACATCGTCAGGTGTGTGCCATGATAATGGAAGGAATCTTGCCAAAGCATAGAGAAGGTGGTGGCCGCAGTGTTGTGCCACAGCTGATAGGCTCCTGCGGAGGGAGACAGATCCGGCGGCTGCAGGATCCTGGAATTTGGAGGAGGGTACAGTGTCTAGCATAAGGGCTTTCTCTCCTTTTGCGGGGTGCCAGTGCAGCACATGGGTTTACACTTGGCACCCTTGAGGTCTTTCCTTGGTGGCCTCTGAACCCACCCACACACTGGTCCCTTGGTCATAAGGATGGTAGCCATTTTCTCCCTTGAAAAGTATATAGAGCTGAAGGAGGGGTTTAGAAGACGGGTGGTCTTTCCCGCTTCCTCTTTTTGCCCTATGTGTTTTTCAAAGCTCAGATTAATTCTAAAGGATCTGACTTTTAAAAAAACAAACTCGGATCACTTGGGAAAGCAACATTTGCTTGCACACACTTTCTCTCTGTGTGTGTCTTTCTGTTGTGTGGGGCTGATCCAGGGGAGGAGGGGGTTGAGCACCCACAACACTTGTTCAAAAATCCAGATGTGCCCAGAGTCCTAAAAATGTTGATGATCCCTGGCTTACTTGAAAGCACCTGCTCATAGAAGGCTAGTCTTTTTTGTTCACTTACGTCAGCACGTTGTTTATTTTGTGACAAGAATTCTGCCATGAAGGTGCCAAAAGGCTTTTGTATATAATTCCACGTTGCTTCCTTCATTCAACAGGAAGAAACTGAATGGCTCCTGGCTGTAGAGGATAACGATTGCATCTATTTCTTTTTAATCCTCACTTAATCCTCTTGTTAATATATTTGCATGTGTGCGGGCTGTTTCTCAAGTTGCAGGTATACTGTCCTAAAGGTGCTCGAAAAAGCAATGGATGCTTGAGTATAAAGGACCCGTCTCAAATTGTAGAGCCTCTAAATTCCAGTATGGCTTCTTCCCATCGAGCAGTTCCTCTGTATGACGTAGGGCTGGGCAATATATCAATATATCGTCCAAAATCTGTCTGAAGTCCATATCGTGAGATTGGTTTCATAATTTTTGACCTGGCAATATAGTGCAAATCATTGTCTGTGTGTGAGCTATGCCAGAATCACAATGTGGGGGAAACAGTGAAGCCAGTCAATGCGTCTCTCGTTTCCTGCAGCCCCTGTTCACTCTGCCAGCTCAGCTCTCCCCTGCTTCATGCAGAGGGCAGCAAATCAAAAGAGCAGGTGCCGATTATGATGCAGAAAAAACTGTGAAGCCAGCCAGTGTCTCTACATAGTTCCACCCTTATTTCAGACATCATGATATACAGTGGTACCTTGGGTTACATCCGCTTCAGGTTACAGACTTCGCTAACCCAGAAATATTATCTCGGGTTAAGAACTTTGCTTCAGGATGAGAACAGAAATCGTGCTCCAGCAGCGCAGCGGCAGCAGGAGGCCCCATTAGCTAAAGTGGTGCTTCAGGTTAAGAACAGTTTCAGGTTAAGAATGGACCTCCAGAACGAATTAAGCACCGTATTTTTCGTCCCATAGGACGCTCCGTCCCATAGGACGCACCTAGTTTTTTTTTTGGGGGGGGAATAAAGGGAAAGATTTTTCCTTTATTTCCCCCCCCAAAGCAGGTCAGGGAAACCGAACCAGGTCGAGGAACAGCGGGATGGCGGCGCTGCGCCTCCCTGCTGTCCCCGAGCTTGTGGGGCTGGCCCATGTCTGCCCGGCGCGAGGGGCGCTCTGCATCAGGGAGTCCCTCGCGCCGGACGGCAGGCTGCTATCCGCAGCGTGGGGAGCCTTGCCGGGAACTCCTGCAAGGCTCCCCACGCTGCGGATGTCTTCCTGAAGCCTGGAGAGCGAGAGGGGTCGGTGCGCACCGACCCCTCTCACTCTCCAAGCTTCAGCAAAAGCCTACATTCGCCCCATAGGACGCACCCAGATTTCCCCTTCATTTTTTTGGGGGGGGGGAAGTGCGTCCTATAGGGCGAAAAATACGGTACTTAACCGGAGGCACCACTGTATTGGTATATTGTGATGTTTGGCTGATGATATATCATGATGTTGAAAACCAGATATCGCCCAGCCTAGTATGAGGTATGCTGCTCAAAGATTGTAGTCAGGTGGTTCTTGATTGGCTCAATAATACTGACAAATCTTGCTACGGTATAGGAGGCTAACACGTTGTGGTGACCATCCCTGTTGCCAGTTAAAATGGGCAATCCTATTTCTTCCCAGTGTAGGTCACCTTTCCACACACATCATAGCGTGCTGTTGAACTTTTGGAGTCCTGCTCTTTCTTCTTCTTTTGTGTTTGTACACAAGCCACAGTTGCTGAGGTTGCATGTACAGTGGTACCTCGGGTTAAGTACTTAATTCGTTTCGGAGGTCCATTCTTAACCTGAAACTGTTCTTAACCTGAAGCACCACTTTAGCTAATGGGGCCTCCTGCTGCCGCCGCGCCGCTGGAGCATGATTTCTGTTCTTATCCTGAAGCACTATTTCTAGGTTAGCGGAGTCTGTAACCTGAGGCGTATGTAACCTGAAGCGTGTGTAACCTGAGGTACCACTGTAACCCTAAACTGGTCAAACATGAGCAGGAAGGACCTGCTGCAAGGCTTGCCACCTTGCATTTATATGTTGATAGGTGGTTGGTAGTTAACCCATTCATATAATTAATGTTGTGAGTGAGATTCTGAATGACAATTCTGATCTGTGTCTTCGTTTGATTTGTGGAGACAGAAAATTATCTCTCCGCACCACTTTGCCTTCTGCATGGCAGCACAAATGGGAGAAAATGCCAGAGTATTAGAGGAAGGGTTTGGTAGTAAATGCTGGAAACACGATGGCTTGTGGTAAAGTTTGGAGGCTGGAAGTAAGTGCAGGTGAAGCTCTGGCTTCTTGTTGCCTTTGACTGCAATGCAAAGAGTTTGTTGGAGGCTGCTGGTGAATGAAACTGCGAAGGCCTAGGCAATTACATAGTCATTTACGTCAAGAGAGGACATGCTTCAGACTTGTAGGTTCTGCTGTTTGTTTGTTTTTTACTAGCACCCTGAGATCTACCGACCAGAGCCAGGTGCAAAAGACATACACTTGTAATTAAAGAATGCTGAGCCCAGGAATTAGTTTTAATTAGCCAAACTTCAACTGAGCTCACTGTTTGTCCTCACAAAACCACTCCTGGTTAACTCTCCTCCCTCAATCCCAGGTATCTTTCATTTTCAGCAGTCTAATTTGGGAGTGGGGACTTTCTTTGTTGTTGCCATAATCAAGAGTCAGAAATTATTGCTGATCTACCAGTACTTCATGCAGATCTCTACCAGTAGATCCCACTTTCTGAGTACAGTGGTACCTCGGGTTACAGACACTTCATGTTACAGACGCTTCATGTTACAGACGCTTCAGGTTACAAATAGTACCTTGAGTTAAGAACTTTGCTTCAGGATGAGAACAGAAATCGTACTCTGGCGGTGCGGCGGCAGCAGGAGGCCCTATTAGCTAAAGTGGTACCTCAGGCTAAGAACAGTTTCAGGTGAAGAATGGACCTC
Source organism: Podarcis vaucheri (assembly GCF_965113315.1). NCBI lineage: Eukaryota > Metazoa > Chordata > Lepidosauria > Squamata > Lacertidae > Podarcis > Podarcis vaucheri. The sequence goes on along the minus strand of NC_138767.1, from coordinate 52,203,450 downwards.
CAGAACAAATTAAGTTCTTAACCCGAGGTACCACTGTACCTCCACTTTCCATTGTTGACGCAACAATTATATTGATTGGGTTTTAATTCCTGATGTATGATTTGCATACTCTATAATCAAAATAAATGTCTACTGAAAAAAGTTTAAGAATATTCTGTCTGTCAGAGAGAAAGATCTTCCTTCTCTTAGGCAAATGAAGCAGTTAATTTCTCAGTGTTCCGTACCTGCACAATGATCTTTCCCCTCTTTGTTATTTTCCTCCCCACAATTTCAAATGATGTTTGATGGATTTTTTGTAGCAGCGGTGGTACTAATTTCTTGTGGAAATCAAGCCCCTCCAGAAGCCAACAGGATTTGGTCATAGAGAACAGTTATATCTATATATAGGGAAATGTTTTAATAATTGCTTAAGTTCCATCTTTGAGTAAGCAAAGAAAGCACATTTGATTTCTTCTCTCAAGGCTTTTCTGGCTCTTGCAATCCTACCTGCCTGAATCCCACCTGTATTTGTTGATCAGGGCTGAATTCACTTCTATATTTAGCCATGATCTCTCCAGTACAGCATACCATCCTGCTTTCTTACAGTATGACTTACTACCCATTTAGAGGCAGAACACATTCCTAATTCATGAAATATATGATGTCTAAAATTACATTGGCTTCATTTTACTGACATATTACATTGCAGGTTCATCATTTATTCTATGGTATTACTTGCTCATCAGTCACTGTTACAGAATATGATATTGAATCTATGATTGCAGCCTTCCATAAAGTATAAAGCAAATAAAAATAGATGAGTGTATTTCATCCAAAGTGTAAAGTGCACAACAACCTGATACTCCATGTTTACTGAGAAGTGAGTCCCATTGACTCATGCAGAGTTCTCAAATTAAGAGTGCATAGGATTACATGCTTGCTCAGAAATCCCCCTGAATTTAAAGCGACTCACAGCACGATCCAAGACATGTTTACTCAGAAGACTCATTACGCCCAGGTAATGTAATGCCCCAATCCTATACATGTGGCCATTGAATATGACGGGCTTTGTTTTGAGTAGTCATGCAGAGGATTACAGGCAAAGTGTCATCAACTTCTGTTGGGAAAAGTTTAGCAGATGCTTAAGTCTTTCAGTAAAACTTGTGAGACTCAAGAGGTACAGTGGTACCTTGGGTTAAGAACTCAATTTGTTCCGGAGGTCCATTTTTAACCTGAAACTGTTCTTAACCCGAGGTACCACTTGAGCTAATGGGGCTTCCCGCTGCCGCCACTGCACAGTTTCTGTTCTTATCCTGAAGCAAAGTTCTTAACCCAAGGTATTATTTCTGGGTTAGCGGAGTCTGTAACCTGAAGCGCCTGTAACCTGAGGTACCACTGTACTTCATTTTTAAACTTCAGCGTAGGTACATGGTGTTGCAGTGAAAATCATCTCCAATGAACTGTTATGAAATACAATATAGCGTAGAACAATTGCTTGTAAGATAAATTGTCAGAAAGGTCTTATCAAGAATGCCCTCCAAAGAAGTAAAGTGTGATTAAAGCCTTCCAATGCAGTCCTAGAGACTGGTTCTCTTGAGGTGAGCAAAGTGGGAAGTCATGCATTGCTGACCATCTTGGGCCTGCGCTGTAGGCAGAGCCTTTGTTCCCAAGTTTCATGTTGAATATTACCGTAAAGTTTATAGATAGATATTTTTTACATTAACATTATAGTTAATTTCACTTCTGTGTATAATGTAAAGTAGTGGTGGGAATCAAGATCTGGTGAGTGGGCTGGATCCTGAGCTCTGAAGGCAGCCCTGTTTAGGGAAGTTTTTAATGCCTGATGTTCTATCGCTTTATTATTATTATTATTATTATTATTATTATTATTATTATTATTATTATCATCATCATCATCATCATCACCAGCATCATCATTAATTCTGTTGGATAATAAGAATAATACTAACAATTATTATTATAATGTGACTCAACTGCAAAGGAAGAAATTGAGAGTTCACTCTTAAGTTTGCTCCTAATTCTTCCCTTTGACTACGTCTTGACGTTCAAAGTGCAGCTTGAACTTTTCATATATGTCATAGGAAAAAGGAGGGGGTGTGTGTCTTGCTGAAAACAACATGGCAGCCCAACCCGTGAGACCTAATAAGGTCCACGCACCAGAGTTTCCCTGCTACTGATGTAAAGGAAGCACACCTGGCTTGTCAAATAATTGAGCTGTGCTTTCTCTTCTTGCAAAGGTAACAATGCCAGTGGAAAGAATGCGAATGCGGCCGTGGCTGGAGGAACAAATAAATTCAAACAAAATACCGGGTTTGAAATGGCTAAACGAGGTAAGGCATGCCTGCGTTTTTAAACATTATTATGGGCCCATGAGGTGATACGAAAACAAGAATGCAAAGGAAAGCACCAGTTAAAGCAAAACCATTGTTTAAACAAAACTAAGGAATGGAATTAAAAACCCATCAAAAGCCAGGTGAAATAAAACATTTTTATAGCCTGCATGAATCTAAGCAAAGGGAGAACCAACCTGATCAATAAAGTAGACAGTTGATACATGGTACATTCATAATGCCACAGAGTGATTTGATGCTAGGGGAATTAGTCCAGCATTAGCATTCATCAAACTCTAATTTGAGTATAACCAAAATTGGAATGAGTGTAACCAAAAACTGTGGTTTGCTGCAGGGTGGATTTGATTTAAATTAAATCAATTTAAATCACTAGTCAGCAAGACTTGATTTAAACCATTATTTTTTTTACAGAAAGACCCATTCTTGCATAAATTTTCATAGCAGTTTTTACAGTTATCAAAAATTACTGACATGGACAGATAATTATGAAATTATTGTGAGGTTTAATAAGTTAACTCATTATATTTGGACAACTTTTCTGCTGTACTTTATTGGAAGGAGAAAATTAATCATAAGTAACAATTTAAACAATTTACTGTATTTAACTAAAACAATTAGGGACGCGGGTGGCGCTGTGAGTTAAACAACAGAGCCTAGGACTTGCTGATCAGAAGGTTGGCGGTTCGAATCCCCGCGACGGGGTGAGCTCCCGTTGCTCGGTCCCTGCTCCTCCCAACCTAGCAGTTCGAAAGTACGTCAAAGTGCAAGTAGATAAATAGGTACCGCTCCGGCGGGAAGGTAAACGGCGTTTCCGTGCGCTGCACTGGTTCGCCAGAAGCAGCTTAGTCATGCTGGCCACATGACCCGGAAGCTGTACGCCGGCTCCCTCAGCCAGTAAAGCGAGATGAGCGCCGCAACCCCAGAGTCGGTCACGACTGGACCTAATGGTCAGGGGTCCCTTTACCTTTTTTACCATGTTTGTTAACTGATGCGTTTAAACAAACTTAGACTGAGTTTTCACATGCATGAAAAACTTATCCTTATAACAAATCCTTATTTCCTGATAAATAGCCTTTGGACGATAATGTAACTTAGATAGAAAATTATCTTTAGAAAGATTTTTCCTCCAAAAGCATTTTATTTTAAAAATCCGATTTAAATTTAAAAAAATCCAATTTAAATAAAAGAAAATATATATATATATTTAATGATTTTTATCCACCCTGGTTAGCTGCACACTGGGAAGTAAATAATTATGGGGCATGTGCAAGTGAAAAGGAGTGAGCCTGTTAGGACAGGGTTCAATGCCATATGACAGACATCTCCAACGTGTCGATTGCGCAATGGATTTTTGTCAATCACGACCCACCACCCTCTCCCATGGCCACCAGGCGCCCTTAGCATACGCTCAGCCGGAGCGACTGAGGCTCTGCTTAGCCAGGCTTGCTCACTGCTGCTGCAACAAGCGCTCTGGCTGGCGCTGGCGCCCCCTCGCAGCTGCCTCAAGCACCCTGCTCTGGCCACCGGCTTTGCCCAACGCCCAGTCAGCTGGCCGGCCTGGAAAGGTGTGAGGCCTGCCTCTGCCCCCTGCAAGCCGCAGCCCCGGGGCAGGAAGGCAAAGACAAGGTGTGCGGGCTCTGCACAGACTGCAGTGCCGCGGAGGGAGCCACAGGAAGGTCTGTGGGAGGGAGAGACAGTGGCTTCCCTCTTCCCTCTCCCCCTTTCCACCGGTTCCCGTGGAAAGAAAACACCCTCTGCCTCCTAGTTCTGTGCGGATGCTGAACTTTCCTCACCTTTCCAGCTCCAACCTAGCTGCATTTACTTGAAAGCAAGCCGCTGCCCCCACTCCCCATGGAGCTCTTCCTCTGGTAAAGGGGGAATGGGACATTTTGGGGCATGTTGGCTTCTCACACGTACCAAGGGCCCTGGGAGGGGGCTGGTGTGGTAATAATTTGTTGTTATCATCATCATCATTTTTTATTTATACCCCGCCCATCTGGCTGGGTTTCCTCAGCCAAATATAATACAGTGGTACCGCGTGTTACATACGTTTCAGGTTACATATGCTTCAGGTTACATACTCCACTAACCCAGAAATAGTACCTCGGGTTAAGAACTTTGCTTCAGGATGAGAACAGAAATCGCGCGGTGGTGGCGTGGCGGCAGTGGGAGGCCCCATTAGCCAAAGTGGTGCTTCAGGTTAAGAACAGTTTCAGGTTAAGAACGGACCTCCGGAACGAATTAAGTAGATAGCCCGAGGTACCACTGTATGTTTTAAGTTGAAGAATGACAATGGGAGAGTGTGGTAGATCACTGTTAGTTTTTGATACTGGATACCAGAACGCAGCCTAATGGAAGTTGGACATGCCTGCCATATGACATGTGAAGCAACCCATACTATTTTGGTTTCTATATTCATGGTTTTCTGGGAAATGTTATAGCCTGCCTTATTCTATGAACTCTGAGCCAGTTTTAGTCATTCTCCAAATGTACATTTCTGTTCCCAGAGGGTCCACACCCTTAAGTAATTCAGGTAATCAAAAGGCTTAGGATAAGAGGCCAGTGAAATTAGAAATGTTTGCCTGAAATCACAGTAATGCACATCCAATAGTACCTCAATTAGTTCACAGCTTTATTTTGAATATTTTGCAGCAGTTAGTAATTTTGCTTAATCTCAGTAAAATCAACAACTTTGACTTTCATTCCATGCAGAACATTATTGAGCCAGAAAACGAGAAAGCAGTGGAAAATAGGTGCTGGTTGTACAAATGCTACCTGTTTTATAAAGTAAGAATGTTTAAGACTTCTATATCTGCAAGTTGATAATTGTGGTTGTTTCCTCCTTTTTTCTGTTCCAGGAAAAAATGATTTTTCAGATTCCCTGGATGCATGCAGCACGCCATGGGTGGGATGTTGAAAAAGATGCTCCTTTATTTAGGAACTGGGCTATTCACACAGGTAAGAGGAGCTCAGGTTTATTGGGGCAGGTTTATTGCGGAGGTTTTATCTCTTCTTTCAGCGTTCTAGTGTTCCATTTTGCTTTTCCACATTTTCACCTTTCCCCAGTGTCCCAGCTGTAGTGCAGTGAGCAGGTGGGGCTCTTGCAGCTACGAGGATATAGCTGCAGCTATTTAATCATCGGGGGGGAAGCAGATCCACACATGCATCCTTTTGCCTCTTCGAAGCTGCCCCCTCCATTCCTGTATATGTGGCAGCGTCATAATGTCTATCAGAGGCCTCTGTGCCTGGCATCTCATTGCTGATTTGATGGGCCAAATGCAGAGAGGTTTGGAGTGTACTTGAGCAAGCGGGGTATAAATAACATTATTATTAATATTACTATTAATATTATAATCATCAACATTATTATTACAGTGGTACCTCGGGTTACATATGCTTCAGGTTACAGACTCCACTATCCCAGAAATAGTGCTTCAGGTTAAGAACTTTGCTTCAGGATGAGAACAGAAATTGTGCTCTGGCGGTGCGGCAGCAGCAGGAGGCCCCATTAGCTAAAGTGGTGCTTCAGGTTAAGAACAGTTTCAGGTTAAGAACGGACCTCCGGAACGTATTAAGTACTTAACCCAAGGTACCACTGTATTTATTAGCATAAGGTGTGTCATACCATGAATCCCGTTTTTCTTTCTTTGTTAGGGAAGTTCCAGCCAGGAGTTGATAAACCAGACCCAAAGACATGGAAGGCAAACTTTCGATGTGCTATGAACTCCTTACCCGATATTGAAGAAGTCAAGGACAAAAGCATAAAGAAAGGAAATAATGCCTTCCGGGTATATCGGATGCTGCCGTTATCTGAGAGGCCTTTAAAGAAAGGTAAATGAGAGGAACATTGCAGATATTCTGGAGATCGAGAGAGCCATGCTGATAGTGGGCTGCTTCCTACATTAGTCAGATTGTCTCCTTTATAGCAGGCACACTTGGTCTTTAACATCCTCGCTAATAATAATAAATTGTGCAACGTCTTCACTTCTGTGCCTCACAAAAAGAGCAAAACGTTAACAAATAAAAACGCTTCTTAATACAAGAGAAATATATATACAAAATAAATACACACTGGGCAAGATTACCTGGTTGGCACAAGACACTGTATATCTGCCTGTCATATGTCAGGTCAGGTAAGATACAGGGATGAGAAGACAAAAGATGTAGCAGTAGCTCCATGGTTTTAGGAGCAACTAGTTTTTCCTTGAATTCCAAATTTAGTGGGGCATCTTGCTCCTCACCCCAGTTGACGGTTTTGCAGGGTAAGCTGCAGGCAGTACTGCTGTCCAAGTTTCCTTAATTTCATTACGGTTTGAATAGGTAGTCTAGGCCATTTCAAGTACCACGTAAATTATAATTATGATCAACATTGAGTCCAGTGACTCCCCAAGTTGGAGTATATTGGGGCTAGGCAGAATTGTCCAGTCTTACCAGGAAATTATTGTAAAACAATAAATGAATCCTTACATTTCTACAGGAAAGAAACCCAAGGAAGACAAAATGAAACAAATTAAGGTAAATATCTCATCATTTCATAGACAAATTATAGGAATAAATGTTTCAGGCAGCGCCTCACCCTTGCAACTCTGTAATGTTTAATTTTTCATTACAAACCATGCATTAACATTTCTTGGAAGGCACCTTGTGAATTTCACACTTTGCTTTTATGTATGAAAAGGACTGGGAAAGGTTGCTGTTTCAGTCTGATCTTGGGAAGCTTAAACAACCATTTGACTTTCATTTAGGCCTACCATCATGGCTGAGAAGGGTGTGTCAGGGACAAAGGGTAGGGAAAGGTTAACGAAGAATAGTCAGGAGATCGCTCTTCTGTATACTCAACAATCTTAACACACTTCCATTTTTTTATTTTATTTTTTCAGCAAGAACCAGAGGAATCGTCGTATGAACTGAGTAATGGAACATGCCAGGGGTTTTCTGATTACTGCTTATCTCCAGCAATAAAAGCTGAAGTCGACAGCACAATAAACATTGTAGGTAAGTCGCCCCAGCACATTCCTTTTCGTATCTGGTAAACTCTTACTGCAGTAACTGTGGCCTTTTATAGTTCAGTTTCACTATATGGTTGGTAACACGGCGGAATTACAGCAACAGGAGTTCGTATTTTGATGTGGCCTAGTAATATTTTGCTTTAGTTGAGAACGCTTAAGAACAAATGTGGACATGAAATTTAATGGTTTATTTAGCTCGAGTGGGTCTCAGTAGTAATCCTTCTCACCAGTGAAAAAACACTACAGAACTTTGACAGCACTTTTCAGCTAAAGTAGGAATCCAGCATCGTAACACCCTAACAAGGTGACGGGGAAGGAGATGAAATAGAAGAATTTTTGTGGCTAGACCGTCATTTTCCATGTTAAACTCAGAAACAGGAAATACTTTTCATCATGAATGAAAGGTCATTTTAATTATAGCATATTTCATATCAAGGGAAGGCTAATTAAAACTGATGCACTTATTTGAATGTTCTGGTATATACATTATGCTGGCCCCAGCAAACCAAGGTTTGCAAATCAGGAATTTGCTCCCCTCTCTTCCTCATAGTCAAACCTTCCATCTGATTCCTAACCAAGTCCCCTCTTAACCATGTCTTCAAACCCTGGTTTCAGATGTTGGTTGAGATGGGACAAGTTTTAAGACTCTACATAGTGTACCAATCTTAGGGCTAGATCTCCAGCCATTGTGAAGTTACAGTCCATAACAGTGCTTTTTGCTTGACTGTAATGTATGCTCTTTATTAATGCAGGCACGGGTAATCATCACAATTCTTTCTTGTTATCATGCAAAGTTGTAGGAGATTCACATTTTGGGTGTGGTTCTGAGGATCATATGATAGTTCCCAATCCACCTGATGTTTGCCAAGTAGTGGAAGTGACAACAGAATGTGATGACCAACCCAGCAGTGTGAGTCAGTTGTATCCACTACAGATCTCCCCAGTCTCCTCCTGTGCAGGTAAGAAACATTGCACTCGCAAAATAACTTGGGGTCTTGGTTTCAGTCAGTGCCATGTTTTAACTTTTGGTAGGTAGGTGCTTTTCTTTTCTATTTTAGAATAGTTGTCAGATTCTTTTAGTGCTTGGGTTCTGCTAAACACAGGTATTATTTCTTCTGAGAAACAAATGACCTAAACCTGCTGTAAAACACAGAAACGGAATAATTATTAAAATTATCCTTTACATATATGTTCAGTAAACCTCACACAGTGTGCAAAAAAAATATGTTTTTAGCGGTTTCTGTTTTTATCTGTAAGCCACCTTGAGTCCCTTTCATGGGGAAAGGCAGGGTATAAACAAGTATATAATAATAATACACAAGTGTGCATGGTGTCACAACCAAGATGATTGCAAATGTGGCTTCTTAGGAAAAGCTCCATTTTGGCTTTCACTTAGAAAAGTGGAGTATACATTTCAGTATGTATGCGTGTCTAAATAAAATTACTTGAGATGTGAGGAATGGGAACCGAAGGGCAAGAGGCTTTCTTACACAGGGTTCAAGAGAACATTGTTTGCCTGAATTGTCTCTGTGCTGCTGCATCTAGGAATTAAAGGCTGATACACATGTACTTGTACATGAAATCCTGTTATGTGACAGAGGAAATTGTGGGATGTGTAAGCTATACCACAGACAAAGGCTTGGTTCTGGGGGACACAGTGAAGCAGGAAACCTAATACACTACCAGTTTGTGTGTGTTTTAAAAAGGCCTTGAGGCTGCATGTTCTAGATAAATATTATCAAGTGAAAGAAGTTTCGTTGCTTCTTGGGTGTGGGTGCCGATAGCGCTGCTTGGAGGTCAGCCAGAAGAATGTGCAAAGACTGATGTATGTTTATGTCTGTAGCTCCAGAGGTGGTTGAGAAGGGGCTGTTGACCATGCAGCAGGCCGCGTTCTAGCAGTGTCCCCCAAATAGAAAGTTTTGCATCCTCTTTACCAACTTCTGATTCTAGTATAATCTAGTCCTAGTAAAGTGACTTTTTTTGTCTGGCACTGTTGTGGCATTTCAGTGGCATAGCTGCCTCACACTGAGTCAGACCATCAACCTCAGTCTTAGCCAATCTAATTGGCTGCAAGTGTCCAGGGTATCTGGGGGGGGGGGGGGGTCCTCTCCCTGCCCAAACTAGAGATACAAGGGATTGAACATTGGGGCATCTGATGCTCCCAGCCCTTCCCCACATGGAGTCGCTGGTTCTGGAGAAACCTCATAATGCTGGCATGGAATCCATGATTGAATAAGAAGAAACATCCTGTCACATGTTCTCAGTATGCATATTTTTATCCACAGAAAGTGAGACAACAGACAGCATACCGAGTGACGAAGAAAGTGCACAGGTAAGCAAAGGAACAGAATATATTTCATAAGTCTTTTGTTCCTTTTCCCGCCCCCTTCCCTAATATGCTTCAGTCCATTTCTTCTGTGAATTGAAGGTAGAGGTGTTCGTTTGCTGGTTTAGGAATTTCTGCCCCTCCTTCCATCTACAAAGGCCCTGGAGGCAGCCCACAACAGAATAAAAATATACAATAAAATTAAAGCCATATCCATAAGATTAAAACACTGGTGTGGCATTAGCATAGCAGAGAGAAACCCAACCATTAAAATAACCCAAATGCCTGGCCAAAAATAAAAATAAAAGTATTCAGCATTCACCTAAAGACTGAAATGGTGGGAGCCAACTAGGCCTCTTAAGGGGGAGGGAGTTCCACAGACTGCTATCCCAGAACCTACTTCAGAGCAGGGCCACTGAAATAACTGAGATGGTTTTGGGGTGTAAAATTTAAGGATTTTAACTTAAGAGCCATTCGCTTTCTACTCAAAAGCCCCCAGGGATGTATGCTGCTAGCAGAGGCAACCATGCCATGTTGCTCACCCACGTGGTAAATAAATAAACGCTCTGTTTCAGCCAATGGCTATAACCACTTTGCTTCAGCTTACAATGCTGAACCGCCAAAGCAGTACTAAAAATACAGCCATGACAAGGCGTTTTCATATTTCGGCCCTAGCACAGCAGACGGTATTTCTACACGCAAAGTCCCTGGGGGACTTTGCTTTGCAGCTGCTCCTTCTCCATGAGGGAAGTGGAATCTCAAAGTTAGCACAACTCCTCTGGAGTGCCAGCCGCACACAAGCAGTTCTCAGTAGCAACCCTGTTGCTGCAGAAACCTTAGAATTACTCCAAAGGCAGCATTTTTCAAGCATTCTAGCTCAGCTGGGCTTGCAAATTGGGCTGAGTTGTGGTAGAAGTTGATACAATCAGTTCAAGGTGCCTTGGTATCAATGCAAAGAGTGTGCCCTTGCATTGATCTCCGGGTGCCAGCATTGCTGGATCAGGGCCTCTCTAGCACCCACACGACACAGTTGTGCTGCACAACTGCTGTGCCATGTCATCAGAGGCCAAAGCTTCCTTACGTAGTGTTCTGGGGTGCTTTTTTTGACCCAGAACAGCCATTGGGGCTGGTGTGTATCTGCACCAGGCGTAGCTAATTATCATTGAAAACTGCATGTCTTTTTGCTTACCTTCACACTTCAGGAGTCATGGTGTTTGCAAGTTAATGCACTGCTGCAGCAATCTGTAATAGGACACTTTTTTCTCCTTCAAAATGAGCAGTGAAGTCTTTCAGTTGGGTACTGCTACAAACAAGCAACTGTGCATAACATTTTCCGACTATGAAAGCTAGTTGCAGCTTGCTTGTTTGTCGTATCTGGGTTGCAAGCTGCCACTTTTGGATTTCCTGAGCTCACATGTGGTTGAACACAATGGCAGGAAGTTCTCCTAGCCATGATGGAAAGCTTTCTTACACATGTGGTACCTGCAAATACCAAAAGTATTTCTGTCCAGCCTCACAGTCACTTCTTGTATGAGAGAAAAAGCATTCTTCACTATAGCTTCTGTAGCTGATTTTTGTTGTCAACCCTGCAACAGGGCAGGGTAAGTCGTAAGTGTGTATGTTTATGTATGCTTACAATGTGTACTGCATCAGTGAAACTCTGTAGACTTTCCTCCTTCACCACACAGACGCTGGATGGACAAGGAGAGGGAGTGTACCATTGCACAACCCCTGATATTGGCATGTGCACCAGCTCCCTGACCGCTGTGTAGTCAGTGACAGGTTCGAATGAGGTGCCTAGGCAATCAGGAACCCTGGGCAATTGGGGCTTCCCAGTTGGCATAAAGAAGCTACAAACACACACCCAGACTTTCCCCAGATGTATGAAAGTCAGGATGATAAGACAGTGCATGTGTCAGTGTAGGAGCACTTCTGCCACATGCTAAGTTGGGAGCTGGGGGCCCTTTTATCGCACCTCACTTGGCATGGCCAAGCAAAGGCGCCTAGGGCCAATTGTGCAAGGAAGGGAGTCAGTAAGGCCCAAAACAAACAGGTTGCAATATGGAGCACAGTTGAGGGAGAGGGGAAACTGCCTTGCATTCTAGATCCTCCTGGGGTGAAGAGTCCCTTTCTGTACCCTCAACACTATGACAACAGTCATCCTACAAGTGTGGTTATTGCCTCCTCTACAACAAATGACTTTTCCAATTGCAAGAGGTGTCCTGATTATGCTGTATGTGGGATGGATAAAACCCTCTTGTCTCTTCTCTGCAGGGTCATCTTCACTGGCAAAAGGAAAACGTTGGCGGCAAACAATACTACAGCAACTTGGGGTCCAGGAACTCCCCTTACCCGCTTCCTGGGATGGCTACTTTTGTGACTTCCAACAAGCCTGACCTCCAGGTCACCATTAAGGAAGAAGCCTGTCCCTTGCCTTACAACAGCTCGTGGCCTTTCCCAGAGCTCCCTCTGCAACAAATCGTGTGCTCGGCTTCCACCAGCTACAGCAACAGCAACAGGCCACCGGATCACGAGAACCGGGCCAGCGTCATCAAGAAAACGTCAGACATTACTCAGTCAAGAGTCAAGAGCAGCTAAGCCACATAAACTGGCACATTCTTGGCGGATTCTCTGTTGTGGCTCTGAGGAGCACATCTAATGTACATTCAGCAAACCGAAGAGAGAAGAGCCTTGACAGTGCGGAAGGCGACCGTGTCCAACTCCAGCACTGGAGCATTTTAAACTCAGGACTCCAACCAACAGAATGTAGACGTGAAGCTGGACAGAGGTCCAAGGTTACAGCCCAGGGGCAGGAAACAAGAGGACCAAGAGCCCCTCCCCAAATGAAGTTCCTCCATTTCTTGCAGTTCAGGCCACAATGGAACTGGAAACCTCGGAATGGAAAGAAAAATGTGAACTTGCTTGATTTTTGTTTTTCCCCAGAATCAGTTGTGAATATGTACATAATGCAGTGCTGTACTAGCAATACTGCAGACTGCTTTTGCACCTTATTGAAAAAAAGAAAAAGCACTTGCAAAAAAGGCCTTTCATGATCTTGCTCTTATTAATGGCACACTTAAAGCCCCTTCTTCCCCACCCTCAACTTCGCTCCTTCCCAGGGCTCTTCTGGCTAATGTCGCCTTGGAGTTTGGAAAAAGAATCAAATAGGAAAGTAAAACCTCCTCCTGTACATTTCGCAGGTTGTTTTTAAGAGTGCTTACCTTATACTTGTCTAATCTGCTATGCTTGAAAGCTGTGTGGTACAATAGAAGAAAATCTATTACAGATATATTATGCAAATTCCCAGGTTTTAAAGAGAGAGAGAAATACTCTAATTCTAACCAGAGTAAGCTTTTTTATTTTTTTATACAGTGGGATATTTTATTCAAAGTAAAATTCTAAAGTGAATATTAATTGTTTTACTTTTTTTAATCTTTTCTACAGCAAATTTATAATTTTACAATTCAGTGACTTGGTTGTCAGCAACCATTGCATCTTTGTGGCACATTTTCTTTTTTTCTTTTTATTTCTTTTTTCTTTTCTTTTTTACAATTTGTAAAGGTGAAATAGCTTTTAATGAATTTTATGTAGCAATCAAACTATCCTGTGGATTGATAATAAATATTATATATAAATAAGTTTTTAAATAAACACGTTTTCTTTGGTGTGTGGGATTTAATACAAATATATATAAGATAAAACACTTCCAAAGGGATCGTGTAAAAAAGTTAAGGTGGCAATTATTTTCATGTTCTGAAAACAAAAGATGCCAAAATATATGATGTGTGTTCCATTAATTGAGAGGCGCTTTGGGGCACGTTCCAGGCTATAGCAAGAGGCAGGAGGAATAAATGATAACTTTTGCTGGATTATAGCTGTTGTTTTTTAGATTAGGTTAAGTGAAATTTCTTAGTGCTTCAGGTACATTCAGTGTCAAAAGTTATTTACAGTGCACAGAATGCTTACAAAGAAATCCTGCACACAGACCAGTTTTACTAATTTGAGACAGAAGATTTGCTTGAGACATACTGTTAGAACAAATTGAATGCTAAAGAGCTATAAGGTGCACATCTATAAGGAAACGGGTAGCTCTTGCCTCCAAAAGCCAGCATTGTAGTTTAATTTTGCAGTGAGGCAATAAAAGCTGTAATAATTTCTGCTGGAAATCCTACTGCTTGGGCTTTCTGTTTTGGTATCCCATAACTGGGATACTTCTAAATCTGGCTTTCTTAACCACTTTAGAAATATGGGTGAACAAAGCAGTGCTATTTTTCAAGAAGAAAAGGTGGTGGAACTCACCATGAATGCCTCCTTCATTCTCTTAGAACAGCAATGGTGCCTACCTGAGAGGTGCTGGGACTGAGTTCTGGCAGGTTCCCACCGAAAGAAAAGCCCTGGAACAGAGAATCCCAGTTAGTGTTAACTGTGGATAATATCAATGAAGAGATTCTAGGCAGTGAGTCAAGGCTTGTCCTATATATGTAAAACGTATTTATACTCAAGTACAGAATCTGACTCTCAGGCAATTCTCAAGGTGGCTTATGACAATTAATCATCAGTAACCATGAAACCGGAACGCGGGTGGCGCTGTGGGTTAAACCACAGAGCCTAGGACTTGCCGATCAGAAGGTCGGCGGTTTGAATCTCCGCCACGGGGTGAGCTCCCGTTGCTTGGTCCCTGCTCCTGCCAACCTAGCAGTTTGAAAGCACGTCAAAGTGCAAGTAGATAAATAGGTACCGCTCCGGCGGGAAGGTAAACGGCATTTCCATGCGCTGCTCTGGTTCGCCAGAAGCGGCTTAGTCATGCTGGCCACATGACCCGGAAGCTGTCTGCCGACAAATGCCGGCTCCCTCGGCCTATAGAGTGAGATGAGTGCACAACCCCAGAGTCGATCACAACTGGACCCTAATGGTCAGGGGTACCTTTACCTTTACCTTTAACCATGAAAACAATACATAAATTATTATGAATGTGGCTGCAGTTCTCACACATGACGAAGCAGCCACCTTACTTAAAGGCACTCAGCACAGGGACAGGTTAGACCCACATTCATTTATGGTTTATATAATAAATGAAGCATCCCCTAAAATGTCAGCTGCTTGAGATATATATTCATCTGCGGCATAACCCAAAGTTTTCACACATGAAGCGGAAAGCATTTTTGTGCTACATGATGTTCCCCCTACCCTCCAAAAATAAAACCTATCATCAATCAGAATGCTTATTTGCTTGCAATATCATTTGTTCAATCTTTGCACTTGGACCTGTTGCAGCTGCGATGCTGCTTGTGGCATAAGCAAAACAACAAAGATTGTGAGATCAGCCACTTGGCCCAGATAATTTCTTAGCAACACAGCCAAATTATGCCTAAATCAATCTATGTGCTTGTTACATTTCTGCCCAACCCAAATGAGGACAGAGCAGCAAGGTGCATTAGGCTGATAGCCCAAGGCTATTCAGTGAGCTTCAGAGCCTTAGGGCGAATTCCATCTTTTCTTTTTCTGCTTGGATACAAATCTAAATTGAAATTGTAAAATGTATGTACTGTAATTATATCACAGAGAATTCTCTTTAGTTGAACTATGTCAGTATGGGTAGAAAATATATATTTTGCTTCTATAATGTATTTTTATTTGTTAAAAGTGCATGTACACGCACACACACACACACACACACAACCAGCCATGGCTCTACTGCTTCAGTACTAGTTTATGCACACACAAAAAAGGGCCTTGAGAAAGTGTTCAAGTAGCACACATTTATCCTGTCATTTTGAAACGAACTTAAATGTTGGTAATTTATCACACAGTGAAGTTTCACAGCGCAACTAGGAAACCACAAGTAAAGTGCACACAAGCCTCACGGCTGCTACTGATAATGAAGTTTCCCAAGTATTGTGCACTTTTGTTCATATTTTAGCTGTAATGTCATTGCAGTGCAGCATTTTAACTACCAGTAGTTCCAATCACTTACAATAACAGGTCCGAATGCTTGTACTTTCAGAAAGTTGATACAGCTCCTTCTTTGGCACGGCTGCAATTGCTCTTTTGGTTCAGGATACAACTGCATTTGGAGATTCTTTTATTAGAGTTCTGTACACAGACCTATCTCAGGTCTCGCAGGGATTGTGTGTGCTCCTAGAACAAAAGGATATGGTTTAGTCTTGCTTTATACATCAGGGATTCCCCAACTCCAAAACATAGTAAGAAAACCCCTTAGGGTTTCTGTTGTGAGTGAGCACCAGATTCAGCCAAATTGCAGGCTAAATTGGGCTGATTAGAGGGGATCTGGACTTTGGCTGAGTTGGGTTGGGGCAGCCCTGGATCAGGCTGGGCCATCTGGGGTGATGTGCAGCCATGAGGGACAGGGCATTGGGTGGAAAGGCTACAGTAGTCTGCTTTGCCAGCATATTCCCCACAGAGAATGTGCTGGGGAAGCAAACCTTAGCAGGATGGAATCCTCCACTCATCAGGATTCAATCCTGTGGGCTGCAGGATGCTTTTTTGAAGCTTGCGAAGTAGCACCTAGCAGGACTGAACCCTCTTGCTCTTGGCTGGGAGAGGAGATGCAGCGTTTCTTCCCCCTGACTGTATCTCAGTTGCAGTTGTCAGAACCCTAATTAAAGGCAAAGGGACCCCTGACCATTAGGTCCAGTTGTGGCAGACTCGGGTTGCGGCGCTCATCTCGCTTTATTGGCCAAGGGAGCCGGCATACAGCTTCCGGGTCATGTGGCCAGCAGGACTAAGCCGCTTCTGGCAAACCAGTGCAGCGCACAGAAACGCCAATTACCTTCCCGCCAGAGCGGTACCTATTTATCTACTTGCACTTTGACGTGCTTTCGAACTGCTAGTTTGGCAGGAGCAGGGACCGAGCAATGGGAGCTCAACCCCATCCATGGGGATTTGAACCACAGACCTTCTGATCAGCAAGTCTTAGGCTCTGTGGTTTAAGCACCACCCCACCCCAAATTGTTGGCTGGACCCAGGGCAAGGTGGGTGGTCCCTGGGTCTGCCAGGCTTGCAGAGGGGGTGAAGGGGGCTATGTGCAGCTACAGGTTCTGTACTATGACCTTGCTGCCCTGACACAGCAATACTGATAAGCTCTGAAAGCTCTAGCTTTGTAGCAAATCCCAGCATATGTGAATGAAGAGTCTTGCCCTGAATCAAAGCAATAGTCTACCTACCCCAACAACTGGCTAATATTAGTTGCCAGCAGCACTTCTGTAGGATCTCATGACCACAGATGGATGGACATTTGATGGCTCTGTTCTCCAAGTTTTTAAAGCTGGAGATTACGAGTACTGAAACCAAAAACTTCTTATTTGCAAAGAATATATTCTGAGCCATGCTCTTTTCCCGATAGAATTCTATGCAAATTCAACTAATTATTAGCAGTCATGTAATCATTTTTTAAAAAACAACAACAAGAAGAATACAAAAATTTAGGAGCCAGTGAAATTTTATAGTAGTTGGATAGGAGCAGAGAATGAGTTCATTACTTTTGCAGCAACCTTCATGCCAACACTCAGGCCCAATATTTTTGACACACCAGTGGCTATTAGGCACATTCATTATTTATGCTGTGAATTTAAGTACTTAGGTATTAATTTCAGGTATATGATAATTCTGAGAGTACTCTGAGTTGTACTTAAATAGGCCTTAATTTTAAATAATTGGGACTGCCAAACCCCACGCACTGACTCCATCCTTCAAGCAGCCCTGTTCTGTTCGGACAGAAATTCATCAGCGGAAGCTTTTCCTGAAAATGAGGTGATGGGGGTTGGGAACCTCCAGCCCACTGGACAGCTCCACCCAGGCCCTGATCCTTCACTGGTCCTACTCTGTCTGTGCTCTGTGTCTTTCCAAAAGCTAAACCTCAGAGTGCATTGGTTAGAGTGGCCCTAGGACATTGTTCTGCCAGCACTGCCAGACTTCATGCTAGGGTCTTTTAGTTTTGTTAAGCCCCGATACCACATCACAGGCTTCCTTTCCACTTACCTCCTCTGTTCCAAAGATCTCACCACTGCTACTGAGGCTGGAAACCCAAAGGTGGGAAGGGTGACCTCAAAGGCCTGGAGATAAAGCGCAGCAGGTAGAACAACTTTCCAAAAGTCCAACCACGGGGCATGGTGATTAGATAACTAAGAAGTGAATGGGAAAGTCACAAGAGCAGGATTAGTTAAAACAGAGTTGCCATAATTGAAACAGTAAAAATCCAGACAGAAAAGTGGTGGTGGTGGTTGTTGTTTTGGCCAAAGGTGTGGAGCTGCTTTTAGTTTTAACCAAAGTTGTTGAGCACTGCCGACATGGGTTGCCATGCGTCCGGATTTTCCCAGACATTTTTGTGATTTCTGCCCAGACACTACTTCCGACAGCAGTATTCCAGGGAAATTTTGGACGTGTGACAACCCTAGTTAAAAAGAGTGACAACCCTAGTTTAAAATATACATGTTGTTACATGGATTTGACAGATTTCAAGGCAAACCTTTTGAAAGTACAGTACGTACAGTGCAAACCATTTGTAGCCTATATTCTTAAAGCTGTGTTGGTTTTTTTAAAAAAGTGCTAAGCTGCTACAATGAAATAGCGGCCCAAGAATGACTAATTAAATACATTTCAAAACTCCTTCAAACAGAGCTATGTTTTTATAATCAAAACTCCAGCTCCTCAATAACTGACTTTGACAATGTGTTTGCACTTTCAGTTTACACAACAACCTGCTCGGCTAGTTGCTGCTCCAAGTTCCCATAGTAACCATTCACTTGGCTGCCTTGCCATGGAAACTGCATATTATTTCCTAGTACCTGAATGACCTTTGAGCTACAGAACAAGAAAAGGTAGACAACTGTTTCACGTACGGACGTCGTATACTTATATGTACCCCTGCAGCAATTTCTTGCGGGTACTCAGGTCAGATTCTCCATTCACTTAAATGGAAGTAGGGAGTGCCACACACACAATGGAAAGGCAAAAAGAACAAGTGATAGAGGAAATGTGCCTACAGGTTCAAAAAGGTTAGGGACCGCTCTTCTTGCTTCTTGTCATTTCAATAAGTGTCCTTTTGCTGCTGGATGTTGCAGAAGGTTTTCTACACAGAGGCACCAAACGTATTAAAAGGGGTGTTACAAAAATGGTTTAGTTAAACAAACCATGGTTTCATGTTACATCTGAACCCAGCCACTGGCTCCAGGCTTGAAGTCATTACCAGAATATGTACACATTGAACTGCAATATGAGCATCGCATGATGTGACAGTTATGCAACAGTTTAGAGATAACAAAATAATAAAGTTTTCTTATATTAGTGCAGTTGGTTAACTATCTTCCTCCCGCCTTCATTGTTAGGAGTTACTGAGGCTCTTGGGTAGTAGTAAAGTCGAAAAGGGTTTATCAATGCTAGCCAGAGATTGCAGCATTCTTTATAGTGACAAATTAACAAACCCAGACTTCCAGTACTATTTACCTCTTTCCTTTTTATAACTCTGGCCCTTTGAGCAAACAAATAGCAACTATGATGCAACTTCATCAAACATTTCATTATGGAAATATGCCAAAGTTTATATAAAAAACACACACAAAATACTTGCACTAAATCAGTTCAAAGGTTACAGCAGATTGTTTCATGCACACCCAGCTATAACTAATGTTAGAGCACTCGCCGTCTTCAGGAAACAAAGGAATGAAATCAACCACCAAGTCAATGATAATCTTTTTGATCTACATGAACTTAAAAGAGTTTGATGCAAAGAGGTTTCTCCCTTTTGTTTCCTGGGCTGGGCTCCTTTGTTCTCAAAAGCCGTGTCTTTGTCAAAAACATCAACAAGTGTTCTGTACCTTTCCCCATCAATCATTACATCACTGTGAAAGGGAAGGTTGCAGTTGTGCCCTTCCTGCCTTGATGTGTGGAATGTAAGAGCTCCGGAGCCCTGCTGGTAAAAGGTGGCAACTGCATTAGCATGCTAAGGCGACATTATCCATTGTAACAGATTTCCTTTTTATTATAATGCTGACTCCGAAGCAAACCAAACCAACCTGATTTATCTCTATCTGTGGTAATGGGAAAAGAGCATTAGGTATTGTTCAACAGAGACAAGGACTCAAATCCCTGTGCTGTCTAGCCTTGAACACTTGAGGCTGCATACACACCATACGTTTAAAGCACATGGCGCTCTCCAAAGAATCATGGGAACTGTAGTGTGGGGAATTGTAGCTCTGTGAGGCGTAAACTACAGTTCCCAGAATTCTTTGGGGGTAAGTCATGTGCTTTAAATGTATAATTCTCTCGGCTAATCTACCTCAGAGTGTTTCTGAGAGGACATGACTGACCACATACATGGTGATGCAGTTTTCAGGTTTCAATTTTCATATTATTTCAAGAAACACAATCCTGTATCACTTCTGCTCTCCATCCCCAGGACTGGCCAAATCTAACATATCACTCAGAGTAGCTGTCATGCCAGCACAGTACGTCTGTCTGTCTGTCTATTTTATTTATTATTATTTTCAGCATTTGATCCTAAGAATCATTTCAGTTGCAAATACAATTTTATTCTCACTTTCACTTGCACTGTTGATAAACAGACAGAACCAAAAATAGAAAGAGGAGGCCAAGTCATGGGAAATATCTGTGCAAAAGAATTATGGAAGGCGCAGGAGCTTCTGACAGTTTTAAAGCTGACTCTTGCTTCCATATAATTAGATATGTGTTTTTATTGGAAGTTATTGCTGGTTAAAGAGCTCTGTTAAATGGAATGGGCAAATCAGTATTTACGGTAATTTTTGCTATTTGGGCTGATTCATGCATTCCATGAATTCTACATACAGGCCTCACTTGACAGAACTTTTAATTGGGTAATTGGTGAGATGAAATTTTAATCTGTGGGGCTACGTTTGAAGAGCACACTTAATTACTAAAGCCATTTTGGCTCCTGTGTGTTACTGTAACCGAGAAAGAAGAACATATTAAGGAAAGGCCATGGAACTTTTGTTTATTAAATGGAACCTCTTTCAGGATTTCTTCAGTCCTCAAAAAGGCACATATTGAGCTTTTAAAAAACATATTATTATAATTTATTTTTAGATAATAACAGTTATCAAGCAAAACGAAAAACAAAACAAGCAAAACCATTTCATGACCAGCAAAATACAGTCCACTGCATTATAAAGCACAACAAAATTTTGATTGCATGCTATTTCTGATTATCATTATTATCCTTTCAAAATGTTTCAGGTTGTATCGAGAAAGCGTTTGTTTTCTTTTTTGGCAAAGTGAATGCTACCTGTGTATTTTGCTATGTTGTATCATTTCTTTTTAATAAAATAAATAAAACAACAACACACAACAAAGCACTCTGTGTGTCAACAGAGGCTGCCAGTCATGTTCCTGATGTGCAATATAAGCAATTAAACCAACTTTCATAAAAAGTGCCTTTCATCATCATTAGATTACTTCTTGCTCCAACTTCTTAGGCAGCTTTTCCATTAAAGCAGATTTGTTGATACCATTTGTCCACCCAATTATTACATAGCATTTTCAATTGTTTGGTTTTGTTATTAGACAGACAGATGGATGATAGCTCTAGAATTTATTTTTTTTAGGACAAGTGCACTAGATAGCCTCAAAGTAACATAGGTACATGACTTAGATTCCACTAATAATTCTGCTAAATAGAACAGAATATGGAACAAGGTCCTGTTCCACTTAGTCTCTAGCAGAAAGGAAAATTCCTTAAAACCGACACCCAGGTAATACCTGTCCCCTCTCCACTGACCATCTCCTACACTGCAATATGTCATTTGGAAGGAATAATCCACAGCAATGCTCAAACTATTCCCACTGTGCATAATCCATGAGTACTTTTGAAGAATCAGGTAAAAGGTAAAGGGACCCCTGACCATTAGCTCCAGTCGTGACCGACTGGGGTTGCGGGGCTCATCTTGCTTTGTTGGCCTAGGGAGCTTCCGGGTCATGTGGCCAGCATGACTAAGCTGCTTCTAGCGAACCAGAACAGCGCACGGAAACGCCGTTTACGTACCTTCCTGCCGGCGCGGTACCTATTTATCTACTTGCACTTTGATGTGCTTTCAAACTGCTAGGTTGGCAGGAGCAGGGACCAAGCAACGGGCACTCACTCCGTCACCGGGATTCGAACCGCCGACCTTCTGATTGGCAAGTCCTAGGCTTTGTAGTTTAACCCACAGCGCCACCCGCGTCAAATCAAGTACCTTCCTTCAAAAACAAGCAAGCAGAACCTCATAGATAATCAGAATAACTTCAATTATGTATAAAGATTTTAAGGAGTTCACGGGAGTTTTTGTGTGTGTTTTACTTCCCAGGTCTGCTTATCTTCTAGTCTAGGACACAATTGTTTTGCATCTGAATGCACAAGAGCTGTTGACGGAGGAGGGAGTCTCCTGAAATTTAAGGACGAGAACCCTGCTCATTGTAAACACTGCCCTGAGGGTTATTTCCTGCTTCCCCTGCAGCAGCCATGACAACAGTCATTCACGTAAAAACAGTTGCTAGGATGCCACTTGGAAGGGAGGGAACAGAGAGAATACCAATAATATTTCATTTAAATACAAGAAAGACCTAAATTTAAAATATCCAGTAATCTCACGAGTGTTCTTTAAAATGAAATTTCACATAATTTTTAAAGGAAAAAGAAAACCAGTGTGAAGCTCACTGGGTGTAATTGACCACTGTTGCCCAGTCTAACCTAATCCACAGGGTTGTCAAAAGTGGGGTGGGGGGCAGGCAAAATAACTACTTGTGGCACATATGCCATCCATTATTCTTTGCAAAGCTCTCTCTCTCTCTCTCTCTCTCTCTCTCTCTCTCTCACACACACACACACACACACACACACACACAGAGAGAGAGAGAGAGAGAGAGAGAGAGATGAAGTTTGTTTCATTTTTTCCAGGGGAGGGGTGTCTGTGGTTGGGTGAGAGAGATATCATGTGTTTCAGATGGCCTTTGGGAAAAGATGCTTTGGCCCTCCAAGGTTTCAACTGGCTGTGTGGTATCTATAAGGTTTTAGCTGGTTTTAAACAGAAATTACTATTCTGGCCTGAGTGAGTTGGTTGTTATGGCTGGGCTTTATTTTAAATATATTATTACATTTATCATATATTATTGATTTTAAATATATAAATTATATATTTTTAAATAATTAGTCATGCATGCACAGACATTTAGTACCAGTTCTTCTGTCATTGGGATATAAATCAAACGAAGTAGCTTAGAATGAAAGCAATTTCACACAAAAAGGTGTGGTTGGAGAAGGTTTGTTTGTTTAATTTCTTGCCTAGTTTCACAACATTAAAGATTTGGATAGGATATCGCTTCTCTTTTAAGATCAAGATAGCAAAACACGGAGGAGGGAGCATGGGGGCTGATCAATTTATCAATGGATATGCAGACAAGTGTCCTTTTTTGAACTTAGGTTTAAACAATGCTGACACCTAGTGGTCACTCACAACTCAGTCAATTTCAAGAAGTGCCTTGCTGGATCAGCAGAAAGTCTAAGTACAGTACTCTGGTTTCCAACAAGAGCCAGCCAGGGAGGTGCGTCTAGAAGGAGCACAAAATAAAGATGATGACCTTTTCATTGGCTATGTTCATCTTGAACATAGAGGTTCTGTCAGCTTTATTTTATTTAAGAAAACAGATCTTCATTCATTTACAGTGGTACCTCGGGTTAAGAACTTACGGTAATTTGTTCTGGAGATCCATTCTTAACCTGAAACTGTTCTTAACCTGAAGCACCACTTTAGCTAATGGGGCCTCCCACTGCCGCCGTGCCACCGGAGCACGATTTCTGTTCTCATCCTGAAGCAAAGTTCTTAACCTGAGGTACCATTTCTGGGTTAGCGGAGTCTGTAACCTGAAGTGTCTGTAACCTGAGGTACCACTGTATTAGTATATTTGTAGCTCCCCCTTTTTTTTTTTTTTACTGACGGGGCTCCCTATTTACAAGTTGGGTTTTCCTTCCTTTTCCCTGTCCTAGCCATGACCAGGGCAACTGGCTTGCAGTGCCCTTGCACCTGCAATTCGTTCCTCCATGGGGCAATTTGTGCTCAAGAAGGAAAGTAACCCCTTCCTCCATGGTCCAGTTCCTCCAACATATCTGGACCTAACAATAAACTAGACTGCAGATACTGTACATAACCACAAACTGACTGATATTTAGGTTTATCCATTCCAGACACCCACTGATTTCCTGGGGGAGTGAATTCAGTAAACCCTTATCTGTTTTTTTCTTTTTCTTTCTCTTTAAAATTTCCTTTCTCCCTTATTCAGGGTTGAATCTCACTGCCTCTCAATTCCACTCGTGCCCCAGAGGGCAAATGCTAACACTTCTTGGCAAGGCTACCACCTCTACATTCATTCTATATGAGTAAGATAAATTCCAGTTTTTCACTACTTTGCGGGGCTATACCCCAACACACAAATATACTGTCTGTGATTGTCTAGCTAAGCTCTGTATCACAGTAATAGTTCATGGTTGTTAACATTAGCATATTATCATCACCACCACCACGATTTATCAGGGCTGGTCTGGGACATGTTGCCGCTTGAGGCAAAACAGAAAATGGTGCCCACCCCTCCTCCTCTTCCTGCCCCCTGCCAAAGCCCCTTTCTGCTGTTCTGTCAGCTGAGGCAGCAAAAGGCAGCCCCGGCTGGGATCCAGATCTGCTACCCTTCCCTGCTGTCAAATTAGCCAGCTGCCCAAGGTGACTGCCTCACGAAGCCTCATGGGCAGGCCAGCCCAGTGACTTATTAAGCTTATTGGCTGTTTTATAGAAGCATCTTAATGGGACTTGCAAGTAATAGTAAAATCAAAACACAAAAAACAAAACAACTAAAATGAAGTGCAATGCGAGGTAATCAAAGTGTAAAAACAATCCCTCCATCCTCAAACACAGGCCAAAATACCGCAGACACCCTCTAAAATAAAATAAGAATGCAGTGGTACCTCTGGATATGAACGGGATCCGTTCCAGAGCCCCGTTCGCATCTAGAAGCAAAAGTAACTAGCACCAGCACGTCTGCGCACGTGTGTGTCGCTTTTCGCCGCTTCTGCGCATGCGCGTGACGTCATTTCGAGTGTCTGTGCATGCGCAAGCTGCAAAACCCGGAAGTAACGCTTTCCGTTACTTCCGGGTTGCCACGGAGCGCAACTCGAATGCGCTCAACCCGAAGCGCATTCAACCCGAGGTATGACTGCACAATCAACTGCTGCAAAGAAAAAACACCAAAATACCTTTGAGAAAAGAAACATCTTTGCCTTGTGTCAAAAAGATAGCAATGTCTGCACCAGGCAGAGCATTCCGTGTCAGGGTGCCACTGCTGAAAAGGCCTGTTCCCACATGGCCCTCTGGACGGCTGCTGGAGAAGGATATCTGATGATGATCACAGGGCATGGACAGGCTTATAGCAGGAAAGGCATTCTGTAAGGAAACAATCAAACTTTGGGAATTTATTCCTTTGGATTTTTGGAATAACTATTTACTTGCTTTTTTACTTTTTTACTTACTTACTTAGCTTGCACCCAAATGGCATAGATTAAACAGTGCTATTACACAGGCTAATCCAAAGCAATATTTTATTATTCAACACTCTGAATAACAAGGATTTGAAATGTAAGTAGACTGTTCTTTGCTATCATTTTTTCTATAATTTCTGTGCTGGAAGAAACTTCCAAACGGCTTCAGTTTTCCTTTAGGTCAAAATGTTCAGCCTACTGTTTTAACTGATTTGGCATGGCAGTTAGTTTGTTGGCTCTCAGTCAGCGTTTTTCTAATTATCCAGCAATTAAAATCATGTGCAAACCATGCAATTAATAAAGAAACAAAAGGTCAGCGATGGGAAGAGTGAAACTGGACATTTTGGCAGTTTAGGCGCTTTCCTTAGAAATGGGAAAAGAACAACCTCAACCTAGAAAGCTAAAGCAAATTGAGAGAGGAAGTGGTAAGAGTTTCACTCATTTCCACTTCCTCCTTCAATTCTCTGGTTTTCCAGACTGAGCAGATAGGATATTAGGAGGGAGGGAAAGAAAGCATTTTGAAAAACTTTTGGAGTAAAAAAAGAGGAAAAGATGGGTTTAGTTTTTACTTCTACTCTGTGACGTAAGTGTTTGGCTTAGTCCCCCCCCCCCCCGCCCGGGAGTTTGTGTTTATCTATCCTGCCTTGGGATCTGTTTATTTTGTGTGTGTGTGTGTGTGTGTGTGTGTGTGTGTGTGTGTGTGTGTGAGAGAGAGAGAGAGAGAGAGAGAGAGAGAGATGAAGTTTGTTTCATTTTTTCCAGGGGAGGGGTGTCTGTGGTTGGGTGTTAGCTTGATTCAGCTCCTTCAACAATTAGCAAAGTTTTGCCTTCGACTAACAAATAAAAGTTACGGCTTTGAAAGCGAACATTGTGAAGGTGAAACTGATGCAGACACTTGCTTTGAGTACTAGACTGGTGGCACCAGTGCATCAGGTAATACAGAAACTTAAAATTGTTTGGCATGGCTGAGGAAGGTTCTCACCCTGATAAAAAATGAAACACTTGTGAGGCAAAGGGACAGAACAGAAGAAAGAGCACAAGGATGATTCTCAAGTGCCAAGGGAGACTTTCATGGGTGCCACTGCACCCATGGGTGCTCCATTTGGGATACCAGATTTAGCTGAAAAGCTTTCTGCTCAAACAGTTCAGACCATCTCATGTGCATTTATCCACTTGCTCCTGAGAGTTGGGAATGGCACAGAGGGGTGCAATTTGTACAGACTGGCAAAAACCAGAAAGGTTCACACAGTGCTTTTTCCCTAGAACAAAAGGTGCCAGAATACCCCCAGAAAAAACCACTGGGTTTACATCTCATTGCTTTTAAATGGAAGGAA
This sequence comes from Podarcis vaucheri, assembly GCF_965113315.1. NCBI lineage: Eukaryota > Metazoa > Chordata > Lepidosauria > Squamata > Lacertidae > Podarcis > Podarcis vaucheri. Next base: position 52,176,880 of record NC_138767.1, on the reverse strand, counting down.
TGGACACAAAGCTCTCTTGAAAAATTTCCTCAGGCAAGCCATTTATTACTGTTAGACCTTGTGCCATTTTCAATTTGAATTCCATGGGCTTCATCATAGGAGTGGCTGCCATTTGGAATTTGGGGCACTGTGTATGATCAGGCTTCTCCCCGCCCCCACACATAGTGATGGACACACACCCCTTCTCCATTCTCCTTGCACCATTATCAAGCTATCCAGGTTGTATCGGTGCTGTTGCAATGGGGAGAATCACTTGCATCACTCCACAAAAACAAAAGTCTGAGCACAGCTTGCAGGTGCCACTCACTGAATCTGTGTGGTGACTGGAGACTGCAGGTGGCTGCAGAAGGCTTGGACTGCCTTCATCAGCCCAAGAATGCTGTTTTAAGCATTTGAGAAAGCAGGACGCTGCCAATAAAACACATGAGCATCCCAGGAAATCAGCCATTCTGGCACCCGACCTTGCTCTTGTTTTTCATTACAAGTTGCCCTAACCCCATACTTTAATGGTGGTGCAGCTCTGACCCCACCGGTCTGCTATTTGCTGTGCTGGCTTCGACACTTTTATTTTCCCAAACTTTATTTCTGCCAAATCTAACTTCTTGGCTGCAAGATTCTTAGTTTTGTCTCTTTTCTGGATTCTGGGACTTTGCATTGGCCAGCCTCCAACCACATTCAATATGTTCTGGCCTTTCACTTGGCTCAAAGACCGTTCAAGAAATAAAGAGCTGCTTTTTACCGAGAGGATTTCTTAACTCAGCCAGACTGAAACAAAATCAGAATAATAATAATAATATGCATGCTACTTATATAGCTCTTTTTCTCAAGTACTCAAAGTGTTTCACATACATTATTTATTTCATGACACAATAAATTATTATTAATTATTATTATTATTATTTCTATACCACCCTTCATCTGAAGATCACAGGGCGGTTCACACAAACACAAAAATAAAAAACAGAACACAAATTACTTAATAAAACAAGAACCAAAGCATACCAATAACCCCTGTCCCACAAACACACTTAAAAGGCCACAAAATGCTCAGTAAGCCAAAGGCCTTGTTACAGATCTATGCTTCTGCCTGGCACCTAAGGATATGTAATGAAGTAACCAGGCAAGCCTCCCTGGGGAGAGCGTTTCACAAATGGAGAGCCACCACAGAAAAGGCCTGTTCTCATGTTGTTGCCCTCTGGATCTCTAGAGTCTATTGCATTATCAACATCTGCAACAAGGTGGCTTTCTGAGGTGACATGTTTTTTATCAAGCTGATGGGAGAGAGTGACACGGAGCTTAGCACTATAAATCAAACAGAGGTGACTTTCAAAGTCATTTGACTGTAAAAGAAAGAAAGTTGTGCAAACCCATCCATAAGGATGCCAGCTCCTTTCCAAAGAAAGATCGTGTGCCTTTAATAGCTATACAGAAACCAAGCAGGCACAACTTCTTCCATCACAGTGCTGCAGTGCCAAGGAAAAATGCACAGGCTAACCCCCCCCCCCCGTCTTGCAGCTATTAGAACCCAGGCAAGTCCAACTCTATGTCTTAACGTGATTTTAAAAACAGAGAAAAGTTTCAAAGCTTGCTAGTCATATGAGGAGTGGTACAAGTTATCCAACACTGATGTTACAGGCATTATTCATTAGTACAATTATACACTGTGCTGTGTCAGCACTAATGCAGAGGGGAAATTGAGTTTCGCCAGGGGACACAATGGCTTGCATGCTTGTAAAATAGTTTTTTTCTGTAACAACAAAGGCACAACTTGATAGAAAACGTCTCTCTTCCCAATCAGCAAAGGATTACAGGAGTCCTCACCCCAAAATGTGTGACATCTGCACACTTCTTTAGTTACAGGGGCATACAGTAAATACTCAACCAAAGAAAAGGAGTCAAAACAAGCATCACATCCTAGATGATCAGTGCCCTGTTGCTCCCTTGAACTGTCGCCTACATTCCTCCACACAAGTTGCCTTTCTGTTTACTTTTAACGTATAATTGATGTGTATGTGCGTGACAGCACAGCAGGAAGAGAACAGTAAAATGCAAAGAGGTATGTCAGAAGTCTGGCACCGACTTTCCTCACATAATACTACAGTGGTACCTCAGGTTACATACGCTTCAGGTTACACACTCTGCTAACCCAGAAATAGTGCTTCAGGTTAAGAACTTTGCTTCAGCATGAGAACAAAAATCGTGCTCCGGCGGCGCGGCAGCAGCAGGAGGCTCCAGTAGCTAAAGTGGTGCTTCGGGTTAAGAACAGTTTCAGGTTAAATACGGACCTCCGGAACGAATTAAGTACTTAACCTGAGGTACCACTGTAATAATAATTTATTTATACCCCACCCTTCCCGGTTCAGAAAACCGGGCTCAGGGTGGCTAACAACAAATTTAAAATACTTAATTGTAGACGCAGCATAAAATACAGTATAAAAACATGAATAACAATAAAATTCAAAGTTCAGAAATCAATCTGAGGAAAATCCATCTAATAAACATTAGATAGTCACCGGGGCTAGCTGGCTGAATTAGTCCTACTTGGGCCAGCGAGGAGGCCAGGGGGGAATTAGCTGTGGGGTCTCAGAGCAGGTAATCTTCATAAAAGGGAAGGGGGAAGGAAGAGAAGGGAAATAAAAGATCAGGCTGAATTCAAATTAAAGGCCAGGCAGAATAGCTCTGTCTTACTGGCCCGGCTAAAGGAGGTTAAATCCTGTAGGGCCCAAGTCTCATGGGACAGAGCGTTCCACCAGGTCAGAGCCATCACTGAAAATGTCCTGGCCCTGGTGGAGGATAGTCTGACTTCCTTAGGGCCTGGGACCTCTAAATTATGGTTATTCATGGACCTTAAGGTCCTCTGCAGGGCATACCAGGAGAGGCGGTCCCATACATACAAGGTCCCTAAGCCACAAAGGGCTTTAAAGGTCAAAACCAGCACCTTGAACCTGACCCTGTACTCCACCGGGAGCCAGTGCAACTGATAAAGCACAAGGTGAATATGCTCCCATGGCAGGGACCCCGTGAGGAGCCTCACTGCAGCATTCTGTACCCGCTGGAGTTTCTGGGACAGTTTCAAGGGCAGCCCCACACAGAGTGAATTACAGTAGTCAAGCCTGGAGGTGACCGTTGCATGGATCACTGTCGCCAGATCGGGGTGGGAAAGGTAAGGGACCAACTTACCTAGACTATAATATAAATATAAATAGACTATAAATATAGGAAGTCACTAACATACGTGAAAAATTTCAAGCCTGGATGTCAAATGCCTCTGTAAATTTGCAAATATCCAATACTGTGCCAAAATCTGGTGAAGCTAATGTAGGAGTCAAAAACAGAAATAAAAAGTGCACTCCTCATACTTTAAAATTATATCAACTCACTGGCTTTAAAGAAAAGGTTTAAGATCTGAAAAATTCATTATGTTTTTGTTCTCAAATTCATCCAGTTTGTTTTGAGTGCCCTGAAAAGCCTGACATGTGGGAACCGAGAAGTTGCATTGTTCCTGTGTTAACCTTTTGAGTGTCTTGGAAGCGCCACTAGAGCTAACACTGAGAACCAGGTTTTTATTGCTTCAATGCAACATTTACTTCTATAGTCAGAGCACGGTACCAGAATGCAGCCCACAGCATCCTGCTACGCTACATCCGAATGCAAAGTCCACCGTGTTATAGCAGTTATCCTGTAACTTTTTAAGTCTGGCAATTCCAGTTACTGCTGCTGTACCTTTAAACTCTGGAATCAAACCAGCAAAATGAGAGCAAGCAGTGTGAGGTCCAGCCCTTCAGAGCAGCTTCAGATGCCTCATTGAGAGTTATTGCACAGGGACAGGCAGTGCTGACAGGGCTCTGCCAAAGCTCCTCTCCACCCAGCAACATGGCAAAGCACATGGCCCCCTTTCTCCTGCTTGTCCTCACCCTGGCAAGCTCATCCCTTGCAAGTCGGAAAAAGCTCCTGCTGTTCTTGATTGATGGGCTTCGCCACGATTATATCAGCGATGAAGCGCTGGAATCCTTGCCTGGCTTCAGAGAGATTGTGAACAGGGGGGTAAAAGTGGATTACCTGACACCAGACTTCCCCAGTCTTTCCTATCCAAACTATTACACACTGATGACTGGTGAGTACATTCTTTGACTTTCTCACTACAGGGCTCTTAACAGCAGGCAGCCTTAATCGTTGCAGATTGCATAAAGTCAGTAGTTTTTGTAACACTGCGGGGATGAATACGGACTAAATTTTTAAATGAGGATTCATCCTTGCTGAAGATTAAAAGGAATGACTGGAATGACTGCAGGTCAGTCTGAACTATATATATAAAAACAATTAATTTGTCAAGTTTTTGTTCCACTTTATTCTCAAGAAAGAAACTTTCCCCCCACAAATATAATCTTGTCAAACAGTTAGACCTTGTTGGCTCATCTGAAAAGCAAACAGTACAATCAGATTTTTTATAGAAAATAAAAATAAATTTTGACTATTAACTGTAGTTGTGATGACTCGATAGTAAACCACTTAACTTCTCGCCTCAGGGAATATCAGGCATTAGCAAAAGTATTAAATGATTCTAGGATACAGAATACTATTCTCAGCTGGTGCATCTTCCCTCACTGGAATACAGTATTAGATTGTGCTGAGTTTTCTTCCCCACATTTCTGAATAACTGGTTAAGATATAATTTAACAATTACTGAAAACAGACATTCATTTATTTGAGGGCGTGTAAACACATTTAATCATTTTATGGATCATTTCACTTTATTAAGCAAAATTTGCATCAATTCTAACTTAAAACTGAAAATATTGTGGCAGGACAGGGCGGGGTTGTTGTCCACATCATTACAGTATTTTCTTTCTATTTTTGTTCATTGCTTGTCACAGTTGAGAATGTAGATGCTTCCACAGCAGGTTTATATAGTAAATAATGTCAGGTATGTAAACTTGGAGAGCATCTAAGGTGCTCTCCAAGTTTTCATATTTTGCAATAAAGCTTTCTTTTCATCCTAGATAAACTGCAATTTATTTGCTTCTCTAGAGTACTTCTAATATTTCCCATTCTGAGCACTTCTGCCAGCGTCAACACACGTGACCCTGGCATAATAAAAACCCTTGTGAGTAAAACCGGCATAATGTCATGGTTTGTGACTTCGTGCTTGTGCTGCGGTAGGTACATTGTTTCCTGCGTTACAATTAGCTCTATGATCAGCAGATAACTACTTACCCAGCTAGCCACTGAAATGTCTTACTCTGAAGAAGCCCCACTCACTTCCATAGAACCCCCTCAGAAGCAGAAGGTTGTGGACTGGAACTTCTGCGGTGTTTCCAAAGTTCACTTTGCTTCCCATTCTGATTACGCAGCAGGAATGTGTGAGAAAGAAAAAGAATATAAACAAGGGGCAGCTGGTCCAAAAACTGTCAAGAATCCTGGAATTAAAAAAGCAAAGCACAAGCTTTGTATGATCAAAGCACTGCACTTGAATTAAAGAGAGGATCTGCAACAGTTTAAGTGTTATTCAAATACATACAGCACTCTGAACCCCCTGGATAACTAAGGCTGTAATCTTGAACACACTTCTGTGTAAACCTGCATAGGCCTGCTCTGCATGTTGAGAAGCGTCCATAGCTCAGCAGTAGAACATCTGCTTTCAATCCCTGGCATCTCCAGATAGGGCTGAAACCCTGGACAGCTGCTGCCAGTCAGTGTAGACAAAACAGGGCGAGATGGACCAATGGGCCAGACTCAGAATAAGGCAGTTTCCAGTGCAAATCACCCCTGCCATGCAATGATGGGAAGAAGGTGCTGGGAGGTCGGGCAGCTGGAAGAAAGCACTCTTAGCCACTGAGGACACCTGTTCTTCCAGAGGCAGTGATAGATCTAGGAGTACTCTCAAACTATATACCTGCTCCTTCAGGGAGAGGGCAACTTGACCAAGAACAGGCAACTTGCCAGTTCCCCACACTTGGGAGCAACTTGCCCACAGGGATTCTGTTTTACCAGGATTCAGCTTCAGTTGACTGGCCTTTTCCCAGCCCCTTAATAATTCCAGACATTGGTCAAATTGGACTTGTTATCACCTCAGAGATGTGAGGAGTAGAGAAGGAGGGTGGAGTGTCATCAGCATACTGCTTACACACCTTGCTCCATATTACCAATTGGAATGGTCATCTTTTCTACCCAGTCACATCTGGTTTATCAGGTTACTCTAGGAGTAGGACCTGGGAATGAACACATCACTACACAGGAGTGGCTGCTAGATGAGAGTGAACCAACAGACACTCCTTATTTATTTAGTTACTGTCACACTACAAAAAATGCAGTGAACTTCCTTGTGCCATACTTGAAGAACAAGGGCTATGATTCTCACAGTGCACTACTTACCATACTAGAGGATTTTGATTGGGCAGGGAAATCACAATAAGCACACCTAGGTTGCATTTCTTCAATAAATAATTTTTGCAAAGAGGATACTGGTTCTGGTGTTGCTCCTGTGAGTGCTCCAGCAAGATGGCATACCACATGGCTGTTGGTTGGCAAGGGAAAATAGGTACATAAAAAGAGAATTTCCTAGATGCCAGGATCCAGATCTGGGGCAGGTACTCTTTGGTGAAAGAACCCCAGCAGAGATTTTAAAAATCACAAAATATGCAGCAAAGTAAAACATGGAAATATAGGCTGTTAGACATTTAAAAGACACCCTCTAAGTTTCTTCCAGAGTTTCCCACTTCCCCTAGCACAGAAAAAGACCAAATGTTTGGTAAGTTAAAAACAGTTTACTTACAAACTTTTCCAAGGTCAGATTCATGTGCTTTTCCATGCAGCATTCAGGAAACACAGGCAACAAAACTTAGGTTAGTTCCAAAATGGTGAAAATCCCAAAATTATTAGGTACCTGAAGACAAGGATTGCATGTAGAAAAGGTGATGGGGAGTGACCTAGCCAAGTCTGGAAATGTAGCTCAATAAAGGCATAACTAACACTAAAATGCTTTTATCAGGAGTGGGTGCCAAGGTGAAATTTTGGTGTTCCTAGTTATCCAGAAGAGCCAATCCCTTAGTTGACACACTTACTCAAGGTCAAAGCAGAGCTCAGTTTTGGAAAACAATTATGGTAATAGTCTAAAACAGTTTGACACACTGCTTTCCAGAGTTGGTTATCACCCAATTGCAGGAAAACACTCAGTAGGCACAGTGGCAATTCTTTTAATATATTTTAACTGAGAAAGGTCCACTCTTGCCTTAATTGTCGGCCACCCAGATTCTGTACGAAGAAGGATCTTTCAGGAAAACCACAACTGGTACATGTTTGTTTTGATTATAGCCCCAAGACTGTACTCATTAGTGAAACACTCCGGTAAATGCCAGGCAAAGACTCCTGCTGTCCCAGACCTGTTAATTTTTGTGGTAGTTAAGTACTGCTTTAGCTCTGTGCATTTTTATTCTTCTGCTATGTGTTTTTAATTTGTTAATGCTATGGAGTTGTAAACCTCTACTGTTTAGTTTTTAAAATTGTGTAGTTCAGCCTTCTTCAAGCACTCTAACTACTTTGGACTACAGTTCTCATTAACCCCAGCCATCAAGGGTTATCACATCAGCATAGGCTTGTTCTGTTTGCTGTGGGTTTTTTGGATTTTTCTTGCACTTGTAATACAATATAAAAACAAGAGTAAATAAAAAGTAAGTTGCCTACTGTGTTATCGGGCAGTCTGTAAACAAACAAATAGGGATGCAGGTTCCCTGAATCATAAATATTCACAGGTGTGCAAACATAATTTGCAAATATAGAAACATTTCTTAATTCTATATTCCAGCCCTCAACCTTTACAGTCCATTGCTGTTAAAATTCCCCCCACCCCACTGCACTGCCAGAGAAGATTATCATCTCCAGTAAGGGAGCAGCAAATGAACAGTTTTGAGCGGGGCAAGCATCCAGAGACCCGATGTGCTATACAGAAAGTAATATGGAAGTACTTTCCCCTGTTTTCTATAAGGGGGTCAATAGCTCTTTAACCTATGCTGCATTACATCTGGGCTGACTGATGCTAGAAGACGGGAACTCCCTGGCATGTGAAGCTTGTCAGAGGCAATGAAGTGTAATCAGGAAGGTTACAGCAGCAGGAAGATGCGTGAAAAAGTACTTTTCTAAGAGCAAGGAGAGACTGTTGGTGCTGAAGTTAGATAGGGAATGTGGTGATGGGATGCTCCAGTGGGATTCCCCCCCCCCCGATAGTTTAGAACAGGGGTCAGCAACCTTTTTCAGCCGTGGGCTGGTCCACCGTCCCTCAGACAATGTGGGGGGGGGCAGACTATATTTTGAAAAATATATATGAATGAATTCCTATGCCCCACAAATAACCCAGAGATGCATTTTAAATAAAAGCACACATTCTACTCATGTAAAAACACACTGATTCCTAGACCGTCCATGGGCCGGATTGAGAAGGCAATTGGGCCACATCCAGCCATTAGGTTGACTACCCCTGGTTTAGAAAGTTGTTGTGAAATTTTTGGTCAATTGTAGAAAGACATGGCAACTGTTGACGGAAGGTCAGTTCAACTGCAGCAAGCTGATTCCTACATATTTGAGGTCTTATCCCCATATAGAACATAACAAAGTATGATAACTGTTAAGTTGTGAGTGAACATATCAAACGACACAGCAATTCTTCAAACAGCTCTTGTTTATTCGCAGGCCAGAACAGAACTGAACTGAAGGGTTCAGCCAGCCTGCTTATATAGAGCTCCACTAGAACGCAACAGTAACCATTTTCCGTAACTATCCAATCACTGAACGTCACTTTCTATCCCTTATTTGCATATGTGGACCTGAGTGAAAACTATCTACAGTATCCCCCTGCTGGCCCAGGGTGAGAGCTTCAGTACATAACAATAACAAATGCTAAACAGTAAAAGTAAAGGGATAATCCAGAACTGAGTGGTGATTACACCACTCATTTCAACATACTGTACTTACTATGCTATAAATCACACAGCTAGCTTCTGTGATCACTTCCATGAACCTCACAAGTACTCCTGAAAACACAAAAAATTTCATAGAGAGATGGGGAAGGCTTAGGGAAATTCTTATTGTCTCCACCCTCCAACTGTGTTTGCTTGTTTAAAACATTTTTTATTATCACCTGCAATAAAATACTGCATTTATTATAAGGATAATGATAGTGACCCATCTTACAGGGATGTGAAATGCTCTGAAAAGAAAAGAAAAATATCAAGTATTGTTATTATATGGTTTTAATCAGCTACAATGCCTCCTCTGTGTCTACGAAAACAGTGATCCACAACAATGGGTAGTTAAATACAGCAAGGGAGGTTATGAATAGCCAGTTATTACTGTTAACAATGTTTTGCATAGCAATTTATTGCGCAGTAATTTTTGCCTACCTAAATCTTCAAGAATACATCTGTTACGACCTAAAAAGAGTCCAGTTAATATTTAATTATGAAAGAAACTGGGGGGGAAGAGAATATGATAATTTGTTCGCTATCTGGTGACAAATATATTACATGGGACTGGCCTTGAAAACTGTTCAGATATGTCCAGAGGCTACAGACGACCTGATCCCCATGAAGTCTGAACTGTCATGAGCTGACTTTTTAATAAAGATATATGAATTAAAAAAAGAAAGAAAAAGAAAACTGTTCAGATATTACAGCTTTCTGGCAGATTCAGCCCTACCATTAGGATGGGTGAGGAAGCCACCTCAGGCAGTTAATTTTGGATATCCTGAAGGGCAGAAAATAGTTATTTATTTTTTATATTACTTCTGGGGACAGGTAGAAGCACTTATGGGATTTTTTATTTTATTTTATTTTATTTTTTGCCTTAGGTGGGAAAATTATTTGACAAGTCTTTGATGCTGTGCATCTCAACTTGTTTGTTTTTTTTTTTAAATACTTTTTATTGAATTTCTTTTATACACAAAGAAAGGGGAAAAAAAAAAGTAAGAAGAAGAAAAAAAAAGAGAAAAAAGCATACACGCAAAAAGAGACAGATACATTCAAAAAAGTTACATCATACAACATAAAACATAAAACATCGACTTCCTTCCCTACTGAATTCGGGTTTTGCTTTTAACAATTTCATTTTTACCGCTGGTGTTTGTCTCTAGTTTATACATCGGGAGTTTTATAACAAACCCTCTGTAGTTGGTACGTTTTTAAAATTACTTTCAAAATAAACCATGAATTTATTCCAATCTTCTTTTAACTTTGTATTTTTTTGATTTCTGATTCTTTGTGTCATTCTTGCCAATTCAATAAAGTCATATAGTTTTAACTGCCACTCTCTCACCGTTGGGAGGTTTGTGCCTTTCCAATTTTGAGCGATCAAAATTCTGGCCGCTGCTGTTGAGTATTGGAATAAAGTTTTATCTTTTTCTTGAATTTCTGTCCCGACCATCCCTAATAAGAAGGCCTCTGGGTTTTTGGGAAATGTATATCTAAGTATCTTTTTTAACTCTGTATATATCTGATCCCAAAATCTTTTTGTTTCCTCGCATGTCCACCACATATGTATAAAATTTCCTTCTTTTGTTTTACATTTCCAACAGGACTTATTTACAGTTTTATACATTCTACCTAGTTTTTCTGGTGTTAAATACCATCGATGTATCATCTTTTCTAGGTTTTCTCTAATTGCAGCGCTTGCCGTGAACTTTATTCCCTCATTCCAGAGTTTTGACCATTTTTCATATTCTATACTATGCCCCAAATCTCTTGCCCACTTGACCATAACTTCTTTAATTTCTTCGTCTTTCGTTTCCCATTCCAATAGTATGTTGTACATCTTAGATAATATTTTGGATTTGCCTTCAATTATTTCAATCTGAAATTTGGACTTCTTTTCATTCATTCCAATTTTCTTATCCTCTGACCATTTTGCATTTATCTGATGGTACTGTAGCCAGCCTGACAGCCTCTCCTTTAATTCTTCATATGGTCTTAACCTCCAGTTATCTTGGGATCTTACCAGTAGGTCTTCATATGTCAATTTTCACTCTTCCAAGTTTACTTTTTTGATTGATAAGATGTCTGTTGGGGATAGCCACCAAGGTGTTCTCTGTTCTAGCAGTTTCTTATTTTTTTCCCACACTTCATACAATGGGCCTCTGATAATATGACTCGAGAACCTTTTATGTACTTTTTCTTTATTTGGCCAAAGGTAGGCATGCCAGCTGAACCTGTTATCCGCCCCTTCCAGGTCTAGTAAGTCCGTGTTCTCTAGAGTTATCCAGTCTTTGACCCAACAAAGGCAGGCCGCTTCATAGTATAATTTTAAATTTGGTACTGCCAATCCTCCTCTCTCCTTTCGGTCTGTAAGTGATTTGAATCTAATCCTTGGCCTTCTTCCCTGCCATATGAATCTTGAAAGAGTTTTCTGCCAATCCTTAAATAACTTGGGTCCTCTGATAACTGGTATATTTTGAAATAGGAACAGCATCTTAGGGAGTATGTTCATTTTTATTGCTTCCATCCTGCCCAGCCACGAGAGGTTCACCCTGTTCCAGACATCCAGATCTTTTTTCACTTTGTTCCATGTTGCTGTATAATTGTCTTCAATTAAATTTATATTTTTGGGTGTAAGCCAGATTCCTAAATATTTTATTTTTTTAGTTACCTTAATTCCATATTGGGATTCTAATCTTTCTTGCGCATCATTTCTCAGGTTCTTCGTCAGCATTTTTGTTTTAATTTTATTCAGCTTGAAGCCCGAAAGTTTACCGTACTCCTCCATTATCTCCAATGCTTTACCCATGCTTTCTTGTGGTTCTTCTAGGGATAACATCAGATCGTCCGCGTACGCTTTTAGCTTATACTCTTTAAATCCTAATTTAATCCCTTTTATCTCTGACTCTAACCTTATTTTGTTTGTTGTACAAAATAACATCTCAACTTGTTTGTGATCACCTGCAGTATTTCAGACAGCAAACTGTCTTGGGTTAACCTTGCATAATCTTTCTTTCCTTTCCAGCATTTGCCAGTTTGCACCCAAGCTTGGCAGAAGGTGCTGGTATTTATTTAGAAAGCTGTTAGGGCTTACCTATAAAGGCTTAAACAATCAGGTGACAAACACTATGCCACATGTAAAGCCCCACAACAGATGAATCATCCCTGCTTTGCAACTGACAGAAATTTGTCAAGATAGAGGTGAGGCTTATGGAGTCATGACTTCTCCACGTAGATGTAGAACATTCAGCTATGTAATATCTTTGTTAAATGGAACAAAATTATTGAAAACATTCCTGTTCCGTTCCATCATGTTTGGGAGAAATATGTGATGCCTGCTACTACTCCCCCTGCCCAAATCATAATTGGGTTTTATATTTACATTTTACTGCTTGGATTCTAGTTTCATTCTGCGGTATGATTTTTAAGATAACTTACATTTCCATAGGTGCTCTGTAGCAGCCAAGAGATCTGAGGTCTTAAATGTCAAAGGATTGCTCATACATGGGAAGAAAAGCATTGGCATTGGTTTCAATCCAATTTACTTTTTCTAAATAGGGTTCAGTGCCATTATTATTATTTTTAATCTGCATGTCACACACTCATTCCTTGAATAAGTTTGCCATTATTCTTATAATGTTTCCATTGAACAAGAAGGAGCAGTAGAGAACAGGTGCTTGCTTAGGTGACCCTTAAAATAAAAACAGTAAAAGGTGGGCAGCCCATCTACATCATTAGGGGAGGGGCAAGACTGACAGTTCATTCCGTTTGAGCACACTGACATGTACATCTGCCCCACAATCTGCAAGCGAAGAACTAATGAAATTTCTCTTTGCATCTTCTTCTTCATACTAAGTCAATACAACTTTAACTTTCCTCTCCCTATTTTGCATTATATCAAATGCCAATCTAGGTGGTTTATGACAATAGAACTTGATGACGTTTTACCAGTAATTTCATTCATCCATACTAGGGAGGGAGCATGAGTTCTGCAGCTCTTCTGGGGGGTGCGCAATAATATATACTTTTCTTCAAAACTGCATCTTTACATTCATTACTTATTTGCAATATTTGAGCTGGAGTAATTCTTTATCTAGTGCCCTCTAAGTCTAAGAGAGAGAAGTGAGACTTTATTCTGCTTCCACAGGGCCTTGAAATGGGTATGGGGGTGTTATGACTGCTAAACATAACTGAGAAGTGAGGCTATAAAGCAATCCTCTCACCTTCTAGGTCGCCACTGCAATGTCCATCAAATGACTGGGAACTACATGTGGGATGCAAGTACAAATATGTCTTTTGATATCGGCGTAAATCAAGAGAGCCTGCTGCCTCTTTGGTGGAATGGATCAGAGCCCTTGTGGGTCACTATGATGAAAGCCAAGAGGAAAGTCTTCATGTACTATTGGCCTGGTGAGTGTTGCTGAATTCTGCACTTCTTAAAATTGCTGACTAACATTACATGTTCTACTTTTTAACTGCTCTAAATGCAACCTCGAGATCGATCACTCTGGCTCTGATCCAATGCACAGCAACCAGAAGACTCTGTTTAAAAAGCTTAAATACCATCAACCAGCAAGGAAAGTCAAGCAGATGGGAACTGCAACTGGTCCACTTATTGCTTTCTCTTCTAGCATAGTAAGACTAAGAATGGAATAAGAACCCTTCTGAATTAGTCCAAAACCCCATCTAAACCAGTATCCTATATCGTACATTGTCAGCCTAAGGGAACCTGTGTATCTATGGGGGGCACGCAAGCAGGACAAATGGCCCACAGCCATCTCTCACTGTTGTTCCACGGTAACCGGTACTCAGAGGCAAAGTGCCTCCGATTCTGGGGTTAGTATACTGCAGGGTACACACTTCTGCACACAAGGAAGCATTTAAGTGGATGGCAACACCTATTCTTAGCTATCTATATATTGTTATAGGCTGGTGGGGGGCAGCTAGAAATTAATAAATGGTAGGATTTTGATTTGGGATATGAAGGGAAAACAACAGCTGTGGATGAATTCCTGGGCTAGCCTAGGCAGAAAACAATCTGGCCTAGCTAGGGCCATTAAGAAACAATACAGGGTCACTGAGGGCCATTGGCAATGCAAGGAACTGCCCTTCCCACCTGCCCTGAGGCTACCAGGGTAACTGGGGATGATGGCACAGGAATATTTTGGGCCTTTGGCTCAAGGTTTGGGATAGCTGAGAAAAGGCAGAATGATCCTGGCTGGCTGGCTGCAGGCAAGCTGGAAGATATGAATTAGACTGCACTGTATTGGGGAGCGAGCCCCTCTCGAGATGCCCATGCTGCAATATCTGGACTCCCACCATCTAAATTCAGGTGTAAATATGTGAATAAATAGTATTTCTTAAAGTTACAACAGCCTCTGCCACATCTTCAATTCCCCAAAGCAGCACAGACCCTGGTTGAGGGCCAAGACACCTGGAATCCTGTGCACAACTGTGCAGGGATTGGAGTGGTGCTACCACAACCAGGACACCAATACTGTGGGGTATTGGATGTCATATGAGAAAGATGCACAGGAGTATCTTCACCTTGACTGCAATTTGCAAATCGTTTAATCTAGAAAATACATTTGTGCTATTTTTTCTAGAAAAAGAGGTGCCAGAACTCACCAACTAACACCTCCCTTGTTCTCTTAGAATAACAATGGCGTCCGCCCGAGAGATGCCAGAACTGAACTCCTGTGAGTTCCCTCTGAAAAAAAGACCTGCATATGTCAGCTGCTTAGTGTAGCTGCCTTGAGAACCATGTTAGCACTTATCTACAGTCACCAACAGATGTTCTATCATATTAAATGGATCCTAACATTTGAGCTGCAAACTTTTGATATTAATCTCACCAAAATAGTATTCGGTTCATTCGGTTCATTAGGCAAAAAGCACATTTATTTCAATGAATATTTTCTAATACGTTTTCCAATAAGAGCAGTATTTCAATTTATTAGATTTATTGCATTAGCCGTGTGGCCATAGCATAATATACATTGAAATAACAACATAAAATAGGGGTGGGGAGGTAAAGGTAAAGGTAAAGGTAAATATCGTCCTGGGCGGTTACTTGATGAAAGAAAAAGAGAGAGGGGGAAAAGAGCAGTATGTTGATCAACATTGTCAATGTATCAGGCCATGCCTCTTGTGTATCTGGAATGCCAACATGCAAATATATGCAAAGTTCAACAATTCCCTTTTTCCATTAAAAATTGGCATCCATAACCCAGAGGTTCATGGGCACCCCAGGATATACTGGTGTATTTCCTAGTCAGTCACTAGTTTTGCTAAACCCACAAACCACTTTCGCTTTGGAGGTAACATTGAATGTGGAACTATTGACAAAACTCTTGAGATATAGTCACTGGATATTATGCTTTATTTCTACAAATGGAGTCCCACGTTAATATTGCTTTTGTAATGGCAATAGTTTACTGTTGCTCCTTATGTGTGTGCGCACTTTGATATATGTGCAGGACTCTGTTTATGCACAGAGAATGCCAACGAGGCAGCTGAACTACTCATTCATGTTCTATGCTAATTCATCTCATCTTACCACGTATGCACTTAGTCACGTCTCCCCTCATACAATACTGCATAAGACCATTCAACAGAGAGGGCAGTGTCTCAGCAACAGACAGATACAATAATAATAATAGTAATAATGACAATACAAGTTGGCATTTGCTCAATTCTGACAGGCAGAGAAACAAGCCAAGCCATTCTTCCTTTCTTAAATAGGAAACCTGAGGAACAGCTAAACTATCACAGCCCGTTAAGCCTTGCACAAAAATTGCTATTGCTGTCAGATGTTCTTCAAATCCATCCAAATGGAATCTCATCTCATGATAATTCCCAAATGATTGTTTGACAATGTCAGCCTGTCCAGTTTTTATAAATACTTGTACAGCATAATAAAGAATTAAAGTCATTTGATAAATTTTAAAACATGAATCATTTCATAATCAGAAAACAGATTCTCAACTAAGTTTTAAAAATGTAGAAACTATTAATTACTGGAAGATTTTGTCTTCAAAAGTTAAATTGCACTCAATTAATGTGTCTTTTTCAATGGTTAGACACCCTCAAGTTAGGCAGCAACATTTTAAATTATTCCTTGATTAAAATAATTAGGACAAAATAAGCATTAACATTTTAAATACTACAGAATTCTTAATTAAAATCTCCTGTATTTGAAAGCCACCCAAAACAAGGCATAAATATCTAAGGCATCTAAAAATGCTAAAAACTCAAAAATGGTTGAGTCTCAAGAGGAAGGAAACTCCACAGTTACAGTGGAGCCACTTAGAACATATCTGTACCTGACTTTGCAACGTACACAAGAAAATACTATCGTTTGCTCTTAAAGATGACAGTTCCATGGAACTAATGCTACAACCTGGGAACACTTCCTTGCCCATGCTTGGCCCAGAATGGACCATGGATGAGCATAGCAGGAGTTGGGAAGAAATCTGTATTGTGCCAGGTGTACATCATGGTTCTGAACCATTGGAACCCCTCACCTGCAGTCTAAAGTCATACAGTCTAGACAGAATATTTGTTAAACTTGAACAACTATATGCCTCGGAGCACATGGTATTTCAGAATACGTGACATAACTAACATCTGTGCATCAACACTTTTGTGGATCATTGATACTGTTGTGAAAGAACCATGCAAATAAATTGACTGCTTTTGAGCACCCGATTATTATTGATAAAATGTTACAATCCTCTCATCTTTTTCAAAACTTGATTTAAGGTCATGTCAAATAACATTTTGAAGTGACTATGCAGCTGCTCAGTTTGTTTATAAGAATATGGACGTGTTTACTTCAACTAAAGTTGAATGACCATGTCACTAGTGAATTTTAAAAATCTAAAGTACAAAACCACAAATTCCATTCCTTTTACCCCCCTCCTTCTGATCAAGACATTTCCCAGACCATTTGCAGCAATCTGGAAACCTTTAAAAGAGTTGTGTTATGACATTCGGCATACAACTGCTAAACCAATGTTTAGATATACAATTGGAAAACGATAGAGGTTCAAGTCTCTGTGTCAAACATATAAAGATGCAGAATACTATACATAAGAAAGTGAAATGAAATAGAAGTTTTTTAAGGCTTAAACACGACCTTACTATATAATATGATACCTACTACTACTACTACTACTACTATAATACAAAACAGTGCAAGTGGGGTAGTTAAATGGTCTAAATACCAAAAGAGATATAGGCAGAGCAATCAGACAGGCTGCAGACGGACAAAACCCTTTGCTGTTAGTTGTACTAAGCGAAGGGAATAGCCCTTTGTGTAGGCTCTCATCCCCTCTGTTGACTGGTTTTGGAGATTTTTGTACAGTTTCAGAAGCTGCAGAGCCTGCCTGATTGGAGATGATGATGGTGGGACAAAAATGTGTGCATGCTCAATGGAGAATAATGACTGTGTACCTGTACTATGATTTTGAAAAATTGGTATTCAGCCTTAGAGCCCACCAAGCTATGCTTTACAAAATCATGTTTTTGCTCACCGTTTCTACCTGCTGGCATGGAGGAAATACACAATGCCATAGAAAGAAGGCCCATGTTCAGGTGGGCCTTAACGTTTAGGAAAATGTGCTTTATGAAGCTCTCTATAGGTCAGACGGACATAGTAAAATGCAGCAAAAAAAAGGGGGGGGGACCTGAAAGCGGAAAAAGAACAATAATAGAAACCCAAGAGCACAAATGCTACGAGGAGCAGAAAATGCTACAAGGACCATCAACACCTGGCCTCTTAGGGCAGCTGCTGAGAACTAGTAGTTACTAGATAACACATAATTTTTGAAAGCACGTACCGTATTTTTCGCTCTATAAGACGCACCAGACCACAAGACACACCTAGTTTTTGGAGGAGGAAAACAAGAAAAAAAAAATTCTGAATCTCAGAAGCCAGAACAGCAAGAGGGATTGCTGCGCAGTGAAAGCAGCAATCCCTCTTGCTATTCTGGCTTCTGTAATAGCTGTACAGCCTGCATTCGCTCCATAAGATGCACACACACTTCCCCTTAATTTTTAAGAGGGAAAAAGTGAGTCTTATAGAGCAAAAAATACGGTAATTCATTACTTATATAGAGGGCATCTGACATTCCTCAGTTCTACGTACAGGTAGGTAGCCGTGTTGGTCTGCCATAGTCAAAACAAAATAAAAAAAAAAAAAATTCCTTCCAGGAGCACCTTAGAGACCAACTAAGTTTGTCATTGGTATGAGCTTTCGTGTGCATGCACACTTCTTCAGATTCCTCAGTGTAAGACTTCCCACATTATTTGTTTTCTCCAATGCCACCACCATTTCCCCTCATTCCTCCTTTTGTTTGACTCTCCTGGGACTATTCAAGGGAATACATGTTACAGAACTATGATTTCAGGGTGTCTGGGTTATGAAAAACTAAATTGCTTGTGTTTTTTGTTGCTAAGCAGAGAAGCTATAAATATTAATACTAAAACACGGTTCTCCTCTGTTCAGAGCTCATGTTCCCCCCTTTAGAAGTTGCCACAAGCTTCTAGGACTCAAAACAGTGCATTTTTTCTGGGAAAGGTTTGAGGTGACGGAAAGTTAATTGGTGTAAAATGCTTTCATAAGATCCTGTGGGGAAAGAGATTCAACATTTCAGTTCCAGAAAGAGGTTTTGCACATCTAAATACAAAATATTTGGTAAAAGTATTTTTGAAATCTAGACTACTGCTGTTCTTAATTTATTGTAATATGGAGCAGTGTAACTGATTAGTCCTATACAAACAAAACTGATTTTTGAATAAAATTAAGAGTTTTTATTTGAAAAAAATTGGTCGAATTTTAAAATAGTTTAATTCTAACAAGCAGCTAACCAAAATGGCTGCAAATCCTTCAGATTCCAGTTCTGAATGTTCAAAATTAGCCCTTTTCTTTTGGGAACATACCAGGAATATACAGAATTCATGTCTAAGGTCAACATTTTTTATTTTCAGATTTTGGGTTTCAAGACAGATGTTTACGGGGTGCCCTGGATATTTTAGGGGAGTGCAGGGGGAGGAGAGAAAGAGGAAGTCCTGGTGCAAAAGCAGAACTTTACTGGTGCAGGCTTGTATATCTCAAGCTAAGAGTTAAGAGTTCCTTTCAATATATCCATTCCTATCTAAATATTGATGACATTATTTAAATTCGTAATTCAAAATTCGGAAGCTGAATTAAACTAATTAAACACTTTGCTTTAGGGTGTGAAGTTGAAATCCTTGGAATTCGACCTACCTACTGCCTACCATATTATAGTGTTCCAACAGATGGCAATTTCTCCAATGCTGTATATAGTGCTATTGAGCTTCTGAGGTAAAGTAATCAAATGTTTTATTTATTTCTCTAATCTGAGGAGTAAAACCTTCCTCCCCATAAGAGTAGCAGCATGATATGATAACAAAGGTAATTCATTTTGGTTTTCTGCATTATGGGAGATGCGAGAAAGGACCCTTAATTGAGATAATGCAGGGAGGGGGTGGCAGATGGGGGGGATATGGCAAAGACCAACAACGTTTCCCTCAGTTCCCTCTTTGTTTTCATCTCCAGTTAAATTTGACACACAGACACACAAAGATGGGGAAAGAGGAAGAAGTCAATAATGGTTATGAATGTAGCACTTTCCAAATGAAGATTTGTACTTATTTATACAACTGCCTTCCCAATGTACAGTATTCTGAAGATTAGTTCGGCATGCTAAAAGCCACTGAAAGCATCAACACAAACCGGCATTTGACCATAACAACTGGTTGTGTGAACTTTACCATTAGTTCCGAAGCTGCTCCACTTGGAACGGCCTGTTTACTTGTTGACTATATCTATAAACTGTCTTTTGGACAAAACATTTAGGGTATAAAAAAATGGCTTACAATATAAGAAACAATGGTCCAATGGGGGGAGGAAGAGGCAAATTAGCAAATTCAGGAATGTAGAGGAATTAAAAAGCATGGCCTGCGCCTTTTCTGTCTGCAACACTTAGCTGCACATGGCATGAAAAAATCCAAGTCTTAGTGTTGATTCTGAAAGATGCTTCAAAATAGTAGCATACTATACTTGTTTTACACCGAACTCTTTTGTGGTGTTGCCACTCTAGAAGGGGCAGAGCGGATATGGCAGCAGTGTATTATGAACGGATTGATGTAGAAGGTCATCACTACGGTCCCTCATCTATTCAGAGGAAGAATGCCTTAAAAGCAGTGGATAACGTATTGAAAAATATGACAAAGCTCATCAAGGTTAGTGTTACTTAGAGGCTACAGGGTCCGTTAATTGCCCCACAGTCCTTTCCTTATCTTTGTTAAACATTCTTTGTAACTATGCATCAAAGGTTTCATCACACCTTGTATATACATCTACACATCGTTTGAAATGGTAACACACATTGTACATGTTCCAGATGTGAGTCATAGGTAAAGGTAAAGGGACCCCATGACCGACTCTGGGGTTGTGGTGCTCATCTCACTTTATTAGCCGAGGGAGCCGGTGTACAGCTTCCGGGTCATGACTAAGCCACTTCTGGTGAACCAGAGCATCGCACGGAAACGCCGTTTACCTTCCCGCCAGAGAGGTACCTATTTATCTGCTTGCACTTTGACGTGCTTTCGAACTGCTAGGTGGGCAGGAGCAGGGACCGAGCAACGCGAGCTCGCCCCATTACGGGGATTCGAACCGCTGACCTTCTGATCGGCAAGTCCTAGGCTCTGTGGTTTAACCCGTGTCCCTGTGAGTCATAGGTACTTGTGATCAAATAAATGCACATAACTGCTTCAGATGCAACAGAGTACACTTGCTGTACTCTTAGCAAGTGAAGTGGCCATTGCTGGACGTGATGTCATAAAATGCATAAACACTGCTACTGCTTACATATAAGGAAATAAAGGGAATAGTATATGCTGTGCTTGCAATGGTTCCCAAATGGCTGGCTCCAGCTAGTGAAGAAAACCAGTTTCGTCAGAGCTCCAAGGCAAGCTGAGGGCCCACCACCACCACAGCAAAGTCAGAATGCCAATGTATGCACGGAGTACCCAATAAATTTGGTGAGAAAGTGAGAGGATTGTCAGTTTGTATGCTCACCTCTTCCAAGTTAAAAGGGACAACTAAGTGCCTGTCTTCAGGGCCCTTAAATTACCCAAGTCCCCAGGCTCAGTATCAGGCACCTTCAATTGTAACATCTACAACACTTCCTCAGCCACCAACCCCATTTAAGCCAAATCGTGCTTTCCAACTAGCCACTAAAGGAGTCATCATAAAAAGGAAAGGGGGAAGAATCTATTTGCCCACTCCCCTGCCATTTGAGCACTGAGCAGAACTGGGAGAAGCCTCTGTCTGAAGTCTTGAATGTGAAACATTGGGGTGACTGGGTACATAGATTTGCATGTTCCCTCAAAGAATGATTAAATCTACCATATTAAAATAGAAAATCAGTGGGCAAGGATTGCTCTTTTTCGCTTTCTTGGCATCCACTGACATTTTGCAGCTATGTAATAAATGTAGTCTCCTGCCAACCTAGCAGTTTGAAAGCACGTCAAAGTGCAAGTAGATAAATAGGTACCGCTCCGGCGGGAAGGTAAACGGCATTTCCGTGTGCTGCTCTGGTTCGCCAGAAGTGGCTTATGTACACCAGCTCCTTCGGCCAATAAAGCAAGATGAGCGCCGCAACCCCCGAGTCGGCCACGAGTGGACCTAATGGTCAGGGGTCCCTTTACCTTGTCATCCAGATTACAGCATACAATAAGCATGAGCTAGTAAGATAAAACTGCAGCCTGCCTGCTCATAAGTGTGGGAAGGTGGAAGCAAATTTAATTGATTCTGCAATAACTGCAAGGTTATTCTCTTGATCTTTAAAAGCCTTTCATAGCTTGCAACTGAACATTAAAACCACCAGCACTCCAATATTTCAAGACCTACACATATAAAATAGTGCTCAAGAGGTTAGAATGAGTGCAAGTAGCAAAAGGGTTTTATGGTGTTGTTCCTGCTACTCCTCATTTTATGCTAGTCCATAGACTACTCGATTTAGCTTGGCAAGACATGGTTATATTTTAAAGAAACTATAAAGAATCAGAGAAAGTTAGTCTGGAAACCAAGAGGGTAGTAACTTAGTTGTGACCAACAACAGAAGCAGATGTTAATCTCTCATTGTGCTACTTCTGATGGAATATTTATTGTGCAGCCACAGGGAACCCACCAAAACCAGCCTCCCTCTGGCAAATGATCCCTGCTCTAGTAGGAATGTGTAGTCACAGAAGTATTCACTCAGAGAGGCGTGCCCTGCGCCATCATTACATGTCTTTAAGCACCAGACAAAAGCATTCCTCTTTACGCAAGCCTTTAGCCATAATCTATGGCCTGTTAAAGCTGGGTGAGGGGATGACTGCTATTATGATCAATTTATTATTATGCTGCCTGTTATGATTATGTTTTTATTATTGATGCTCTGTAAAATGTGTTCTTAATGATGTACACTACCCTGGGATCTTTTGATAAAGGGCAGTATATAAATTGAATTAATGATGATGATGATGGTTTGGAACATCAAATTCTATATCTCTACCGCTTCCAGCCATTGGCACCAAGAATGAGGGCTGGGCGTGCAGAGACTTAGGTCATTTCCACATTATCTGTTTATTATACTTGCACCTTGATTTGTTTGTGGAAAGTTTTCAGGGAGGCTAGACAGTGTTGGCTATTTATTGAATTCTGAATTGTTTGCAGGGAGGCTGTATGATGCTGTATCAAACAATTCAGTCCATTTCTCCATCATTTTCCTTATCCCCCAAAGCCCAAGCTTTTTGTGGGAAGTGAGTTGACTGTGCAAGACTGCCACACCAACTTTAACTGCGCAACCTGAATTTGCCAGTATAGAAATGAATCCCACCCAAAAAACAGCACATCTGGAAGGGCCCTTACAATCAATGGTTGCATCCTCATCACAGTGTATAGCGTGTATATTCCATCTCTAACTAGACCCATTTATTTCAACTTAAGTGCAATTTTCTCTGAATCAAGACTAGAATATTATTTGATATCAGCCCCTTTTAAGCTTGGAATGGTGAAGAGATTATTCCCCCATGGTACATTTTCTTCTATCAATGATGGCACGGCAGGAATGGTGAATCTGCTTACCGAACTGAAAATGGGAAGTGCATTGTGTATTTTTCCCAAGCTGCAATCACAGTCTTTACTATCTTGACAGGACAAGGGCCTGCAGAATGACCTGAATGTCATTCTTTTCTCGGATCATGGGATGACTGACATTTACTGGATGGAAAAAGTGATCGAGCTGAGAAATTGTATCAACATGAGCGATGTTATACAAGTAAAGGACCGAGGCCCTGTTGTAAGCCTGTGGCCAGCCAAGGAGAAGCAGTCCGAGGCAAGGGACCTTTTCTCTTTCTTTACCCACTTTGTGCCAATCAGGGGTTTCCCCCTGCTTTCCTGTACCACTTAACACCCAGTTCTACTGCTTGGCCTCCACACTCTGGCGTTACTTGAGCATTCACAGGAAAGAACCTGGTCCATTACTACTACTACTACTACTACTACTACTACTACTACTGTCGTACCTCGGCTCCCGAACACCTTGGAAGTCGAACGTTCCGCCTCCTGAATGATTGAAAACCGGAAGTGAGCGTTCTGGTTTTCGAACTTTCTTTTGAAAGCCGAACATCGGATAGCTCTTCCGCAGCTTCTGATTGGCTGAAGGAGCTTCCTGCAGCCAATCAGAAGCCGCGCTTTGGTTTCCGAATGTTTCGGAAATTGAACGGATTCCGTTCGACTTCAGAGGTACGACTGTATTATTAATTTATTTTATTTATTAAATCTGCATACCGCCCTATACCCATAGGTCTCAGGGCCGCTCACAAGATAAAAATCACAAAATAAAAACCCAAAATAAATAATCAAATAAATAAAACAAACAAAAGAACAAAACAAAAACAGCCCAATAACCCCCTGAAGGTCTACTGAAGGTGAAGAACCTAGACTAGGAAGAATTACATGTCGTCTGCTAGCGTCCTACAGTCATGCATCGTAGCCTTAAGGCAGGCTTCCTCAACCTCGGCCCTCCAGATGTTTTTGGTCTACAACTCCCATGATCCCTAGCTAGCAGGACCAGTGGTCAGGGATGCTGGGAATTGTAGTCTCAAAACATCTGGAGGGCTGAGGTTGAGGAAGCCTGCCCTAAGGCAATGCTGCTGTAGTGCCCTTAACAAACTGGGCTCAGCCTAAGAGATTGGTCCATCCTTTATGCGTCATCATGACCTCTGAATCACCTTCCCATCAATAGGTCAGATTTTATCAGCAGGGTCTACATGTCACTTTAAACTACAATTGAGCTTAACTATGGCATAAAGGCTGGTGCATGGAACAAAAAGTGGCCACTTGGCTCCTTCCTGTGCCTTCTGTTGCCATAATGCTACCAGCCAAGCCATAGTTTGGCCAAGTAACATGTACAAAAATGCACACACTATAGTAAAGTGTGCACAAAAACCCATATATTCATGAAAATAACATACAAAAATGCATTACATTAGGGAAATAGGATTTGCAAAATTATGTGTGCGGTATTAGGCAAAATTCACTGATAATTTTTTGTAGTAGTAAATTGATGTGGGAATGTGGAGAACTGAAGAAAAATTAGATCTTGAGAAACCAAGTTCGCCAGTCACCACTTCCAAGTAAATGTGCACAGGACTGCAACCTTAATGCGTTTCAAAATATTACTACCTAGCTTTGTGACTGGCTGAGCTAGGAATGCAAATACATTATTTACTTCTCAGCAAGATGGGGTGCAGAAGTCCAATTTTCCCTCTTTAATTATATCCAACCTCAATATTTTAAAAGGAATATTTTTCATGGGATTTTCTGCACAAGTTAGTAAGCCCACAGTGTTCCCATAATAGTTGTTTTTAAAAGACCATATATCTTAGGGCAGTGTGATCATCCATGCCAGCAATTATGATGTGCACTGAGGCTTCATAGCTTTTCTTTCTTTGCAGGTATACAACAAACTGAAAAATGTGCCACATATGACAGTTTACAGGAAAGAGGATATCCCTGCTCGATTTTATTATAAAGAAGGGAAATTTGTCTCTCCTTTGACACTTGTCGCTGAAGAAGGATGGTTCATAGTGGAGGTAAATCATCTGTGTCAGGGCTATACAAGTTGTGACCCATCAAACAAAAGACAGGCATGAATAGTGGCCTGTCTGATGCTTCATAACTCCTCTGTTTTTTGTTTTTGTTTTTTGCTCTATAGCAAAGCCAGGAAGTTTAATAAGTCCCTTGTGGGCCACCATACATGGCTGATATGCTCTATTTCGCTTGTTGGGTCATAGGTTGTACTGACAGTTTGTATGAGTCGTTTTAAACTAAGGCTGTTTTTCAATATAACCGTATCTGGAAGAAAATTAAAGTTAACATATACTGTTTGAAAAGCTGAAATCACATTTTCATTTCAGGAATATAAGGAGATATTTACATCTATTTTAATTAACTGGTTTATTCTAAAATTCAAGGGGTCATGAAGAGTCGGACACGACTAAACGACTAAACAACAAAATTCTAAAATTATTTTCACAATATCTAGTTCAGGGTGGATTAGCATTCTACATTAAATATTTTCTCTCTCTAAATGTTAGAAACTTTGCTGATACTGGAGTAAGTATGTCTCTTCCTACTCTTAATTTTTAATTGTTTCTAGCTTTTGAGAATAGCTTTCCACTATACCAGTTGTTCCTGAACCACTTTCATTATTAACAGAACAGAATTTCAAAAATGGCTTTTTATTATATAGCGAATAATTGATTTTTAATTTCCTCCCTATCAAAGGGACTGTAAAATGGCTGCCAAACCTATCAAATATTATATTCAATATATTTTTAAGGTGTTATTGTTGAAAATGTCTCAGCAACTCAAAATGTTTTCTTCTTCTTCTTAACTGCTCCATCTCACATCATTTTGAAAAGGCATAAGCAGAACACAGATGTCAGAAATGTCTTTGTCATGTTATTCATCTGCACCATTTTGCATACAATCAGATCTCATTTTTAAGCTTCCTACCATATATAACACCTACAGGTGTAATGATTTTCTTGGCTTGAGAAAACCTTCAATTCTACATCTGGTCCTAAATTATAGCCCAGTGGTTAAATTCACTTTGATTTCTTGGGTAACACTCAAACTGTGGATAGCACATAGTGGTGGAAGATTTCTTGGGGTGGGGAGAGGGTGTCGTAGTCTTGTTGCTGAGCAACTATGTGCAGAGCTCTGTGGAGTGGGAAGACAGCCAACCAGAAGAGTCTCTGAGGTGTACTTGCCTGGAAGGAAAGCCAGCATCCAAAGTCAGGTCCAGTCCTAGGGTCAACCAAACAGCAATCCGTGTGACCAGACAGTCAAGGGGTCAGGGGATCTGATGGTCAGGGGTTCAAGACAAGCAGGAAGCAGCAAGGTTGGGCCAGGAACTGCAAGTGTTGTTACCAGCACCTGACTGCTGCTGGAAGCTTTGATTAAGAAAGCTAACACCAGCTGCTTCTCATCAGTGTCTCCTCGTTGAAGGCTGATCAGCTGCAGGTAGAGTCTCTCCACCTTCAGGCTGCTGTTCAGCAGGCAAAGCTGACTCCTGGCCCATAACAGAGGGACTGACAGTCTTCCAAATGTGGGAAACATGGTATAGTTGAATGCAATTTTGCAGCTCACAGGAGGAACAATAGTGTGCAAAATGAAAGTAAAATTTTAAATCTTTTTAGTAAAAGTGTGTGATGATGCGTGTGCCTACTTTAACAGATTATCAGCATATCATCCACCATTTTGGACACACACACGCACATATTTAAAAATTACAAAAGATTAAAATAAAACATAGTTTACGTGGGCCAGGGACACCAGCTGTAGGGGGAAGTTGGTAGAGCACCTCAGCCAGCTATCTTGTTCCAGTTTGTCTGTATCACCCATTACTGTCTCTTTTGTCTTGGAAGCCAATTGCCCAAAGCAGAGTTCATTAGAAGCCTGTTGACACCAGGAGAGCAGTCAGGCCTAGAAATCTTCTTAAATAAATAAAGCTGAATTTCCAACTCAAGACTATTTTAACCTTGGTTGCTGTGGTTCTTATTATGATTGTTCTGTTAGAGGACTCCAACACAGAAACATAGCTGATTTGGTAGGTGACTCCTTTCTTGCTCCCCATACCATATTCCTTCCATAAAGTAGTAGGGGCTGCCATTAAAACAATGGCCTTACACACATCTGGAGAGCTGTCAGAACTGAATTATGATTTGTTATTTTTTATTACTGCCCAACAAAAGATAGGTACAGTTACCTTGGGTTTGGGTTCTGCCAGTGACAAATATGCAAAACTTGAATGTCACTGGCACGACACATTATCACTTGTGTTGGATTTTAGGCTTATACAGTGGAGAGATGCATGATTTCTGCTACACACAGTTGCAGCATAAAATCTGCCACTGCCTCCAGTGATAGGGTGTTCAAATTCCCCTTCCTGTATGAGTGATGCCAACAAGAGTGAGCAATGGCTCGATCCAAAGAATGATGCCCTTCCAATTTATAGCTTCAGTGAATTTGAGCTAGTAACACAATAAACCGATGCTGGAATCCCTTTTGATTTTTATCTGCTTCTATTTATGATGAGAATCCTTGCCTGTCAGCACTGTAGTCATTAAAAAAATAAAAACCTTTAAAAACTCAGGAGCCCCTTGAGTATCCATACATTTCTCTGTATTTAATAGTCAGCAGATGTACTAGATAATTGAACAATTCTAGCTGACAAATTAAATCTGTTTCCTTTTCTCTATCTATTTTTACTGACAGCACTCAGAGTGAGCAAAGGGGAAAAATTGGCTCCCCCTTCTAACTCCAGAGCCCCTTTACACCGCTGCTCTGTTTAATTCATTTCCAGGCTGTCAGTGGTCTGCACAACGTCTACCACGTTTGCGAGCATTAACCTATGGCCTGCCAAGTCTTACCTAATTTGTAAAATAGTCGTATGCCAGCATGACATAACTTGTTAAACCTTTCAAAATTTGCTAGACGTTGCTGTTGGCTCATCTAGCAGCGCATCAAAACTAATAAATCAAAAGTGCCCTCTGCTCAGGTCCACGTATGAAGAAAATGCCTATCAGTGCCTGTTGAGAATGAAGTCCAAAAGCACAGCAACTTTCTGTACATAAAATCAAACATACTGAATGTATGGGATAATACATTCAAATGTATTATAGGTTTTCTTATTAAACCGATATGTCACCACTGTAATTCAGCTAAGGTAGAAGTCAAAAAACAGGGCCAGAGTTATCAGAATGACATTGGAAAATGGGGACTGTGTTAGTGATGCATACATTCCTGTAAAAGAAGGATCAAAGCCAGCTCTTCTCAAAACCATTGCTTGCTGCAGTTGTTGTGGCTGAAGTGATAAACCAGAGTTTATTGTTTAAAGGTGAATGTGCAGTGTGCTGGTGCACAGGGATAAAATTGGGCCACTTTTCTCTTTCCCATTTCTGCTCCAGTATTTGGCTTAGCATTATGTCCAAACTTGGGCTCATAGGTTGTATCTCTCCAAAAAAACCCAAAAGTTATAATCAAAGTTTGTTCTTGGCTTACTGGTACAGTAGTGTTTTGTTTGGTGGGAGACAAACAATGGCTTAATTGTGGTTTAAAAGATGCAGAATACAGAACAGAACTCTATAGTATGAGGGTTTATGGGGTAGCTGGAAGAGATACCAAGGCCTTTTCTTAAATTTCCTTGATGCTTACTCACATATATCTCCTTGATAGACGAGTCATCCTGAATTGTTTTCGCAATCATGGATGTAGCTTGGAAGGATGTCTGAGTTTTCTTCCTGCTCTTTGAAAAGATGAGGGCAGTCACTTCATGAAACACTACTGACCTGTTTGTGTTACTATAATACTGTGTAATGGTATTTAATCTATATCACCTAAATAACCAGTTAGACCCATTTACACAGGGCTCTCATCTAGGATGCCCTTCATATTTTTGATTTTACCAGCCCTATGTCTATGGAAGACTAAACTGCAGTGCAAAATTAAAACTAGCATGGCAATCCTATACAGTATGCACACTTATCTAGGGCAAGTCTCACTGAACGTGGGACTTACTTCTGAGTGGGCATGCACAGGATTGTGCTTCAGTCATTTAATGTGTAGGTTCTGTATTTGTAGCGCTGTATGACCTTTTGTCAAAGCAATTAAATGCAATTACTTAATTTAATGATTCCATTCTTTAGATCCATTCATCTGAATGATCACCTTTACTTGGAAGGAAGTTTAATTAATTCACAGTGGAACTTCTTCTCAATAACTATGTTCAGGACTGAAGCCCAAGATGTGTAACACACTCACGTTAAACAGAATTTCTTTCCCCTACAGAGCAAAGAAAAGCTTCCATTCTGGGAGAATGGAACGGGAAAAAGAGATGCCTGGCAGAATGGATGGCATGGCTATGATAATGAACTGATGGATATGAAAGGATTCTTCCTTGCATATGGGCCAGGTAGGTCAACTGGAGAAGTAGATAATCACCCTATTCCTTCCTTGCTTGCAACAGATGAAGTTTTTGGTGCTGTCTGTTGATTGTATGCGGACACGAGTCAATTGTGCAGATTCAGTCGTTCTGCTACAAGTGTGGAGAACTTGTGGCCCTCCAGATGTTGTTGGACTCCAACTCCCATGAACCTCAGCAAGCATGGTCAATGGCCAAAGACCATGGGAGTTGCAGTTTAGCAGTGTCTAGAGGGCCTAAGGTTCCTCACGCTGTGCAAATGAAGCAGAAACAAGAGTTACTCTACTTCCAACTTCTATGCCTTGTTTTAAACTGCTTGGGGAAATAGCATATAACTTGCCTTATCAGCATATTTCCAGCGACTTTGTTAAAATATATTGTCCTAGCCATTATGAACGACATAAGGGAGCACAACTAATAAAACGTCTTTCTGTTTAGAGACCACAGAATGAGAAAGTGTAAATCTTGCATAATATGGAATCTTATCTAAATCCTAATCCTAAATCTGTCACGAGCCAGAGCAACATACGCAGTATTTTTTTATAAAAATATTTATAAAAAAAATAAACCACAGTGGTTTGCAACAATATGAAATCCTAAAAAGTTAAAAGCAAGTTAAAAACCAAAAGAATTAAAAACAAGCATCACTATACCATTGTGGGGGGTGTACTCTTTATTGCCTGCAAAGGCCTGGTGGAATAGAAAGGTTTAAAAGTTGGCACAGAAGGTGCCTGCTGAATCTCTATTGGCAGGGTCTTCCGCAAGACTGGGCTGATGACACTAAAGGCTCAGTTTCTCAATGCTGTAAAATTATTTCCTTTCTCCTCCCTCCAAAATAGGGCAATATTTATTTTGTTTAATATTACAATACACAGACATTTCAGTTAAAAGTAAACCTGTTAAGTACGGTAGGTCTGTGTAAGCCGCCACTCAAGG
The DNA here is from genome assembly GCF_965113315.1 of Podarcis vaucheri. NCBI lineage: Eukaryota > Metazoa > Chordata > Lepidosauria > Squamata > Lacertidae > Podarcis > Podarcis vaucheri. Next base: position 52,146,420 of record NC_138767.1, on the reverse strand, counting down.
ATATATATTATAGTTAAAGGCAATTTTCTTTTGAAAGCTATGATAATTGTGCTAGGTTGAGAGGTTGCCAGTAGACTGAGATTTCATCAGCTACATTGGATGTTCTTGAGTAATATTGGCAGAAGGAAACATTTAGCTGTGCCCCCGTGTTTATCAAAAGTCTAGCTTGTCGTGAACTGTTTTTGTTCTTGGAGTTGCAAATTTTGGACCCCTCTGCCTACAGTCAAGGCTCTGTGTACTTTTTATTGTGTTAAAAGAATCATAATCCATCATTCAAACCTTACGGAGAAATTATCTCTCTCCACTCACAGTAAACAAGGAGCAATTTTTCAAACATTTCACCTTGATCCAATCCTTAAACTATTCATGTTACTTGTCTGTTATCAGAGGAGTATCTTTATTTGTAAAAGCATTGAAAACCAGCTTTTGTTGGAGAAATAAGTTCTTTCTACTGAACTCATCAAAAGTATTCCAAGCAGTACATTTTCATTTCCTGGAACCAGAGCAATTCAAAATTATTCAAGGCTAAGATGAAGTCTCACGGTCTATTCTTTGTCTGTTAAGCATATTCAGTCCAAAGTACATCCAAAGTCATCTCCCCCTCACAGAATGGGGTGGATAAGGTTCATTATTTCCTCAACTGGTATAAAAAAGGCTATATCACCAGCAACATATTCAACTGCCTTTGATTTAACCATTGTGAAAAACCACATCCTATAATTATAATTGGGAGGACTGAGTTGGTTCTTTATTATCAAGTAGGACCCAAACACAAAATGGTAAAAAACATGTGGGCGTGCATTTATACATATTCTTGCTATGTTATCTCAGTGTCTTACATAGGAGCATAATACCTTATATTGATTCAGACCATTGGTCCATCTAGGTCAACAGACCCTCTCTGAGGTGTTAAGACTGGAAGTTCCTGCCAACCTAGCAGTTCGAAAGCATGCCAGTGCAAGTAGATAAATAGGTACCACTGCGGTGGGAAGGTAAACAGCATTTCTGTGTGCTCTGGCTTCCTCCCATTGTGCCAGAAGCGGTTTAGTCATGCTGGCCACATGACCTGAAAGCTGCCTGTGGACAAACGCCGGTTCCGTCGGCCTGAAAGCAAGATGAGCACCGCAACCCCAGCCGCCTTGGACTGGACTGAACCATCCAGGGGTTCTTTACCTACCTTAACCTTACCTTGTTGTAAGCTGAAAATGCAACTCTTTACCTAGGCCTGTGACACCTGAGAGATATACTTTAGGACCCACTATATTCTCTTGATTGTCATTTGTTTTACCTAAATCATGGTGAAGGGAAAGGATCTTAATCATATTATTATCTATACTGGCTGGCAGCAGTTCTTCAGGATCTTAGGCAGTTGGCCTTCCCAGAGCCAGCCTGGTGATGCTCGGAATTGAAACTGCAAAATAGATGCTTAACAACTGAGCTGTAACTGTTTCCCATACCTGGGCATACTATGAGTGGGAAAAGAAAGTAAAACATAATGGAGCAAATATCTCAAAAGAAAATGTTAAGGTTATCAAGGATATGAACAGAGCTAATGTGGCACGACGGCCATATATGGAGAAACGGAACATACAGTCAAAATTACTTTGCAGAAATAAGCCTTAGCTGGATTCCGTCCCAGACCGATCCAAGATGGCAAGGACTGCAGCAGAGTTGTTACTGTGAAATTCATCCAAATTGGATCCTTCTGCTAGTGGGAAAAGTAAACTGCGGCATAACCTGAAGTCAAGATCCAGGGATGTGATTAAAGGCAAAAGAACAGTGGATACCAGACAACGCCAAACACAGAATACAGGATACCAAACCAACAACATAATGTTGCTTAAACAATACTTTTGGAAATATCCACACCTGCTCATGGTCCAGTCATTAGGTTAGGAGGTTCTTCCATGTTCTCTCAGATCCTCTGATATTGGACCAGAGGGCCGATTCACAACATGCACTAATAACTGTGCAGTAGTGACTGAAAGCAACTTCACATTGAGGCTGACTAACTGCTATAGTAAGCTTTCATGAGAGTACTATGGGGGGAAATGAACATTTAAATGTGGACCATGCTTGCTAACTTTTGTTTGTGTTACTAAAGGCTTCCTGACCTCATGCAAAAGTGAGGCAAACGTTAAATTTCAGGTGATATAAATTTAGCTTGCAGTATTGCAAAGTGCGCTACTGATCTAAAATGCCTCATTGTCATTTTGTTTCAGATTTCAAGTCTAACTTCAGAGCCGCGCCAATCAGATCAGTTGATGTTTATAATGTCATGTGCAAGGTTGCAGGAATACAACCATTGCCAAACAATGGGTCCTGGTCGAGAGTGCAGTGTATGTTAAAAAATAATGCCAGTTTGGCACCATCATTCCAGCGGAGCAGCTCTGTGCTGGCACTACTTCTGTTTGTATTGTTTGTATAACAGATCTTTTTACTCCGGTCCCAATACAATGTCAGTCAGTGTGTCCAGTCTTTTTTTTTCATTCGTCATTTGAATAGCAGTATTAACAAAATGCTGTCTGGGGAAGATTATACATATGCATTTCTAAAGCATCAAACCCAGCTTCACGTGTTTATAGGCACTAAGAAACATTATGTAAGCTCCTAGTTCTGGGGCATGCACTACCAATAAGGGGAAGAAGTAACATTTTCCATGGTATTCATCTCCAGGTCCCTAACCAGCCTCTAGGTGAAACAAGCACATGCTTAAGACTAAAAGGTCTACACGAAATCTAGCAATTCTGGTCCTAGAAGTCTTCCTGGCTTTGCATTTATCTACATGTAGAAGGTATATGGAAAGCTCCATTTGCTGATTAGACAGCCACCCCCACTTAGGCTATCCCTTAAGCCAGGTGTGGGCAGAATTAAGGCTTGAAGGATCTACTCCACTTGTGTCCCCCACCTTTAAATCAAGATCCATCAACCTGAGCCTGGTACAAAAGACTCTGAGCTCAGTGTAGTACCAGAACTGAACTGACCTTAGAGTCCTTCCACAAAATAGATCCATGGTTTACTACTACCCTCCCCAGTGGGTCTCCCACCCCATTTAATGCTTAATTTTTGTTATTATTGATCAGCTGGGAACAAGAAAGCTTTGCTGATGTACCTCAAATTATCCAGAGATCTACCACTTGAGCCATAAGCCCTTCTCTATATGCACCAAGCATTTGTTCCTAAACCAATGATGTTTTACTTGTCTATGGCCTTCCCTGCATTTCTGCCTTAAGCTGAAGACTTTGGCATTTGGCACTGAAATGGTAAACATTTAGATGAGACAAAGTCTCCTTGGTTTTACCAGAACTTAATGGCAATGCCACTCAGCTTCAGATAAAAGATCCAGGTGCTAGTTTTCTATCCTGGCATGGAAGTTACCTCACAAATGTCACAAGTCACTTCTTCATTCCTGTTCTGTGCTAATGCTGTAGATCGGTATGATTTTATTTAGCTTTAGCTTTCTTTAAAATATTTCCAGTGGGAAATAAAATTAAGAGTCCCTACTCTTTGGAAGTCAGGTAACCAAATTTAAAATGTGTTTCCAACTTAACCTAATGCCAGAGCAACCATGTGTGATTAGCATTTCCTTGCATTAAGGTCATTCAGATAATTGAGGTTTTACTGTCTAGAAAAGGGAGAGATGCCAAGCCCTTCCTCTCTTTTAAAGAGATAAGAGTGCATTCATTCACCATAATTGCAAGAGAAAAAATTCCCTTAACAGCTTGAAACACCAGTGTGAATGTTAAAAGCAACTTTTGAAAAATTCTATGTAAAATTAAATTTTGAAAGATTAAATATTCAAAATTCTTCATAGCTTTGGCTTCTTTAAACAGACGATGTATCAAGGATTACAACTATGCACGAGCCTCTGCATGTCTCTGTCACATAGACACAGATATTAATCCTGACAGAAGAGTTCTGCAGTAACTGGTAAACCTTTATGCAATTTTTTAAAGTTCAAGTGAACCATCAAATCCATTTGAAGGAAAAATAAATAAAAGAAAAACAGTCTTTTGTTACCAAGCTATTGAGTATACAAGGCAATATAGTTCTTTCTAAGCATTTGCAGTAGCTGGGGAACAAGCATCTATTGTTTAAAAGTCTGTGTCGTTCATTAATAGACCAGGCACTTTGAATTCTTTGGAGCACTCTCCATGCCTCACCACTAATAATAATAATAATATTTCAAAGCCATCACAAAAATTACTGAATTGCAAGTCAATTTTTCAAGAAGATACCCAAACAGGAAGCACTAGGATATGCAAACAGTACAGAAGTCCTTTGTGTTCTTGTGAACATTTTTTTTTTGGTATGCTTTGCCTTTCATCTTCTTCAAACTTGAATACATTTGTGCCATCCTATATATGTTTACTCAGGAGAAAGCCTCTAAGTTCCACAGGGCTTACACCCAAGTAAGTGAGAGCACAGAATGGCACTTTTTGTTTTCTATATATACAACGCGAATTTAGCATAACACTCCATTCATAACAGCTGAATTATCCTGGTTTGCACCAGAAGGGATAGAGTTTTGAACTGAACCATTATTGTATCTGTATAGAAAAGAAGTGCCTTTATTGACTGATGCTGAGCTTCTTCCACAGTAATTGTGGTGGGACAGAGTTTTCAATATGTTCCCAGTTTAATGGGTGGGGGGTTGTGCAAATAGATACAGCATGATACCTCACTAACATGCACCCCAAAGATATCAGTCATTCATAATGGAAACAGAGAAGTAGCTATTCTTAATGTTGAATGACCTTACGAGGAATGATTTAACTACTCAGTATTTTTGTGTCTTTTGTACTGATTGATGTTATACCTTTTTTTTTAAGTCAGAGATTTGCACTGCAGCATTCTAATGTGTACGTAGCACAAATGGATATGTGTTTTTAACATATAGATAGGGTAGGAATGGGGGCAGGGTTTAAAGAAACAATGAGTGATGTTTGGAATACTGGTAAACAATAGACTAATATAAAAAAACCAGCAAGATCTTGATATCTACAGTATTACGCATTATTGCAAATACAATATGTTTACAAAAAAGCACTAAAGAGCTTGGTCTAATTGTGAAATCAAGGCAACCAGCTTGGCCCACTTATCTGGGCCAAGAAAAACATTTAACATTTTTAAAATAAAAAAATACCAGTATCATAATCACAGCAGGTGTGTGGGGTTTAACACTTTCCTTCCCTGCTGCACTCCTGATGAAATAAAATTGGTTCCTCTGAAGCTACTATTTGTACCAGAAACGAATCTTCCATTAGGCTAATAGGGGGAGGAAGGGTCGTCCCATGAAAAATAAAGTGATTTTCATCCGAATCACTGCAGGGGAGGAAAAACTCCTCCTCCTTGCTATGATAACGATGATGATGAGACCCCCCCAAAAAAAATCTGAGCTGCTATTTGAATTATTAAAAAACCAGTTATCTGAAGTGTAAAGATACATCTAGCATCACTTCTACTTTGACCCTCAGTGGTAGGGTTTTTCCTTCCTCTTTATAATTTATACACTGCTTGATTGTTCTAAAACCTGTAAGTGGTTTACAAGAAATATTAAAAATTGGTAACCAAGTTTTGATTTAAAACTTTCTGGTACATGGGTGTGGCCAGGAGCCAGAGTTTAGGGCAAGTTTAGAGGCAGAGTGTGGCAAATTTCAGAATACTGTACAAAGAGGTAGAAGGAGTAGCAAAAGCTGTCTGTTAATTCTGGTGTTGGCAGTCATGGTAGGCTTAGCTTGTCTGAGCATATCCAGAAAAGTGGGTGTCAGAGCAATTGCCACTTCCATGCTACTGTGTTTCTCTGTCACCTGCTCCCGATTCCCAACCTCTCTCAGTATAATATAGCCTATGAAGTGTAACCACAGAAGAACCACACATGTCCCCTGCTGCAGTCTTGCATGAGCTGGCATGTAAAACAGCTTGCTGTTCATTTAGCTTAGTATGTGTGTAGGTGAAGCATGCACACTAATAATGTAAAGATCCCTCTGCAACTTTTCTTCTATTTTTTGCAGGTGATCTGCCAATATTTGCAGCATCTACACAAATAATTCTGGCACCTTGTCCAGAGATCAAATGCTGATCCCCCCCCCTTTGGTTTTTTTTCTTTCTTTCTGGTTGGCTACCCTACTTAATAGAAAAGAAATTGTCAACAGTGTTGGAGGGTTATTCTGATTATTCATCAGCTTAATGAATGATAGCTGTGGGTTTTTTTGTTTGTCAAACAAGGACATAAAGGTGGAAAACGAGAAATAACTGAAGATAACCTAAGTCTTTACAGTACAATTAAATTTTGAATCTTTTGCCATTTCCTTTCCATGGCATGTATGAGCTCTACAGCTATATGAAATGAACAAGCTGAAAATGCTTGTGGGGGGTTGGGGTAGCAGTAAAGGCTTTGCTCTGTTTTAAATAGAATCGTAGACACTGTGCTCATTTTATAATCAAATTCTAAAAGTATATCTGCACATCCCCAATTGTAAAAAACAGGGTAGTGAACATTGTTATCCACTTCCCCCCTCACAATAACGCTGAATGGTAGGTTTGTGTGTGTAACTCTCCTCCCCATCAAAGAATCAGAAGAAACCTTCAAACCCCACCTTATTTTAAAATAAAAAAACAGGAGGGGGGGGACATTGGTAAACACAAGGGGGATGCTTGAGGCCACCCTGCTTTTGGTAATGAAAACTGCATTAGGACATGAAAACAACTGTGTATAATTAAATATATTGCTTACACGTATGTATGCATGTATGTATGTATGTCAGGCTAATGCTCAGAGACAAGACGAGAATTTCCTTGCTTATTATACAGCTCTACTTTTCTACCATTTTTTTTACCTAACTCAGAGCTCCCTCTTCTGGCCTTACTTAGGCCTACCCTTCTATATTAAAAATTCAAATACATTTAAAGTTAACACACAAAGAAAGGTTTCTCTCTTTGATAAAAGTCTGAAAAGCAATACTCTAAAGTACTGTAGTTATTATTCTAATGGCACCAACATGCTTTCAGAGAGGGGGAGAGGATAACAACATGAAGAGACTGGAAGCACTGCCAATATGAGATGTAACAGGGAAGCGGACTCTGACTGGCTGCTTATAACAGTTCAAGAACGACCACTGTCTGGTTTCAGCAGTTTATTTTTAAGGAACTAGAGCAGGCTTCCTTAACCTCGGCTCTCCAGGTGTTTTTGGCCTACAACTCCCAGGATCCCTAGCTAGCAGGACCAGTGGTCAGGGATGATGGGAATTGTAGTCTCAAAACATCTGGAGGGCTGAGGTTGAGGAAGCCTGAACTAGAGACACACACTTTCATATCCTGGATATTGTATTAGCTCCATGAATAAGAAGGACACAAAAGTAGTCAACTCATTTTCAGACTTCCTAGGGAAATTTGGGCATCAGTATATTCTATGAAGAACCAAGAGTATCAGGCATGGGAATATTTGGTCACGGGCAAGCGGAACCATAATTTACTTTCTAACATGCAGAAAACCAGGCATACTTAAAACGGGGGTGGGGGGTGGGGGTGGGAGTTTCAATTTGGTTGGAAAGCAGTGATTATACATGAAGGGGGAAAGCCAGACTATTCAAAGTTTGGAAAAGAGGCGTTAAGAGCAATGGAGTGAAGCCAGTGCTAACATCACTCATCCAAGTTATGTCTTCCAATTCTTTATATTTAATACATATTGAGATGGATTTGAGGCTGGTTCACACATTGCCTCAACATGTTAGCCTGCACAAATTGCAGAGCATATGAGTGAGCCTTGGGCTTAAGCAATCTCCTCTTGAATGTGAAAATGGGGCCTAAACGTCTAGGCTCAACTAAGGCATCTATTCACCGTTAAGAAGAAATGGATGCATAATGTTTACTGGACCTGGTATAAACATGAGTATGCGGAGGATACACTCATGTATGAGTACACATATGGTACTCAAATGCTATTGGAAATGTGAGAGGGCCTTTGTGAAGGAAATATGTGAACATACTTTCAATACACAGAACTATGGAACTGCAGAATGTGTTCTTTCACTGAGTTTATTCTTCTAACTTTCTAAATCACTAGCTCTTCCTTTTCTTTAATAGACACACTGCTCTCAATACACTTCAATACTCTTTAACTCACATAAATTTTCCACTTACACACATATCTGTCATCCCTTCTTGGTTAAGTTCCCACATTTATTCAAACTTTAAACTGTTGCTCTTTTAACTTAACCTTTTTGTCCTTTTATGGACCATTGTCTGCTGTGTATCCCTTTGGAACATGTTCCCCTCCATCCAGCATACTGGTTTGCAATTCAGTCTGTTTTAGGTAAGGTGTCCCCCCCCCGTTTTTCTGTTACTCTCAACTGTCCTCCTGCTACCCAGCGTTGAATGGCGGTGAATGAACTTCTCACTTTGAATGCATTCTCCTCAGCTTCCCTCATTGCGAGATCATTTCCCACCTAATTTTACCAATGTAGCTAAAAACCATAATTTTTCTTCATACTGCTGAGTTCCTGTTGCCCCTCCCTGCTGCTCTCCTCCCTTAAAGCACTTTTCAGGTCCACCTCACAAAGCAGTTTACATAAAATTATAAAAAACAGTAAGCATCATTCAAACAAAAAAGGCAACTGTTTTTGTTTTGAAGGTGCTTATCTACTTCTTTCCTGTTTCCCTCAGGGCAAGACTGTTCTATGCGGTGGCAGTTAGTAGAGGTAGGCTGAAGGGAAGCCCTAAGAGCTGCATGGTGGTAGCTCTCCAAAATGGCTCCTAGCCTACATCCATATGGGACCCCAGAGAGTTTACAAAAGGAGTCATAACAAAACTTGCGCTGAGAAGGGTATTAGTTGTCTCTCACTGAATAGATAATGTGTTTAGGCAACACAAAGCTAGAATAACTCAATGAAGTGATTTAACAGAAGCCACATCTTCATGGCATGAAATATGAGAGGAAAAAATACATGACTCAACTAAAGCTAACAAGATAAGTCACCCATAAGGGAAATAAACAAGTTCGGGGAAACATTCTGCTCTATAATGATATTTTATAAAACCCAAAGCTAAAACATGTTGTTATTAATGACAAACAGGATGTTTTTTATATATATATATTGTAGTATCATAAAGATATCACATACTTGAGGGAAAGGGATTCCTTACCTGCAAATCTCTGAAGAGAAACAAAGTCCATCACAATATGGTGTCTGTACACAGTGAAAAGCGAGTCACTGTTTTTGTTCTAAAGTTATAGGTCACAAAGGTTAATTCCTGTAAATACAGAAAGTTGTGTCAAGTGCACCCAGTACCTACAACAGCAGGGTCCAATTCGATACTAAGTCATCCATCCATCCAAGCACATTGCTAGACTTTACTTACTGACAAAGACTGGGTTCAAATGAATGACAGCATCAGCTGCCAGATCACATTCCATCCCAGCCCAATATTTTTTCATTACTGGAAGCAGCCTGTTAAGAAGTCAACACAAAAGAAAAAGGGAACAGAACAGAATATCTCCAAAGGGAGACAGAAAAACAAACAAACACATCATTGAGTTTAAGCTCTCAGTCGGTATTCTAGAATAACAGTAATTTCAAATCTTTTTTTACATCCATCACAGATGATGTGCTCTGCAGCTTAAGATAAGCTATGATAGAGGTTTGTTATCAAATTAAGATTTCAAAATATAAAAAGCACATGCCCTATTATAGAGCATTGACCCAAATTTCAATGTTTCCTCAGCCCACATAGGATATGGGTTAGAAGGCCTAGGGAAACTGTGGGGTTATGGAGGCTAAGTTGGAATCAAGCGTAATATGTGTGCCTGCAGAATATATAAACAAAAACAAAAACCCTCAGAGTCAGTTCAAGGTACCCAATTTCATGTCACCAACTCCCGTGTGGGAACAGTCCTGATGTATGCAACAATACTGTCTTGTGAATTTATTATTGTTGCTTTCATTTTACTTGTAAGCCACCTTGGTTAGAAATTGCATCTTTAAAGACAAGATGTAAATAAACAGCATTTGTGTACTGGTTGTTAGTTAAGCCTATAACCAATTTCCAAGCTTCTCGTGCACAAGTTCATTCGTAAATTTACCTCTTCTCTTAAACCAAACATTTTCAAAATATTTATTTGTATCCCTCCCCCTCCCCGAAGGAAATTCACTGAATATATTATTGTTTGAGGTATCTCAGCAGAGGCTAAATGGCCACGAATGTTTTATTTATTCCCTCAGCAGGAGATTGGACTAACTGACCTTTGAGGTATAATCCAACTCTATGATTTGATTAGCCTTCTCAGGGTGTGTGGTAGTAAGCAAAATTTAACTGATCACTCCTTCTAATGATGAACTCTCTTGATGAGTACTAGCAACATGGGAGTCAAAATGGGTCCAAGAAGAAACAAAAGTGAGGTATCAGCATGGTGGGGGGGGGGATGGGACACCAAGGTTTGCAGAAGTAAAAACAAAACTCTACGGAGGTGATCTTCCTCCACAAGCCTCAACTATCCCCCAGCATTCTTGTGGATGTTTGGATGGCTCAGTGATTGGATGTTATAAGGCAGCTTCATATGCTCAAAAATCATTTTAGTTTCTAACACAGAAAAAGTATAACATGAACATGATAAAATGGGACTGAAAACACAAAACGCAACTAGCATACACGTTTTCCTCACATCAGTGGCATTTGCAAAATAAAATAAAAAAGACTTGAAAACGTAACATATAACCAAATGTTATTTAATATTTTAAAAAGTAACACAATCCAAAATGGATATTTCACACAACACTACATAAACAACATGAACACAATATTACCATATGGAGGGACTTTCAAATATAGACTTACAAAAATCCCTGTCCTTTTTTTTTCTTTTAAGTTATTATACTAAGCATGACAAGTTATCATCATTTACAATATGGTACACTGACACAATAAAAACCATGTCACAAATGTGCTGTTATAAATCAGTAACGTTAAGGGAAGACATTTCATGAACTGTATTATTTCATATGAAATACTATACAATATAAACAGAACATCCAGTTCGGATGACCTTTACAGCAACCAGAGACCAAGTAATTTTAATTTTTTTTTCAGTGCAAACACATTTATACAAGGCAGTCTTGGTTGCAAAACTCCCTTCTAGCATACAGTAAGTCCCACTTGCATTTATTAACTCATTTAAACCTAAAGCAACAACCACATTCAGTCACTCACAGGTTACCTGCAGAATTATGATCCCTTTAAATCTAAGTCTCCTGTTCATACAGAAGTTAACATCTGTGCCAATTATTCAACGGGCCCTATCTTTCATGCTCACAGGTGGGTGTCTGATGTATTTTAAACTGTCTATAACCTCTAATCACAGTATTGTTGTGAATCATTATGGAATAGCATCAAGGGGTGTGTGTGAGAGAGTTTGTCAATGGGAAAAGAACAGTTTGCTTAATGCTTCTTAGAGTACTTTTATGATGCAGAACAACTCAAAGTGGAGGCACTCTGGTGAGTTTGTGTTTGTGCATCATATACTTGGCATGATAGGAGTCTGGCAGTTGCAGAATATGATACACAATGGCTCTATGATAAACTGTGACCTGGGAACCATCTCCCAACAGAAGTACTTTGCTTCTGCCACTGTTAGATGGACCAAAACAACTTATCTCATATCATTAACTATTCTTGTCCACTAACTGTATATGCTGCATAGGCTACTGTTATTTTAAACTTTTCTAAAGTGGTTAACATGGCCTCTGCCTCTCAGTCATATGATATTGGAACTGTCACCGTATTTTCTATGAACTATGGGATACTTACAAATGCTTCCATCATAGTCCTACTTAGGCTGTGGCCATACTATAGAACAAGCCATCTAACTCACCCCCAACAGAACAATGATGGACCAGCAGTCATGTATTGAGCCTATCAGGCACTTTAGATTTGAGCCCCATGTCCTTGCAGATCCAAGGCAGACTGTAATATTGTGAGCGACAGGCCTGCTGTACAACATATTTAGTTTAAGAGATAATCAATCCCTCTCATGCTATATTTTGTGAATACAAGTCACAAAACACCTCTATGCACACACCCCGTTGGGCTGGGCTGGGACCATTTTCACGACATGTTCTTAAAACTGAAATATTGAAACGAATTTAAAACACAGAGGCTTAAGTATTTTCTAGTAATTTCACATGAATGAAAGCGAAGGTGGAACTAGAATGAAAAAAACAGTGTTGTGGCTCCTTAAAGACTAACAGCTGCTCTGTGGAATGTGCAGGAAGTGGACTGTGGGCCACGAAAGCTGATGCCACAATACATTTATTAGTTTTTAAGGTACCAGAACACTCTTCACTTATGCTGCAAAAGACTAGCATGGCTGTGACATCTCATTATACTTTTATTTCAGCCCATTGCCCAAACCCAGCAGAGCAAGCTCAAAAGAGGAGAAACCTGCACTTAGCAACTGGTTTCTGTGTGTGCTCTCTCTCAAAGTGATGCTGCGATGGTCACCTGTTAGGCAAAGGAAAGTATGCCTTGATTGTCTAATGGGTAAAGAGAAGTATTACATTTTGGAAGCAGAGGGGTATAAATCAAATGAACTAGATTGGGATGATCATCTGTAAGATTATAACTTAAAAGTGATTTATTTAAGTTAATGAAATTAGTTGGAAATATTCTATGGAGGAGCAGAGAGGAATATAAACTACAGTAGCCTCTAATTTACTGAACTCAGCAATTTCACATTTGGAAAAGGCTTGTTCAAAATATGTATTTTAGTATTTCTCTCGTGTGTAGTAATTTTAGTTCTTTTTCACTAGTGAGAATGGCTATGTTGCTGGAAGTTAGAATATTTTGGCACTGTAGTAAGGGCCACTTCAAGGCTCCAAAACGGTTTCTTTTCTTAGACAGCTTAAAAACTAACTTCGTAATGTTAACGCTGAACTTATTTTAAATATTAAACAAATGTTCATTGTTACTAGGCAGTCAAACAAGTAGAATGAGGGAAACCCTGTATATGAGAGGGTTTGGAACCTGGCTACATTGACTTGGAAAGAAGTCATTTGACTGCAATGGAGTTTATTTCTACTAGTTAAGTTTGCAAAATGCTTGAGATTTTCAGGGAAAAGTACAGTATCAGTGCATTGCCAATCTTTCATGAACTGCCCTTTATAGCAAAACTTCGTCGTCCCCATCCCCCCCCCCCGAAAGCGGTGAGGAAAATAATTGCCACTTCCTCCAATTGACAGATATGGCTGGTGATTTACTGAAGGCAAATAATGCTTTTAAACCACACAGCTATTTATGCTAATCTGCCTATTACAATCAGGACTATATTTATTCTGTGTGTCCATGACAGTACCGCACATGTGTGGACTGGAATCATCTCATGAATCTCTGCAAACAGAGGCTCAAAAATACACAAGGGGAAATCTAAAATGTTTTAAATGGCTCTGCACACGACTACCAGTGGTTGGGATGTGTGTGGCTTCAATCCTATGTGTGTCTCCCTCCCTCTCCTTCTTCTATAGGTAGCTGATGCAGGGAAAATACATTTATTTCTCAGGAGATGGCTCTTCTTGGTACAGAATCTGGATGACTTTGCTGTAGAATTGGGATTTTTTTTTCAGGTACAGAACATTCAAAGCTCTGACTACAATAAAGCCAGTATTATTTTAACTAGTTAAAAGGTTCTAACAATATGCTCCTCCAATCTTGTTTTGTATTTCTGTGTGAGTGATAATGGCATGGATTTAGCTGAACAACCCCCTAAAAATATACCTAGCACATTTATAGAGAAATCATAGCCTTGATGGGCAGCTGCCATTCAATGCGCTTATTTCTGTCACCCCCACCCTCGCAAAGGATGCTTCTGAAGATACTTTCTTAACTGTTCCTCGCTCTTTTTACTGTATGTTTAAAGGAAAAACACTCCTACGGCTTATTTGGTGGTTCTGTTATTATTAACACTAATATCAGGATCTCAGACTATTTATCTCATTGTGAAAAATATTGGGCTCTATAGTATTCAACCCCCAAGATGCACATGATTGAGAAAACTGAGAGCGTATTACGCCAGTGGCCCACTTGGGAGGCAGATAATGCAAAGATTTAAGCTAAACTCTGGCATGATATGTTGCCATAAATGAAGGCAGAATAGGGCCCAAAGAGTTTAAACGGAGGCAGTAAAATACCCGGTGTGTCTTCTGCTAAGCCCCAGACTGCCAATCATATTCCATATACTGTATATATTTAACAGGCTTCTAAAGTACAAGCAACACTAGACTTTCTACCAGGTAGAAACTTCAGCAGAAATGGAAAGACAAAGGACAAATTTGAGCCCCCCCTTGTTTATCTAAAAGATTCTATGACCCTTGTATAAAATCTCGTACTACTAAAGCCAAAAGCCAATTGAATACAGTAACAGGAAATCATGGCAATGAAAAATGACTTCATATGCAAGCACCGACACACAAGAGAACGTCATGGCCTATTTCTTCATAAAGTTTTAAACGTCGCTCTTAACAATACCCTTTTTAAAAAAAGACATGTTGCTGCATTTCATCAAATTCATGGAGGTAGTTATATGTGTAAAAAAGAATTTTACCATAAAAGTAACATGTTGTATTATAATAATACATATCAAGTGTGCAAAATGCCGACAGATTTGTGTTGACCCTTTAAAGTTGAACACAACATAGAGATTCAACGCATTCTGGTTCTGTAAACCTTTTAAGTTGATACATTAGAAGGATGATAGATGATCAACCATGCAATATAAGGTCATCATGATTTCATCACAGGATAACAGTGACAAAAACACTCAAGCTCCACTCCTGTGAGTATATGTCTATAATCTCAAAATGGACTTTCTTTATATTTATTTTTGAAAAGAATGCACATTAAGAATGTTTGTTTATGTAAGTTTCATTTATATAACATGTTCCGAGAGTAAAATTAATGCTAATAAAATGCCACAAACATATTATTGGCCAATAGCCATGCCAATATTAACAGGACCTTTTAAAAGCTCGTCTTTGGGGACCTTTAAATGTCAACCAAGGGAGAATTTATTGTTAAAAAACTGGAATGATGTCTTTTGTATAACTGCTTAATGTATCCATTTCAATAATCTTAACTAATGGAAGCATATTTCCCATACATGGTAATATCTTCCTCATTCACATTTTTATACAACATTTTAATTTTTACTTTCAGTTATGAATTCTGATATCATTCCAGCAATTGTAGTGAATTGATGCATACTATAAATATCAGAGCATATCTCCAAAAAACCACCCCACACATTGCTACTGTATAGTGTTATAGCAATTTCCTCCCCAAAACCTAATAACTCTGGAATCTGCGTGTATTAAATATTCCCAGAGTTACCTATGTAAGGAATGAGATTTGTCAGGCAATGCATTTCTAGGTTATTATACCATAGCTTCAAAGGTATAAGGCAGGAGGCCAAGTAACTAACCAACCAAGCAGCATAATAATCTCCATTATATGCACTGAGCCATCTCACTACTTGTAGCAAATAGAATGTATACATGATAATAAAGCAAGTATCTAGGCCTGATCCTTCACTGGTTGTTCCAGATAGCAGGGCTACAACTCAAAGCTTCACAGGACCCAGAAGGCTCAGTGTGCACAATGGGATTTCATGTATGGAGCATTTCCTAACACTAAAGTTAAAGGAAGAGCTCCAGTTTGTTCAGTACTAAACACACATCTGAGTCCCTGCATATGTACCAGAGTGCCCTGGACTTGCAATGGACTGATTTACCCTGGTGTAAACTGAAACCAATTGTGCCCAGTGTTTGTAAAGCTATTTAATAAGCACCTGAAAGCTGTTTAAAACTGTTTAAGGTAAGAGTGCACTTTCAGAAGACAACACAGAACACAAGTGAAGCTTGAACAGGTTATACAAATCATCACCAGTACCTGATGAAAATACCGTCTTTAATGGTATGCTTGGTTATATGACCTGGGTATCAACAAAAGACAGATAAGTGTAAATGTTAATCCATACAACAATTTACACTGCTTCTGATCTTTCTTATTGTATTTTATTATTCTACTTGTACCACCATTATGATTGTTTGAAAACAAAATTTATGCAGTACTGGGTTGCATAAATAACAGACAGCAGAATTTGGCCCTTTATGCTTTTCAAGTTTACTCTTGAAATTGCAGATCTCTCTAAACATTAATCTAGAATACTTTTCTTAAAAAATAGATTACTTTGGATTAGCAATTTCAGGACATACACATTAGATATAATAAACCTGTGGATACAGAACTTCTGCTATCAACTTTGTGAGACTCACAAAAGAGGTAACGCGATGTCTTTTATTGAACTAACCTTTGTTGATGAAAAACTTAGCAAGCTTTTGTGTACATCAATGAATATCTCATTTTCTCAGATCAAACAAATAATCTCTCTTCATCAGCAATCCACCTGGACACATTTAAAACTCATGATTATTTTTAAACTAAGTATTTCCATACAATGTTTACTCACAAAGAAATGTAATTCAATAAAAGGCCTGAAGTTTATTAGTCTCTAAATCTTTTCTCTACAGTGTATGCTAGTTTCAATAGCCTAATTTAGGCACTCTAAAAGCTACATAAAATAAAAATATAGTATGTCCTTCCATAGAAAGAAATCAACCCTTCAGGCCATAATTCATCATTTGTATCACAAAGAGCTTTCTTCTTCTTCCTCTTCTTCTTCTTTTCTTCTTCTTCTTCCAAATTACTTTGATAATAATAATATTAATAATTTGGGGTAACAACTGGAGTGACACATTAAAAAAGTGATCACTTTACTTGCCTTTTATATTTTTAAAAACAAAAAACACCTGTTACCTCTTCTATCACTTAGTGATGTGCCTCAATCAAAGTTAGGTTTCTCCTTCCTCACCTTCAATTCAAAGTCTTATATCCCTGCTTTCAACTAGGGGAAATTAAGAAATAAGTTTTAGGTAAACATCTCATACTTTAAAAAAATCAAAGTAAAAATAGATAACATCTCCATTATTCCCCACCTCTTCCCAAAAACATGACCTCTTTTGACTTACTTTTGCTATGGATTCTTGCAAAATCATGTCATGAAGACTCACAGTGAAAATGACAGATGTATAAATAATTCACAGGTAGAGCTGAGGTCTTTCCTAGACTCATTTCGCATTGTTTTCCCTCAAGGTGACCCTTAGCTGTTTACTTTCAACAAAGGCTCAGTTTATAAAGGAAAAGAACCATCTCTGTGGCAAATAGTTTAACCAGTGGTAGGGGGCATCACATATCTGTGGCATTTTAAAATGAAGTTGGCAACTGCATGACATTGAAAATGCAGATTACACTTACAGTGTCTAGACTTTCATATATGTGCTCAGTTACAATTAAGTGAAGCAAAAGTGTACATATTATCCCTACTGCTATTCTCTTGCTACAGAGCCGCAAAATGTGAAAAGCAATACCTTGAAATAAAGATTTCTTTGTTGTCCCTAGCCTATGTAGCAACACAGTTTAGGTAGACACAAAAACTGTGCGGTTGAGATGCCTGGTTTTTCCCCCCTCCAAAAGACGTAAACATCAGTCCCAGCGTCGTAAACTTTGCTGTATAGGATGAGACAGAAGATCTGAGGCAGAAGCACTATCAAACACTTGTAACAGAAGCTTGCAGGCAATTAGCAGGTTTCTGCAGTTTTTCAGTTTCGCTTGTTGGCGGGTCAGCAGTTGCACGGAAGCTGAACACTGGACCTGCACCACCATGTGCAGGACTGAGAGCTGGGTTCTGGCGCCTGTTGCTTTCAACAATGCTTGACGTGTTGGAAGCTAAGCTCTCACGAGTACTAGAGAGAGAAGGGGGGGAAACAAACACACATATAACAGTTGTGCATATATCTATCTATTTGCCTGCAAGAAAAGGTAACACAGAAGGTTATATAAAGGAATTCCTACTTTTGCATTTTAACAGTAAGCCAAGGACCCTAGTTTAATAAATCATATTGTGCACAAGCCCAATCGCTCCTACTTCCCTCTTGCCCTGACATCAGTGTGTAAAAAAAACAGCTTAGTGTGATGTCCGATTATGGTTTGTTTCCTTCTTTAAAAACCAGGATCTCTAGCCAGACTTAAGCCAAGTTTGTTGTTGACTGACAAACCAAAATTCTGGGTTCAGATGCTTCCACATTACAGAAAGTAAAATTATAGCTTATCAGAGCTGGGTAAACATGCAGACTCCTGGAGAAGAGCTCACAGTTGCTTTTCGCATCCTCTGTCTTTTTAACTCTTGTGATGTGCTAAGCCAAGCCATGTTATGGCTTTGCATGTCATCTGAACTCATGATCAAAATTCTTCAACACTGAATGTTAGTATATGTTATAATTAATAATTTCAATACTTTACGCAAGATTTAAGAAGTCCTTAATACTGAGCCCATGTCAAGGTGCAGATATTGTCAATTGTTGTTCAAGTGAGGCAAACAATATATCCTTATTGCAGGTGAAATGTAGCACCTTTCCATTCCAGGCTGGTGCACTCAAGAACAGGGTTGCCCTGGACCAGACGTGTGGCTGCATGACTGAACTAAGATATAAGAATTACTGCTGTATCACAGGCTCCACTGAGCACAGGCACTTACTGCTCCTTATGTAGCATACAGAACATTTCAGGATAAATCTGAAAAGCCTTTAAAAATAATTTCTAATATATATCATGCTGTCAGCATGACACCTTTTCCATAATTTTATCATGCAACCATGACAAAAGACTGACCTTATCCCTGCCTAAAATATGTGTGGGCCTAGGCATGTTACCAATATTCCTTTGGGTATCAAAAACATCATCCGTAGTAGACGGCAGGTAGTAACTACAGGTATAGCAAGTGATGCTTGGCACTCCCAGGGCAGGGGCAAAGAGAAATGATGTGCATGCATGAACCTACAAGACAATTGTAATGTTTGCTTCTGAATTTCTTTACTTTCCCCTTCTGTTCCCCTCCTTTTTTCCCTTCTGTGTAAAGCAACATTCACTTTTGTCTGTTATAGTTAAGTATCATTCATGTTTTATGTTAAGAATAGCAGTGGCTCTTTTATTTTTCATAGTGTGAAGAAAGAGCTGTGAGTGGAGGGGTTCCCTCTTCCCATCCTCTAGACCCCCCTGGGGAACCCAACAAACCTGCTGTACCTAGAAATTGGTGTAGAGAGAGCAGCTCAATGCGACACCGCTGTGTGCAGCCTGAAGAAGTGCCATCCACCTTGGGTCTGCCCATAAAAACAAGTCTAGAGTGAAAGATTAGGGTGATGTCCACTATTTCCATGAGCTCTTCTTGTTGTGGGCGAATTGAGTGTTTGTTTAGACCAGGGGTCTGCAACCTTTAAGACAAAAAGAGCCACTTGGACCCGTTTCCGAAGGGGGAAAAAACTGGGAGCCGCAAAACCACTGCCACATTGAAAACTAATATCTCTCCGGAGCCGCGATCTGACAGCGGGTGGGAAGGTGACGTCGGGACGGTGCATGACTAACGCATGCACCGCCCCCATGCGACGTCACAGCCAGTACAGCGCCCGCCACAGTGGGGAGTGTCGGGGTGCACAATGCGCCTCCTCCCCTCGCTAGTATCTGCCCCAGAGCCGTGGCAAAGGTGTAAAAGAGCCACATGCGGCTCCGGAGCCGCGGGTTGCAGACCCCTGGTTTAGACTCTGGTGAGAACCCAGACACTGAGAGGAAGGGTGAGTTAAAAGGCAAATGAACTGATATTGATTTATATACAGTGGAATCTTGGTTCTCAAATGACTTAGATGACAAAGAAATTGGCTCCTGAACACTGAAAACCCGGAAGTAAGTGTTCCGTTTTCTGAACGTTTTTCGGAAGCCAAGCGTCCAATGCAGCTGTCGGCTATTGTTTCCAGGGTGCCTGTGCCAATCGGAAGCCATGTCTTGGTTTCCAAACATTTCGCAAGTCAAACGGACTTCCGGAACGGATTAGGTTCGAGAACCAAGGTTCCACTGTATATATATTTGTATTAATGTAACATTTTTGTACCTAACTGTGTATTTTTGAAATATTTTAAGTCGTCTGTTGTTGCTTCAGTTTTCTGTATGCCACCTAAGAGATATTTTTAGTATATTAAGCGGCATAGAAATTAAATAATCAAACTAATCAATTCCTACCTCAATTCCAAGTTCATTTTTAGGCCATTAATATCTCATATGAAGCCATATTGTTCAGCCGGTGGTAAATCTTTCCCAGATAACCCAATTGCTCTGCCACAAATAGAATGTTATAGCCAGCCAATTTCTGAAATGCCATCATTCTGCAGTGGCATTTCAACTAGAGAGTGATCATGGTAGAAATATCACATCAGTAATAAAACAGTAAGAATGAACACCCAAGGCACACTTCTCACTGAATATATAGGGGAGATATGGCATTATGGACTATTGGTAGGAGCTCACAGCACCATCACCAACAAATGTTGCTGAACAGAGTTGCAGATTGTGTAACTCTAAAAAAAAAATATACCACACTTAATTTCCAAATAAACTCAAAGAACAAAATATATAAAATCCCCAGTAAAATACATATTGGTGTAATGTAAAAATAAATAAAAAGAATAACAAGAATTAAAATCCCACTAAAATCAAGACAAAGATAAACCAGCAAAGAGAGAACAATCTTTTAAATTAATTAATATTTTTACCAGCCACAAATACAATATAGTGTGGACCTAACACATCTAAGCTGGTATTCTACATGTGTTGCACAGGAGGGAAAAGGCCCAAATCGTAGTTACTGCGAGTCCTGCTTCCTGGGATTGAAGGATGTAGAGTAGGGCTTCACATAAATGACTGGCAATGTCGGGAGAAATGTGCAGAAAAAGGCAGTTCTCAAGGTAATCAGTGCCCAAAAGGTCAACACCAGCACCTTGAATTGGGGCCAGAAACACACCAGTAAACAGTGTACAGATCACACAAAACTGGCATGACAGAATCAAAATATCGAGCACCTGTCAGCAACCTGGCTACAGCATTTTGCAGAAGTTGCAGTTTCAGAACACTTTTCAAGGGTAACCAACCGCACATAGAGCACTTATCAGCAGCAATGTTATTGTTTTTGCCATTGGCCTTAACAATTTTCATATAAAATTTCTCAAACACAAACTTCAAGGAAGTAAAAAAGCTTATATATATATTTAACCCAATAGATTAAAACTACAAATTAAATTAAAGGAATTTGCTATCTTCTACTCAGATATCTTCCACACCAGCTGTTTTGATCCTTTCCACTTCTCTCAAAGTTAAAACACACAGCATGTTATAAGGGTCAAAAAAGGCTGTAACACCCAGCTGGGTTGTTTCCTGTGAATTACCTTCTTATATTACCTTCCATTCTAGGAGTATGGCAGCCAATGTAAGAATCACTCACTGAAAGGGAGCTTCAGCAATATAAAAATCTAAAAAAACATGTGGTAGCAACCTGGAAGATTGGAAGGAAGTAGAGAAAGCATGCTTATTCTTACCCTCCATCCCAGTTCCTTGACAATATTAGCATAGATGTTCTAGATGGACAGATGGGTTCATGTCCTAGGCCAACTGTCCATTCTCTCAAAATAGGAACAAATTATGTTTACTTTTGAGTGAATGCAATATAGCTCTTTATATGAAGAAACTGCTTAAGTAACAAATAAAAAATGTATATATATATATATATATATATATGCACCAGTAGTGTATCTACAGTGGTACCTCGGTTGTTGAACGTAATCCGTTCTGGAAGACTGTTCGACTTCCGAAATGTTCGACAACTAGGCACAAAGGGCTGGCTGCCAAGTCAATGGAGAAAATTGGAGGGGAAAAACGCAGTGGAAGCCATTTGACACCCAAAGTGCATTCAAAAACGGAAGCAATTACTTCCAGGTTTTCGGTGTTCGAAAATCAGAATGTTCGGCTTCCAAGGCGCTCGAAAACCAAGGTACCACTGTATTTTCTGGTTTTCGTCTGCACCAAAATTAGATTGTAACTTGTGCTAATTGCTCATAAAATGTGTATGAAACTATACAAATGGATAGTTGACTACAGTGCTATATGGAGGGAAATGTAGGAAACTGCAGAAGAAATTTAAATCCATGTTCATATATGTAGTTCTTCCAGAGCTATTAATCTGAACTGGCTCAATTCAGGTGTTTCTCCAAATCCTGGTTTGTTTCCTCTGAGGCTTCTCTTTCCGTTACCTGCTTAGCATGAATCCTAATTTGCTTTGCTGTGTGACTTGTGAACTGGCAAGATAGGCCTGTTCTCCAATCCAGCATCAGAAATCCACCTCAAGCCATGGTTTCCGATCCTGGTTTCGAGAGCAATTACTAACCATAGTTTGCTGGTTTTGTTGTTACAGTAAATTAAGGATTATATCTAAGAGCAAGGAATGCACTCAGTCTAATCCATGGAAAATAATCTGAAGAGAACCTCAGTCATTAACAGAATAAAACCCCTGCCCCACACATACAGAGGGAAAGTGCAAAGAATTCCACCCCAACCGTTACTTTGAAAATCCTGTTGAGTGGCATTTTGCAGGGTAGTAATGCACAGAGATTTGGAAAACACTCACTAAGTTCTTCCCTGAGCCAGTGAAGAATAAAGAAAATAAAAAGAAGGGGTGAGAAGCTTCTGCCTATGAGAGAAGCAATACAGGAAACTGCCTAATATTGAGTTGGAATACTGAACCATCTGTGACAGTTTTGCTGACACTGACTGGCAGTGGCTATCCAGGGTTTCAGACAGGTGTGTTCCCAGCTCAACCTGGAGATGCTAAGGACTGAACCTAAGATCTTCTGTCTGCAAGGCAAATTCTCTCCCTCTGAGCTATACAGAGGCAGAGAGATTAGATTACAGAACCTGCAGGATAGAAACAAAAGCCTGCCTTTTACATTCATAATGATTTGGATAGCATGTCCATAAAACTGACATTTTTTTAAAAAAGCCTTGGTTGAAATAGTCAAATAAAATTGCACCTCCACACAGACCCTGGAAAAGGCAGCCATCACCACACAGAAAGCTTTGCTTCTTTTCCTCAGGCCTCATGCAAACAGTATAAGATGCAGGTAGTTTGATAGAAGCAATTTACTTTTAACAAAACACGTGCAATAATACTATCCTCGTCTTTGTCTGGTCTCCAAGAGCTACAAACCCAGTAGAAAATAGGCCAATTTGAGAAACAACAACAGAGCTCTGTGGGAGCTGACCAGAAAACAAAGACAACAGCAAGGTCTACAGAAGCTCAGAGAAACCCGTAATTAGAGCCTCCGGCACAGGAATCGAACCTTCTAGGCACAGGCTCCCTGAGTTAACAGCAAGAAGCAGCTGTGAGGAAAGCAAGCTCTCTTTCCAGAGCCAAAGAGCACCAAGATCAAGCTAACAGTGCTATTTCGTGCATGACAAATTTCCGACAGAAGATCATTTCCGCGTAGGAAAAATGTCACAGCCTACAGTCTGATCACCAGATCTGACTATCTGTACAACTTCTTGCCTTAGATTAAGAAACAGTGTGAGAGGAACCTAATCTTGTTGAGATCATGCTCTCTTTTCCTCCTGCTCTCTGGCGTCAGAGGACACAAGTCTAGTCTAGCACTGCTAGAGGAAGCAACTGGGGGCTCCACAGGCATTCTTCCCAATGAGTTGTCCTTCCAACATTGGTCGCTCACTACTTTCGTCTTCATTTCAGGATAACTGATAATATAAAGACTATTGCAATCATTACCAAAAGTGTGCAGAGATTGGTAGGGTTCACTATTCATTGCAATAAAACAAAGAATGACTTGACTCTGCAATCCTATAGGATCCCTTCTATGCTCGAGTGTATAAACCTAGGCAGATAATCCATATAGGCAAGAATTTCACCACACAGCTGCACCATGTTTGAGTATCTGTATCACATCCATTTTTGCCAAAGCTTAAGGAAAAGTATAAGCAGAGCTTGGCTCTGTTTGGTTCATGCTCTCCCTTTTCGGCTGATAAAAGCTTCCTTTACCACTTGACGGTACGGTGACAGAGCTCATTCAGAAAGAGTTTGGTTAACTTTGTGAGCTTAAAGGTTGATTATTTAGCAAAATAATACTGACCTAGTCATCCTCTGAAATAATCACAATTATCCCCAGTTGTGTAAACAACCTCACAAATGTCTGGTGGCTGCCTGACTTGGCAAGAGTAACCAACCAGCCAGCATAAAGTTAGCAGAGAAAACCTGCTATAAAATGCTATCATCGAATAGCAGCTCAGCTCCGTAATACTTAATGCGTATGTAGGACACGATAATTTAAGATTAAAATATTACAGGTTTTGGTAAATGAGTGTTAAGATCTTACCGTGGTGAATTGAACCCACTGTCGACGGTGATGCTGCTGCTGTCCATGCTGTCCAGTCTTGCTGAATGTGTGGCTCTCTGGTTGTTGCTGTTTTCCGTTTCCTTTGGAGCAAGGAGAGTCAGATTCTTCTCAAACTTCCTTTGCAGGTCTCTTTCTTTTTCCCGCTCAAGAAGCCACTGCATAGTGCCCACATCATCCCGGTTCTTTTCTTCTTCAGCGTTCTTGTTGGTCCCTTCGTCAGAATCGTCATCATCCGATACGTTGTAATAGTCAAAGGATGCCTCTTGGTTCCCGGCTGTTTCTTGCTGTCTCTGTGAAACAGGTATGACTTGTGTTACTGAGGTCACCATAGCTTGCTCGAGTTTGTCGCATCTGCCTGGCAATGCATCAGAAGGTGTCTTTTGATGAGGTTTTAGTAGTGGCACACTAGGCTTGTGAAAACTGTTCACAGAGAGAGTACTGTGGAGAGGCTTAAAAAGTGTGTCTTTACTAAATATTTCTTTCCTCTTATCAAGGCTACTAGATTCCGTGTTGTGGTGTTGAACCAGTCGGCCATTTGCAATCACTTCGGGGGTTTGGCTAGTTGCAACTGGTCCACCACTGCTGTTTGGCCCTTTAGGTGACTCCTCTTTGTGCACCCCAGGCTCTCTGGCTATGTGCTGAGACTGCCTTTCTGAGGGAGACACTTTTTTAACGCTTTCTGTCAAAATCACTGTGTCGTGGTCTTCTTTATTTTTCCCCAAAGGTGAAGGAGCAGTAAGTACAGTTTCACTAGAAGTGTTACACTGAAAATAATCATCAATTGCTGATTTCGTTGTACAGGAGTTGAGCTCATTATACGGGGGCAAATTCTCGGCTGGCTTGCTTTGTTCCAAGAGGCTACAGGAAATGGGAGTTTCTGCATTGCCACCAGTCTTTTCAGGTTTAACTACTTCTTTGTAGTTTGCAGATGACATAAGAGCCCTTTGATGACTGAGTGATTGAGAAGGCCTTAAGGTGCTATCGTCAATGTACGTTTGGCTGGTTGTTTGGTCATCTTGACTGCAAGCTTCAGCTATGTCTTCAGGTGTACCTAAAGAAGGAGCACCCAGAGGTCCTTTGGAGTTATCCATTGATCGAGACCGCTCCTTGGCTTTATTAGACCTCTCATTCCTTGATCTTCGGTCCTGCGTATGGCTGTGGCTTCGATGGACCTTAGAATGGGAGCTTCCCCTTGAAGGTTCAGGAAAAGGCATTTCAGTTCTCCTTTTGGCTAGTTCCCCAGATACATCCCATTCAGGTGTCATAGGAAAGTGAGATTCAAGAACGTTAGGGCTGCTGTGCATAATGAAATTGTCCCTCTTGTGTTCTATTATGAAACAGCCTTCGCGTGGGGACCTTGTGAGGGGATCATAGAAATCATACTCTCTTTCACCCGGAACGTCCAAATGGGAGCCCTCTGAAGGATCCCCTTTAGAGACCCGAGTTTTGCTATGCGACCGAGATTTCCCATGAGACTTCCTATGACTTCTACTCTTTTTGCTTCTCCCACTATGGTGAGCTGAAGATCCAGCTTTGCTTCGTTGAGCTTTTTCTTCTTCAAGTTTCTTCATTAGTGCAGTGTGCCTCATGACATTTTCCACAGTTAGATCTGGGTTAATACGCCTAATAATCTCCATCTCTACCTCCCTAGGTATAGTGGTAGGGGTATCTTCATCCCTCAAAGGCCATTCTTCTGGAGGAAACTGGGCAGAAAAGTTGGCCAGCTGTTTTGTCTTGTCCTTCTTGAAGCTTAGTCGAAACAATTTTAGCCCAAATTTCTTAGACTGCTTTTCTCCATCCTTAGGCTTTGTAAGTGTCTCTGTTTTATACGAAAAATTTACAGTACTTTTACTTTTTTCAGTGGGTGGCACCTGGCACATGGAAGGGGGGCAGTAGGAGTCCTTGCAGTCTTTTGCCGATTTCCTCTGTAGAGTGGAGGCATGCATGCTGTGCATGTCTTCTCTACAACAATGGCAGGAGTCGCAGTGGTTTTTGGGTAATGTCCGGTCTCTGACACAGCCCGAGGTGGAAGGCGTTATAGTTCCTTGCTGTGGAGAGGTACACTGAGACCTGTCAGGTATCCTCTCATCCAGATGGTACCATTTACTGTTAGTTCTAATAAGGGATGGTGTTATAAAATAAGTCTGTGGGGTCACAATGAAGTAGCCATCTGGTGTTGGGTATATTTTCCTCTCCCGTACCAGCATGTTTAAGGTATGACGAAGGATTTCTGGACTTGGCGTTGGAACACCTGAAAACAACAGCAAAATGTATTTATGAGTTCCTTTTAACCCTTCCCAAAGTATGCAGATCCTTGACATGATCTCAAAGATAGTTTCTGCTGAGCAAGCAAAACTTGGTCAAGCATCCTCCAGCATGTTTGCTTTTAACCTATCTCTTGCACTTGAGGTCTCTAAATTATTAACTAAAAAGGGAAAGCACTAGCAGAATGTGAAAAAATCCCCTTATTTATTTTCAAAGTGCTGGCGAACCTTAAGGTTCAAAGTTACACCTCCATACCAAGCCCCAAACTAAAAATCTTTATTAAACATTGTGGGTTCTTCTCTCACACACCACTTACCTTGATAAATATTTAAATCCTAATTAGCCAAGTTATTGCATATAACACAAAACAAGGCAAGAATAAATATGCTGTTTTTTGGTATCTGCACATGTATTTAAATAAAGAAATCATATCAGAAAATTAATAACAAATGCCCATGGGGAGGGAAATACATCTTAAAGAAGCAGATCAACATTTCCCTGATTATATCGCAAACTATTATCTTAAGAAAACTGAAGGTGCAGAATTCAATCTAAAAGAAAGTGTCGTTTCAATATCAGGAGAAAGTCAGATTATGTCAATTTTTTCACACAATACACAGATAGCATTAGATTTTGAACTTGAGGTAAAGCTAACTGTAAGACCAATTCAGAAATGCAACAGGTTGACTAGAGAAACCGTGGAGGCTTTATGCAAAAGCTAGACAAATAAAATAGCTTCACAGTGAATATTCAGTATGAAGATGACAAACAAAGTATCTTAAAGAGATTGTTCTTTTCCATCCCATATGGCTAAATATGCAACCAAATAAAATGTGCAGCTGCAACATAAGATGCTACCCAAATTACTGTATTTACATGAATCTAATGCGCTATCAAATCTAATGCACACCTCAAATTTCAAAAACCTGAAAACAAAAAAGTTTTTGCTGGCGAATGTAAATGCGCCATCAAATCTAATGCGCACCCTAATTTTCGCAACATAAGTTGGCCAAAAAAGATGCGCATTACATTTGAGTAAATACAATAAATTTCTATGCTACTAAAGGCACATGTTAACTTTTTAAAGCAAACTTACAAGGCATGAAGAAACCATTAGTTACCAAAGAAGACATAATGGATATAGAATACACTATTGATTTGGAAAGTAATGGGGGGGGGGGCGACACCAACCAAAACAAAGATTTCAAAATAATCTTACAACAACAAATCAAGCTTGTTTCACCACCCATCCTAAGGCATGTGCTGCAGCCATCCCATGCATAATGAAGGCTTTTAGATCACTTTCCTGCTTATGTCTGAAAAAAGTACAAGAAAAAGTGACAGTGTGAGAAAATTTGCTATAAAATGTGTTAGGCTGTGCGAGAATTTTTAACACCATCTTAACGTAATCATACAATCATGAGAAGAAATCCAGTTATTTGAAAAGAGAAAGAAAAAGCTTTCATACATTTTTTTTTGGGGGGGGGGGTTCAAGCTGTGGAGGCACACTCTAAGTGCATTACTCATTATTCCTTTCTAGATTTAATTTAAACTTGGCACTTTTTGAATTTGTCACCTTTTTCAGTCACTGGAGGGCGAGTGGAAAAGGTGACAAATTTTTAAAAAGAGCTGGATTTAAGCACTGGCTGGAAAGAAAGAACTGGGAGGGCACTTAGGGCATGCTCCCGATTTTCCCTTTTGAATTTAGCATGCCTGAAGTCATGTGGTGAACATGTAGGCAAGGTTTAGGTCAAATGGGGAGGAGGCTTATAGGCTGGAGTTCACCACCATTGCGCTATATCATAGTGGCTCAAATATGTTAGGATACCATTTCAAAGCAACATTTCTGTACCCTGCAGAAACATCTTCAAAAGGGCTAACAGTACAGTGGTACCTCGCAAGACGAATGCCTCGCAAGACGAAAAACTCGCAAGACAAAAGAGTTTTTCGTTTTTTGAGTTTGCTTCGCAAGACGAATTTCCCTATGGGCTTGCTTCGCAAGACGAAAACGTCTTGCAAGTTTGTTTCCTTTTTCCTATGGGAAACCGTTTCGATGCATTCCTATGGGAAACCGTGCTTCGCAAGACGAAAAATTCGCAAGACGAAAAAACTCGCAGAACGAATTAATTTCGTCTTGCGAGGCACCACTGTACAGCACGAATTAAGTAGCATAATTTAATTGACCCTCACAATTTATTACAAATGCACAATCCATTTTAGTGCAGTGGCCTGCCAATTCTCCCCCTCTCTCTGCACCCTCTTGCCCAATGTGCTACCTTCCACTGTGTTTTAGAGGAGGGGTTGCAAAACTTTTCGGACCAACATAAGTGCCTTGAATTTTGAGAAAGAGCTGCAGGCAGCGGTCACAAAACAGCAGCCACAAGGGGCCTATTGTAACGAAACATTAGAGAGAGCAGAGTCATTGCTGATTACTCCTCCCACCCCAGAAACCTCAGGCTTGCCATGGGAAGTCAGCTATGTCCTGTTGGTACCAATTGTGGAGATCACACAAAATTGTTTCTCCCCCACCACTTCAGGAAAAATATACAAGGCAGCGACAACGTTAGTTCTCTTACTCACCCACAGACATACGTGCATCTCTCTCTCTCTCTCTCACACACACACACCACATAAACATCTCTCTGTGTCTCCCACAAACCACACATAAATGCAGACCACATATTCATACCTACCTACCTACCTACCTTTAATAAGAACACATCTCCGTTTCACTGACCACACATACTGTATATGCATAGGTCCGTCTGCCCCCCCCCCCGAGAAATCATACACTTCTCTCTCTGTCTCTCTCCTCCAAGGGCACTTCTCCCTCACATGCCTAGGTATCAAAATGATTTTTTTGGTAGGAGGAGAATTTCCAGGGCTACCCCATTCTCTCCCCCGCCCCCACAGGTGGGTGGGTTCAAAGTAAAATACTGACAGTCAGGAGCAGGCTAATTTCTCGCACAAAATGAGAAGCTGCCTGTACATTCTGCCTCACATCTCACGCTCTAAAAATGTTAGAAATGTGCTCTTTAAAAAAGAAGAAGCTGGGAATCTGAGGGTTGCAATTAATCAAAACCCCTATTTTAGGGACTGGCTGAAATGACCGGCAGAATCCGTGACCAGGGGAAAGAGACGGCGGAAGAAGATTGGAAGAAATTTAAAATTTATCTTAAGAAATATTGCAAAATTAATGAAGGTTAAAATGTCAAGGTTTTAGGGAAAAATGGGGGTTACAGCTGTAAAAGATTAAGTAAAAGAAAAGAATAAGGGAAAAATTCGATAAAATTAAGGGTTAGGATTTGCTGAAATAATTTTGGAAATTGGGATGCAGAAAGTGGAGGTATGGGGAAGTCGACAAAGTCAGGTTTAAGGGGGAAAAAGGACATGAAATTATACACGTTTGTTTGTGTGTTTGTTTATTTGTTTGTGTTTATAAAATTTTTGTAAAACTAATAAAAAATTTTGGAAAAAAAACACAAAAACCGCTATTTTAGAGGGTCCTGCAACCTGAAGGTATATCTCTTCAATACTGGCAAAATAATTAATTCAAATGAACCCTATAACCATTGCCTTATATTATACCCATTTTAAAGTTAGAGAAAACTTTATAGGTTAAATGCACCCCAAAGATCACACAAAATTCATGTTGCTACCACGACTAGCAATCAGATTAGATAAACTTCTATTAAAATATATTTGTATGTCTAGTTCATCTTCAAAAGCTACCTCATTCCTACACTTCACCAGTAAATTATTTCAATGATAAAAAATAAATAAAACACAGCGAAACCGGAATTTAAAATACTGCCTGACAGCAGTAGTGTTATTTAAGATTATGTAGTGCTTTAATAATTCAAAAGCAAAATCTGTCTGGACACTGAATCATCAGACATGTACATTTTCCACATCTCAAGAAAGTGTGCTGTGCCCTCCACTGAGCTTCCAGACAGAAGATTATGTCTTGTTTGCTGGCCACAAAAGAAGGCTGACCTAAGGTGAACCC
Organism: Podarcis vaucheri; assembly: GCF_965113315.1. NCBI lineage: Eukaryota > Metazoa > Chordata > Lepidosauria > Squamata > Lacertidae > Podarcis > Podarcis vaucheri. The sequence continues at coordinate 52,115,769 of NC_138767.1, read as the reverse complement.
AGTTAAATGTAAGACACATTTCAAGCTGCTGTGTGTAAATTGGATGCAATTTAGAAAGGAAATGTATAGGAATCCTAGTTTTAGAAAGAGGCCACAATGAAGCATGGCAGCTGTCAGAAAATGACTTTCTCACTTCTCAAGGTAACAGCAGCATTAATAGTTATATTGCATTTCAGTTTACCGTGCCTAGATAGTCCCATACATTATGCTAATTTTGTAGCTACCTTGACAGTGAAAACGGCCAAAACGTCTTCCCTTTTGTTGCTGCATTCTAATGACTGGCACCTATTCCATTTGCCTTCCCGAGCTTGGGCTCAGGGAGCATTATTCAACCTGCCTTCCAACAAATATTGAACATAACTTTACATAAAATGATTTCTTTTAATAAGATAATAGGCATTCACCGTGTTTGCCTATTAGGAAGAATTGTTTTATGTTCATCATTATAGTCAAACTCTGCCAAGAGATTTGTGGAATCTCTCTCTCCTCTATATATGAGGATAAGCATGACAAGTGGAGGCCAACCTGGCCCTATCCAACAGCCAGAAAAGGAACAGTTGCAGTGTCATTGCTTCTTCACTTCCTGCACGGAAGAACACTCTGCTCCAGCTGAGAGTGCGGAGCTGAAGGGATGTTCTCCTAAGGTTACTGGGAGGCTGCATGCCTTGCCTCATAGGAAGAACATCACAGCAAGGAAGAGATCAGCTTGGCCCCATCCACTGGCCGGTGAAGATGCAGAATACTCAAATGCTTTCTTGCCTTCCCATCTTGTTTTCCTTTTGTATCATGTCTGTTAGATGGTGCATGCCCATAGGCTCACAATCTTATCTTTCAGTAAATAGACAGTATTTTGTAGTAGTAGTAATAATAATAATAATAATAATAATAATAATAATAACCACTTAAATGCTTTAGTTAATGAAGTAGCAGCCTGCTCCCTCTCCCTTCCTTTTAAATAAAGCTAACCCTAAGGTATAAGAATAAAGGAGGCATGTTATACTGGAATTGGTGTTTATTCACTATGAATACAGATTTATGAAAAGCAAATTGCAAATACTGTACTAAAGCTTCTAAAATGACCCCCCCAACTGTCACTGTGGCTTAACAAGGGGTAGAAAAAAGCCATCCTTTGCTCATGATATGCTAGTTTAAGATGTACAGTGCTTGCAATGTGAGGTTATAAATAATTAGTATACCTTATTTCTGATATAGCCATGACCCAGATTTGTACCTGCTCTGTTGCTCAGCAAACTAGGTGGCTATGTTGCAATGTAAAAACCTGCATTGAGGAAGCACATTTTTCTTCTAAGGCTGTGGCTTTGAAATTACTCAACCTTAAAGAGTTGTGTAAAAAGCAGCAAAGTAGCAGAAGCAGTTTGATAAGCGCAGCTTTAGATGGGCAACCAGTTTTTGAACCAGATGGGCTGTGGGTTGGTACCGGTTTTCACAAGCAAATGCCAGAGCAGTTATTAGCAATTCTGATGACTATAGGGGTGATCTATTCTTACTTTCAAGTATTTTGAATACCATCCTTCAGTAAAGATTCTGTGGGTGGTTTACATAAAAGCGGGGGGGGGGGGGCACAATAAAAATAATATGAAAGGACTCAGTTATCACCAGTAATAACATCTGCAATCTGTGATGGAAACAAAACAGCGTTGGTATGAAAATGTTTATGTAACCACCACACACACAAAAGGCCTATAATATGAAACAGTTCTAAGAATAAAGGGTCCGGTAGCCACAAAAACCATCTTTCCACCAGCTTCTCATAGGACACTATGGAATGATATGTTTGCTTGATCTATTATCATTGTACAGCATCATTTTAATTATTGATTCCAAAGTATTATTCTTTAACACTATCTCTGTTAACATTATTGCTATTTTTCTTACTCTTGCTATATTTGCAGGGAGGGCCAGAAACACATTTTTCTTATAACAAGCCATTCTGAGAAGTGTTTGGACGTGGTCTGCCTGTCCCCCAGGTTTTCTCCATTTCTTACTAGGCAGAAATTAGTTGCCCAACTTAGTTTGTATCAGCATGATGGAAATTTCTCATTAATATAACTTTCCTTGATTGGCTTTTTACAAGCCCTGTCTTTTTGCCAACTTAGGTAATACTGACTGGTCCATGTCTTCAAAAGAATTCGGCATCTTCTGTCAATCCTACAAAATTCAGATTTTTAGAAAATGTCCAACCCAAATCTCTTACGTGTGTTCATTCTGTCAGCTGTTGGCATGAAGCTACATTGTCTAGCTCTAGCTGGTACAAATCCTACAGATATATATTTTCTTGCTCTTTTTTATTTTTATATCTGTATCCTCTCGCTGAACTGGAAGCGGTAATCCATGGGATTGCTTTTCATGTTGATGATATATTAACTTAAATATCACATGCTGAAATTGTCTTACTTGAAACGGAGTAGAGAAATTTAGTCATTGGAGAGGATTGTGGATTACAAAATGAGTATACTTTTAACTTTTATATACATACAGACAAGCTGGCTGCTGTGCATGAGCTCCCATGTGCTAGGAACAAAAAGCAAGGAAAGAGCCAACAGTTGGAAGAAATTATTTATTAGTTGGGTTAAGTAGGTGGTTTGCAACCTGCATGAATTGGCACTCCCTGTTATTCCACCTATTCTATAAGATCTCTATTCATAGTCTTTTGTGTGGGTGAGATCAGAGAAGAAAAGAATCAGAAGCACTATTGCATTTCTGACTATGTCCAGATCTGCTCTTAAAAAGCTATATCAGCAAGCTCTGCCCACCTAGTTGTGGAAGCTCAACTATTAAATATGGAAAAGAAAACGATGGTGGGGCGAGGAGGAAGATTTGAAAAGCAAAGATGAACTGAAGGACAGACAGAGAATTTAAATGAGCAGTTACTGTTCACAGAGGATTATGCTTTACAGGAAAATACTAAAGAAATCAATGTTTTGGAAATCAAATCATTCCACAAAAGTGGAGAACACACCACTCCAATAATATTATAGGGCAAGAGAAAATTGGACAATTTTAATTTCCCTTTCAGGAAAGTAAAACTTTCGCAAACACTTTCTTTGTAAAATCAATAAAAATACCCAAATTTTGATTGAAAAAGTGAGATCCTTTGGCATTACCTCAGGAGGGTTAATCCCCAAAAGGAATCTTTAATAATAATGACGATAATAATGTCTGCTCAGAAGCAAGTCATGCTGAGTTCAACTGGGCTTTCTCCCAGGTAAATGCGTATAGGATTGTAGCATAAGGGACTGTTGTTAATTTGTCTTAAAGTCCATTGCAAGTGCAGCCTACAGCATATGCTAAAGGGTTGAGAAATCTCTTCTGGAGTATATTTTCGGCTGATAAGCAAAGTACGGTACTGATGTGTATAAATCCAAATTAGCCATCTGAAATATTTTTAATCTCAACTGCCTAGTGGAAGTGATCTTTTCTTTGGGATTTCATTCTTTTGGCCCTTACTGTACCACACCAATGTTGTCATGCAGAAAACATTGAGATATGCTATGCTGGAAAGTAACATGAACTTTATGTGCCCTCTCCACCGCCTTTCCACCTCCAACATGGATCATTAATTTCATAGTCTTCTGAGAACACTGGCAACTCACCTTATAAATAAAGCCACACGTGAAGAGTAATAAAAGAACTCTGCTACAGAATGCAGCTACAATCCTATGCAAAGTTACTTCAAAGTAAACCCCACTGAACTAAGTAGGATTTACTTCTGCAAAAACAGGATCAGGCTGCATGTTAACTTCCCAACTCCCACCCCTAAAAAAAACAACCCCAAAAACCCCCAAGCATTTTTAATTCTCTAATATTTTGAACTCTTTTTAGAAAAGATGAAGGAAGTATTTGAAACATACTTTAAAATCCACACTCACATCTATTTAGAAAGAAAATCCTTTCCATACACATATAATTGAGAATGAGGTGACATACAAGCCCTGATTCAATATAACAAGAAAAGCAAGTGAAATAACCTGAATATGCATCATTTCAAAACAGCAAGCTTGTAAAACTTTTACAGGTCATTTGAAATGCTTTGTTTAAAAATAAGGAAAAGAAAATCTGGGTCAATGTGAGCACAGATACATTAGCATGTATTTTACCTGGGAAACAGGTTGTTAGGTGTTCCATTAGCGCTTCTTGCGTGACTTGTTTTCGTGCTGAGTTCATTGCAGAAATGGCCAAGCAAAGGATTTCCCCAAGTGGGATAAACTGTGATTGACTGATGGGAGACATACTGATGGGCGATACATCACCTGCAGAGAGAAAATATTTTGCTTAAGTAGCCTCAAAGCAAGCTGACTATATAGACACAGATGTTTCCAACGTAGTTTTGGAATAAAACCTGGACAATAGAAGAATAGAGAACATTAAAACAACAACAACAACCCTAGACTATTTTCACAACAGAACTGACATTATTAAAACATATCAATCCCAAAAGTCTGGTTTAATAGGGGTGGTGATGAGGGGGTTAAAATGTACAAGTCTTCAGGAGTATGGTGACATGAAAGGCTACCAAAAAAAAAAAAATCTTTAGGAACAGGCAGCCTCCATTTTTTTAAATATAAAAAACCCCTGCTCTCTATCTTTAAGCAGATTGCTCGACAATTCTATAAAAAAATTCTAGGAGAGGGCTAACATTAATTACTCATTTTACTAGAATGAAACCACGAGTATTGAGAGGACTGTCAATCAAGAATGAAGAAGCTGACAGAGAAATCTGATGGAAGTTTTTGGCATCTGTATTTGACCTTATTAGGTTGTTTTCCCAATTTTTACCCCTTCGTCATCTTCTTTAAAAATCTGTGTAAAATCTGTGAATTTTTAAAAGAGCAATATAAATACCGCATTGAAAAAATATGGAACCGTTCCCTGTGATAAGCGATTATAAAGGACAAAAATCCCATATGCATGGCGTTTCAAAGTCTGAACTCTACCTACTATTTCAAGCCTAATTCTCATTGAGGTGGTGAATTTGCATCAGCATCACTAGCAGGGGTTCATAAAGGCAACAATTTAATTTGAGATGGGGGGAAGGAATGAAGGGAGGAGGAATGGTAAACCATGAGTACATCTTTCAAGTAATGAGAGGCTTCAAATTTACAAAAATACAAAGGCTAATAAGAGAATTTGTTTTACACACGGCATTGCATTGATTATAAGTGCAAGGTGCTTTCTTGTTTACTTAAAAGCAATATTAAATTTGGTTCTTATGAGAAAGGATTTTAGATTCAGGCAAATGATTATCTTTGTTTCATTTATCTACACTTCCATATCTCTAGCTGAAGGAGAAGTCCCATGCAGTGAAGTGTATGCAATTCCCCTGCCTGAAATTGCACATGTGGAACCCATTTTTAAAAAATGAAACCCTCCCATCAGCTGTTTTAGTTGGAGAGCAGGGGGATGGACTCAGCCTCCCTTATTGTCCCTTTCTGAAAAAACATCTGGTTATCAAGAATTTCACCTTCAACACAGGCTCCCATGTGGAGGCCCAGCTGGTCTACATGCTCTCTGCTGGACTGAAGCTGTGGTTATGATTGTAAGTGCATGGGACAAAATCAAATACTGCTCTAAATGCACTCAAGCCCAATGATTTCAGGGTGTTTGAAGGTGTCTAACTTTACTAGATTTTGTGTTAAATAGTTGCAGCAACACAACACAGAGGCTTGGGCATGTTAAATACACGAAACAGCCGCCAACACACCACTGCACTGGATTGTGGCCACTGCATTCAGTGGTATGACTTAGGATGCAGCTATTATTTTCTATTTAAATCACTTACTATTATAAACAAATTGCTTCTGAATGCTTCTGCATACCTGAAAACTCTACTAATGTTTCGACTCTACACAACTTATTATAAAGTCAAACTAAACAATGAATAAAGATTTGCATGGGCTGACTGCCTTTTAAAAGCATAACATAAACCACTCCTTTTTAATTCTTAAAATAATTTTTAGTTCTTGTTTATCGTGACAGGGGAATTCTCATTTATTTTCACTGCTGACACAGTTAATACAATAGGCACTCTACAGATGTCTATGAGACATTTTGTGGCTCCTCATCTCAAATATTTTGTAGAGCTTACAGAGAGCCAGTGACAGCTCCTCTTCATCTCACCTTCAGAGGTACTAATTTGCCATGTTTTATCATACTCTTAAAAATAATATTTGCTAACACTTATCTTCTACATTATTTCAGATCAATTTTAAAGTGCATTTTTCTTCTTAATAAAAAGTTGGGTAGCTTATTTCTTCTGAATACCACAACTCTTACGGAGCATGGAGGCAGGGGGAATCAACCATATGGCTCCCATTAACTTGGGCTGATGCTCGCTTAAAGCAGCTCTCCTTCAAAATTAAATTACCACACTCAACTTTCCAATGTTTATGCTCCAAATTAAAGGGCAAGCTGTGGGTGGGGGGAGTGCTTTTGCAATTTGACTGCCCAGTTTGTTTAAATGCCCAACAATTGGTTTTATCACCACTACTACTAACTGAAAGGAACAACAGTCAACTGAAAAAAGCAAAGCTGTTCCCTGTTACTTTCTTATCATACTAAGAAAACAACCTGAAAATGGCTACCAAACAGAATTTGCTTGAGTAGAGAAGATGCTTCTTGCAGATGGCTACAATCAATCAATCAATCAATCAATCTTTATTACGGTCCAACAAATCATTACAAATCAATACACAATTCATACAGCCTACCTCCAGGTTAAACAAGCATTTTGTTTAGAATATAGGGCTCATTTGTTCTTGCAACCACCGATAAAAACTTTGCCACTGCTAACGTTCTAGCATTTGTCCGGTCTTCCAGTAGGAACCTGACATAGTGAGCCTCTGATTTTCCCGGGAAAGGTACCAGCAAGGGTAGTATCAGTTCAGCCCTGGCCTGCTCATATTTTGCACAATGCAACAAAATATGTTTTATGGAATCAATATCTTGAGCACATGAGCAAAGTCTGTCCTGGTAGGGAACTCCTCTCAACCTGCCATCCAACACTGCAGAGGGAAAGACATTTAGTCTGGCTTTGGTGAAAAGCCTTCGGTAGTTTGGTACTGTAAAACACATATTTTGGGTACAAAAAGTTCTAGGTTCGATCATTAGCATGTCCAGGTATAGCTGGGAAAGATTCCTGTCTGAAACCCAGGAGAACCATTAGCAGTCAGAGCACAAAATTGTGAGCAGGATGGACCAGTGCAGTATTTTTAAATAGTCCATAGCTATTTTAAAAAAAATAAAAAATATGATAAATGCATTTTAATGTGATATTAAACTGAAAGTATTCATCTTCTAGATTCCTATTAATAACATTACCTTCTTCATTCTAAAGCAAAAAAATAAAATAAAAAAATCCTCTTTTTTTTAAGATGAGAAGTAGTCATTCCAGAAAGAGCCCAAGCTTTCATAAGTGAGGCATATCCTGCATTAGCTATAGTGCCATACTATTTTATAATATTTTGGCTGATAAGTGAAAATGGTATCCTGACTTCAAGTTAAATTTCACATATCTTCCATTTTTTTGGAAATAAATTATTTCTTATATAATGCTACCTTTTGCTCTGTTTTAGTAACACTTTGTCAGTTTTCTAAAAATTCATACACTTAGAAATAGTCTCCGTTTTTCTTTCTCTTCCCACCCAAATGTCACTGACATTCCACTCCGCCCTTCCCTCCCACTGTCCCTATACATATGTCAACAACAAAAAAGAGAAAAGAAAAACACAAAACAAGCCATCACAAAAAAACAAACAGAAGCACAAACCCACACATATCATATATTTGGAACACAGTCCATTTGCTTTGCTTTTAAAACTAAAACTATTTGGGAAGTCACTTTAATGCCCTATAACTGCTGCTTTCTAAGAACTGAAACATGCAAGATGCTCTTCAAAATGCTATCTCAATTCCTACTGCAGCCCTGCTTTCAATATCCAAATAATATTTGGTCAAAGAAACCTACCAAAGTGTTCTAGAACACCTCAAAATATAGGTTATGCCTGAGACTTTAATTCTGCATTTCTCTCCTAATTTGCCTTACATGTTTCTAGCTCTACTTTTTGAACTGCATCACTCAAAGTCAACTCTTTCATTATCTTATTAGATTGTTCAAAGTCCTAGCCTTGGGCAACCTGCAACTTTATAGTGGAGAAGCAGATGTTTATATGCTGATTGGTGAGACTTGGATATTGGGTTTTTCTTCCTCCCAAGTCCTGGGAGGGATGAGCCACTACAGGCCACTCTTGAGAGCCCAGCAAGTTTTGGCATGCTCCAGCAGACACTCTAAGTATCAAATGCTTTCTCCCATGCAATACTTCTGTTTCACAGCAGAGTGTACAGCTGCCTCTTGCAATCTTACAGAGAAACAGTGGAAGCCTTCTCCCAAGGAAGTACCAGAAGACAGGGTTCTTCTTCCACCCAAGTCATTGAAAGAAAGAGCCATTACCAGGCATACCTGAGAGCTTAGGGAGAGCAGGAGCTGTCAAAACAACCACAACATTGTAAAGTCTATGTTCCAGAGCACCCATATACAGTGGTGCCTCGCAAGACGAAATTAATTCGTTCCGCAAGTTTTTTCGTCTAGCGAATTTTTCATCTTGCGAAGCACGGTGTCGGAAAAGTTTTGGAAAAGCTTCAAAAATTGCCAAAAACCTCAAAAAAGGCTACCACACCGCGTTCTATGAGTTGCTCCTCGAAGTCAAGTCGCAATTGTATTAACGGTGTTAAGAAAAAGGAAACAAACTTGCAAAAAACGCAAGACGTTTCCGTCTTGCGAAGCAAGCCCATAGGGAAATTCGTCTTGCAAAGCAGCTCAAAAACCGCAAAACCCTTTCGTCTAGCGAGTTTTTCGTCTTGCAAGGCATTTGTCTTGCGGGGCACCACTGTACTACATTTACCTTTAAGTATATGCTACCCTTTACATCTGTGTATCACCTCTTTAGGTCCTTTGAGCAAGGAAAGCTTTTAATTTCCAGTCCATGAAAAGCTTCCCTTGCTCAAATGACCTAAAGAGGTAATGGCATATATGCCAACCTCATAAATGAGTCCCTTTGAGTTTAATGGGGCTTATTCTTGCATTACTGAGTGGCAGCCTAGACTCTGGTTTAGGAGCAGGAATGGGGAAACCAAGGTCTTAAACAGGTGTATCTTCGCAATCAGGCACAGGGGGATATAGCTATGGAGAAGCATCAATGATTATACACTCACCAATTTTGTATCATGCCAAGCCCTGTGGCAGCCATTTTGTGAGTGGCGCCCACAGCACTCTCTCAAAATTTGAGATGTGCCCACTGTTCCAAAAAGAGTGGTGACCCCTGCTCTATAAGCCAATCAAAAGCAAACTCAGGTAAATATGCACACATGAGACCTGAAAAACCTGTTTGAAGACACACTTCAACTTTACTAAAAAAAAAAATAGCAGTTATGCACAATAATTTCCACTGAACACTAACGCTCTGCTCTTCATGTCACGAACAATGCTGCTGTCAGTTGGCCTCTGGTGACAACAGAATATTGAAAGATTCTATGCTGTGTGGAGAACTTCTACTGCTGGTTAAGTGGCACCCAGCCATTGTTTAGTATCTATTTATTAAATTTATATCCCATCCATCTGCTTGCACTAAGACATGGTTTGGCTTAGCGTAAGTGCAAACTAGGTCAGTGGAAGATTAAGACAATAAGCAATTGCATTACAAATTTCAAATTTGCAAGTTATATTCAAAATTATTTTCAAAAAGGGTAGTGATACCATCAGGATAAGACTTTGGGGCAGGGGCCCCAGCTCACACTCAGTGAAGCAGTGTTGGCATGCCACATTTTGAAGTAATATACCTTACCATCTAAAGAAGCTAAGACCATTTATTCCAGAGTGCAAAATTACCTAACTGAACCACTGCAAAAGGGAACTCGGAGTGCATTTAACAATCAAGCTTACATTTAAAGCTAGTAGTATAGTTTGACCTGTCCAAAACAAACTTCTGAAATTTCTATTTATGCTAACATTCCTTCATACATGCTTATCTTAATATAGCTTGATAGAATATGCTGACTATCTAGGTACAAGATAAACAAAGGCCATCATTGGATTAAAAATATTAGATTAGAAAATTACAGCATTTCCTATTTGGGTTTTGTTTTCAACAAGAACCGAAGTATTCTCAACATGCGCTGTTTCAGGTAGAGTGAACAGATGTACAGAACAATGGCTAAAGTTCAATGGAAGGGAAAAAGTCACGCCCTCAACATCCTTTTTTGCCAGAAATAAATATCCAAAATGATAAAAAACCATATTTTAATATATTTTCCCTCATGTTCAACGGCTAGGCAAAACTCCAATGCCATAAATTCACATCTTCTAAGCACATTTTTTAAAAAAAAGTCTATATAAAATACAGAGCATGTTCTTCACAAAACCTAAACGAAAGCAAAAAAAGTTTAAAAAGGCTAAAATCATACTTTTCCAGGATTTTAAAAGCTATGTGTTAGTAAAACCACACAACATGCTAAAATGGAGCAGTCTTTATCCCCTTGCAGATATGCTTCCTTCATCTGCATGGACAACCACACCAGATACAGACAAAAAAAAGATACAATATTATTATGAAAACATCTATTTCATAGTATAGATGAAGACCAGAGTCCACAGGACTCTCTGAAAGACTGCACTGGACTTGAAAGATGACAAATACACCTTACCTTTAAAATCAGGCTATGATGAAGAACACATTACCTATAAATTGGTCACAGTTAAATAATTCAGCAGTGCCTGGACAATTGAGAGTAGATGTCAACTTATCAGACTGCAGAGCACACAAGCAAAATTAAGTTAGCTGGAAAGGACTTTAGGAATGTGGCTCCTCATTCATTAATTTGCTTTACAGTATCTAGTGCAACTCAGCATTTCTAGACCAGTTCTACTTCTACTTTCTGTAATGGAGGCACTCACAATGATGGGGGAAGTAACACTGCGCTGCAATGCCTCAGGATTCTGCCGTGTCACCTTCCGCCTGGATCTCTGCAAAGTGAAGTCATATGAAAGCATTGGCCAACCTCACTCTTCACCACCATACCCAGAATCCTTTGTAAGCTGAAATGAGTAATTGCTCTGGGAAAATGCTATCGCACAGTGTTCCAGGTTTTCCAGAGAAGCTTTTGGAAAACTGCCTAGGTGCACTGTATAACAGAAACAAAACAGCTAAAATAGTGGCCAAAATAACCAAGTAATCACTAATTAGTTACCATTTTAACTCCTAGAGTTTTCGAAGGAGTAGATACTGTATTAAGATCTAAAACTTGTCAAGTGTTAATAATTCAAATATGCATCAGCTTCTAAAATAATAAATTAGATGGCTGGTTCACTTACCAGCTTTTATAATACAACCACAGATTCCTGAACGGCTCTCTTTCGACCATAGAAAAAGAAACTGCAGTCCACTTGAGCAGTGCAGAATTAGGGGAGGCGTGGCTCGCTTTTGAGCTTAATGGTGGCTTAGTATCAAGTCTCCCACCGCCACTGAGCTTATATTGCTTCAGGCAATGGCTGTATTGAGAACTAGACAACAGCAAATCTGTTATGCAGTGGGGAACCCTTGGGAGGAAAGCAAAGATGGCCAAATTGAGCAGGGAAGAGGTAACTGATGAGAGCATGTCTGAGCTGTCAAACACGGAGGCCATAACTAGCATGGTGCATGGCAACAGCAAAACAACAAGGAGTGTGAAACTGACAAATGTGGCCAAGGACAAGGGTGAAACCGATGAATTCACTGCAAAGGTTAGATGAACATTAGCTGCTCAAGTCGATCAAGGCCAAGTTATAGGATCTCTTCTTGCAAATTGTGGAGTTAAATAATACTGCAAATGAAGCTATGACTATGAACCTGGACAATCAGGCAAAGGTAGACATTTTAAAAATGGAGGTGGGGGATCCATTGGCTGTGCTTGCCAGAGCTGATGGGAGCTGCAGCTCAGCAACATATGGAAATCCAAAGGTCCCCCACTCCTGCCCTAAAGATAGAACTACAACTTTTCAATGGGGTAGCCAGACTGGAAATAAACTACTCCAAGTCTATATAATACCACTAAATATGTCACAAGCAGAGAAGAACTGTCCTCAGGCTTCACTTTGCAGGACTCACCTGCTGCTGAGGGCCTGAAGGGCCTTGCCTGCCTCCTTCCATCTGGGCAGAGAGGGCTCCATTTTTGTTTTTTAAATTGCTTTTATTTTTTATCTATGTCATTTTAAGTTGTAATTGATATTAATGCTGTACAGTGGTACCTCGGGTTACAGACGCTTCAGGTTACAGACTCCACTAACCCAGAAATAGTACCTCAGGTTAAGAACTTTGCTTCAGGATGGGAAATCGCGTGGCGGCAGCGGGAGGCCCCATTAGCTAAAGTGGTACCTCAGGTTAAGAACAGACCTCCAGAACGAATTAAGTTCTTAACCCGAGGTAGCACTGTATTCCTAGTTTTAGATTTTATGATTTATGTGGAAATTCTTTTCCATTCGGTTGTGTACTTTTGATGTGTTTTATTTATTGCTTATGACTTTTGTTCCATTGGTAATAATGTAAATCTTGTCATGTTGTAAGCTCCCTTGAGCATTGTTTTAACTATGGAAAGGTGGCATACAAATAAAATGCTGCTGCTGCTGATTTTAGTGGGTTTAGGTACTTCGGGGTAACAAGGCCAAGTTGAGAAACACATTTGTGGAAAATTGTATGGGCAGATTAGAAGGGAGATGAAAAACTGGCATAACTGGAACTTGTCATGGTTTGGGAGGACAGCAGGCATTAAAATGGCTATACTGCCAAAGCACTACTTCTTTTTCCAGACCCTCCCTGTCACTATTCCAAATAATTGGTTCTCAAAGTAGCAGTGGCTTTTGAATAGCTTCACAACAAGAGACAAGAGGAGCAGCTTGAGTAATGCCACATTGTACAGACCACGTGACAGGGGTTCTGGGAATGCCTAATCTAAAGATGTATTAGGATACCTTCCTGCTGAAGCATCTTATTCATATTATATGGGGATCCCAGGGAATACAATAGGTGCAACTTGAGATGTATCTTTCAATACCTACTGTATCATCTTTTCTGCTTTTCAACCCATCATCAGCAATAATACATAAGATTAGCAATCCCTTTTTATGGACATCTTTGCAGGTCTGGAAATGCTAGAACTCCTTTTTAGCTCAAATACAGCCTACCATTATTCCAATATTGGACTACTTGACGTTTTGCTGCCCAGACAAGTATGATAAATTGAAGTGAAGGGGAGTTAAAAGGATAATCAAAGTAAAATATAGAATTATTAGGGGCTACCTGATGACACAGCATTCTTTGCAAGATAAATTACAAGAGTGAAACATAGCTGGTTTCAAATAGCACAACTAATTGCTTTATTATTAAAATTTGTATCCACCAATCATCTGAAGATCACAGGGTGGTTCAGTCTAGTTCTCTAACCAGAAGGGACAAGGGTCTTCGCTCTCTCACCTTGGTTGAGCATCATTGCGTGGCAACAAGTTTGTATTGCAAAAGCACGACTTCTGGATTGCACAAGGTATTAAATGAACTGTAAGATTTCAGAGCATGTCGAAAGGTGACCTGGAAACACTAATCGAGGATGAGCAGTGGGACAGAATATAGACAACAACACCTCCCCCCCCCAAACAAACTTAGCTAAAATACAAGAAACCACAATTAAACTACTTTTAAGGTGGCGCTTTATGATTAAGGGAGTCTCAACTCTGTGCTGACAAGAACACGGGGGATGCGGTTGCTACTGCACATGTGGAATTGTGAAATACTTCAGACTTTTTGGTGGCAGGTCTTTGAGGATGTGCCAAGATCATGAAACAATTTTTTTGTTTAGACCTTGCATTATTTTACATACAGAATAATAAAATTCCGAAAACAATATATAAATACTGAATTTGTATGGTTCTAGCAATCACCAGCTTAAAATCAGACTCTCTCATAACATTTAACACAACCTCACAGGGTAGTCAAGGGAATGTCCAATCAATTTGATGCAACATGGTTCCTGTTTCTTTGTTTCATCAACGCTTGCAAAGATGTTATTTATCCTCCAGCCACACATGCAACATTATGGTGTGGCTGTGTCCACACAAAAGAGTAAAGTTTTACTTTCCTGTTATTGTAACTTTCCTAACTCACCTGTTGTGGATGAATACCGTTGTGATTGATTATTATTTATTATTCATGTTGTGTTCTGGAAAATTGTGGAAAAAACATTATTAATTTTATTTTTACAATAATTCTCTGTGTTAAATTCACTGCTAAGGGCTGTTTGCCAATAATTCAAACTGGTGAACAAGTCCATGCAGGCTTGCCTCTCATCATCCTATTCACTTTTTTATGCATGCACCAAAGAGGAAGCCTTGAAACCACGCCAGTAAGTTGGCAATTAAATGTCAAACAGCTCCAAAGACAGAAAGCCAGTAAAACGGCTGCTTCTCTTGCTCCTGACAAAGAAGGTAACATTCAGAATGAGGTCACTGTGTGAGGTTGCTCTCAGCATGTGATTTGTATTTCCTTCGCTAGAGTCTGTAACATTCTATCTGAGAAAAAAAGAACTCAAGGCATGTCTGGGCTTATAAGAGGTTGGATTGCAGCGATGAAAATGTATTTTGTATCCCATGTGTTTGAGTTAGGGGAATGGTGAGTGTAGCACCTATCACATGCAAGAAACAGGAATTTGACATTGATGGAGGGAAGGGGAAATGATATAGCTTGCACCAGTCATTAGTTTTGTGTGTGTGTGCGCGTGTGCGTGTGTGTGCGCGTGCGCGCGCGCACACACACACACACACACACACACACACAATATTATCAAGAGGATCTGCCCACAGCAGCTTGTGTTCTATTTTGATACCTAATCTAGAGAGTTTGACCGTATCATTCTAAATGGAACTCAGCTTTCAAAACTTTTCTGGGCTAGTAAACAATTGTGCTAAAAGGTTAAGAGTTTGAAATATGGTTAGTTTCGTTCTTCTCAGGCCTTCTCTGTGATGAGATGGTAGCTGTTTTTATTGGCCTGCGGCACAATAGCTCATCTGCCATGCGAAAAACCACTGGAAGGTATCATACACATACCTACTGAGCTCCAAAGCCAAGCTTCTGTGTCATCTAGAGGAAGTCAATCCTGAACCAGTGTCTCATGACTAGAATGATAGACAAAAGGTAACGAGAAGAACCCTGCAAATGTGTTAGTCAGCCATCAGTCCTATTAACACTTCAAATTGGCTTATCATATTTTCAATGGCTCTACCATACCAAGGTCTCCTCCTCCTACTTCTTTCTGTCAGCCTGCTACCCTGTAACTTCTGCAACCCGCGACCCGCACGTCTGCACACGTGCGAGTCGCGATTCGGCGCTTCTGCGCAAAGCATGATTTAGCACTTCTGCACATGCACATGCGCCAAAAACCAGAAGTAACCCGTTCCGGTACTTCCGGGTTCGGCGTGGTGCACAACCCGAAATCACGCAACCCAAAGCATCTGTAAACCGAGGTATGACTATACCAGCTGCTCACCACCCCTGGTTAGAATTCTCGACTTAAAGCCAGTAATCAGGATATCTACCTCACCCATAAGAATTTGTTAGCTCTCCATCTTCCCCTGAATGAGTGTCTCCCCCCTTTAACTCATCTAATATGTCCTGTCATCACAAAAGGGCAATTCTTTTCAATTCACTGTTTGCAGAGGTTGAGAATATTCGGATACAGAAATTAGATACAAAAGCTTCTATTACTGCAGACCATTCCATTCTTCCTAACAAGTATAACAGGTAACAGCCCATTAAAATGCTTTAAAGTTTTTAAATCCTTAACCAAGTAACATGCTATGATGCCAATAGAACAGTAGTCAGTATTAGCCAACTATCTGCAGTATTAAAAGGAACATTGCTATGTGTATCCCTAGAAATAAGCAACAGAAGAGAGGCCAAAGAAAAAAAAGAGATTTGATACTAACATGTTTTACAAATAATACATGTTTTATATTGGCCACATAATAACCTGAGAAACTGACTTATTATCTTGATCTTCAAATTAGGTAGGATTGTTGGAGAAAACAAGTCAAAAGCATGCAAATGTCCACGTCTGAGAATTACAAAAAAAAGCAAATATTTTTGCACCTGAGGGGATTTGTATTCTGTATCAAAAAGGTATGTCTACCTAGAGAATGATAGTAAAATCCTCCATTGTGTTTCACCATTGTGTCCAGTAGTCCGAGAAAAACTGCTGGTCCCCTACAGAAATATTGTGGAAGCACAGCCTTTGTATCATGCCCCCAACCCTAATTCTTAATTGCAATAGCCCAAATTTTCCCTCTGCTTACCAGTACATAGGTGGCTGGTCTATGTAAATTAGAAGATGACCTCAGTGGTATCTGGAAAAGCCACATTATTGAGCTAGGATAACCTTGGAAGTTTTTTGCCTTAGGCCAACTTGAGGACTTGGCAAATGGTGCACCATAACCTGTATCAAAGCAACCTCTTGAAAAGGGCCTAGCTGATCTAAATGCAGCAGCTCATAAACTTTAGGAAATACTGGTCTGGTTTGCACAGCACACTAAGCCATGGTTTGTTTACCAAAATACATACAAATCAGAAACTGTCCCTAGTGATCAAACAGCAGTGCACATTATTTAGGATGTGGGGGAAAGCACAAAATGAAAACGGTTCAGACAGCACAGAAGAATTTGAGAAAATAAGTCACTTTCAAGAAGCAATGAAAAGGAAGCACAACATAATGAGTTTTGCATTTATTTATTTTTTTGTTTGCTCTTTTGCATTTGACTAACCTTTGCCCTGAATCAGCCCATGGCTGCACCTCAGCATTATTAATGATGCAGCACAGAGCAGCAATCCTAAATAAACTTACAGTGTGCTTTTTACTTACAGTAGGATTTACCTAAACATGCATATGATTGTGCTGCAGGTCTCATTTAAAGTCTCTGATTTAAAATGTGCCAGAATAAACCTGCCACAGATCTGCACCTGGAGCCCAAATTGGTGTGCTGATAAACCACTAGAGGGAGTATTCCTTGTGGCCAAAAACCTGCCAATAGAAATACATTACACAGCTGCTGTTCCTAGGAAGTATTTAATTATGTGCTGACTTGCAAGTTCTCACAGATTTCTGAGATGGGCAGAGAGCATAAAGGGCATATTTGCTTGCGCAAGAGTGTTTTCTAATGCTTGACAGTTCAAAACCCAGACTAGTTCAGGAAGGTTTTCCTAAAGAAAGCCGAGAAAGAGGCACCATAATGCAAGATATTCAAAATCAAAGTATATGGCATATTCACTCGATAGCACAAAGAATCAACACCCTTAAATACATATTTTTTTAAGAATATTTGTTTATCGGTGGAAATTTCTGAGAACCGCTTTCAGCTTCAAAGCTGGCCACTCTTCTGTGAAACACTTTTGACAGGTGAGTGTATCTTGTGAGGTCAGGTAGAATCGTGTCCACTTTTGGCAGGCGTCAACTCCACCCTGGAACTACCAAGCGGAGCCAATCTCGGTGAGGCTTGCATTCAGCATCAGTTTAAAAGCCCCACAGCCAATGAACAATCACAAGCATGCCTCACCCCTGGCCTAAACCAAAGGCAAAGGCATTTTAGTTTAATTAATGAAATGAAAATCTCTGCTCAATATTCAAGGTTGTTCTGAGTGGTAGTCAGAACACCCCTTTTTGCATTTCTGTGGTTATATGTATATTGTTATAACAATCAGAGAGAAAAAACTAGTATACAACCATCTTTCTGTGATAAAGAAATCATGATTGTGTATATTATTCTCACATTTAAATGGGAATTTGAAGAACCCTATGTATAACCCATTAGCAAAATGTGGCCCTGTTACTGTTCTTCACTAGCATACTAAACACAAAGCCTGCTATTTAAAAATAGCTATGATACTGCTGTTACATGGACACACAAAAACGCATATCCAAGCTATTTCTTTAAAAAAGATAAAAAATTAAGCCTTACGTGTTAGAGCAGGGGGTTAGCAAACTTTTTCAGCAGGGGGCCAATCCACTGTCCCTCAGACCTTGTGGTGGGCTGGACTATATTTTTTTTTGGGGGGTGGACAAATTCCTATGGCCCACAAATAACCCAGAGATGCATTTTAAATAAAAGCACACATTCCACTCATGTAAAAACACCAGGCAGGCCCCACAAATAACCCAGAGCTGCATTTTAAATAAAAGGGTACATTCTTCTCATGTAAAAACATGCTGATTCCCAGACTGTCCATGGGCCAGATTGGAAGACAATTGGGCCGGATTTGGCCCCCAGGCTTTAGTTTACCTACCCATGTGTTAGAGGACCTTGGAATCCTGAAACATGCAGATGACAATCCCACACAACACTGCATGTGTGTAAACCTCAGTGACTGTCTGTAGGTTTTTAATCACACAGGTAACACCAGATTAGGGCAGCCTGCCCAGTTTAGCATCCTGACATTGAACAGCTAAAGTTGGTGTTTTCCAAATCACTCAAAAAAGAGAAAGAGGTAGCTGTGCTGGCCTGCAGCAGCAGCAGCAGCAGCAACAACAACAACAACAAAAATCCATGTTAGGGCAATATCCAAATCAGAATTATTTTAAAAAGTTAACTTATGAAGAATTAGTGCCCAAATCTGCTCATTTTCATGTTCTTTTTCTGTTACTTTTATATCACATATATTAGATCAGAAGCCTGCAGGCAGAGATTCTGCTTTTTTCACATCTTTGCACAACACTTAAAATTTTAGCTGTTTCATAATGCATAATAGTAACCACAGCAGTTAAAAGTCGTATTTGTCATACTTTACTTTTGAAGTGCCTAAAGGTATTAAGACACTATACAATAATAACCACAGGCTTGCAATCAAAATCAAGGGGGAAGTCGTGACATATTTATCGCTCCCAATGTCTAAAATAGACTAAGAACCTCCTGGACTTCACAGTATCTACACCACATACGCCCACCCCAACCAGTGGGGGGGACGACCAACAAATGCATTATATTTTCCACTCTTGACTGTGCTGCACTCTCTTTTCCTGATCGTTCGCCACGCTTCCTGATAAGTCACACATTCCTTCTCCTAAATAAGGAAAAAAGAGGAGCAACTCAGCTGCTTTCTTGCATCAATGTAGCCACATGCCAAATTATTTGTCAGGAAAGCGTAGCAAGGCATGAACTGCACTTCCAGAGACAGATGACAGTGTACTGCAGGAAGGAGGAGTTGTGTCAATATATTATTGTTTCTAAGCTGAACCAGCTAGACAGCATTGTCCCAGCAAGCACTCCCGTTGTGGGTAAACTGGAGTTGTCCCAACATTCATTCAGACTGCCAGCCAAAGTTACTGTTAAACCCCTAATTCTTGGCTCCAGTCCGCTAGGCTGTTTCCACAACCTTTACTGTGAGGAAGGCTGTTGTACTTGGATCGTGGGTACCTACAGTACAGTGCATCTTACCATCATCATAAAACACCAGAAATTCCTCCCTGGTACAATTTCGAATGTCCTGCCCGTAGATCTATTTTTGCCCTAGCTGCTGCTTCTTTCACTACCTGGGAACATGCATGTATATAAGCTTAACAGAGGGCAAAATGCACTACCGAGCATGCCCAAAGTACAATAGCAAAGCTGCTGAAGTTATAGGTAGATAGCCGTGTTGGTCTGCTGTAGTCGAAACAAAAAATTCCTTCCAGTAGCACCTTAGAGACCAACTAAGTTTGTTATTGGTATGCGCTTTCGTGTGCATGCGCACTTCTTCATATACACAAGTCTGCATGCACATGAAAGCTCATACCAATAACAAACTTAGTTGGTCTCTAAGGTGCTACTGGAAGGAATTTTTTTGTTTGTTTCAAAAGCTGCTGAAGCTAGCGAGTGCCACATTAAAATGCTAAGCTGTGGAGTCAGATGGTTTTTGCTTGTTTGAAGTATCCTGTCATATAAGAACAGCTTCTTTCTACTCCTCTTCATTTCTTGGAACTTGCTAGCCCTCCTTTGGCCTCACCTCCTGCACATATTAAAGCTACATACCCAAATGAGGGCAACATGTGGATTTCTATTAGCACATACAAATATGATCGTTATGCAGCAAGTTGCTTTGATTTGGTTATGCAAGTGCTCAAGGTAGATGCCATGGGCAAAGAGACATGCAAGGAAACAATGCCTTAACGTTATTTATCTCAAAGTATAAATGCAACTGAAATGGAAAGCAAGCAATTATTTCACCAAATCTTACTGGCTCACAACATATACATTATACAATTCTCTCCCCCCACCTTCTGCCAAAAAGGGGACCATCTGATATTCAATCAAGTCTTAGCTACTGTGGGCAAGTTTTTTTACAAACACAGTATGACAGTATTTCCAATGCTTCTCAGCCTTTGAAACAATGATGATTAGTTTTAAAAATCATCACAAACAACCATTAGCATCCTACATCTTAAACATTTCTCCAAACTATCAAATTCCTAGAATTACACAGATGGGTTTCTCACTGCACACTGGGATTACATATTCACAATTTTACATCTGTGTTAAATAATAAATTCATCCTGCACATAACTGAACCATCCAAATCCTATCATTCAAATAGCGGCATAACTTGGGTCTCTTCTTCCAAAGGTGACCAGAAAGTAACTCCAAACTTTCTTCTCTCCCACATCAATCCCTTTTATCACGCTTTGCCAAAGGAGTTGTCAGCGCATCTTCAATTATGCCAGCACTACGTAGCTATGCTGAAAGCAGCTCATCCCAAACACTGCCAATCAATCTGCCCACAGATAAATCTTAAATTGCTCTCCTAAATTCCCACATCCCACTACATAAATATACATAGAAACCATATAAAGAGTACTTGGGGGGGGGGTTCAGTTCAAACGGGAATGAAAATAATCTACACTGCAGCCTTTCAAAAGATCCGAGTCCGTAATCCCAAAAGATTCAAAAGCATTACCTCACCGTCGCTTTGAGACAAACTGAGCATTCACTCCGGGTCCTACCCAGCATTCCCTGGTCCACACAAAGACAACAGAGGTGTGACCAATCACATTGTGGCTAGCAGGCGCTGTTTGAAAGCTCCCTCCCTACACTGCCCATTGACATGCTAGCTGGCAGCCTGCTGAACCTGTCGTCATGGCAACACATCCCAGCTGCTCTCCACTGAGGCTTGTTACATTACTCAGCCCCCTCCTCCCTTTTTCACCACTCACTTTTGCTAATTAAAAATTTAGGCCTATGTTTTGCATGTCGGAAGGAAACAGAAACAAAACACACACTCTCGCTGCGAAAGAGCTAAAAACACACATTTAAAGCAAACAGAAAGTCTTGCGGCAGCCAATCAGTGGGCAGCTGTACAGACCTGGACAGATGGAACTTGTCACTAAAGCTCCTCTTTGTTTTTGTAGCAAACACGCGCAGACCTAAAGATACTCCACCCAGATTCAAACCTTGCAGACCTCCATGAAATACATTTGTTTTGCTTTCTCTCTCTCTCTCTCTCTCTAAAGATACCATTTCTGCTCAAAGAGATTGAGGAGAGTCCTCTGTGTCAACACAGGACCAATAAAATCACAAATTGCCCACAGGATAATCAGGCATTGTGTGGGATAAGAACCTAGTTAAGCCGTCAATATAGTAAGTGAAGCAATGGGCTGGGAGACAAAAGCAGGAGATGGGACAAGGTGAAACTTCCAACATGCAACCACAGGCACATTAACCTGGGAGTGAGTCTCAATGAACAAAATGGGACTTACTCCTGAGTAGATCGAGAATACATGCCGTTAGAAAGGATACAGGATACAACAGTGAAAGATCCTCAGATGTGAAAAAAGAGAGCAAGGATCTTTTCAAATAAAAAAGGGGGCAATAAACATTATTTTAAAAAGCATGTTCAGTGAGTTAAAATACGCATCAATACAAGAAGGAAGAGGAGGAAGGAAGTTCTGTGCACAGCAGATATCTCTGGCAGCAAACTGAGTTCATGGAAAGTCTTGCCTCATCTCAACTCTGTTCAGGATAGCAGTGTCTTCTGTTTTAGCCCATCACTTATGGTTCCATCCTTTCACCTGCTTCTTTGTCATCTTAAACTTCAACATGTGGTCAAACCACAGCCCAACAGGACAACAAGAAGAACCCGCCAACAGCATTTGAATCAATCTGGCTAACCTGCTCCAAAAAACACCCACCCACCCCCCTCACACATGAAAACAAATTTCACTACAGCCCATCAAAGACAACCAACCACATCCTAGGCCAACCCCAACCTCTCTCACCACCAAAGGAATACAAGCAAATAGTAAAGAAAACCCACACGCTGACAGAAAATCCGAAGCGTACACTAAGTTGAACAGAAGCACTGCCACCCAACCCCAACCCACTCACCATTCCCCCCTCCACCTCTTTCTCCCTTTTCTTCCTAATGTGACACTAATGTCTCAAGTAATGAAACTGATCTGTAGAAAATGCAACTTGAAAAAAGAGACACTGCACATGCTTTTGTAAACCAAGAAATCTTTAGTAAGAATTTTTTTTTAAAAAAAAAGTGATCAAACTACACAGTGACTACATTCACACAAAACATAGAAACTGCTAGACAATCCGACTAGAGGAAATAAGTGGGACCTACACCAGTGAGAGATTTTACTTTCTGGGGCTCCATGATCACTGCAGATGGTGACAGCAGACACGAAATTAAAAGATTCCTGCTCCTTGGGAGAAAGGCGATGGCAAACCTAGACAGCATCTTAGAAAGCAGAGACATCACTTTGCCAACAAAGGTCCGTATAGTCAAAGCTATGGTTTTCCCAGTAGTGATGTATGGAAGTGAGACTGGACCATAAAGAAGGCTGATCGCCAAAGGATTGATGCTTTTGAATTATGGTGCTGGAGGAGACTCTTGAGAGTCCCATGAACTGCAAGAAGATCAAACCTATCCATTCTGAAGGAAATCAGCCCTGAGTGCTCACTGGAAGGACAGATCCTGAAGCTGAGGCTCCAATACTTTGGCCACCTCATGAGAAGAGAAGACTCCCTGGAAAAGACCCTGGTGTTGGGAAAGATGGAGGGCACAAGGAGAAGGGGGCGACAGAGGACGAGATGGTTGGATAGTGTTCTTGAAGCTACCAGCATGAGTTTGACCAAACTGTGGGAGGCAGTGTAAGACAGGAGTGCCTGGCATGCTCTGGTCCATGGGGTCACGAAGAGTCGGACACGACTAAACAACTAAACAACAACAACAACAACAAAACATTAGTGTGGATTACTCATGACATCTTCCACGATACTCCATTCCAACCCCCTTCCTCCAACCAATTAAGAATTATGTGGCTCAGTGTTTATTGGGCTATATTTTTAGTTTGATTATGTATTTTGTGGTTTCATATTTCAATTTTATTCTGTGAACCACCCTGAGACCTCCAGGTATAGGATGGTATATAAATTTAATAAATAATAATATTGATGGGGTTGCCTCCTTCGGTTTTCTTCTGCTTCAAACTTTGGGGCTCTCCCAAGCATGCAGATACCTCTCTCATTTTCTAGTGGCACCATTTGGCTACAATTCTGTTGACAGCATCTGAATTCAATATTGGAGGAAGTGATGACATCATCATCTGCTCAGGAGACTGAAAGTCCCCACATCCCCCAGAGTCAAGGGGTGGCAAACCTTTTTCATTCATCGTCAACAGTTGGAGGCAGGAAGAGGCTTGTCAACTGAGGTACAGCTGATGTGCAAAAATGGGCATGGACAATTGTTTTTCAAATAGGGTAAATTGGAGGGGTGTCCACAAAAACAGTTTGGCATCACAAAATTGCATCATGGGACCCACTGGAGTGGTAAGTAAGAAAAATAAAAATGGACAAAATTGGAGAATACATTCCAGTGGAGTATCTAAGGGAGCAGGGAGTACAAACATCATAACGATTTCAAAAGTGTGTTCTTTTTTAATTGAATGTGGAAAAAAGGTGAGGGAAGCTTTGGCATTACGGTACCACAGCAAAGAACCCAGAGGAGCAGTAAAAAAAAAAAAAGTTTTATTTGTTATTATTTTAAATGACACTTTGGGTAGGGGGATTTGAGTTTCACACAAAAACCTCTTGCAGGGCTGAATGTGGCCAATGGTGCAGAGATTAGCCCCCCCGCCCTAGACATTGTGAAATCTATTTTTATGTAAACATTTAATTGGGCTCCTTTGGTAAACAAATACAGTGGTACCTTGGATTAAGAATGCTGCAAACCCAGAAGTAGGTGTTTTGGTCTGTGAACTTTGCCTTGGAAGCAGAACATGTTGAGTGTGTTCCATTTGTAAACTGAGTCCCCTGCTGCTATGGGAAAGCACGCCTTGGTTTAAGAACTGACTTCTGGAACGGATTAAGTTTGTAAACCAAGGTAACACTGTAAGCTTTAGTAATGTTTTTGACCAGGAAAAATAAATGAAGCAATTTTGGCAAAATCTTTGAATCTCCATCTTCCTGTCCACTCCCAGCTTCTTACAGCTTAAGTGATAGCCTAACTGTGAAGAAGCCTTTTCACCATGCAGCCTAGGTAAAATATGGAAGAAAGGTACTGACTCTGAAAACGGATTGTAACATAATAATTTTCCAGTCAGAAATGACTGGAAATAACAAATCAAAAATATGACCTAACCAAAGCTTGGGAACACCCTCAAATGTACGTGTCAAAATTGTGTCTCATTTGCAGGTAAGTATAATGAATTGAGTATGGTTGATACCTCATGAAGTTCACATTTTTAAAAATTATTTATGGGAAACTAAGGATTTTTCAGTCCCCAAAAATAATGAGGTAATGTCTGAACTTCACCTGTGAAGGTGAGCGGGGGGGGGGGGAGAGATACCTGCATGTATCTTCACTGAGTTGCTGTCTGCTATAAATCTGGTTAATATTTCAGTAGTGTTGAATCTCTCATATAAGCAATCATATTTGTGTGTGTGTGTGTATGTGCGCACGCGCACGTGTGTGCATGCTGGGAGTTATTTACCAACTTAAAAGACATGCTTTTTTAAAAAGGTTGTCATGTGAACAGTATCTCAAATGAAATATTTGTTTAAGTCAAAGGTCATTTAACAGTCAATCGGAGTGTTTATTTTGCGATACTCATGTTGATTTTTCATCAGAGCACAAGCCAAAAGCAGAACATGTAAACATAAGGCCTGTTTATTGAAACCATTAAAACTACATGTAAGAGACATTGCGATGAGTGCTCGTTCATAGTAAGAAGACGACTTCGTGCTGCAGAATGTGTATATCATCAAGACTATAGCACAAATCTTCACAGTGGGGAAAACTTCCCACAGCAGTATCCAAGTAATGAACATCTGGCCAAAGAATGAAATGTGGGACACCCAAGTGAAGAACAGCAGAATGAATCATTTTTGAGGGAATGTAGCTGTTTAGAAGCAACTAATGAAGAATAGCGGAGTATTGCAAAACTCAGCAAAATTCACAAGCATACGATAGCAGACACCTAGAGGAGGTGCTCCATTCTCTTGATCATTGCGGTCACAGTTTACTGAACCTCTTCCAACTGTACAATATCCTTTTTGAGGTAAGGAAACCAGAACTGTACACAGCATTCCAAATACAGTTGTGCCACAGATCTGTATAACAGCATTACGATAACATCAGTTGTATTTTTAATTCCTTTCCTATTGACCCCTAGCATGGATTTCACACTTTTACACTCTCAACAACTTCAATGAGGTATCCACTACGACCCCAAGGTCTCATTCCTGGTCAGTCACAGGCAGTTCAGACCCCATGAGGATATATGTGAAACTGAGACTTTCTTACCCCAATATTTATCACTTTACACTTGTTTACATTGAACTTCATTTGCCATTTTACGGCTCATTTACTCAATCTGGAGTCAATCCTGCAACTATCATGTCATTCCGTGTGATACACTGTGTTTTGATGCATTTATCCCCAAACCAGGTTCAATCCAATTTGAGAAAAAGAACAATCTAGCTACGTTTAAAGCTGGCAATGGGTACAGAGCTTTACTCGCTACAGTTGAGTGCCTATTTATAAAAGTGTGATATGGAAATAGCCATGGTTAATTTTTTAATAAGGTCTAAAGAATTCATGGATTGTCGTTAATAGTCTGCAATATTCCTAAAATGGTAAAGCAACCCAAAGAGCATAATTTAGTGACTGTAGTGTCCAAAATAAATCCTTTGAAGAACTTACAGAACTGGCAATTCTTGGAAATAGGCAAGTGGGCAAAGTGCGTTGCTTTATCTATCACATTTCCCATTGCTGAGAACTAACTAGGTCTATATTATGTGGAGGAACATTTGCAGCTTAAAGGCTATGTTCAAAAGGAGATTTCTAATTTATGTTTTTGGGACGTAACACCAACGTTTTTTGCAGCCACTTATAAATGATCTGGGGGTATTAAGTGAGTCTTAGGGATGTTCTACCATATAAATTTATCACACCTTGGAAAATTTCCAGAAGTGGATGGAACCAGGTCATAATCTCAACACGCCTGAGCATCCACAAGGTTGGGGGAAATGATGCCACTATCCATCAAAGACGTAACTGGGTCGTGCAAAGCTGCCTTCAGTTAATTAAACTAAACACAGAAAGGAGAGGGGAGCTTAACGGGCAGTATTTCTCTTTCAGCCCCATTCAGAACTTTAATTTTTAGCATTAGGCTAAGCTTTTGTCCAGATTTTTCACCTTAATTTTCAGCTTAATGAAATTAAGCCAGTCACTACACGAGTTCAGAGTGAAATCTGAAGTCTTTATCAGACTGTAAAGATATAAAGCTTTTCTGTGTGTCTCTATTGTCTTCACCCAAGATGAAATAGCAGGCTACAGCATGCATTGAAAAGTCAGTTGAGGATGCATGCCAAATATTTTCAGGAACTAGCACAAGCAACTGAAGAAATGAAATTCACACCATTCTCCCCAGATGAAATCTATACTTGCGTACTGGTGCCTGTGGTAAATCAATTAACACTACTTGGCTCACCTTCCACACTCATTTATGAATTCAGTTTAATCTTTATGCCATACACACATGTGCATGATAATATGGAGGATAAGGTCACTACTAAATCCCCTTGCACAGACAGAATTTGGCCGTGGGGGTGAGGGGAAACAATGATACCGCTGCACTGCTGGGTGTGAGCTGACAGACCTAGAAAATGCTGAAATTGATGGAGTAGGTGCATGGTCAGGGAGAACCAAGGCTACCCAGAACCCTCTGCTTGCTCAGAGGTTGCTTCTGCTCCCAATGGTGGCATAGTTATTATCTATCAAATAAGCAGTGCCATTTTTCTAGAAAAAGAGGTGCTGGAACTCATCACGAACGCCTCCCTCGTTCTCTTAGAATGGCAATGGCACCCACTTGAGAGAGGTGCCAGAACCCACGTGAGAGGTGCCAGAACTGAGCTCCTGTGAGTTCCCCCTGGAAAAAAAGCCCTGCAAATAAGTGGTGTAAGGAAAAGCATGCCCAGTGGACTCAGTCCAGAGATCCAGATGACTTTCCCCCAAAGTCACAGTAGAAAACAGGTTTCAAACCACTTCTGACTACCGTGAAGCACAGCACCAAGAATCGAGAAGACCTAGAAAGGGAACTGAACTTATTCGCATCACAGAACAACTGTACTCTACTCACTTGTCAAAATAATCAGCACATAAGAGAGCACCCTGTGCCTAGACTTTATTTCACCCAGATCAAAGACCCAGTTTGGCATTACACACACCCCTGCACATTTGCGTACACACACAGACTGGGAGCCTCAATGGCGCCCCTCTGGAGGCTTCACGCGGCTAGCCCCACCTACCACATAGCTATGGCTCTGCCAGGATCCATGGTGAAGTGGCACTACTGCTTATGCAAAAATGGCCAAGGCCAACAATAAAGTTGAGAAAGAAGATGCATTACTCTCATGGCATCAACTCTCATCACAATGGTACTGGCTGGAGATGGTGCGAGTTGCAGAGCAAAATGTCTGTAGGGCACATATATGCTGCTTCAGGATGCCAGAGTTTTTTGTTTTGTTTTGTTTTGTTTTGTTTTGGTTTGGTTTTTTAAACAACCCCTGGGACTTTCAAGTTTAATGCTGCAACTAGGGCTCCAGGGCCAAAGCAGGCAGCAGAAGCAAGAAGAACAAGAGGATCACTCCTGAACAACCTTCCCTTCCTCTTTCTTAAGCAGTCTAAAATAAGCACAGCATCCAAATACCCGGGCAACGAAGCATCTTCCCTTCCAAATGCAACATGGAGCAAAAAAATATACTGTCATAACAAACTTCCTTTACTCAACAGGTAAGTGGAGTACAGTGGTACCCCTGGTTATGAACTTAATTCGTTCCGGAGGTCCGTTCTTAAGCTGAAACCGTTCTTATCGTTAGGTGCGCTTTTGCTAATGGGGCCTCTGGCTTGCGGTTTCAGTTCACATCCTGGGGCAAAGTTCGCAGCCAGGAACAGCTACTTCCGGGTTAGCGGAGCTCGTAACCTGAATCGTTCGTAACCACAGGTACCGCTGTATTTGATCAAAACAGAACACAGTGAACATACAGATTTCTACCCAAATTGAAATGGGGTGCACGATAGAGAGAAAGATAGGCTCTAGCCAAGGAGAAGAACAGAGATAGAGACAGCTTCTAAGAGAGTAGTGTGAGAGAGAAGGAAGAGCTGGAGTTTTGAGTCTGGCAATGGTCATTGTGGGACTTAGGAGGCCTGAGAAAAGCCAGGAGCTGAAATCAAGGTGTGTGGGGAAGAGCTTGTGACTAATAAGGCAGCCTTCAAGAAAGTTATACAGCCAAAAGTCAGCAGAGTTGCTGAGAACCTTGAGCAACACTGATGGTTGGACTAGAGTGAAGACTGTAGCATAAGTCCTGAGAGAAACTCAAGAGATTCAAGAGAGAAGAGGCCACAGACCTGGTTGAAGACTGCAATTCTTCAGCACCTAGTTAAGTGTTACCTAGTGGGGAATGGTATGGGAAAATTGGCTTTAGGTGACAGGAACCCTAAACCATATTTGCTATATTATTCAAAGTGATTGCAACCATATAGTGTAAATACATTTATTTAAAGCAACAGTAATAAAGAATAGTGTGCATGTTACCCTATACAAACATCAGCATTTGTCTATATTATTAACCACTGTAAATAAAATAAAATAAAATAAAATTTACTTTGCTTTTTCTTTAATATTTGAATCTCTGTGTTGTTTTGTCCCATGCTTATCCATAGTTACTGGAGCATTCACCGAGAGAAAATTAGTAGTATTGAGATATTTAGTAGCAATGGTAACAAAAGGTTAGAAATTGTAAGTAATGCAGCAGAAGTATCTTTTCCAAGACAACCCTCATCATAAGTCTGGCAAAACAGGAACTATACTTGATGATCTGATAAAGTTGAAAGTCTTTCCTTGGACTTTGTTATTTTAACTCATGTGCAACTACCTATTCTGTGTGCCTATTTTATAGTTTTGTTTTTCAACTTTTAATTTGTGTTTTGTTATAATGGTTCTTTCCGTTTTATGTCATTAAAACATGAATTAATAATAAAACTTTGCAAATAAATAAAAGAAAGAACAAAGGAAGGAAGGAAGGAAGGAAGGAAGGAAGGAAGGAAGGAAGGAAGGAAGGAAAATAGGTAATAGCTAAGGAAAAAAACTAATGTGCAAGATGCTGCTCAATAACAAACAAATAAGTAGCGGAGGGGCGCTCCCAGATAACGCCAGATACTAAAGTACCACCACATGGCAACTAATAAACATTGTAAAACATTATATGCCAGTGGTAAATCCCTGGGAATCCTTAGTTCTACAGAACCTTTATCATCAGGTTTTTTGCAATGAAAGAAATAGTTAAGGCAGACATACTTACCCTGAGACAACTTTCCCACTGCTACTGATTATCTTCAAGGAAATCTTGGGTGTGTTCTAGTGAAAAGACTCATGTAATGATGGGCAATGGAGAGGCTCAACAATAACTTGCATGGACTGGGTATACATCCTATAATTGTACCCTGGAATCCTCAGAAATACATGGAAGCCAAAATGAAAAGTGCTCTTTAAATATGGAAAGGTTGACAACCACCATAATATGCTACTGCATATCAGGTATGAATATTTAGCGTACACCCACAGAACAATACCCAAAGTCACAAAGCACATGTTCCAAGGAAAACTTCCAGGACCAAATTCATTTCAGCTCTGTTAAGAACTGAGGCATCGAGGCATCTATCAAGGCATCTATCAAGGCAATAGATGAAATACAGATTGAGACTTGCAGTCGCAGAAATGCAGGTTTGGATCATATACATTTTTCCAGCAAGTGGCAACCAAGTTGAGCTTAGTTTTCCTGTTAGAGGTTGTTTATTGGATGATTCAAAAAGTGAAGATGATTAATGAGAAAAACAACAACATATGCTATATGACTCAGAACTCAGATGATTGGGGGACATGCCATAGCAAGGGCACATTAGGACACAGAAATGGAAAATATCGTCTGGCCACTGTCACTGTAGCATTCTTCATGTTAGCTCCTCCATGGTGTGTGTTAGAAAGGAATCAAGTGTCCAAAAGATGTCCAATTTCATCTCATATGGTTTGCATTGAACATCTGCCAGTGTTTTAGCCCCCTACTGATACACAATACATTTATTAAAGTTTACGAGGAAAGATTTTTAAAGTTTCCTTCTTGAATTAACAGCATGAAGATGGTAATGGCAAAAACAGACAAATCAGCTTATGTGGAGAAGGTGTGTTTTTCAAATCATGTTTCTGAAAACAATCACAGTCTTACTAAATGGCATCATATGTTTAGGATGTGTGCCACTGAGCAGAACTGATTAATGTCTGCAAAAAGGAAATTAAAATAGTGAGAAAATTCCCACATACATCCTGCTTTTTAGAGAATACAAATATATCCTTAACTGTACGTTTGTTTTAAAATCCTTTGCTTTAGACAGACCCTGTGACTAGTGTAAATTCCTGGCTGTATTTAAAGATGTAACATAAGTCTTATTGGTTTTAACAAAGCCATGATATCGTCTACAGGGTTAACTGAGACATGTGCAATTTCCATAGTAACCTCCTTGATTGTTTATTTGCCATTCATTTTTTATGATGCCCTTGAGTGCTGGCAATTCTTTTTCTCTTTTAATAGCACTCAATTATTGCACTTCATCACACCTGGCTAGGAGGTGAATGTAAAATGTATCAGCACTGCTTGGCATTTCGACAAACCTACATGAAACAGATTATGCCCGAAACGATCTTGCATTGCCGTTCTAGCACAGCCATAGCAGCCCAGACAGTTGTGCAATAGAAAAGTAGCTTTATTTTGTTTCTTTGTTGTAATACATTTTATACAATTATAATAGATTATGTTCCCTTTTATTTCTTTTATTAGAGTCTTCCAGTTCATATAGAACAATAGGTGCTTGCATGAGGACTGCATTCAGGTGCAATAACAAATCACTACATGCACCATTTGAAAAAACCAAAACCCCTTTCCTCAGGTTTGGTGAAGATGTAACATTTCTGATTTCCTAGCTATGGCTAGGAGATTAATTGCATGCTTCAACTCACGTGCTCCCTCCCACTATCTTCATGCTTCTTGATGAATCCTCCTATGCTTTCCCTTTTTGGAGCTAAGCATGGTGCAGAGTGAAATCTTCAATAATGCTACTGTAACTATGGTTAATTTTTGCAAACGGAATTAAAAGCAGGTTTGCAAACTCTGATTAATTCAAACTCCCATATGCATTCCACATATGCCACCAGGAGTTTGATCCTGTGCAGGCATAACATTTCTGACCTCCTAACTATGGTTTGAAAAGTAGGGTTGTGTTCTCAGCTTGCGCTTTCTCTCTTCCTCCCTTCTACTGCCTATGCAGATTTGTAACTTGTCTATACCATTAACACTGACCTAGACATAATGCTGCTACACAAGGTAAGGGACACACTAGATCTCAGATGGCAGGCTTCTGGGGTCTGGATATCACACAGTGTACAGTAGGGAATATATGGGAGAATATCATTTAAGGAAAGCAACCACAATAACATTAAGAAAAAAGAAAGTGCCCTATCGGAGCTTGGAATTTTTAGTTAGTTTGTACTAATGGGGTTTTATTATTGCTGTTCATTTTAAGTTAAATACTACTCTGTTCCATTTCTGCTCCTGGTCACCAGATCTGCTTTCCAGGTGACAAGCAACTAACCTCATCATGTACTTTATTTAAATGGCTGCTGACAACTTCTCATTTTGCCTTACTGCAACGGATTTTCCTCCACAATGTTTTTTGCTGCACCTCACCTTTCATAGAATCATAGAATCGTTTGAAGGGATCCCAAGGGTCATCTATTCCAACCCCCTCCAATGCAGGAACCTCAACAAAAAATCCATGCCAGATGGCCATCCAGCCTCTGCTTTTAAACCTACAAGGAAGGTGAGTACCCCACTTCTGCTGGGAGTATCTTCCACTGTCAAACAGTTCTTACCGTTGGAAAGTTCTTCCTGATATCTGGCCAGAATCTCCTTTCTTATACTGTAACTTGAATCCACCGGTCCAGAGCCTAGCCTCCAGAGCAGGAGGAAACAACCAGTTGGATTGGCATTTGTATTATTTTATTTTGTACAGCATAACAACTGGTTTTTAGATGAGTTATACATTAGAAACAAGATTCACAAATCAGGTTTTGTAATTAACTACACTCCAGAGCTAGAAAAAGTAGCAAAATGCTTTTCAGTGAGCACCGCTAGGATGGTGAGAGAGGAAGTTGCCTTATACTGTACAAAAGCATCTCAAGTTGCTTAGTATTGACTGGCAGTAATGTCATCCAAATGCCACTGTTTCCGACAGCAGTCCTTCCTAACCCTACCAGTGTTGATTTTATCTTTCAACAATGAAGTTTTCCACCCAGTATTAGATCCAGTACAGTGATACCTTGGTTTACAACCATAATCTGTTCCGGAGGTCTGGTTGTAAACTAAAGCAGGTTGTAACCCAAGGCGGGCCTAAAAAAATAATGGGTTGTAATCCAAAAAAAGGGACACGCACTTCCGGGTTTGACGTGGTTGTAATCCAAAATGGTTGCAAACCAAGGTTCCACTGAATACCTATTTGATGCAATTCACCACAAAAACTGAAAAACAAATACGAACAACTTTCTTAATACTAAATTCAAATGGTTGATCTGGCACAGAGGGCAGTGTTGACCTGGTATTTATTGGCAGCAGTCCCTCCCCTATCCCAGTTTAAAGTAAATCCTTATGAACAAGGGCACTGGATCCCACCTCAAGTATCCCAGACCACTGAATTCCCTCAAACATATTCGTGTGTTGTTGTTTTTTAAAAGAACCATAATTAAGAGTGTGTGTTTTTAACAAAAACACACAAAAGGAGATTAATAATCCAACACTCCTTGAAGGTAGATCTGTTTAGAAGGGAAGCCACAATTGTATAAATAAACACAAAAAAGTTTATGATGATATAAATTAAATTAAATTCTGTAAAAATTACATTAAATGATATATATTTCCTTAAACTCCCAACATAGAAATGATACATGTATAAGAAATCGACTCATTTATGAGAATGACTACTCCTGAGGTTTTGATATTTTGCAAAAAAAAAAAAAAAGGCAACACATACAACAGAAAATTTGCATAGTTTACCCTGAAAATTATTTTTGAGAACAAGGCCAGTAGCATATAGATAACTTATCCCAGGCATATCCAAACTCCGTTACAGGACAACTTCAATCCTAAAAAAAGCTCAACAACTTACAACTTTGGCTGGCCCTCACGGCCCTTCAATTCCTCAAATCTGGCCCTTTTTTGGGGGAAAATTGGACACCACTGACTTATCCTTTGCAGGCACATCCAACTCTCCAGAGACTGCGATCTACTCCCACTATAAAAAGACTGGCAGTGGTCTACTCATTGTCAGTGGAGGGAGGATGGACCAGAGTTTTTTGGGAGGGGGGCACCAGCGTTGTTGAGCTTCTTACTTTCCTTTAAATCACCCACCAACAGCTAACGCCAAACGAGTGCCAAACTGACACAATGGAGCAAGAGGGCGGGGGGCAGAGACATCCTTTCTCATTTTTTTTAGTCATTTTTTAAAAGATAAGGATCTCACCATTGACCACAATCGACAACGAACACCAAGATCTACCTGTAGATCGCGGTCGAACGGTTGGACATGTCTGCTATAGTGTGTTGATCCAGGTATTCTTCCCAGTGTTGTGAAACTCCCTCCTCCCATTTGTTCCCTTCAGACTATATGGGGAGCGTGGTCTGCATGTCAGGGTCACCATGCAACCATGGAACTACACCACCTCTGACCTGGCTAATCAGGCCTTGAGAGCACCAGTATTCCCTAGAAGCCCACATACATGGAAACCTTATTCTTGCAAAAAATAATGTACTATTGTGAAAAGTGAAAGAACTCTAGATTTTTGCTTAGCACCCTATTGCTATTCAAACTACTGCATTCAAAACTGGGGGGAAATCAGGTTTTTTAGACGTCAGCTCTACAGAGCACTGGGCAAGGGATGGGGAAAGGACTGTCAAAACTGACAAGAAACACTGTCAAAATTTTAAGTGCTTGGGCAACTATCTGTCCAGGGTTTCACCCGCCCCCAGCCAACTGTATGGAAATGATAATGGAATAAAACCAAACCATCACACACACAACAAAAACTCAGGCCCACAGAACTTTTCCTCATTATATTAAATATTACTTATTTGACGTTGAAGACAAAGTGGACAAAATTATTGCTTTTACATTCCAAAGCAATAGCAGAGAATTAGTTGTTCTTATAAAACAAAATCCCATTCACTAAGAAGTTCCATTTTGGATACAAAAACACAATTCTGCATCATACATATATAAAATTCTGTTGCCATGCTACTAATAACTAACCTCCTTCCCTTTTCTTTCATAAGTAATCCTTCAAGTGTGGAAACCACTCTGTGTAAAATTGCAGGGATTCAAGTTAGGACGTCTGTAACCCTTAGCAGCCACTGAAGCTGCAAACGTGACACCAATGGCAAGTCCAAAATAAGCTGTGTATTGACCAGTAACTGCTACTGTTTGTTTCCCTTTCAGTGGCAAAGGAAAAATACATTAGGATGACTGAAAAGGGTAGATGCAGTATCTCTACTGACCTGAATAACAATCCATTAGAAGTTGACATGGCAGCACAAAACAACACTGAGACACACACATACACACACACATACACACACACACACACACACACAAAATAGACAGACACCATCACTCCTGCAGCAAGGGAGCCAGCAGATAACACTGCTTCTGTAAGTTATGCCAGCCATCTCTGTTCCATCTTGTAGCCAGTGATTAATCACTCTCCAGCAGAGCAACTCATGCAATGCAGACCATGGAGGGGGGGGGCGGGGGACGACACCGTGGGAATTTTACGCCTGGTTAGGAAATCTTTTCATCTACCTGAGAAACTGAAAGTGGTGCAACCAATGAAGTGGAAATACAAGACAGTAGTTTTGATGACTGGATGTGTGTGATGGCATCCCAAGATCTGCAACAAAATATAATTGTTCTGTTTATTTAAACAATTTATAGAGATTAGGGAACTTTTTACATTATCAGTAACTAAGTAATTCCCTGAAAGCACACTGTGGACCCTAGCCACTGACACCATGAAATACTAATGAGCCCATTATACAGCTTGGAAGGCTGATAAATAATTATGGGGTCTAATGAGACACAGATGTAAAAGCATGACTCTAGCGTCACATTTGACATGTTAAACACTAGAACGAAACAGACTGTGTCTAAGGCTCTATAAAAATAATTTTTAGATACTATTCACATTTATTCTAGATGAAGCATTTTTTGGTCCCAGTTCCTAACCACTGGAAGAATGCATTCAGACAATAGCTAATCCCATGGCAACTACCGGTACTTAAAAACTTACTAGGTGGAATGGAAATCCCCTGTGGCCTTCGGTCGTGTGAAAAGGTCAACATTACTTTAAAAAGGTAAAGGTACCCCTGCCCATACAGGCCAGTCTTGACAAACTCTAGGGTTGTGCGCTCATCTCACTCTAGAGGCACTTCCGGGTCACGTGGCCAGCGTGATGAAGCTGCTCCAGCGAACCGGCACCAGAGCAGCACACGGAAATGCCGTTTACCTTCCCGCTATAAAGCGGTACCTATTTATCTACTTGCACTTAAGAGTGCTTTCAAACTGCTAGGTGGGCAGGAGCTGGGACCGAACGACGGGAGCTCACCCCGCTGCAGGGATTCAAACCGCCGACCATGCGATCGGCAAGTCCTAGGCGCTGAGGTTTTACCCACAGCACCACCCACGTCCCTAACATTACTTTAGGCCCTTGCAATAAACAGGATTCATCAGATTCTACAGCAAATACTTTGCCATCATGACAATTGATTGACCATTATCTCCCTTACACTGGTGCAACTTTTTCAGCTACAAGTGCAATGCTGGCAACATATCACAAGCCATCACTCCTTTACACGCAGGCAACCCCCAATTTGCACTGGGGTTTTATACTTGATCATCACATGCATCGGTGGAGTGCATAAGCCCACCCTCTTCCAGGTCCAAAAACCACCTCTGCATGCATGGTGGCGCATGCTTAGAATGCGTGCAAAATGTTCGTTGCCTGTATATCTTGGTTGCAAATAAGCATAGTAGTTTGCATATTGCCTTTTGAGAAGATAAGCCAAAGCCACATCCTACATTCTAATTCTCTGGTGCTGTTGCTTATGCAGCTAGAACAGCCACACACAAGCGGGACATACCATCAGTCTCAAACCAATGAGGGAATGGGAAATGAGGACAGAGAAAAAGAGATACAAAGGTACCCTCCTTGTTCACTTGCTCTCTCGCCCTCACTTTGGGCAGCCTCCTGTTTGAGCAGAGAGAACTTTGAAGCTTCCTCCCAATCACATCCAAAATTTTGTGCAGCCATATTTCAAGTTATTACCATTTTTCACAACTGTGACACTTGTGGCCACTGTTAGAAACGGATTCCTGTGTTAGATGGACCTTACTTATGCAGAAAGGCTCTTCTTATATTCTTATCCTTATGGGGGCAGTGTGATGTAGTGGTTGGACTAGGACCTGGAAGACCAGAGTTCAAATTCCCCCTCAGCCATGAAAGCTCAGGGGGTGACCTTGAGCCAGTTGCAATTTCTCAATCCAACCTCCCTCACAGGGTTTCTGGGACAATAAAACAAGGGAGGGGGAGAGTACAGAGGAGGCCACTGTGAGTTCCTCCAAGTCAACGAATACAAATGCCACACATAGAGGAAGCTTTAGACCAGGCTTCTTCAACCTCGGCCTTCCAGATGTTTTTGGCCTACAACTCCCATGATCCCTAGCTAGCAGGACCAGTGGTCAGGGATGCTGGGAATTGTAGTCTCAAAACAACTGGAGGGCCAAGGTTGAGGAAGCCTGCTTTAGGCTCTCCCAGCACAAGAGGTGTTGATAAATGCCTGTTTGTGTCCCACGTTGCCTTGAGAGTATGTACAGTGGTGCCTCGCAAGACAAAAATAATCCGTTCCGTGAGTCTCTTCGTCTAGCGGTTTTTTCGTCTTGCGAAGCAACCCTATTAGCAGCTTAGTGGATTAGTGCTATTAGCGGCTTAGCGGCTATTAAAGGCTTAGCGGCTAAAAGGCTATTAGCGGCTTAGAAAAAGGGGGGGAGCGAAAAAAATCGGAACACTCGCAAGACGTTTTCATCTTGCGAGGCAAGCCCATAGGGAAATTCGTCTTGCGAAGCAGCTCAAAAACGGAAAACCCTTTCGTCTAGCGGGTTTTCCGTCTTGCGAGGCATTCGTCTTGCAGGGCACCACTGTATGTCATGATGCAGACTCAGGGTTTTCACCTCCCCACTAAAAACAAATGGTTGCACAGTTGTGCTTGTAACGACATAGAAAGAAGACTTGTTTAAAGAAAAGATTCCAACAATGGAGAATATGCATGATAAATGGCCAAGATTATGGAAAGCAAGATTTCTGTCCAAACTAGTTGAAGGAAAAGTCTGTACCTGTTTTGTGTGATACAAACTTGCATGTAACAAAACTGAAAGTGAAGCACTAAACGGAACAGATCGCTAAGTATGCATTACAATGTGCAATACCTTGCACAACTATCAGCAGCAAATTGTACAAAAACAGTACAGTATTAGATTATTTTCTGCTGTGCCTTTAAAGGTAAAATCATCAGAACCACAAAGGGGGGTGGGGAGAGAAAATGAGAATTCCTGCAATTAAGAGCTGACAGTTCTGCATGCCTAATACAGAAAAGCCATCTGCGTGGCATATCTCATTACAACACTAACTTCCAAAAATGTAGAGCAATTTAAACCTCTAAGCCACTGAGCTTTAGCAGGAGACAAGCATATGTGATTAGAAGTATACTTTTTTCACCATAATACCTTTTTAAAAAAAACACTTTAGGCACAGAACTTCCTAACAACACAAACAAATGCGATTTTAAAACTGAGTGAATTCTTCTGGATATTTGCAGTAAATAATTGAATAATTGCTTTTTACATACGTAGTTACATTCTTCTGTGGTTTATCTACATCTTGAGCACTATTGATAGCCAAAAATAAACAGATTTCCATTTCAAGAATCAACTAGGCAGTTAGTTGCCTTTGACAGTAGAGGTCAAACTAGTGGGCTGCTATGGGTCATTCTCCTAGGGACCAAGGGGGAAATTCTCATGTGCAGTGTGTGTGTGTGTGTGTGTGTATACACACACACACACACACACACACACATATATATATACACACACACACACATATATAACACTGCATTATTACAGAAAGGCTATTTTAAGCTCTTGAGAGTCCCATGGACTGCAAGAAGATCAAACCTCTCCATTCTTAAGGAAATCAGCCCTGAGTGCTCACTGGAAGGAAAGATCATGAAGCTGAGGCTCCAATACTTTGGCCACCTCATGAGAAGAGAAGACTCCCTGGAAAAGACCCTGATGTTGGGAAAGATGGAGGGCACAAGGAGAAGGGGGCGACAGAGGACGAGATGGTTGGACAGTGTTCTCGAAGCTACCAGCATGAGTTTGACCAAACTGCGGGAGGCAGTGGAAGACAGGAGTGCCTGGCGTGCTCTGGTCCATGGGGTCACGAAGAGTCGGACATGACTAAACGACTAAACAACACCAACAACAATTTTAAGCTGATTTAATTACTGAACAAGAAAAATACTTAAACAGACCAACAAACCAACGTATTTCCTAAGATTTTCATGCTTCACTCAGATTAGGTGAATAAATGCAGTAGACACCTCACAGAACTCAATACTACTTTGGGCCAGTTAAATTCTTTATTCAGGAACTATTACTGGTTCAACTGGCATGCAGAGATTCCTACTACATAAAATCCATAATATAACAAGTGCTATACTGATCTGTGAGTCTCAGTTATTTGAGTGATGGGACCAGCAAGCTGAAGCAGTACGCACAAGAGTTAAATTTCCTCTTTGTGCTGGGAGGCTTTTGTTTTAAAATAGTAGACTATTTTAGATATGTCTACTTGCAAA
Source organism: Podarcis vaucheri (assembly GCF_965113315.1). Classification (NCBI taxonomy): domain Eukaryota; kingdom Metazoa; phylum Chordata; class Lepidosauria; order Squamata; family Lacertidae; genus Podarcis; species Podarcis vaucheri. The sequence continues at coordinate 52,076,144 of NC_138767.1, read as the reverse complement.
AATCTCTTTAGTTCAAATTTAACAACAAGATCTCACACATGTTTACATAGAAGTAGCCTCAATGTATTTCAATGAGTTGTCCATTCAAAAGTGTATGTGCTTGACACTAAGAAAAAAAAAGATTATTATACTGAATCAGAGGTGAAGCCCTAAAAATTGGTGAAATTAAGAACCTGTACAATGCAATAAGAAAACATAAACTGACAAAAATAGCACACAGAAAGATAAAACAACAGTATTATCAAATATTAAAAAAGAGAAAGAAATGCACACTTCCAGAGCTGGTGCAAAACTAAAGCTGGCTTTGGCATTATCTAAGGCAGTCTTAGGGATCTGTAGTCCAAAACATCTGGGAGGCACCAGAATGGGAAGGGCCGATCTAAGGAACTGGATTTTTCTACAAGATTGTGCACCCCTTCCACTTAGACCCTCCTCTTTCCACATAATTTGGTTGCCATTTTGTTTGCAGGCCCATTCAAGGTGCCCACAAGCCTTAAAAGACTTACCGGTAGGCCCCAAATATCTGAAAGATTGTAGCTATCCCCACCAACCCTTTCAGGTGTTAAGATCTGCAGAGCGAACTTTCTGGGAGACGGCTTTCCCTATGGAATTCCCTCTCCACAGAAGTGTGTCTACAATCTTCACTGCACAGGTGCCCCCAATTACGCACGATCGAGTCACGCACAACTACATGTCCACACGGCGCCAGGAAATAAATAAATTGTTTCAAACTAGGAAATTGCAGGAGAGAGCTGGAGAGTCAATGTTTTATAACCATTGTTCTTAGGTTTGAGAAAATCAGAAATGTAATCTGGTAGGGTCATCTGAACAAAACATCCTTGGGAAAAGTTAACTTTTCTTATAGAGTGTAGAAAAGTGGGAATGAAAGTGCTGCCTATGGGTGAACGGAGCTCATGTGTATGATTTAATCATGTGAACCAGGTAACTCCTCAAAAGGAAAACAATGAGGTTCTGGTTTGGTGACCCACCCACAACCAAGTTTTTAGAATGAGTTTTTAGTGAGTGTAAAGACATAGGTCGGGGTTTTTTGGTTTGTTTGTTTTACACTTACCGGTTCCACGGATGTGCTTCAGAAAGCTAATAAAATTTACAATATTCCAGGGTAAAGAAAGCACACAGTGACACCTACTAACATTTAGAATGGATTGGCAACCCATTTCTATAAATTCTCTCACCACTTTTACCTCTGCCTGAAAATAAACAGCAGCATTCAGTTGATATGGATGGTTGCAGGATTTTATAGCCTTTCAACAATGCTTTCAAAACAGGCCATTTCTACAGGCAGCTTTCTAGAGTACCTGCAGGATAGGACTAGGTAGAGAGCTACAAAAGCGCACACACAGAGTACAAATGCCTACCTCACACCTGGCCATTGCTGTTATTTTCAGGTGGCTATTCACAAAACAAAAGGATCAAATTAGTTACTATCAATAGTGACTTAAGGAGCAAAACTGCAACCAGTGGCAAATAAACTATAGTTCCTACCACCATTATACAAGTAGGTATATTAATTCACATAATGTCAGGGAAATACCATCAGCTGTTTAAGCAGAAATAACTGCACAGGTTTACACAGCAGAAATATTAAGAATGCTAAACCCTCACAAGTGAAATAACAGGTATTATTATTACAATTAACAGTATGTAATATGAAAATGTCCATAGTGTTAACCCCAGAAAACTACATTATTTTCACAGCAAATCTTAGTACTGCTAAACTAAGCAGCTTGAAGGGAGTGATGGAAATAAAATTGCATGACACAGAAGAAGAGTTCTTTTGGAATCTGCATGAACTAATTTAGAAGGGAATGTATATTATCTGAATTCTATAAATATGTATGATTATGGTCAGTTGGAAGGCTTCGCGTTATAGTTTTTGGGAAGGACAAGAACTGATTATGGGATCTGAGGTTAAACGCTGAAGTGCCGCAGTATCACAATTAAGTCAGTAGAATGCAATCCTCAGATAAAAGTTGCTAGCCAGAACATAGTTGTGGGCTATCTAGGGTTGCTGTATTTAAAAAAGTGAAAATCCGGACAGTTGAGCTTTTTTTTTAAAAAAAAAAAGCCAAAGTTTGGGAGGGGGGCTTCCTTGTCTAAGGCACAAAAGTAAATGGTTGATGTAGGTGCTCAGGTCGTTGGGAGTTCTCAAGCTCGCAGATGTTGGGCAGCTCTGAGGCCAGGTAGCCGTTGCTGAGGGTTTTTTTTTTGAGAAAAGCTCCATTAAAAAATGAGTTTTGAAGCTTTTTAAAGGATTTTCACCAGAAAACTGGCCACATTGCCATACGTCTGGGTTTCCCCTGACATTTTAGCAATTTCCGGAAATTCTACCCAGGCGCCATTTCCAGCACTGGAATCCCACATGTATGTGGGGAAACCCGGATGTATGGCAGCCCCAGGGCTATCTGTGCTCTGCAGATTTAACAACAAAGGTAAGGAGCAAAAAAAAATTAAAGACAAATGGTTAGTAGTGGTGCTTTTTCCCCCAGAACAGAATTTCTTCACTTATACTGCTGTGCAAACATCCTGAATAGATACAAAAAAGTGTTTAAAATCTTGGAGTGTTCTCTGGAGAGAAAATTGAAATGATTTTGACTTCTGCTGCACTTTTGCACCAGATGAAATCAAACTAAAATAATATGAGCAAGTGGGTACAGTGCATCATGAGTTACGTTAACTAGAGGATTACATTAACAAGTCTCTGGGCAACACCTAGAAACTTTGGCCAAAACACCTCCCATACAGAGAGAGCAGTCCTGCATGCATTGTGTCAAATAGCTTCTCCTCAGAAAAATAATTCAGCAGAAATGTTATAGACTACCACCATTGTCACTCCAAATGAAAAATAAAAGGAATATTAGATTACTTCTGGAAAAACAAGGCATAAGAGAACTTTCTCAGTTTGAAAGGATACTGACTGTATCCAGTGGTTGTGCAGCAAGTGCAAGAGATATTTATTTTCTTCCCCCTCCCCTTCAGTCTATAGACCCTGACCCTGCTCCCTGCCCTAAAAAGAAACCCTACTTCTGGATAAGTTCTGAATATGATGCGAGACCAATCTTTTTTAGCAAATAAAATTTGACAGACTGGCTGTATAAGATTCCCAGTGTTGGCTAGACACGGCCAACACCAAAGAATAAGCTTGGACTTAGAAAATAGGAGACAAACTCTGAAAAGGGAGGAGGAAGAGTGCACTCTGGAAACAGAGAACCTTAGGTGTTGAAAAATCATTTTTCTTCTCTCGCCCAAGTTAATTTCCTTTCTTATAACTGCTAGTGCCTAATCTCCACTTTCTGAGGGACTCCTCTCAGCTGAAGTCACAAAGGAAAAAGGAGGCAACTGGAAGTTCAGGGTAAGTATGTTAACCCTGAACACATGTTGCAGAATGAGATGACAGAATTCTATCCCAAGGCGGTAGAGTGAACCATACTATTTCAGAATGCAGGTGGGAGATGTCATTTTAAAATCCTACCTCACATTAATCGTGCCCTCTATTTATTTCTTTTTAATAGTACAACAGGAAGAAAGGTTTTAGACTAGTCATTTCTCTGTGTCATTCTTGTGCTTGCAGGGAGTTTCACATATAGGGGAGCTGTCAACTATCTGTCCACAATCCACCCATGTCATAACTCTAGCACTGTATTCTGGTGCATCTATAGTATGTCAAGGATTACAAAAACTGACAGTCCAGAAAATTCATATGGGAAGAACTGGTAAAGTCTTGTTTTAGGACTGTTCTGTACTTATATTTTCACCAGTCATGGGCATTAGCAAGGCAATTCTCAGAAAGTATTCAGTAGGCCAAGTTCTCTTTGGCCTGTAAAACCACATTAATATTCTGCTTTGACTGTGACTAATGTTAATCTACTGGTAAACTCAGTATTCACACATAACTAGTGATTAAAACTAATGGGACTCAAATACATGCATCAAGGTTGGGAAGATGTCCCTTGTGTTACAATTTTTATTTAAATCCAATAGGAACAACGTGAGTATAGAAAGCAACTAACTTTCACCTATGAATTGCACAACACCAAAGCAGATTATGGCTAGACTCAAGATACTTCATTTCAATTTCAGCTCTTCTTCCTTAGACAAATTGTTTCTTGATTATTCTTGAGAACAGCAATAGCTTCCTCTGCTCAGTACCCCCCATCTCCTAGTTTTTGGATTGGAGATAATAGAAATGCAGAATTGTACAATTGTAAGCGACCTCAGGGGTCATCTAGCCCAGCCCCCTGTAATGCGGGAATCTCAACTAAAGCATCCGTATTTAGTTGGAATCTCCTTTCTTGTAGCTTGAATCCACTGGTTCAGGTCTTACCCTCCAGACTAGCAGAAAACAAGCTTCCTCCGTCTTCCATGCGACAGCCCATTATAAATTTAAAGATGGCTACCATATGTCCTCCATCTCATTTCCAAACTAAACATACCCAGCTCCCTCAACTGTTCCTCATATGGCGTGGTTTCCAGACCCTTGATAATCTTTGTTGCCCTCATTTGTACACGTTCCAGCTTGCCAATATCCTTAAACTGTGGCACCCAGAACTGGACACAGTATTCCAGTGCCAGCCAGCTAATAGCACAAAGAACATCAACACTTTGTGCACTCTGATTATCATACTATTTCTCTAATTGTTTAAGTCTGTGGTTCCCAACGCAGGGCACACACCCCACAAGAGGGCAATTTGGATGCCTGTTTAGACCATGTTAATGGCCTTTCAGGCTTCCTCCACGTGAATAGGAGTTTGTTTTTTGAAAAATAAGAATTATAAGTCATGGGGGGGAGGCATCAGGATTTTAGAGATGCTTAGGTGGGGCATGGCCAAAAAAGTTGGGAACCACTGGTTTAAGTCAAGCCCTATGGTCAGTTTATATAACTGACAAGACTTAGGCAATATGCCTCATAACCTGGTTTTGGAAGGAAATAAGAGGTGCATTTCGTACAGTTACTCATGTTTACCCATCTTGCAAGGATTATTGGCCCTATAGATATTGTTGGATGTGAAACTGAGCTAGCAAAGCAACCAGGACAAAGTTTCCCAAACTGCAAGCTTCATTCAGTTGGTCTGCGGCATGTCCACATTAAATTATATTTTTATGGTTTATTTTATTTCTTATACTGTCTTTTATTGCAATTTTATGGAATGCAAATTGTAATACAATAAAATACAGTGTAAAAAAAAAGAAGCAATAAAAAATGAATCAAAATTCAATTACAATCATACAGCATCTAGCACAGTGCATTGGAATTTCTACTACAGGCAGAAAAGCATGAAGTGGTCCACCTAGAGTAGACCAAAGGCTATCAGCAACCACCAGATGGTCCATGAAGGTGGGAAGTTTAGAACCACTGAACTAGGGTATATTGCGCCACACACACATTTTGTTGCAAATATCAGAAAATTCTTTCATCAGACATTTGGTCCCAATAGTTCAAACAATATTAAATAGAGGACAGCAATCCAATAGAACTCAGGAACCTAAATAAAGTTTGTAGGCCAACAGCATCATCCAGAATTGAGACTTAAGTTCAGAACAGTGAACTCTGTATAAACAAAGACCTGGACTTAAATATAAGGGTAAAATCACTTGATGGGAATTTCACATACTTTAAAGTAGAGTTGGTTGCTAATCTGGCAACCTTCAAGTTTGACGGAGTGTTTCAAATGCCAACAGCCAGCTACACAAATAAATTAAATCAAGGGTTTTTGATTTTATGCTGACTTAGCATCATGACCCAATCATACACAAGTTTAGCACAGAACTCCTATGCAAGTTCTGTGGAGCTTACTCTCACTTGAGGTGTGGAACAGCGACCTTAGCCTTATTGACAAAAAATAAAAAATCAAGTAATCTCAATGTGATGCCTTCCATCTTTCAGACACTAATTACCATGCAGAGAACCAATCACAAAGAATTCCTGCCAAATGTACTCATTTCTAACCTAGAGCCACGGAAAATATACAGCCTTCATGATGACTAAACACATCTTACATATGTAGATATTCAAGCAGGAAATCAAGAAAGAGGAGGTCCACAGAGCTGCATCAATAGGGGGAAATGTGTCAGCTAAAATGTCACCAGTTTTTGAACAAGTTGCAGCGTGAACATCAAAAATAGTCCACGGAATGTTGCCACTACCTTGACAGGCACTGACTTTTGGCTCCTCACAGACACCCCCTCCTTCTACCCAACTTGCCCTCCTCCTTTCCCATTCCAATACATAGCAGCTATCTGTTGGGAAAAGGAAAAGAAGTCATTATGGGCAGTCCTCCCAGCACACCCACATATGCAACAGCACAGTTTCCCCTCCACTTCCTACATTGCAGGGGGTTCGACTAGATGACCCTAGGGGTCCCTTTCAACTGCAGTTCTATGATTCTATCCCTGCTTGCCACAAACTGACCTCCCAGTTAGCTATATTTGCAAGACTGTCGGGGCTGACAAATATAACAGAAAGCTAAAACTATTTATTATTTTAAATCATGGTATGTGGTGAGGCGCAACATACACAGCAAGAAAAACCACAGCTTATCCCAGAATATAAACATACATGGAAATCAGTGGGATACTGGAAAAGACGGAAAGGCGAAAAAGTCCCAGGCAGGTACCGAAATAGCCTAGAGAGAACAAAACTGCTATTTAAGAAATGTGTCCTTATGACTGAGATTTTACATACAGAACTTTAGCTTCTCAGGCATCAATCAATTTATTTCCTTTAGACACATCAGGAAGCTTGGGAAAGAAAAGTAGAAAGTTTCACCCCGAGTCTTACATCAGAAGGGATCAAGAACTATTTACCGTATCTATCATAGAGGAGTGTTTCAAACAAATAAGTGGATACCTGCCCTAGTTTTAAATGGCATAGTTTTTATAGAACCACAGGAGTGTAGGATTTTATTTTATTTTAATTGTGCTTGAATTTTTAAAAGCAGGGGTGGGAAACCAGTTTTCTATCAAGCACAAGTGACCTGCAGGGGAAAAAGTAGGTGTCATAAGCATGATTAATTGTAGCATAGGTTCTTAAATTTATTAAAAATAATAAAAAATATTTAAATCTAGGAAGATAGTCCTGGGATGTGGCTACCTAGGCTGAGGGGAACAACTGACTACCTCAGGGCTCAGCAAACCTTTTCAACAGGGGGCTGGTCCACTTTCCCTCAGACTTTGCGGGGGGGGGGGGCGGACTATATTTTTTTGGGGGGGGGAATGCCCCACAAATAACCCAGAGATGCATTTTAAATAAAAGCACACACTCTACTCATGTAAAATCACCAGGCAGGCCCCACAAATAACCCAGAAATGCATTTTTTAAAAAAGGACACATTCTACTCATGTAAAAACACGCTGATTCCTGGACTGTCTGCGGACCGGATTTAACAGGCGATTGGGCCGGATACGGCCCCCGGGCCTTAGTTTGCCTACCCATGAACTAACTGATACAATACTATAAATATTCCTGGAAAGGGAGGCAGGAGAAAATGCATACCTGCTCCTTCCAACATTCTTGAATGGAGTATGTGGCACCGACCACTGGTTTCCATGCAAACCAATAGCTGTCCTTTTTTAGGAGGATTTTTTTCCTCGGTTAGGTTCAGCATCCTAACCCTATGCACTTTATCCACAAGTAATTCTATCACATACAAATGGGATTTGCTCCCAAGTAAGTAAGCACAGGGCTGAAACCTGCAATCTGGAAAGAGCTGGGTGCTTCCGTTTTGAATTATTGGTGCAGCAGGAAAGGGGGAAGGGGGGGGGTTCTCTTTTGGGATAGTAACAAACCAAGTGTTTCTGTCTCTATCACAAAGTCTCCCCTTCTCTTACACATCTCTCCTGCCACTTCATGCAACTGTAGTCAACAGAGAAAAGAAGGGACACGGACAGGATTGGTGTGGGAAGTAAAAACTTTGTGAATAACGTATTCCAAGTGGAGAAGCAGAACTCCTGACCAGTGGTTAGTGATGGCATCATGGAGGAAAGAGATGCTGAACTGCCGCCTGATGCAGTAGTCCAGGGGTAGGCAACCTAAGTCCCGGGGGCCGGATGCGGCCCAATCACCTTCTCAATCCGACCCGCAGACGGTCCAGGAATCAGCGTGTTTCTACATAAGTAAATGTGTCCTTTTATTTAAAATGCATCTCTGGGTTATTTGTAGGGCATAGGAATTTGTTCATCCCCCCCCCAAAAAAAAATATAGTCCAGCCTACCACATAGTCTGAGGGATGGTGGACCGCCCACAGCTGAAAAAGGTTGCTGACCCCTGCAGTAGTCTTTTGGGCTCTATGACTTTGGGCTTCCCATCTCTGCTCTTTCATGCAGAAGGGAAAGGAATGGTTGTACCACTGCCTAAAGGAGCAACAAGTCATTTTGTGGGCTCTACAGAATTTAGACCCTTTGTTTCAGGCTCAACCTCTCCCCCCCCCCCACAGAAACTGCAGTTCCTTTTCCATTTTTTTCTGTGTTTTGTTCCCTCTGTCGTCAGACCATCAGAGTCACCTTCCTCACTCAGGCACTGCCTCACTTCCTCTGAAGTGCTGTGGGACAGGGCGGGGTAGGGCAGGGCAGGGGGTTAGGGGCTCTTTTCTTTTATGCCAGCCTCAAGCAGCCTCTTTACCCACCTCAGGAATGTGTCCCTGGAAATGTACAGGGGCCAGATGAAGCTAAGAAGGGCCGCTTCAGACTCAGGCCTAAAACAGACCTTCAAGTTGTTTAGACCTCAAAATCATCAATGTCTGAAGGGCTCTTGATGCTTTCGTACTTAAAAAGAACAACAACAACAAAACTTGCACAGGCTGAAAGAGCTATTTTGCTTTAGGTTTCACTTCTGGAACCAGCTTCGTTGTTCTGAGATGAGCCTCACTGGTATGAAGAAAATAATATAGAAGATTCTAACATTTCCTGGTCTTCACATGTTTTAGCTTTAGCTATTGGAATCCATCAATATATTAAGATCACCCCCACTGCATCAGGCAAAAAGTGTACCTGATACAGCAATCTGCTCCTATAGTGACCACAGGGCCTACATCAGGCAGGGAGGATTTGTTGGCCTCCAGACTGTTGGAGCCCGAAACCCATCAGTCTCGGCCAGCATGGCTAATATATAGGAAAGACGGGAGCTGTACTCCCTACAGGACTCCCACAAGCCGGATGTGAGCATAACAGCCCTTTTCCACTTCTGTTCCCCAGCAACAAGTATTTAGAAGCATGCTGCCTTTGGTACAGGAGACTGTATCAACCATCATGGCTATTAACCACCATCATGGCTAGTAACCACTGATAGGCAAATCATGGAGGATACGGCTAATTCCCTTTTAAAAACATCCAAGTTGGTAGTCATCAGCACATTTTAAGGAAGCTATGTGAAGAAGTTTCTCTTGGAACTCCACACCATTCAGCTTCACTGGATGACCCCCAGGTTCTAGTATTATGAGTTAGAAAAACCTCTCTCTATCCACTTTCTCCACGCATTATTTCATATGCATCTTTCATGTCTTCCCTTACACACTTTCCCCCTAAAACCTAAACCCTTTCTCACAGGAAAATTACTCCAGCCCAATGTTCATTTTGGCCACGGGTACTGCACAAAGTATTTCAAGTGTGGTCACACCACAGATTTTGTTCTTTTTCTGCATCTGTAAAACATGTTTTTAATAAGTGATCCGCAAGTTACTATAAACTTTTGGAACTGGTCTTTGGTTTCCTAGGGAATTTGTAAATGAAATGAAGCTCCATCATTCTCCTGCAAAGGGTATTTTTGTGCTTTGTTCCTCTTAATTTGTAAGTCAATTTTTCTGCAAGGGCAATGCACCATTCTCTCTTGAACCAGGCATTCCGGTTTTACACCTTTTAAATCCTTCCAGAATATGGCTATAATCATATGTGCAGCCACTAAGAGAAATCCAATTACTAGTTTATCTACCAAGTCCTGGTTCTCATTTAAATACAGATTCAGTAACACTAGTTCTGAAGACTTCATGACATGAGATCCTTTGGGAGCTCTTCATAATCCCATTTTTGCCCCTATAACCAATAAGTTGGTATCATTCACAAACTTGGCTACGTTAATGATCTGGCTTTAGGGGTGAGCAGTAAATAATTAAAAGGCACAGGTCCCAAATCAGATCCTTGGGGACCACACCTTACACCCTCTCATTGTGAAAACAGCTCTTTTATTTCTATTCTATGCTTCCTGTTCTTTATCTATCTTCTTATCCCATGACTGCTAAGTTTGCCCAGGAGCTTTTGGTAAGGGACATTGTCAAAAGCTGTTTGAAAATCCTGGTATACAGTGTCTGCCAGATTTCTCCTATCCACATGCTTTCTGATACGCTCAAATAATTCTAAAAGCTTTGTAAGACAGGACTTAGGTACCTTTCCAGAAATTACATTGATTCTTCTTTAGCAAGATGCTTCATCATTTTAATTTTATGCCTCAAATTTTGTATATTGTATGGTTTTTGTTTGTTTTTGTAAGCCACTTGAGGCCCAGATATGCTGAAAAGCAGGGTGCAACTTTTAAAAATTAATAATTTTCTGAATGAGTCCCTCTGGATTTCCTTTTAAATGTCACCTTCCAGTTCTAAGACACCATTCTTAGGGAGAATTTAAATCACTTTGTTATTTAAGAACTCTCTGGTGGACACAATCGACATAATACATGAGATGGGATTTGGGCTCCAATAAAATATGGAGGCCAAGAGGTTCTCCATCCCTGATGTAGGCATCTGGTTGGTCAGTATAGGAGTAGGATGCTGGATTAGACACAGCTTTTTTGCCTGACCCATCAGGGCTGTTCTTAATCTGATCCATATCCATATTATTACAATTTAACTATGTAAACAAATATGGCCAATACATAATGTATTCACAAATCATTTGTGGTATTTATACCCATTTTAGCATGACAGTTCAAAAATTTAAAGAATTTAAGCAAAAAATATTTGAGTATTTCTTTTTTTCTCGGTCTTCTACTCACACCCTATTCAGTGCTAGAACTACCAATATCTGTTTGATGTTCAAGACAAAACTGTCATCTTAGTGTTCCTGGCAACATGGGGTATATATTATAAAATGAACAAACTTCTGCCTGAATTTTCTATTAAGAGGCTGCAGCTTTTCTTAGCAGACGGCATTTATGCTGAGCTGAATAGGAACCCCTCCTTATTCTTTTCAAATAACAGGAATCACATTTTCTACAATGTGATGAAAACAAAGTGTTATTTTTGGTTGGTAAGCAATTGGTTGACATGGTAAAAGTGATACCACCACTTAATAACAGTAATTCCAAATCATCTCCTGCTAGTATTATGAAAAGGGAAGGAAGGAAGGTAGGAAGAAAAAGAAAATTTGCATGTTATGGCAGTTCAAGCTGTTGGTCAGTGAGCTGAACCGACAATGAAGCATTGTATTTTAGATTTCTAACAGATCATGATGTTACCAAAAACACATTAGAATTTCACAAAATTTCAAGTTTTTTTTTAAAAAATAATTCAGTACACTATCCAATGCCAGGATTGCTAAGTATATGTTTCAAAAATGGAAAGCTGATAAATTATGTTTAGGCTTATCTAAGCCTATCCACAAGTTAGTTGATAACAAAGGGAGATAAAAACTTTCCTGCACTTCAAACACAATAAAAACACTTTTGGTTAGTTCACATCTAGTACCATGATCCAGCACTACAGTATATCGATAAATCTCAGCAGGTCTGTGCAAAGCTCACATACTCCTCTTTGTCTCCTCTCCTCTTAACACAACAAAGAGGATTTCTACTATGTTTACTTTCAATTTGTGACTTAGTGCAGGAATGGGAGCCATGGCTGTCCAGATGCTTTTTAACTACAGTCCCTATCATCCATGGCCACTGGACTGTGCTGGCTGGGCTGATGGAAGTTGGAGTCCAAGAACATCTGGACACCCCTGACTCAGCAGTATGTGTGAACCGTGAACCAGGAATTCTAGTTTGCAATGGTTAGATGCTAAACAATGGTTAGATGCTAAACACGCCAATTTCATGGTTTGTAGCTGGCTTGTTTAACAACTAACCATTGTTGGTTGTAAACCAGAATTCTTGGTTCACACATACTGCTAGAGTTTAGTTTTTGAAATTAAAAGTAAACTCAGCAGCGATCCTCCTCCTGGGTGCACGGAAGGAAGAGACAGGAAGCGTAAGAGCTCATACTTGCCAATACTTATCCACATGGTGCTAAACCATTGCTTAGCGCTAAGTAGAACCAATCAAATTTGATTACAGGTCAATCAATGGTCTCAGCAGCATTAAAAGAATATGAATTCTGGAATATTCTTATAAAAGCCAGGTTCCCCTAACGACATTTCATGATTTTATTGAAGAGTTGTGGTTCTAGGACAATCATTCTACAATGACCACATGTGTACGCCAGCCATATTTAAAATGGTAGCAAGAGGCAATGTCTCTTTGCTTTTGCCCTAACCTAAGAAGTCAGCCCGTTTTATCCTTCACTTACCTAAATAGTCCTCAAGCAATGTCTGCCCAGTTAGAACAATGCCATTACCCAAACAATTAAATAAACAAAAAACACCACAAACTTAAGGCTTCAATCCTACATACATTTACCTAAAATGAAGACGCTCTATATATTGTAGGACAGCTGAAAGAACATGTACAGGATTGGTCTAAGCTGCTTTATAAATATAAAATGATATCTCTTCGATACATTTAAGACAGGAAAGAGTAGGAGACTACTTCAAGCAGTTGTCAGGGGATATAAACGCCTTTCCTTGTTCATCACTGAGGTCATCATTCAAGATCTTGTCTCTGGTGGGTGGCTAATGAGGAGATCTTTCCAGAGATCTCATTTTGTTCCTACCCTCTTAAAGTATTGTTAAAACATTTTATTCTCTCAAGTGTTAGTAAACAAAACTATATTTGTATCATTTGTTGTCTTCCAATTTATCTGCAGCTGCTACAATTGTGTGTTTGTTGATTATTTTAAGTGGGTTACTTTTGCCATAGTTTTATTTTGGATTGTAGATCACCTTGAGGGCCTTCTAGTGGAAAGATGGAGCGCAAATGTTTTGAATAATCTTTTTATAAAAAGAAACATGATGTATGTGCATCTCGCCATAGCAAATTCACAGTTGGGTGCTCGTCCAGGGCAGTTGCAACTTAGCTTAGCTGGACCGACACTTTGCAAATTACATGGCGAGGCTTAACAAACCTTGTCATGGAGAAAATATACAAAATTAGACAACAGTCCAGGTGCAAAAGGAAGAGCAGAACCACTGTGCCTTGTCTAGTTTTTATCTCTCCTTCATCCGAGAGAGACAAAAAATATATTACTTCCTCATGCTCACTTTTTTATTATTATTCTCACAACAATCTGTGAGGTAGGCTAGAATGAGTTCATGTGATTGGTCCAAGTTAACCTAATATGTCTCAGGGCTGAGTAGGAATTTGAACCTGGGTCTGCCTGGTCTTAGTCAGAAACTCAGGCTGAAATACTATATTGCTCCTCAGACTTAGGAACAGAATTCTAGCCAAGTATATCTATGTTGCCTCCTGCCAACCTAGCAGTTCGAAAGCATGTCAAAGTGCAAGTAGATAAACAGGTACCACTCCGGTGGGAAGGTAAACGGCGTTTCCGTGCGTTGCTCTGGTTTGCCAGAAGCGGCTTAGTCATGCTGGCCACATGACCCGGAAGCTGTACGCCGGCTCCCTCGGCCAATAAAGCAAGATGAGCGCCGCAATCCCAGTTGGTCACGACTGGACCTAGTGGTCAGGGGCCCCTTTACCTTTATATCTATGTTGCACTAGGTTCTTACACACCCTATGTAATGGCAAGCCTCTATTACAGAGCACATGGGCAAGGAATATGTGGCACTGCAAACTTTGTTGGACTAACACAACTCCCCTCGTCCCCAAACACGGGTGATGCTGGCTTGGACTGAACAGAGTTTGGAGTCCAACAATATCTAAAAGACCACTGGCAGGTTTTTCAATAATTTTATGTATTGCATCAGAAGTGGAAACAAACTCCTAATATTGAATTGAAGGAAAACTTGAGTTGAAGTAACATGACAGGGTTGCTAAATTAATCACAGTACAGTGTCTTTCAAGCCAACATGTTTCCATTCTTCAAATAAGCAGCCCAAATTTCAGAAGCACAAGTGACCCTATGCGTATTTTAGTCACTTTGTTCATTTATCTGAGCACCAACAAACCCTTATTTGAAATTGTATTAAGAAGCTCAATGTAAGTTTCTCTTTTGAGGTATGAAAAGGCTCCTGCCCTTTTCCCAAAAAATCTCTTTTTTAAATGGCTTTTTCAATGCATTTCATCAAGTAACATGAACAAGTAGGTTACTCCTCCATTAACAAAATTAGTGCATAAGCTTCTGCTTGGTGGCAAGACTTGCATTTGGTTCCTTTTTAATACATGAGCCACTTCCCACTAAACATACTGAAGTGATTTAACAACAAAAACTTTGACAATACAGATGCGAACCGGGATAAAATTCTCAACCTAAAATGCTTGTTGGAAAAGGAAGGTCTTCCATAAATAGGTGTCAAAAAGATGGTAGAGAGGGTGTCTATCCGATGCATCACATGAGGGAATTGCAAAGGCTATGTGCCACCACACTAAAGGTCCAATTCCTACATTTGAAGGAATGGACCTACACATGATATGGCATCTGCAGGTGGCCTTCTCTTGCGGAGCACAATAGCTGGTTAGATACAGAAGGAATGAGGCAATCTTTCAGGCATCCTAGTCCCAAGCTGTACAGGACTTTGTACACCAGTCCCAGCATCTTGAATTTAGCCCAATAGCTAACTGGCAGCCAGTACAATTCTTTCACCAGTGACACAATATATTGCTGATATTCTGCCTCAGTGAGCAGCCCAGTCACAGTATTTTTCAGCAGCAGCAGCAGCAGCAGCTTTTGAGCCAAACTCAGGAGCAGCCCCAAACTGGAGTTTACTAGATTTAAGTATCCTCAATACATCCTCACTATTCCAAACAAATATATTGGTGTAGCAATAGGGGGAAATTAAATTTTATTGTCAAAAACACACCTACAAGTTAGGGAAAGGCATGTCCATCCGTCCTATGTCTGTCAGCTACTCCTAAGTGTGCACCCAATGAGGCAGTTGCCGCAACAGAGAGTTCCCACCCCAACCTCAGCTTATATCTCTCCCCTATCAGAGATGCACGCAAGCAGGCAGACTGTCTACATGTGACTTTCTGCTCCTCCTTCAATCCTCTCCTGGTCCTGGGAGAGAGTGGAGCAGGAGAGGTGGGGGCAGGAGGTGGTGGTGTAGAAACCCTTGCATCTACACCAGTCTGACCTATCTCTTCCCCTTCCCACACCTATTTTCCACTCTCCAATCTTGCAGTTTCTCCTGCCTCTGACTCTTGTTTCCCGGCTGTTATAGGTTACCCCAATTCACTGATCCCTTCTTCCAAGTCAGTTTCTAACCCTGCTTCTCCCAGTGACCACTCATCGGTATCCACTCACCAGTCCTCAGCGTCCAGCCTGTCTCTGACATTTAGCCACTACTAATATATTTTGAGTTAACGACATTCATGCAGACTGTTCAAAACTTTATATACCTTAGACCTTATATACCACCGCTGCTAGCAGCAGACAGTGCAGAAAGTAGCTCAATCACACTCATCTTGCTTAATCAGATTCTGATGGAACAAATATTGTATGTGTATCATATTTAGGGTTGCCATGTTTCAAAAAGTGAGAATCCGGACACAAAGTTGATTAGCTTTTTTCACCCTGGGGTTTTTTGTTTGTTTGTTTAGTGTTGTCCAAAGTTGTTGAGCTTCTTTGGCAGAATCGCAAAAAAGTTTTTGAGCTATTTTTATGGAAAATGACACTGCTGACATGGATTGCCATAAGTCCACGTTTTCCCAGACATTTTAGCAAATTTCCGCCCGCAGTATTCTGGCTGTGTCCAGGAAATTCTGGACATATGGCAACCCTGTCCTCTCCCCAATCACCCCCACAGGGCCAACTGGCACCAGCTGCCCTGTGGAAAGGAAGAAAAGAGGCAGGCAAGCAGGCAGGTAAAGGCAACGTCAGGACCTGTTCCAGTTGGACTGTCCCCTCCCCGATCCCCACAGAGCTAACATAGCAACTGACTTGTGGGATGGAACATCTGATGTCAGCTCCCACCCCACCAGAACTGTTTTCTTTTTTTGAGGATGTGGTTCTTGATATATCTGTTGTGTTTCAGAAGGATTACTGGCCACTTTGAGGACTGCTGAAAAAGTGGAATATAAATCTACTAAACAAACAAAAACATGCATGGGCTATCTTAATTACAACTCATCTTCTTGCAGTGAATTTAAGTAATAGGCTTTCAATACATAGTTAAGTGCAAATAAATGATAGACAGTGAGAGGCAGTGTTAGAAGTTCAGATATATTAGTTAGGTGCCAAATGGCACCTTAAAGCTAAGATACAGTTGTCACAATGGAATGTCTATTTGCCAGGGAGATGGACTACATAACCTTTGGGGTCCTTTACAATGCTACTATTCTATGATTCTATGATCTCAACTATACTGATTGACTGTAGCTTGCTCTTACAATTCACTTGTCCCAGTATGCAAGAAGGAGAAACACAAAGAGTTGTAATGGAAATGGTATTAACCATGGACTAAGGCAGAGGCTTTTAAACTGTGGTCGCCAACTTGGTGTCCAGAAATCTCCACGTAGTTGCAGTTGGACCCAGGCCAATAGCAAAATGCACTAACACTTTGCTTTCTAAACTCTCAGTAAGTATAAACAGCACACTAGCATTTGTTGTTGTTGTTATTTAGCATGACTGTTTCCTATTGGTTAAAATTCATCACTATTATAGTATCTACTGTTACTCTCATTTTCAAGTTATAAAAATTATTAGGATAGACCTACCAGTAGTCAAAATCTCTCTCTAGATACAAGGTCAAACATGTTTATTGTTGCAGTTTCTACTTATTTCAAAGGCATAAAAGTCAGCATGCTTTCTTATGAGATATGTATATTTTCAGCATGAACAATGAACTCTCTGCATGGCCTCTGAACCCTATGCTTGCTCAGAAGCCTAAAGAAACTCTGAACTTCAGCAGAGGCCATTCAATAGACAATTATTCATCAGCAAAAGGCACAGAATCTCACCGTGAAGATATCACTACTTTACCTAACAGTTTCTTCATGGGTTGTCTATCAGCTTTTTCAAAACACTTCACTGTTTATTAGTAGCCCACTCAAAAGAGTATTCAAAATGCTAACATTACGTACTGGTGTTTTTTACTATAAATTCATAATATTACTAATTCTTAAAGTAAATGCTTTTTTTTAAAAAGAAGCCCTCTCCCATTCAACTTTGTAGACAGTTGCACTTCTACAGTAATTATTTGGGCCATTTTGTTATTGAAAAGCACATACCCTGTCAGATTACAATTCTTGGTAACTGTGTTAAGACCACTTTGAGGTCTTTTACAATCGAGTGGTATGCAAATTGTATGAAATAAAATAATTAAACAACACTCAAAACTCTTACAGCCATTTACAGGAAAACTGACCTTCGGTTCCAAAATAATCAGGGTTGGAGCAACTCCCCTATATGGAATGGTTACACTGTTTGGGGTTTTTATACAAAAAAAAGAAAGAGCTGAGTAAAGGGGACATGATAGTGCTGCATAAAATTATAAAAGGTATATTTTTTCCTCCTTTTGTCACAACGCCAGAACTCAGGGTCATCCAAAGCTGCTGAATGGTTGGAGATTCAGGACAGGCAACAGAAAGTACTTCTCTTCATATAGTGCATGTTTAAAAGTATGGAATTCTCTACCACCAAATGATGGCCGCCAACTCAGATGGCTCAAAAAAGGGGATTCCTGTAGGATGTGGCTAGTGATGGCTACTGGTCACAAAGGCTGTATAACACCTCCAGGATCAGAAACAGCATGTCTCTGGTGAACCACAGCATGAGAGGGGCATTGTGCTCAAGTCCTGCCTACGGGCCTCTCACAAGACATCCGATTGGTCACTGTAGGAACTGGGATATTGGATTACAGTAGCCTTTGGTCTGATACAGTCATGAAGATCTTGTGTACATGTATTGGTGGGGGAGGGGTCAGAGAGAATCGTTTAAAAAGAATTTTAAATTAGATCTTGCTTAATAAACCCATGCCCAATCCCGAAGACTCAAAGTGCATACTAATGAGTTTACAGTTTTTTGAGTGTGGGAGGGAGAAGAAAACAATCTACTTGCTTGCATCCCTCAATGTCCTTGGGCTCAAACAATCAAGCCCAAACAATACAGCACTTATTTAAAAGGGACCACAACAATACTAATAGTAATTAGGCTAAATGACTGGATAAACAGAATGCAGCCCTCTTGAAAAGCCCATGTGTTTCAAGGCCCTCTCTCCTGTAAAACAGTTTGGGTGACAAAGAAAGCATTTGTATTCACAGTCACTGCTACTTTTATACAAGACGACTTCCTATAGATTTCCTGTCAGGAAGAGAGCTTCCTTTTAAAATAGCCGAAGTGTTTAGATACAGTACCCATTCCTCCCAAAACCAATATTTGGAAAGGCAAAGGACAGAGTTCATTAAAAAAAAAAAGGGAGAGAGAGAGAGTCAACCCACAAAGAGGCCAAAATTACTTTTCCAGCTACAGTATCACATGCTAGATTTGCTTTACATCATTCTTGTTTCAACTGCCACTTGTGCTATACTCCTAACAATTATAGTGTATTACTCATAGTGGATGTGTCACCTGCTCCCTCTCCTCCCACCCCCCACACCATACGTTCTTGCATTGTAGCACTGCAGATTATTGCCTCTGGGATATTCAAAGATGTAACATTCTGTTTTAGAATGTCCAGACACAATAGGCATTACCTTCCCATCCCCCAAACAAGTACAGACTCATATATGTGTCTACAGTATATTATTTACACACATACACACACCTCTGGAATCAGACAACTCAGTATTGATAATCAAACTGGACCATGCAACCACTCTCCAGAGTTTGTTTTCATGAATACACACATACTTTGCATTTAATTCATGCTAATTGTCACCTATAAAACTCTTAGGTGAAATACATCTGTTAAAAGGACAACTCTTTCAACAACACTGCTTTCAAGAAAAACAAAGAAACCTGTTTCCCCCCCCCCCTCCATAGTATTAATACAGTTGCAGAAAACTAATTGTCTATTCTGTTGGGCATTATCTAATCATTCTGATCTAAAATGTTCCAAATCTCTCTCTTTTTTTGGGAGGGGGGAAAACTGCACTGTGATAATGAACACCAGCTCAGATTCTAGGTGTATACAGTGAGGCCAGATTTCTCATAGGTGTGTTGCTATATGTACTGCAGCAACCAAACTATAAACAATATAGTTGCCTTTCAGCTCCTTAAAGCATAAATTACACTTGTCATTTCATTTAATGCATACCTTCTGAGCAAAACAGATAAGCTTGTTCACCAAAACTTAGTCAAGTAATATTTCCATAAAAGATTTATTTTTTATGTTTATGGTTGCTGACAAAAGAATGTTCACAAGAGATTCTTAAAGCATAAGAATCTGCTCCAGTACTGTTTAAAGTGACATATTTATTAGAATGCAAAGGAATAAGTTAGGTATGTAAATTGCTGATAACCACTAAGTTTTACTTGAATCTGGGGATGGGATACAGGAAGAAGATGGAAAACCTTTTCTAGATACATATAAGAAATCTTCATTTCTCTAAGCTAAAGTGAGTCTCACAGGGAAAAATATGCCTTGATGATAAATGGGGCATTTGGCATCATGGTCATGAAACATTATGTCGGATTGTCACACTAACGAAGCACTCAAACAACAAAGGAGGCTTCCAAGATATTTTGTCCTTCTCGTCAACATTCTCTTAAAGATTATTTCCTGTTCCCTCCTGAACATCTCAAAAGGGAATCATAGAATGAATGGAATATAAAGGCATCATTAAAAGGGAGGGATGAGGCATTTCCTTTCATATTTTTTATTAAAAGATGACTGTTTCCCCTTGTTATAATCTTCCACAGCTTTATTGTTTGTGCTCTTATCCTGCCATGCATGCACAAGCATGTTGGTGCAGTGTCCATTATTTCTAAAGAGCTTCCACTGAAGAAATTGAATAGATGAACATACACATGTGATACATATCCACAGACACCCTGTCCTCCTAACACACAAATGTTTATATTTATACTTATTTTTGTATAACCAAAAAGAACTTCCCTATACAAAAACAGTCAACTGGGACACGAAGGCTCTATTCACAGAACCCCCAACAGCAGCGACACTTTTTGTTGTTGCTTAGAAAATGAAACGAAGAAATGCCTATTGAGATAATTGCATTTAGCTGGATTAAGAGACAATATCTGATTTGGTAATCATGATTTAGCAGAAGGAGACCAGGGATGCAGATTTGGGAGGGGGGGGAGAGACTTCTGGGATCACATCTACTAGGCATTTTGATTCGTTGAAAATACTGATCTGACCATTTTTCTCTCCATTTATTTTAGGGGGAAGCGGGGGGGGGGGGCTGGAAGGCTTTAAACACCATATTGAGCAGGCCCTGCTGTGAATCTTCCTGAGGTACAAAATGGTGGATGTGAGCTTTAAAAGAAATTGCATTATTCATTACAACCTATGTTAATCAGTCACAAGATAACCCCCCCCCTTTTTTTTTTTACACAGCACAGGGGAGATAAACAAACATGCGAGCCCATGCCTTGAAACAAACATACAGATCTACACACACACACACACACAGCCAGTTACTGACCAGATGTCATGTAGCCCCGTGAAGCCTGGGAAAGGAAAGCTGGGGGGAAATGTTTGTGCAGGCGGTAGTCCTTTTCACTGCGGGACCTCATGCGATCAGAGGCCCGGTCAGAAAAATCAGAGCTAGGCCAGGCTCGCCGCAAGGTTGTACTTCGCGTCTTCTTCATTTTGAGGCTACCTGCAGTCTAATCCACCACGAGCAGCAGCAACAGCAGCAGCAGGAGCGGCATGAGCCAGGAGGCCTCACGGCTTGCTCGCTGCACTCGTTTTACACCCGTCTCTTTACAGGCACCGCTCGGGTCGGCTCTGCAAGCAACATTTTGCCACTACCTTGTCCATCAAGCAGACCGCAGGTCCTTTCCTTTCCCCCCTTGGAAAGATCCAATTCTTTTACACACGTCCCACAATGCATTACACTTCATTGGCGCTCAAACCCGGCTTGTAGCTTCCAGAGTCATGTGGAGGAGAGGCAAATTATGTGGCTTCTAAGGCGGGGGGGTAGTGGCGGTGGAGGAGGAGGAGGAGAGCGACCGAAAAAAAGGGGGGAGGGGGGGAGAAGAGAAGCGATCTGCAGCGTGGAAGCTCTGGGGTCCCAAAACAATAGGTCGATTCAGCACAGAAAGGCTCGGCCAACTGTGATCTGCAACACAAAAGGCCCGGGCGAATTAGGCAAAGCAGGCTGCCTTTGGGCTTGACCCGAAAGACGGCAGGGAGCAAAGCAAAGCAGCATCGGGTCTGCAATGCCATAGGAATCGCGGGGAAGTGCTGGTAGCGGCCAAAGGCTGGCTTCCCCCGCCCTCCTCCAACCTATCAGAATCCGAGCAAAACATCAATGGAGCAGCCGAAAAATCATGGCTGCAGCAGCAGCAGCGACCATTCTCCCCGTTAGCAGCTCTCGCAGCTCCTCCTGCCGCACTGGCAGAGCAAAGATCCCTCGCTCGCGCGCCCATTCAAGGTGTACATAAACCTACAAGCAGCAGCGATGGTGCTCGATGCAGATGGTCATCATGGCCGAGGGCTCCCGAGTCCCGTCTCTTCCAGGCTCCTGCAGCCGGCCGTCCTTCCTTCCTTCTCGCATGCACGCTTATTCCTCTTTTCCCATCACCGCCTGTGTTTGCCTACGTCTGCGCCCGTCGAGCCGTGCCAGCTCCTCCAGCCTTGGGGGGCAGCCGGACCGCGAGATTAAGCCCAACGCGCTTTGCTTTTCTGCAAATCCGGTGCGTTTGCCTTGCCTCCCTGCTCCTCTCCGCCTCGACTACAGTGAATAGCTATTGAAGGCAGGAAACAAGGCAGCCACCCAGTCTTATGCTAATCAAGGAGCTGCCTTAAGTTAGACGCGCTCAGCCAGTCGGGCAGCACATTCTCATGTAAAATAGCCCTGGGCTCACCCAAAGCTTCGCTTGTGCCCCAGCCTATAATCAGCTTGTGCGTATTTACATACAAAGTTGTGTTGTTTTTTTAATTTTCAAAATAACAATCCAGCCTCTACCTCCTCTCTTTTCTTACAAAGAAAAAACATAAACGCCTTTGTTTTTTTGTGTTGTTTTGTTTTTTAAAACCAAACCTGCCTGCTAGATTTCTTAGCCTGTCCAAACAATCACTGATGTTGGAAAGGGTGGGTGGGGAGGGAGATTGGTGGAGGGAACCCATTCATTTGACAGCTGGAGAGGAACTCTAGGACAAAAGTACCGGTAATCAAACTGCCTAGAAGCAGCTAGTAGTACTACTACTACTTCTTTGGCCCTTCTCTCTCTCTCTCAGCACACACTGCCAACCAATCAGACTCTATGAGAAAGGCCTGTAATCTCTTTTGCAAACCAAAGGCTTGGTACAGCTGTTTCTAGTCCAATAGCCAATCATTGTGAGACAACAATGCATGCAGGGTACTAAAAGGAGAGAGGTCCAGTTCTGTTTGGGATGTCTGTGAGCTGGAGAGTACCGAAGCAGCCAGAGAATGACTGTGGGAAGGCTGTAGGATTCTGTTCTATCTGGAGACTTAGAGGGATACACCCCCTCCACCCCTTTTACCTCTCCACCAAAAGGAATTTTAACTATGCTTGTTTTTAACCGCAAGAGCTCTTAAGGCCAATAATTTTCATTCGGAATAACATTATTTACTATCAAACAATTCAGAGGCCTTGTTTATCTATAGGAACATTTTTATCTGGTGCCTGCATTCCACTCTGGGCAGCTGAAAGCAATCAAAAGCAACCAAAAAGTACAATAAAAATTTATAAGGTACAATATAACACAAATAGACTAGAACAGCAGATAAAGTAAGGCGTCAGATAAAAAAACACAACTCCAGGTAAAAAAAAGCTTTCCGAATAAAACACACACCTGCCTAAAACAGGAAAGGTTTTGCCTCATGGCGAAACACCATAAAAGAGGTGGCCAATAAAATCTCCAAGGACACAGAGTCCCAAAATTTAGGTGTGACCGCAGAGAAGATTTTCTCTCTAGTCCCTATTTATCATGTCTCTGTCACAGTCAGGACATAAAGAGCCTCTTTGGAGGCTACTACCCTTCCAGCACACATGCACACACACATTTCTATGTTTTCATTAGCCATTCACCTGTTCACTTTTTTAAAAAAGTCCTTTTATGCTATGTAAACAATACTCTGAAGAAATGGATGAGAGTAGTGAAATTGAACTTCCAACAATAGTTTTCTGTGTGGACTTGAAAGGGTTAACTTCTCATATGCAAAGTAACAGATTAAGAGCCCGGGACATTTTTCTCTCTTCCTTGCTGGGCTCACTAGTCACTACAAAGCTTTTGCTCCCCAGAGTCAATGAAGGCCACACTAGGACTAGAAATGTTTTAAGAAGAACTTTTTCCTTTCCTAGTCCCTGAGAACACATTTCCTGCCACTTATTTTCATAGAGATGTCATCAATACTTCAAAGCTGCCCAGGGATATCCAGTGTTACATACATGAGATTAGTCACCCAAGTCGCCACCTGAAAATTAAAGGTAAAGGTAAAGGGACCCCTGACCATTAGGTCCAGTCGTGACCAACTCTGGGGCTGCAGCGCTCATCTCGCTTTACTGGCCGAGGGAGCTGGCGTACAGCTTCCGGGTCATGTGGCTAGCACAACTAAGCCGCTTCTGGCGAACCAGAGCAGCGCATGGAAACGTCGTTTACCTTCCCGCTGGAGCGGTACTTATTTATCTACTTGCACTTTGACGTGCTTTCGAACTGCTAGGTTGGCAGGAGCAGTGACCGAGCAACGGGAACTCACCCCGTTGCGGGGATTCAAACCGCGACCTTCTGATCGGCAAGCCCTAGGCTCTGTGGTTTAACCCACAGCGCCACCCGGGTCCCCACCTGAAAATTACTTTGCTGCTAAACATTCTTCCCTCCTTTTTTCTTGCCATGCTGCAATTCTCAACAGCTTAAAATATATAAATGGTAGTTCCCATTTCATCCAAATGGAGAAACTGCGGTTACTGGGTTGAGAGCAAGTCAGAATCTTAAACCAACTTCAAGGTCACCATGTTTCTCTAGGGGATTTTAAATATCACCTTCCATAGGTAATTTTGCTGCTGTTCAGCTGATCATTACAGTAATGAATGAAAGGTGAATTAAGGACCATAGATATGGTTGGGGTTGTGGACCTCCTTTCACCTCCTTTCAACTTCTAATTCGGCCATGGATTTGTAAACAAGTCAGAGGTTGAAGTGAGTTCAAAACATTAACCCTGGGCCAAGGTAACAGATTGTGTAAAGAGGTGCTTTGCCTTCATTGGTTTTACAGATTACTATTAATTCATCACAGAGACCAAGAAGTAGCTTTGCTCATTAGCACAAGTTTAATTTACCAATGACAACCACCATATGGTTCTCTTTGACTTAAAAGGAGAAAAAGTGGTGGATGCAATCTTTCTGCAGAAAAGTCATTGCACCATCCATTACACAGCCATCTCTTGGAGAATATCACTAAGGCTAAACGTGGCAGGGGTTCATTTAAACAAAAAAATCACATGGGAACGCCATGGGAGACCATTTTCAATGGACCACAGTGTCATTGCTCCAAACAAGTCAGCAGGAATAAATTCAAGTCAGTGAGGTTTCCAGGTCAAGCTGCCAAACTTCTGCCACTCAAGACATCACCATCTTAATGTTCCCCACTTTTCTTCCAGTACAACACAAAGAAGAACACAACTACCATTTCCACAAGCACTTCCACGCTATATATACACACTGCTAACCATCTGTGAAACACTGCAACAGTTTCCCCATTGAAAGCCATATTAAACAACGAAAGGTTCTCACTACATATAATTATAAATAGGCATATCTGTAACGTAGCAATGAATACATAAAAACCCTATATCCATTATTGCCAAAATATTTCACATTTTTAAAAGGTCATGGATTTGAAAGGTGCAACTTCAAAAGTAATTAGGCATGAGTAAGTGGATGCTTCTTATAAAAGAAAGTAATAAATATTGGAAGTTCTATATGGATTGCACTACTTATCTGGAGATAAGACTGAATAAGCTTCTAGTTTAGTTTACCGGCAACACCAAAGTAAACAGAATAACAAAGCTCAAAACAGTCATGAAAAAAAGACAGAAGGGGATCTCTCCACACTGACTGGATAAACAAATATACTAGCAAATAAAATTCACTGCTAGTAAGAGCAAAGTAATGCACGCTAGGGACAAACAATTACCGTATTTTTCGCTCTATAACACGCACCCGACCATAACACGCACGTAGTTTTTAGAGGAGGAAAATCCGTAGGCATGCCACCCGTAGGCATTTCCTCCATAACACGCACAGACATTTCCCCTTACTTTCTAGGAGGAAAAAAGTGAGTGTTATAGTGCAAAAAATACGGTATAACTACACAATGCACATTCATAGGTTGGCTGCAGCTACCTAATAAACTGATCATAATAGAAAGTCCACCAGGAATGTCAACCCAGTGTGTTGAAACAAAAAAGGCAAATGGCTTCAAATAGATTAAACAAGTTAGTGGAGGGTACATTTCAATAGAATTTAGCCATGACAGGTGAAGATGTATTTCCCATGCTCAAGTGCTTCTTTCTGTCTATGACATACTAGAAGCAAAAAGCAGGGGGATGATATTGTCAATTTGCTTTGCCAGTGCTCATCCCTGGGGCACTGGATCAGTTCTTGCGAGCTTCTTTAGTCTGAAAGCTGGTGTTAGATTGGCACTACTGGGACACCAGCAGTTTCTCTAGCCTTTAAATGTGGAAAGTTTGGTCTGGGGTCAAGGCCGCCTCTTGACTAACAAGCAGAAAGCATCAGAAGATGTACACATTTCAGCCTTTAACTGCTAATGTTAATTGAAACCTTAAAGAGTTCAAAGGTTCAAAGGGGGGAGGCTGAGATGGTGAAAAGTTTTGTTTGGAAAGCTCAAACATGAAAACAGAGCTCTGCATCCATCCATCTCTTCCACATGGAGTAAGCAACAACAAAACCAACAAGTTTAGGAGTTCAGGGGCAATGGCTACTTAGTGAATAAAATATATATTGGTTAAAGTTCTACGCTGGATATAACAGAAATGCCCCAACGAGTGTGGATGTTATACACAGAAAGTGCAGGCACAGAGCTTCAACTAATCTAACACTTGGTAAGAGTCCTGAATCTTAAGAGCTGGGGGAAAGAGGCTGGAATTTCTTAAACGGAGAAAAGGAATTGGGATTTATTATACACATGAGTTGGCAATTACAAATGCTGCAGTGCTTCCTCTCTATCCTTTTTCAGGTCACTTTCAAAAGAAATGAGTGGCCCAATACTGGGTTACAGGAAGTCCCAGGTTTTGTCTTTCCCACACTGATACTGAGGTTCACTAAGCAAAATAACATGAAGAAAGGACACAGTACAGCATCTCTCTTAGGATGTCTGCCACTGATTTAATTTGTTCCCTTTCAGAAAATGCTCATCATCATCCAAATCAGATATACAAAGGGCGCCACAAACAGGAACAGTTGGCAAGAATCACAATCTTTTGGCTGTCTCCATCCTAAGTACGTATAAGATTGTTTCCACTGATGGAATTGAATTAGCACCACAGTTGCCAGTTTGACACATTTCAGGGTCTATCTTCTTAGATGCAATGTTTGAACAAATTTTGTCTTTTAAAAACTTGAGAGATACAGAGAGAGGCAGCAAAGCGATTCCCAGGCTGCTGATGTAAGAGCAGGATCTTCCAAATATAAAAGCAGGAGCCATTCAGACATCCTCAGGCTAGTCTGCCACTTACCTGCAGAAGGGCAGCAGGTATATTATGCTATTGTACTAATCCAGGCTTAATTACAGAACCTCTTAAGCTTATTTCAGATCATATTTCTCTCCCTTCTTGTGGTTCTGGGATGCACAATAACAGGAATGCAGTGCTTCTCTTCCATCAGCTTTTCTTTTCCTTTGTTCTACAATGTGTTTATTTTAACAAACAATTACTTTTAGTCCGGTTAGATTCCCCATTCTCTAAATGTCCCATCGAGAGAAGAAAGGTTTTGCTCACTTATATCCTATTCTGCTTTTTAATCCAAAGGCTTGTGCTCACAGGTACACATTTCATAGGTGGCAACCTATGACTCAAGGCTCATACTTCTTACCCTGCATTTTTTAAAGAGTTGAAAGTGAAGCAGGAAACCACCTCAGTTCGAAATACCTGCAGCCATGCTTGCATGAACAGTTACTTCAGTTTAATAAATCCTAATCCTCTTCAGCTCATACTCCGTCCTCTATGTCAGGCAAGGGGACAGTGAGAAGGAAGACTGAATACAGAGTCCTTAGAGAGGGGCCCACAGTCACTGCCATTCACACGGACAAAACCAGAGAAGCTTTCCAAGCAAATGTGACCTGAATAAGGTCACACAACCTGTTCTTAGGATGCTGCTGAACACACCAAGATGGAGCTTCTTCAGTTAAAGGGATGAATTCTCTCCCAGGCAACCTTTCAAGGGCCACATGCAAGGACAAAGGCAATGGATGTAAATTTAACCTTTCTTCCCTGTCTCCCACATGCGCACGTAATGGGGAAATGTAGTTTGAACTAGTTTCTATAGACACTCATGCACCCGTCCCAACAGTCATCTCTCAGAGAAGCAAGATGTATTATCAGAATTCAAGGACACATTCCAAACTAGACAAAACTGTTTGGAGTGTATAGCAGAGCCAGTGAAAGGTGTGGCCTAGGGAGAGTTCCAAGACAGAGAGCAGCCTGGAGGTCTGCATTTGGCCCCCAGGCTCCCATATTCAGATTCAGTAGAAAATGAATAAGGCTTCTCATTCAGTTCCCAACAGAGCCTTTGATCCCAAAAACCTTCTCCCCACAAGCATCTCAGCCACTTTCTCTCATGATGAAAATTCCCTTTTGCTCAGAGTCATTACAAAATTCTTCCTCTTGGGCCACTTATTATGCATCTTCATTCATTCATTCATTCATTCACTCACTCACTCACTCACTCACTTACTTACTTACTTAACTTACTTACCTACCTACCTACCTACCTTAAATTTGTATACTGCCCTTCATTCAAAGATCTCAGAGCAGTTCACAGCATACAAGTTTCTACATACTAGCAAACAGGAGCAGCTAAGGCAGCTAAAGGAAAGGCTTTGGCAAATCCTGTTGGATTTACCCTGAATATTGGCTTGAATGAGAATGAGCCAATGGGAAAGCAAATGTTGCTGCCCCTGCCAGGCGTTTCTCAGTTCTGGATTAAAATTTCTTTCTGACCAGTAAAGTACACTGTTGGGTTAAAATATGATGAACCACAAAACAGCAGTTCTGGAGAATGAGTCAAATAACAAATGAGGGTAAGTAGTGGAGAGGGGGGTGATAACTGGGATGGCACAGTTATGGGAAGTAGATGCAGAGAAGGTGTGGAGAGCAAAAAGCAGATTGGCATGTTGCAAACACAGCCAGAGCAAGGAAAGCGATTAAGGCTGAAACCCAATGCAATTTACCAGGGAGTACCATATTTTTTGCTCTATAAGACTCACTTATCCCTCCTAAAAAGTAAAGGGAAATGTGTGTGCGTCTTATGGAGTGAATGCAGGCTGCGCAGCTATCCCAGAAGCCAGAACAGCAAGAGGGATTGCTGCTTTCACTGTGCAGCGATCCCTGTTGCTGCTCTGGCTTCTGAGATTCAGATATTTTTTTTCTTGTTTTCCTCCTCCAAAAACTAGGTCCGTCTTGTGCGTCTTATAGAGCGAAAAATACGGTAAGTCTTATTGAAACCAAGGGGCTGTGCTGTGCTGACTAATGTCGTCTCCAAAACACATCATGGCTCTCTGATGGACTGAGGGCCTCACTACTGAAATAAAGCACAGAGCATGTGTTTTCAGGGGGGGGAAACCCCCAGGTATTATAAATATCCTCAAGTTTCACCTGGTTGATTTAAGATTTTACAAGTTCCAGTCATGACCGACTCTGGGGTTGTGGTGCTCATCTCACTTTATTGGCCAAGGGAGCCGGCGTACAGCTTCCGGGTCATGTGGCCAGCATGACTACGCCGCTTCTGGCGAACCAGAGCAGCGCACGGAAACGCCGTTTACCTTCCCACCAGAGTGGTACCTATTTATCTACTTGCACTTTGACGTGCTTTCAAACTGCTAGGTTGGCAGGAGCAGGGACCAAGCAACAGGAACTCATCCCGTTGCGGGGATTCGAACCGCCGACCTTCTGATCAGCAAGTCCTAGGTTCTGTGGTTATACAGTGCGCTAATTTTGGCATGATCCTTAGAGCAGGTGTACAGAACCTGTGGCCCTCCAGACGCTGTTCAACCCCCCAGCTCCCATCAGCCAGCATGGCCAATGGGCAGGAATGATGTCCTCTCAAATTTGTACTTAAGACTGGATCCTGTTTTACTGTACTTTCCTCCAACCCTTGTGTGTCAGACAGTACCATACTGGCATGTAGAGGATACAGGTGCTTCTCATTTTGGGGACTTGAAAACATCCACATTGTAACTGCTCTGCACTGGTACTGCCAAGATTCATGTGAGCCATACATTTCACAGGAGTTTACCTATCAGTCGCTTGGAAGGGACAGCAAAGCAACAGCAGAGGTAACCATCACTATAGTGATGTATGTTGAGACAGACAACAACTCAGAAGGGTCCAATCAGCTGAAGCAGCAGAGAGAATAGCATGATGGTCTTATGTGGCCTGTGGGCCACCTGTTGAGCACCCTTTGCTTTATATTATTTCCCTTCAATTTCTCAACTAAAACATTAACCATGCTAAGGCATGGTGTTAAATGCTGAAACATTCAACAGCTGCTCTCTTGTTACAGGCAAGATTGTACAGACAGCAGCTTTAAAAAGCCACAGGGTAACTTGCCCTGCTTGCCAGTGAGCTCTTTGATGAAGATGGGGGAAGAGACAAACAGGTGCCTACTGTTATATTTGGACAGCTGATAAACCATGTAATGGCATTTGCTAGAGGAAATTTATTATCTTCTTCCCTTATAGCATGCTGTCATTTAAAATAATATGCAGTACAGCTGGCTTCTATATGTCAACTTGTGGCCTTTGTGCTATAGATATTTAAAACTGTGGAAAACAAAAGTTGAGGCCAGCATTTATCCCAGCCCAAAATACTATTTAATTGTCCGTAGGTTTGTTTGTGTAACTTATTTTTATTACCACGTTTTATTTTACATAGAAAGTTAATGGATTGTCATATGGTTGGTGGTCAAATGCCACGTGTACAATAAATATTCTTATTACTGCAGGAGTAAAACGATCCATGAGAGTCATCTTTTGAGATGCTATTACACATGCACTTTAGCTGAAAAGGCATATGAGGAACTTGTTTTGCTTGGAAATACATTTAGTTGGTTCATACAACACAGTAAGCCAAACTAGGTTTAAATGGTTTATTCTTGGCTACAGCTCATAGTTGGCAAGAAGAGAATTTAGTCATGAGCTCGATTCAGATGACACATTAGTTCAGGGGTCAGCAAACTTTTTCAGAAGGGGGCCGGACTATATTTTGAAGTGGGGGGGGAGAGAATGAACAAATTCCTATGCCCCACAAATAACCCAGAGATGCATTTTAAATAAAAGGACACATTCTACTCATGTAAAAACACGCTGATTCCCGGACAGTCCACAGGCCGGATTTAGAAGGCGATTTGGCTGGATCCGGCCCCCAGGCCTTAGGCTGCCTACCCATGCATTAGTTCAAATTAGTGTTGCTGCAATAGTAAAAAAAAAGAAAAAGAGCAGGGAGGAGCATAGCAGCCGCAGGATTCTTCCTAGGAGGCTACACATCTGGGCAGTCCTGTTAAGCCACACTTTGTCTTATCATTTTAGGTGAACCAGGCCATTGTATATCTAGTGGCAAAGGGGTAAGGAAGAAGAGAGAGAACACGTACATGTGTGTAGTGGGGGCTTGCAACCATGCCACCCAACATCCTGTGTTTGTCTTGTACAGTGGTCGGGTTTTACCTAACCAGACCCGTCAGCGGAAGAAGCCCTGTGCAAGGACTTCCACATGTGCAATGGGTTGCTCCCCCTCTCCCTTCCCCATCATAATGGGCTCTGGAAGGCTTGGGAGAACCTCCAGAACAGTGTGCAGGGGGAAGAGGGAGGGATAGTTCCATCTGGCAAAACTGAAATGCTTGTGCAGATGGAATGATTAAAAGAGTGCGACGCTGACTCTCACCCAGTGGCTGTATTAACAAGTCCTTTTCAAACCTCCTAGCAAGAATAACACAGAAGTCAGGGGCACATGAAGGGTTGGCCACCACCTGAAACATTCATTGTACACGTAATGTGTATCACCATAAAACAGAAGCATTCCTCAAAGAGAAAGTACTGATTATTTGGTTGAGAAAACAGGCTCACACCTAAAGCCCAGAGAAGGCAAAAGAAAGGAGGCAGACATTATTATTTAGACACTTGCTCAAGAGTAATCCTCGCCCCCAAGAACTGTAGCCAAAACTGTAGCCTGAGTCCATGAGGCTTGAACATAGAAATAACTTGCTAGGGGAGTGGCCATTTGGACTGAAACTGCGTCACTTCTCTTTCTCCTTTGCATGAGCTTTTCCTTCCAGTACCCCACTTTTTTCTATTTTGCCTTTTTTAGATTATACACCTGTGGGCCAGGCCTGTATTAAGTTTTAATTATGTTCCATACCCAGCTTTGCATGCTCTGCAATAATGCTATTTGATACTTGGATTCAATTCAGTGCTGTAATAATTATATTATTCACCCACCCACACACATACACCCAGTGACTTACCGTGTGCTGACTGTACAATGAAGCACATGGGTTGCCCAAAGGGTGTCAAAGCGCAACTTTTATGTGCGTAAGAGGGCACATTTTCGTATGTTTTCCCTCCAAACGTAAGTGCTTCACTCGAGAACAGGCTGGAATTTGGTAAAAGCAAACCATGTAATATTTCCAACATGTATTTTAAATATTGGTCCCTTTTGGTCTCTGCATCGGGTATGACTGCAAACTCACATTGTTATTTTCATTTCCTACCTACTCACCAACTAGGCATTGGGGGGACAAGCCATGCTATGACAGAAAGCAAACCTTTGAAAATGGTGTGTGTGTTTAAAAACCTACATGAAATGCACGCCTTTCAAAGAAAAGAACCAAAAACGCTTGGGTAGGCAATGAAGGCAGTGTTATCTTGTGTTTGGATAACATTTTTTGCCAAGAAAATATTTAAATTGTGTAACAAGCTGCACATCTATATCAACAAATAGTAGCATTTTTAAACTTTTTAGATTTCTATTCAATGTACAGCCCTTTAAAAGGAGGAGGAGGAGGGGGGGTGGAAGGGGCAGATTGATGCTATTATTGAGCTGCCCATAAAGAACCTCCTGCTAACACCCTTTCAGCACATCCCCACATGTACCTAATCTGAACATAAAAGGGTGGGATTAAAACTGCCAAGATAAAAACTGCCTGCAGTTTCAAGCTTCAGTGGTGGTGGTTTAAATCCTTGGTTACTTGCATCCTTCAAAAATGTGAAATGCTAAGAATTCCCACTCACCTCCAAGTTACAAACAGGATCATACAGATCATCCACACCTGCAAGCTCACCATGCAGTGCAGGATCTTGAATGTCATCTTAAAAAAACAAATAAATCAAGTTTCTAGCCCTCGAAGATAAAGAAAAATGGAAGGGATACAGGCAGTTGCTTCTGAAAGTAAACTAAAACTCTCAAGCAGAGATTCCATTGGGTAAGAGGATATTGTATTTCAGCAGAGATTTTGTACATGCAATTTATATTTCCCATATGTGGTAGATTCTGTAGTGTACCAACGAAAGCGTCATACTGTAGCATACAGTCCAAAGCTGATTTGCAACCATGGGCAGGCTTACTTCAGATGTAAAATTGTGTAATGGGAAAGAAGATATGGGAAGAAAAGATAATAATGCATGCAACCCCATTGCCTGATCCCAATCTCTTAACCTTGGTTAAGAATTTGTGAATGTTGTATCTGAACAAATCTATAGTAGTTAAACTGAAGCTTGCATTTCTGAAAGTAAACTGATATAAAAAAGACATACACGTTCATACATCAAATTTCAAAAGAAAAATATTTTCCTTTTAACACCACTTATGGCAAACTATATTATACATAAATGCATAGCCTTGACTCTTTTGCTATTTGCTATTATTCTTATTACAATTACTATAGCGCTGATGATTTAATAGCGCTTCCCATCCCCCAAGTAATTTCATATTATTTTTCTGGCAGTCAAATATTCTTCACAAAAAGTACTAGAAGATTAAGAGTAATTAGTGTAACTTTTCTTACTGACAGAAAAGCACTGAAAGGAGAGATCAAGACATATTTCAAGATTCAGCAACTGTTTTTCCAGGTTAGTAGCATTGAAAATATTTCGCAAGAATGGGAAGTTAGAAAGAAGGACCACAGAAGAATTATATATAGAATGAAGCCCACATAAAGAAGATTCTATTAATTTTGCTATTGACAAATCTCACAGCAGTTATCACATGGTGGACTTGAGGGTAGAAGAAAGCCATGTTAGATGCCAAACCGGGGAGAAAGAAAATTTATTAAAGGAGCTCAGGTCGGCATACATAAGAGTTGCCACATTTTAATTTTCACTAGACGTTTCTGGGGAAGGTTTGTTCACACAGGATGCTAAGTCGTGGTTTGTTTAACTTCACTGCGATTATTTATATGTCCAAACCAAGCTCACAAAATACAGTTTTGAATATGACCAACAAACCATGGCTTAAAATAAAAAATTCCTTCCAGTAGCACCTTAAAGACCAACAGTTGGTCTTTAAGGTGCTACTGGAAGGAATTTTTTATTTTGACTATGGCAGCCAACACGGCTACCTATCTGTAACTGAAACCATGGCCTGAAGTTGGCTTACAAATCTGAGCTTGTCTTAATCATGGTTCCTTTTTAGGTCTGAAATGGTACTCTAATTTGTTTCAGTGTCCCAGTTCAAATGCTCACTGGCTGTACCTGGATGAGTCACAAAATGTAAGAAAACAAAACCAATACAGTGGTACCTCGGGTTACATACACTTCAGGTTACAGACTCCGCTAACCCAGAAATAGTACCTCAGGTTAAGAACTTTGCTTCAGGATGAGAACAAAAATCGTGCTCCGGCAGCGCGGCGGCAGCGGGAGGCCCCATTAGCTAAAGTGGTGCTTCAGGTTAAGAACAGTTTCAGGTTAAGAACACACCTCCGGAACGAATTAAGTTCTTAACCCGAGGCACCACTGTATTACAAAAACAACTTGCAGTTACTTTGCTCACCTGCAAGGTTGATCCTCTTTTGTTCAATAGATCATGATTAAAATAAACCATGGCTTAGTGTTGTGTGCAAACGCGGCCAGTTACTTCTTCACACATAGCATCAAACAACAGTTTAACATTATTTATTAAGAGATTTCTATACTACCCTTCAACAAAAAAGGTCAGAAGCAATTTACCAAAAAAAAAAGTAATATAAAACATATTAAATGAAAGCGTTAAAATAATTATCAGAATTTATATAAATGGATGTCAGGGGCTCAGGAACAGAGGCACAGGGGAGAGAGGAAATGGAGAGCAAAGGGGAAGAATCTGAGGGCAGCGCAGGGGAGTATGACAGTGGCCCGAGAGATTCCATGAGCTTCTCCAGCGAATCAGAAGATTCCCAGAAGGAGGCGCCGATGGTCAGGGCAAGGGGGGTCCCAGGGGAGACACACCAGAAACAAGGGGCCAGCGGGGACTCCCAAAGCAGCAGCGGGAGATCAGGACCAGCTTCCCCACCAGAGCGTAGTGGGGGGGAAGAGTCCCATGTGTCAGGGCCAGCGTCTCCTCCAGCAGGGAAAGAAGATGAGTCAGGGCTGACCACGCCTCTATCGGAGAGTGGGGGAACGGAGGGGAGGTCAGGTCCAGCTAGCCTCCCCGAAGGGGGAAGCAGTGACAGGAGCAGTGTAACGGTCAGGAGGAAGGTTGCCGGCTGGGCGCACGCGCCAAGTTCAAATGTACAGGCGCGCGGGACAGCAGAAAGCCCGGATCGGGAACCAGGTCCTAAAGCCCGCCGGAGGCAGGGGGAAGACTCAGGGGACTCAGCGTCAGAAGAGTCTAGGAAGGGCGAGACCCCAGCTGACAGGCGGAACCAGAGGAGGAAAGAGCAGAGGAAGAGGTGGAGCAAGGCTAGAGTCTTAAACTGGTGTCTGGGGGGAGGAGATTCAGACGGAGCTTCGGCGGTCTAGAGTTTCAGACGTAGAGCTGCACGCTGCGGCTGTTAAAGCGAAACTGAACTTCAATAAAGACTTTTGTATATAACAACGAACTGGCGTTGGTCCTTTGTGAGCTGGGACCTCGGGCAGCTCTGACAATAGCATAATCAAAAACACCCCCAAAAATGACTTAACTGTCAACCACTAAAAGCTGGCAAAAATGGTGTGCTTTTTACCCAATATCTGAAAGAATACAGAGTCGAGGCAAGATCCACGTCAATGGGGGTGCCATTCCAGTGTCACAGATCCAACACCAAAAATGCTCTTCCGCAGGTCCCTGGACTATACACCTCCTTTAACACAGCAACCACCATGAAAGCCTCTCCCACTGATCAACCAACACAGGTAGGGTGGTACAGAAGAAAGCATTATCTCATACATTTGGATCCAGGCCATTCAACATAAGCACCCTGAGCTGGGCCTAGAAGGTAACTGACAACTAGTGCAGATGTTTAGTAACAGGAGTTGTGTTCGACTGGCCCACTGCCATTGACACCAACTGCATTCCACACTAGTTGCAACTTTTGGATTAATTTCAAGGGCAGACCCATTTAAAGTGCATTACAGTAGTCCATCCTGGAGGTTACTAGAGAACATGGTCGAGACCCCTTCATGGACAATCTTTGGATTCACGAACTCCTTTCTTTTATTCCATTAACCTTCTCCCGCCATTAAGAATTCAGCAAGTTAACAGATGAGGGTGGCAGTAGGGAAGAGCATGCTCGCTCACTCTACCCGCATTGCCATTTCAACCACCTACCAACTTGTAAATGGAAATGGGTGGAATAGGGAGCCTTTTCATGTTTTCAAGTTTACTGTTCTTGTTCTGTATATTCTTTGTATCTAAAATAAATAAAGGGTATGTGAATGAACCCCGTGTTTGTGCTCTGCCTGCCCTCTTTCCTCCCCTCACATATTGTGACTTCGCCTCACTTTTGGTTTAGCGGCAAGCCAACATTCGCCATTACATGGATCCCAAACAGTTCAAAACTGCAGTTTCTTGCTTGTGAACATGAAGAATTGTTCATATGACTGGTGCTTCCTTAATTTCATTTCCTATTAATTATGTACCCTGTTTCTCTCTCAAACTGAAGCCCATGGTGGCTAAACAGCAACACACTGAAAGAAATACAATATGGAAAATAATATGAAAGGTTATTTAAACTTTTTTAAAAATGAAAATCTAGGTCTAACAGCAAGTCTGTTACCAGTGTTTTAAAAGAATATAGCCCCTGTGGACATGGAACTGTTGTTGTGAATCGAATAAATCTTCCAGGAGGACGTGGGCTCCCCTATTTGCATATATATTCCCTCCTTGGATCGCAAGCTAAGAGCTTGGTTACCAAATGTGACAAGGCAACAAATTCTCTTTGCATAATCATGGCTCACAAATGCCCACAGCTCTTTCGAGATAGTCCCATATGAAGAAGTGTCCATGTTTACATAGGATTGCAGCATTTCCAGATATCTTCACAGTTCCTAAAAATTCCACAGTGATCAGAAGGTGCACTGCAATCCCATATAGAGGTGTGCTTTTAATTCACATATTCTTACATCCACATTGTTGAAAGCAAGAATCTGAGACTGATCACACTGTCAACAAAAGGTTTGCACGTACAAAACAATCCTTAGTGACCTAATCCAGAAATATAACTGTAATGGATTTTCAGAATAAAGGTGGGCCTATGACATGTGACACTCATTATTTCCCTCCAAAAAAGACTTTTATTGATACTCTCTTAGGAAAAAAAGAGAACAAATCACTACTGTATAATATAAGGTTAAATACTAAGCAATATTTATGAACACCGTTTGCCTTTTCTTTCAAATACAGGTTTTTACCAGAATAATTAAATAAATGAGCAGTATAACATACAGAGAAAATGTATGTTATACATTCCATACAATGAATGGAAGCTAAAGCCAGTTTGACTTGTTTGGGCTGTGTTTTATGCTCTCCAGATCCAGGCCACATTGTCTGTCACCCACTACCAATGTGCTGGGAGGGCTACACATAGAACCAACTTCATAAGTACAATTCAACTTCTTCTGTTTTCATTGAACCACTGCCAAACTTGCCTGGAAATAATAGGGCGCCTTTTTAGGTTTCAACCACATTAAGTCTGGTATCTTTCAATGACTCTAAATTAGGAACTGGAATGTCTTCTTGAAACTCCATAATCTATATGCATTTCTGCTACAATAACTCATTACATATTTATATGTTACTTATAAATGCATACATATACACTATGTCATATATGCCCGCAAGCATTGTTGAGGCAAAAAGGGGGAAAGCCATTGACTTGGTTTTGCATAATTAAAACTCCAATAACTCAGCTAAAGCAAGTTACCAGGTTCTTTGCTGTTCAAGAATAAAAACAATGAAACCAAAGCAATTCAGGAGGTTCTATTTAGTACTACATTGAAACTGAATGCAAAATACGGAAAGTGCATGACAAGATCACAAAAAAGTCTTTCTAATGAATGAATAGCCCCCCCACACACACACACATTGAAACACTTTCTTAACTATACTATTGCAAATTCATTATTTGTACAGAGGGACAGGAGAGTAGGCAATCCTAGCAGAGTTCATAAAATGGATTGATACTGCATGCTACAGACACTTAAGACTTGTTGCTGTATCAAGAGAAGTGTACAAGTGTTACTGTTTTGCAAATATTTTGGTTTTCATATAAATCACCAACATAAATTTTAAAAGCTTAGAGAAAAGTTCAATACATCCATAACATTGTGCTTAGCCTATAGTACAACCTGTTCATACTTCAATTGACACCAGAGGCTTTCTCAGAATTTCCTCACCATATGGCAGGTAGGTACACTGGGGGAGGGGAGAAACTTTTCAATTGCAGCACCACATCCCAGACTACCTGGCCCCCTAGTTGGTGACTAGTTGGTCCGCCATGTTCTGAGAACAGGCATTTTCATATAGCATTGGGCAAGGGCTTGGGTAAGATGATAAAATGTGCCTCTTGCCCACTTTTATTTTTGGGTGCTTTGCTTTGGCTGATACAGCTTGCATTGTATTTTGATTTGCTGTAATATTTTGCTGACTTCAATGGATTGTTTTAAAGCAGGAAGGGAGAAGCTGTAGCCCTTCAGATGTTCCTGGACCCCAACTTGCATCAGTCCCGGCTAGAATGACCAGTGATTAGGGGTGATGGAAGTTATACTCCAAAATGATTTCAAGGGCCCCAGGTTCCTCATCCCTGTTTTAAAGAAAAGCAAGCAGGATATAACAACAACTCACTAACCATGTAAATAAATAGGCCTTTGCCATACTATTCTGCCTGATCACCACTCCATACCTGCTCTGAGGAATAGGTTGGCCCAGCTGTGCCTCCTTACAAAATAAAAGGTGGGGGGAGGTGGGACACTTCTCAAACCAAAGTGGAGGCTATGCAAGACCATCATAAGAAAGCTCATGTTGAGTTCGCAGCTTAATAATATCATAACATGTTTGAACAGCAAGAAACAACACTGTATGTAACATGACATCTAATGGGCAGAGATTTTCACCTATGCAAGTCTTTGGAATTCTTTATCAGATGACAGTTCTGTTTGCACTCTTCAATTAAATCTACCCCATATATGTAAGCATTAAGAATACTGTATATCACTTCAACAAAGCCTGTAAGTTGTTGGTGAAAAAAGTGAGCATAAATAATATTTTAAGAACCCCATAAAAAGCAATGTGCATGTGTATCACTGGCAGTGGGGGATGTTATTTCACAGTCATTTCCCATAGTCAATCTTCTTGGAAACCAGAAATTTGCTAGAAAAAGTAAGACAGAAACAACAGTTTAGAAAGCAATTCAAAGTGGCAACTTAAAAAGCATTCATCTAATGTACCAAACCAAATGTTTGGCTCATGTTTTGACATAAAAACAGTGCCCTCTACTGCACAACTAATAAGCAGCAGTGCCCAGCAAGGGCAATAACATTAAATACCGGTACCTTTTCAATCAGTGGTAACAGTCACTGTGCCTAGTTTATACTTTTCAGTGATTAGGCTAATTGAATGTACGAACTGTACAACATTGGCTAAGAAAGTAAGCTAACTAACATTTTCTCCTCCAAACTAGTACAGTTTATTCTTTCTGGTAGCAACTACATTTTTGTTGATCGCAAATATACAAAAAACACACACCAAAACACACCTAAGGAGTAGCATTGTAGTATTATTGACAGAGAGTTTGGAACTCTGAAATAAAAAGTATATTATACAGCAGAAAAAGCCTAGCTGAACCATTCATCCACCAGTGAGTCTTTTCTTATGTTAAATACCAATGAGAGTAATGATAAAGATCTAGTCACAAGACACCCTTTATTGCTCAAAAGGAAGTGCATGAATTAATCTGCCCACATTGCCCTAAACAATCCTCCTCTAAACATAGATGAGGCACCCTAAAGTTATTGCAGTCAAAGACTTGAGATGCAAATCCAAGTTAGCACCAAATAAAACATTAACCTGTCTTGTTTTAAAATTTAACATTTTAAAATGGCAAAATTTTTGTTGTTGATTTAAATGCTCACAACTTGAAAAAGAGTGAAAGGCAGACAGAAGGAACAAAGAATCTGAAGAGGATTTATTGATTGTCAGACAGATCCAGGGAGGTCTGCTTACATTGGAACACATATATTTAATCTGATTCTGAAATCTTATCTGCTGCCTTTAAGAAGATTAACATATATTCTCTTGCTGCAGACTATGAATTCTGACTGCCTAACAAAGTGGAAGCGCTTTTTTTTTTTAAGCTATAGGACCTGCAAGTCTGTAAAATACAATTTTACTCAAAAGCAATTGTGCTAATACAGACAAAGAGGCAAGCATGTTGAGGAAAGATGTATCTTAATAGCTTAGAACAGAGCAGTATTCATGTATTCTAACTTCATATGCATTTAGGCTGTACTTACTCTGAATCTAGTCTGGGATACAATGCGTATGCAGAATATTTAAATCGGGTTGAACTATAGATTAGGAATTATATATTTTGTGTGTGTATATATTAAAGAAATTTACATTCTGAGACTTTAAATTAGCAAATAAAAAGAACTCTTAGCTCAATGGTGAAGCAATCCTAAACTGAATTGACAGAAAATAAAGACAGAAGCACTCAATATGCTAAACAACCAAATGCTTGAATAAATGAAACTTGTTGCCTCAAAGAGGCCTTTCCAAACCAGTGTGAGAACAGAGACAGGCACGCAGCCAGACTGCCACAGAGTATCAGCTACATCCCACTCCACATCCTCCATACTGAGGTTTGGGCCAGAAAATCCATTAATTTACAAAAACATTAGGCGTGCCCCTGGCTCTCCACAGCATCCTTCACATTGCCACAAGGGCTTTGTCTAGACTAGGATTTAAGGGTTGCATTAGCTTATCCTAGCATCTAACTCAATCAGTGTAAGTATGTATACATTATTCTGTACATTAGACTCTTTTTAAACTCTGGTTGTTGCCACCCCCCTAAAAAAGCACATCAACATTTAAAGCCAAGTTAGTCACAGTAACATCGAAAGAAAGCAGTGGCCCAATTCTAAGAGCCACTGCAAACATACAGGTCATAGGGAACTTGTGACAAAGGTACAAGCGGTTCCTTGCAGAAGGGCCCAGATCCAACTGCAGTGCTGGAACACACCGCTGAAACTAGAGGCAGCAAGGCCACCTTCCTGAGGGCCACCAAGTGAGAAGCCCAAGAACTGTTGTGTTTGATTTGAAGACTTTAAATGGCAACTGGAATCAAACTGCATACAAACTGCTGCCTGTGCTACTTGTAGCCAAATTCCATGTCAAAACAGGGCTAGCTGTTAATTTATGAGAAAGCTGAACTAAAGAGGTCTTCAAGGTGCATTATGGGTTAATTAGCAACAGGGGCCTGACATCCATTAGTTGTTGCAATGTACTGGAAGTAACAAACACCCAGCACAATTGTTATAGATCTCACTGTATTAAACTTATTTTTTTAAAAAACTCACTCCACAAATTTGTTGAGAAACATCTTTGTCATCTTTTGGCAATTTTCTGGTTTTTCACAGCCTGCTGCTATCGAATTACAAGTAATAATCCTGGTCCTTTTTTCAAGTTTTAATACATTTGGAAACTGCTTTCTTTAGACCACATCTTGAATTCTCACACATTTGTTAAATGTATGAAAAATCCTGAGCCATTTTGGGCTCTGTATCACTCACTAAAATTGCCCCCAACTTGCAAAAAGGCCTCTCTTCTTCTTATTAACCCTAATTCTAATGTCACGAGCAAAATCAGATTTTGTTTGATCTTTTATTTTATTTTTAATGAAATGTTTGAAGAGGTACTAAAAAGTTAAAGTTTAATAGAATGGGTTTGTTGAAGTTATCTCATAATTTATTTATTTATTTATTTAAGAAACCACTTCCTGGAAATGTGAATATTTGGGGGGACTTCCGGGTTGGTGCCTCCGGCAATGGCGGATTTCCTCTGACCGGGAGGAATCTGCTCCGCTCCGTGGAAATTTGGGTCTGGCCGCCACGGCGAAGGCGGAGACCCGTAAAAATCACAGGCGGGAGAAGCCTGTGAACGTGGGATTCAGCGGGCACCTTTTGCGCCTCCCCTACTTGCGGGGAAACCCAGTTTCGGGGATCCGGAGCAACGTGGGGTGAGTGGCACGGTGCTTCAAATCGTCTGCTTCTTCCACGGAGCGAAGCCGCATAGCTGTTGCCGGAGAGCATTGACTTTTTCCTGTGGACAATTTGACTCCAAAGTAATTACCCGTGAGTAGAGCTGAGACGGGAGAATCGGATTTTAAACGTTTAATTTGGCATCGAAACGGGGAGGTTCAAAACAGGAAGTCCGCCTTCCCTATTTGTAAACAGACTGAGGCAAGGAGGCTGTAGGCTGAAGTCTTGGAAAGCCTTTTGTAAAAGACTAAATTTCCATCGGTAAAGAGCATAACACCCCCCTTGGAGGCAGGAGAAGAGGGGGGGGAGTTGTGGACTGAGTATGCCTGCAGGAGAGAGTGAAGGGAGTTAAAATAACGCCACTCTGACCCTGGAAACGGGCTGCCAGTAGGACTGACGTTTTGGAATGTTCATTGACAGCACTTAGAACGTTCCTTGACAGCTAGCAAAATAAGAGAGATACATTGTTTCTATTGTCTCCGGCTGCTTCTAAAAAGGAGTAAAAAGTAACTGAAATCTGAAACTAACTTTGGATTGTATGAGTTGCGTTTAAAGGGGACATTGTCGACTATTACAAATAGAAACTGTTTCCCCCTAGTGGAAGTTTCTGAAATTGGTTACTTTATAAGAGCTGGGCTAGGGGGATTTCCAGCTGCAAGATAAAAACTGTGAGACTCTGAGATTGACCTTGAATCTCTCAAGTGTTATGGCAAATGGAAAGGAAAAAACAGATGAAATGTCGACAGAAGAGGCCTCAGTGGTTGCATTAGTGAAAATAAACGATTCGCTGGAACAGCTTCACAGGAAAACAGACAACCTGGGACAAAAGGTGAACACCAACACAGAAACCATCCAGAGATTGATACAGGAATTTACCTTGACACGGCAAACTGCAGACGAAGTCAGGGAGAAAACCCTTGCTGCTGAATGTAAAACAATACAACTGGAGTGTGAGAGAGCCCCATCCATTCAAAGGCAACTCAATGAACATAAGTTGACATCTGTTATGATGGAACTTAAAGAAAAACAGATGAATTTGAGGACCAGAGTGGATGGGATGGATTGTTTCAGGAGGTGGCAGAGGGATGTTTCTGGATTTGTTTGGCAGGGCAGGAAGCCTCGAGTAAAATTTAAGATATTGACGGATGCTAAAAAGAAGGAGGTGGACCTGCCCTGCCAGACCCCTAAACTTTGTTGTGAACCGTCTGCTTTTTGCTGGCTGAGAGAATGGTTGTCTCTTGGAAGCACTGAAGTGTTGGATAATGGCAGATGAAGTTGATGGACTAGATGGAATTGGCAGAAAAGACTGGCAAGATCTGAGACCAGGGAGAAGAGTCGGTGGAAGAAGACTGGGAAAAGTTTAAAGATTATTTATAGAAATATTGTAAAATTAATGAATGTTAGAAGAATGTTGGAATGAAGTTATATGGCTTCAGTAGAAATGTTATAAGGAATTAAGTATAAATAGATTAATAGAGTATTAAAGGAAAATAAGGTTAAAATGTGTTAAGATAATTATAGGATAGAAAATAGGGGAAGATGGAAAGGAATTGCTGAAATAATTAATAGAAGTGGAATACAAAAAGGGAGGTGTGAGGAGGCCGTGGAAATATGTGAAAGAAAGATAAGATATTGGAAGTCCCCCCCTTCTCTTTTGATGTGTTTTTTAATTGTTTTTGTTTTGTTTTGTTAATTTTTATGTAGCGTTTTTGTATTGTAATGTACTGTTTTTTCTTTGTTTTTTCTGTAAGTGTTTAAATTGTTGTAAAAGGAATAAATATTATTATAAAAAAAAGAAATGTGAATATTTGAAGAAAAACAATAGAACATATCTAATTGTGTACTTCTTACTGCAGTTGAGTCTTCTGTGACTGAAAGGGGGGGTAGAGGAGTTTTAAAAATTCTCCCTTTCCTCAGCAGTCACACTCTTCCAAAGGCTGCCCATTCCTCTGGAGAACGTGGCGAGCTCAGAGAATTGCAGAGGGAAGGTAGTTAGGTTAACCAGCCTAAATATATTATTCTGGTTCTTCTCTATA
Organism: Podarcis vaucheri; assembly: GCF_965113315.1. NCBI lineage: Eukaryota > Metazoa > Chordata > Lepidosauria > Squamata > Lacertidae > Podarcis > Podarcis vaucheri. The sequence goes on along the minus strand of NC_138767.1, from coordinate 52,031,862 downwards.
CCAAGATGTTCTGGTAGCATGTAAGACACAGCATTCAAGCACTCCTTGTTAGCTACATACTGTCTCAAGTTACTGGAGAAAAGTTGGAGAGGGCTACTGCAGTCATGGTCCTGCTTGTTAGAACATTCCTATAGGCATATAGTTGGGCAGTGTAGGAAAAAGGTTACTGGATCTTAAAGGCCTACAGTCTGATCCAACATGGCTGTTCCAATGCACTGTAGGACTGGGCACTATCTGGTTTTCAACATCATGATACATCACCAGCTAAACATCGTGATATATTAATATATCACGATGTCTAAAATAAGGATGGAGATATGTAGAGGCTTTGGCTAGCTTCACATTTCCCCCCACATTGGGATTTTGACATAGCACACACACATCATGATTTGCAATATATTTCCAGGTCAAAAATGGTGAAACCAATACAATGATATGGACTTGAAACTAGTTTTGGACAATATATCGCCTAGCCCTAACACACATCATGATTCGCGATATATTGCCAGGTCAAAAACTATGAAACCGATATTCCGATATGGACTTCAAACCAGTTTTGGACTATATATTGCTATACCACCCAGCCCTAATGCACTGTATATGGGGCTGCCTTTGAAGACTATGGTACTTGAAAATTTCAGCTGGTACAAAACGTGTCAGTCAGATTGTTCTTGAGCCCAGCTCTAACCTAACAGCAGCCCTGCATTCTCTCAACATGCATGAACTCTGCCCCAAATCTGATGCCATTTGGACCTTGCAACAAATCACTCCTCACAATACAACCCACTGCTTTTGCCTTTAGATATTGTCCTATCCTGACCAATTCCTAATCCTGTATTCAACTCTGATCCATACTTGAGATAAAACATAAAGATATACATATAATTACATATTACTGTAGCTCTGTCTCTTGTCAACCCACAGTATAGTTTTGGTCCATGACTGTAAACGCCTTGGAAAATTCTAGCAGAACTCATTAGTGAGGGGTGGGGAGTATATAAAACACTACTCTGCTCATATTTCAGCTTTCACTAGTAACCACTTGACCTCAGAGAATCTAAGAAGACGAACGGCAAAAGGAAACCACTATACAAACCTGAAACTAAAACAGACAGAAGAGGGAAAGAGGATGTAATATATGCCAAAAAGAAAACATGGCCAAACAAAAGCTTTAAATCCAGCCAGTAAAGAATGTTTTTTTAAGTGGCTTTTACAATACTCCAGTTCGGCAATGTTTACATAGGAAAGTTCTTGAAAAGGGGAAACTGTCAAATATCATTAGATTGGTAAAATTATACATCTCAAGTTTACTGCCGCAACCCTCGTTTTTCCAGACTTCTTGCCAATTTTTGGCTTTTAAGACTTCACCGCATCTTCCGAGAATCTATTCTGAATTAAAATATATACTTTGTACAGAAATATCTGAACACTAAGCTAAATAGAAAAAGGAAAAGACAAGAAAATGATGAGTTCTGTAGACAAGCATTGTAAGAAAAAGCTGAGCATCCTTTAATGAATGAGCCAGATGTCCCAGCACTCCGGTCCTAACTCAATTTAAGGGCAGCCTGAAAATTTGCTAAATGAATTTTACTTTAAAAGAAACAGTGTTTGAATGATTGAATTTTAGATTTAAATATTTAGATTTTGATCAGATCCTTATGCTGCCCTTTAAGATTACAGCTGTACTAGATATTGAGTTCCATTCTTAGCTCATGAATAGGGAAATGAAAACAGCCAAACACAAGTCAGACCATTTTTCCATCTGCTCCAGTTGCAAAGCATATTTTGGCCAGTAAGTTACAGTACCTTCCATCCCATAATTATCTACTCTTGACTGGCAGTGGCCTTTCAGTGTCATCAGCACTCGTCATAGCTCTGGCAAAGGAGCACATCACAGATTTTTTCAGCTTGAACAATTACATAGTCTAAGAGGTGCCAGTGGTGTGACCAAGGGTGCCTCTATGAGGTTTTAAATTTATTTTTGTTGAAAGTGTATGTTGGTAATAATGAGGTTATGCGCTGCACATATTGTCAAAAGTAAGATTCCATTCTGGTTGCTGTTGCCAATTCCTTCTTTCCCAATAGTCCCAGGCCATAGATCAAAATCTTGCCCAACTCCTGCATTAAAATCACCCAGGAGGATAATTTTATCTGATAGCATGGCATCCAGCTGCGACTAATTTTTTTCTTTAATGTCTTCATCGGCATCCAGTGTTTGTGCATGAGCGCTTAGAATAGCAGCCTGTTGGTTTTTGGTGAGTTTTATTCGAAGGGTTGAAATGCCAGTAGGGACTCCTGACGAGAGCTTCACAAGATCATTTTTGATAGCAAAACCTTCTCCATGTATTTGATGTTCTTGTTCAGGTAGACCTTGCCAGAAGAATGTGTAGCCTCCTTTTTATTCGTTGCAACTCTCTTGCAATGATGGCGATCCTGAGCTCGGAAGACTCAGTATATGTGTTATCCAACAAAGTCCGTATATTCCTTGTTCCAAAGTTCAATTGTCTTTTACAACTGCTGGGTGCCGCAGTAATCCAGTCAGGGGGAAAGGGAGGCAGACTATGTTTAGGGGAACTTTTCTAAACCCCCCCCCTTTCATGGTGAGCAGAGTGTATCCTTAATAGGACTGCTCAGCTGTTGAGCTACACAACTGCCTCATTCCTTGAGTCAGAACGAGTGAATCTGTATCCACCGCCCACAGGCTGGTTCACTACTAGGGGCTTCCAGATTCCATGGTCTTGCCCGTTACCATTTGCCGATCGCCATGGGACTTTTTTGGGTTTGGGGTGGATTTTTGGAAGATGCCTGTACATGAATTTGTTTTGTGTGTGTAGATCAGTGCACGCTGACCAATGCACAGTCTTCACAGTTAGACTCTATTCCGATGGCATGAGTATCACAACGACTGGTAGATTCTTATCTGCTGCAGCCTTCATCTGCCGTCACAGCCAATGTAATATACTGCTTGTTATTTTCTGCCTGTTCTGTCGTTGAGGACTTCTTGGATCATTCTTTGTCTAGCTCCTCCCCTTCGACCGTACCGCCTTGGGTGACCCTGCTGGGAGTTAGAGACTCCAGACGGCTTTGCTCACAAGGGTCATAGGAACGTGCAAGCCCACTCACCACGACAAGGCGATGATCCTGCAAGCAAGTGTATGTATATGTATGACTTGCTTGCCTGCCCTTCACTGTAAAGTCCCGACTGCCAGGGCACGTTACAGTATTACACAGTTAGGATTGCTCTGAACATAATTTTAGAAAGAAATGTTAAAATTCTCTTTTAACGTTATAACCAGAAACCCACTCAAGAACACCACAAGAGCCACTTACTTAGTAACAGTATGCTAGATATATTTTCACAATAATTAGCAAAATAATCACCTACTGATCAGCCTTATCTAAAAGAGTGGATAAGATGGGTAACCTTGGTTAATCACAGGTTTGCCTAAACCAGTATTTATTACAGAAGAAGAAATACAGGCTGGCTTTGAGATATATATTATTTAGCTTTTTAATACTGTATGTTATTTTATTTTGCAGAAATCAGGGTTTCCTTTACAAAATGTTTCATACAACCGTTATTTCTTTGTTTATACTGACCTCTAGTGGTATAAAGTAGTATACAATAATTTTATATGTCCCAGAGGTGAAATGCAATATTGAAGAAATTGCCATAACCAAACCAATGAGTCCTTCAGCTGTTCACGTTGGCCAAGGAGGTCACACTCTATGAAGGACAAAGCATATTGACACAGATAATACTCAGAATCCCCCACTGGGTTATGAATTAATACCTTACTGTTCATTAATAGACAGGTAAATTCTGTTTTCACACATTAAGCTTGTAATTAAAATGTGCCATTATAAACATGTAATTAAAAATGTCCGGGAGTTATTAGATAATGTGGAAATGTTTGCAGAAATATTTGGCTGAAACTCCGGCTCCTACATGTTAAATGCCCTTCCTATTTGATTTGATTTTTTAAAATTTATATACCTCTTAATATACTAAAAAATCTCTCTAAGCTGTGCACAGAAAACTGAAGCAACAACAGACAACTTAAACAAAATATTACAAAAATACACAATTACATATAAAAATGTTACATTAATACAAAGATGCTAATATATATATAAATCAATATAAATTCATTCTTCTTCTGATGCACACTCCCTCTCAGCCTCCAGGTTCTCACCCAGGATCCAAACAAACTCTCACCTCACCCACAAAAGTATCACAAGAAGAGGAGTTCCTGGAACTCTAGTCTAGTCTCTCACTCTAGACTTGCTTTTCATGGGCAGGCCCAAGGCGAGGGGTACTTCCTCAGCCTGCCCACAGCTGTCTCCACACCCAGTTCCAGGTGCAGAAGGTTTGCTGAGCTTCCCGGGGGTCCAAAGGATGGGAAAAGGGTGCCCCTCCAATCACAACTCTTTCTTCAACCTCAATCCTCTCTCCTCGTCCTCCATCCAATACATATCCTATTAAAAATGTGAACGAGACAACTGGGTGTAATTCGGTATTGGTGGAATGACAGCAATGGAACAACAGGAGTAAAATCACTAGTAAATTTCCCATGTGGGGTTCAGCTTACAGATGAGCAGAGTGCCATTGACTAATTTAATGTATGTACAGAGGGTACCAAAATAAAAATGAAGTCCTTGCACTTTAACTGCTTTCAAGTACAGCACATTGAAACATAGTCCATTCTTCCATTCCAAAATTTACCACAGCTTTAGTCACAGGGGGTCAGGGCACAGGAGTGTTTCACAAGAGGAAGACGAAGGGTCAAAAGATGGGCAACAGTAGGAAACAACTTTAGCAGTTCATTTCCCTTCTAAAAGAATGACAGTTATTTCCTCTTTCCAGGAGGGAAAAGGTGGATTAAAACAAACACATTGTAAGAAATAAAAGGGAGTGAACATCCTCATACTAAATACATTCAGCTGAAGCAAAACCCATTTAAATTCAATAGCTTTTTACTGTGCAAAACATTTTATGGCATACACAAACCCTGTATCAGTCATTTTTGCCCTAAAAACAGAATGAAAAAGGAGCCAGCTTCTAAAAAGTTTCTCTGCACAGTTTTTTGGAATATTCCCCCCCCACACACACACACTAGGTGCAACGGTATGACAGATCCACTAGATACAGCTTGCATGTGTTGTGCTTCCTGAGAGGAATTAGGAAGAGGTAGGGGCAATATTCACTTTCCTCTGGCCTGAGGAGAGGGAAGCTACTGAGAGCTGTGAAACCGTTACTTAAATAATACTTTTAGGTTGGGTTTAGAAAGTTTGTTTGATACTGTAAGCAATTCCAGAACCTTTAAATACAGGCAACCAGGCAAGTAGCTATTAACTAGTCTGGCATACTGCAAAGTAATAATTAGTGTTTATACGTCATGCTTAAAAGCATAAAAAGCACCTTGTATACCTTAGCTCAGCAATCCTTAAGGCAGTCACGGAAAACAGACCAGTACTATCCCCTAGGGCAGATTCTCTCATATCAAGCTGAGAGAACAATACGCTTGCCACTACAGCCCCACACTTTAGCTACCATAAAGAGTTGCTAATATCTCAACACCTCGGAAGGATGTGTCACCAATGGCGAGACCACTGCTAGCCTCAGCATTTGAGCTACGGTGGGCTCCCAGCAATTAAAATTGTGGGGACCAGAAGCCACACTCACATGGAACACTGTCTTCTTACAATCTATGGGATATGTTTAAGTTGTTGTGGCCTGAAGACATGGACTGGTGAGGCCAACTCCACACCCTCTTGGTCCCTTACCAATTACAGTTGGCAAAATCTAGAAGGAAGATATTGATTGGATGGCTAATGCTTCACTGTGCGAGGGACTTATAGCTACCATCTTGAAAGACACAGTGGCGTGGCCTTTTCTTAACAGGCCCTCCCTGGACCCGGAGAGTACAGAAAATGCCAGTCCCCAGTATTCATGTGGAGCCTCTGCACAGCTCATGCACTGGGGTTTCTTTACAGTCAACAAAGTGCCACACTGAGGAAGAGGACACAACATCAGGGGCAATGTTAAAAGTGTGGCCCTGCTCCAAAATAAATATGCCCTACATGTGAGTAACACAGGAACAGAGGTTTTGTCCCAATTACAATGGCACCTGGCTGGGGGCACTAGGGCTATCCCTGGGTGTGTGGGGAATGAATGGGTGATGACCCCAGCCCAACTACTTTTGGGAGGGGGGTGCTTGGTGCCCAGCTGTCTTCCACCCACCCAGTGAGGTTTTTCACCTCCTCAATGCCTAGAGCAGGGAGGCAGGTGGCAGAAGAGCTTGCTGGCGCTGCCATTGCTAAAGCAACAGGAAAATAAGGAGGAGCATGCCACCACCAGGAGCAGGAGTGGATGAAGGAAAGGTGTGGGGAACACAGTGTGATTTGTCCTGGCTCCACATCCCCCTAGGTCTAGCCCAGGGAAAGGGATAAGTGTTGGTATTTTCAGATCACGGTACACTGCCCCCCTCCTTCACCGAACGGTTCAGGTCTTCTTGAAACTGATCTTGGCTAAGTAATATAGGGTAGGATCTTCCACACAAAGGATGGTTCTTCATTAGACAGGCTCATACAGTTGTTGTGGACCAGAAAAGGAAAGCACAGATTTTTACAGCCTGCTATATACAGTTGTACCTTGGAAGTTGAATGGAATCCATTCCAGAAGTCTGACTTCCAAAACGTTCATAAACCAAAGAACGGCTTCCGATTGGCTGCAGGAAGCTCCTGCAGTCAACTGGAAGCTGCAGAAGCCCCACCGGACATTCGGGTTCCAAAACAACGTTTGCAAACCAGAAGAATCACTTCCGGGTTTGCGGTGTTCGGGAGCCAAAACATCCGAGTTCCAAGGCGTTCGGGATCCAAGGCACGACTGTATTGTGTTGCTAGCATATTGTGTTCTATTTAATGGATAACTTTCCCCTTACTCCAAAAAACTAATATATTGAGGGGGCACCTACCCATAGCAATTTGTGTCAGAGTAGCTTTGCACGAAAATACGATTTTCATGTCAGAATCCTTTACATTTACATGAACTCACTTTGCATGTCCCAAAAAAGAAGATGGGCGATCTTCATTTACTTTGTATCACAAGCCTAAAGAACTTGAAAAACTAAATAGCAAACAAATATCAGTGTTTGCTGTTGGATGGATGGTTGGACAAGAATTGAATTATTTATTGCTTCCTGAAATTATTATCAAATCCACACCCTTTCCTCTTAATTAGGTTACACCCTTTCCTTTCCTTGGGAACATATTTTTTTTCTGCAGCCAAGACTAGTTTCCTTCCTGTGATTTACACACACAAACCAGAGAGGGGTAGTTTCTAGTTTTTACTTGCACTGAAAACCCCAAGTTTTCCATGAAATCTGTCTCACAGGCAAAGGCTTTTTAATTATTCCCTGCTCTCAATGAAAAAACTAACATTTAGCAAGACCATAGAACTGTTACCACATTCAAAGTGGCCCTAACTATATGAAATAACCTGTGAAAGATACTATATTATGCCTTATTCATAGAGAGAATCTGACACACATCAAGCCAAGTAATATATTGTCTAACTCCGGCTGAGTAGATGAAAAGAGCCCCAGGCCTCTGTTCAAATAATTACAAAAGCTTTAGTCTCCTAGAATGTGGCCCTGATTTGCATATTTACATAAATATGACCTCATTCCAAATCAATCTTTGGACTTCTTCATTATTACAGCCTTACTCAAAATTGGCAGAAAGCCAGTGTTGTGATCCTTGGGCACAGGCAATCTATTTTTCATTTTCTCTCAGTAAACACACATGACTTCTTGATAACTTAAGGATACTAAAACTTTTGCCTAATAATCAGGCCCCCTAAGAGGTCCAGGAAGGCCCGGGTCACATCTAGCTTTTGAAACTCCCTAGCCATAATAAAAATTGAAATGACAAGACCTAAAAACAACATAAGGCACCAAAAATAGATTGAGAAATAATCTGAATATACATTTTCTTATTTAATAAATGCTTTTGTAGCAAACATTTGGGTCGTATGTGCATAAAAAAAGAAGTTGCAAAACTTATCAAGTGCTGAAAAAATAAATTTGAAGTCCCCTTTTATCCTGAGACCCTGGGACAAAATGGCTCTCCTACCCCACCCCCACTGGCCCTGCTAATAATCTTTTGAATGAATACTCTCATCCATGTTTTCCATTACTTTTAAGCTGCTAATCAGGACAAGGCTGGTCTTAGCAACTCTTGTCTAAATCCCACTTTGCATATCTATACTGCTTTGCACCTAAAGATCTCACTGTGACTTGCAAACAATGAATCACAGGAAACCACTGATTTTTAACCAGAAAAATCTGCCTGTGAGGTTTGTAAGCAACAGTCTCTAGGAATGAAAGAATGAAACCATGGTGAATTAAATTAGAATATAAGTGAAAGAGGCAAGACATATTGAGCACTACAACCTCAAACAACTCAATTAGCAAACACAGGAGCGGTATTTAAAATTTGCCATTCTGCCCATGTAACTTTAGGAGACAACCCACCCCCCCCAAAAAAAAATCCAGTAAGATGACCAGATTTCTGTTACCAAACATTTCCAGATAAAAAGCAATATCTTTATTAGAACCAACTAAAATATCACATAGTTCTGAGAAGCTTTCTAATTCTCCATAAATCTTTTTCAAACTATCCTGGTCCATGAACCCAATTTTTCAGGGAAAAACATGCTCATTTCAAAATGGCACTGCTAGGCTAGGCTAATGAGATTATTTCTAAAAGGAAAAAAGGGGGATGATCACCTATGTACCCAAACGGCTTCTACCAGATTTGTCCCATGATGTGTGAAGTAACTTTAGCCACAGCACAAATACCATGGTTTGAGCTTAGTTTTATCATGATTTTCATGCTCGTAATAATTGTTTTTATTGCTGCTAATATTATGGCTTTTGTAACAATTCAAAAGCACTTCAGATGCAGTGGTACCTCGGGTTAAGGACTTAATTCATTCTGGAGGTCCTTTCTTAACCTGAAACTGTTCTTAACCTGAAGCACCACTTTAGCTAATGGGGCCTCGTGCCGCCACCACACGATTTCTGTTCTCATCCTGAAGCAAAGTTCTTAACCCGAGGTACTATTTCTGGGTTAGCGAAGTCTGTAACCTGAAGTGTCTGTAACCCAAGGTACCACTGTACTATTCTACAGGCAAAGAATGCAACACCTTTTTAAAATTAAACAAACGGGGTTTTTTTGCACTTGGTAGTAGAAATAAGTGCAGTAAATGATGGCAAAATGGAAGTTGACCGTGGACTAAAAAAGGTTACATACGCTTCAGGTTACATACACTTCAGGTTACAGACTCCGCTAACCCAGAAATAGTACCTCGGGTTAAGAACTTTGCTTCAGGATGAGAACAGAAATCGTGCTCTGGGGGCGCAGCGGCAGCAGCGGGAGGCCCCATTAGCTAAAGTGGTGCTTCAGGTTAAGTACAGTTTCAGGTTAAGAACGGGCCTCTGGAACGAATTAAGTACTTAACCCGAGGTACCACTGTACAGTAATGCAAACACCTGCAACCAGCTCAACTGAAGGGAAGCAGTAGCAGCTGAAACTCCTCACTGTGCTGCTCTCCAAGTCTAACATTCATTGTAGCTGCATACCTCGGAGCTTTCTCACATACTGAACAAAGATCATTTTCGGAGATAACCTCTAGAATCTATGCAAAAAGTACAGCACAAAAAGCCTGGAGATTTCTTTAAAACGTCTCTGTTATTTTCTAACTCATTTTCCTGTCAGCCATGACCAAATATTCAACCCTATTTAAGTGGCATATTTATGACACTTCATTCTTCACAAAAATTATCATCTCATAATTGTCATGTACAATTGTGTGTCAAGGGGTGATTTATTTTTAGATATACTCAAATGTATGTCTTGGACCCAAACCAGCTGGGGGTTTTTTCCACCATTGCTAATAAAACATAGAGGTGTGGTTGCCAGTTTGTTTCTTGGCCCAATTAAAAATGCTCAGCCCATTGCTTAAAAGGCCTAATTGATAGGCCCCAAATATGATTAAGAGACCATCTTCCCCCTACAGAACCTCTCAGGATCAGCAGAAGGAGTTCTCTTGGTAGTTTCACTGAACTCAGAAGTTCAGGGTGGTGATGGCCCAAGAGACTACTCCTCTCTTCTCACTTCAATCTAATCCGGCCTCTGGTTTATTAACAGACATTATTAAGGCAAAGGTTCCCAAATTTAGACCTAACAAGGAACTCTGGCATAATTCAAGATCTCTGCAATGAAGCCCACAAGATGGAAGGAGGCAAAGGAGAAACACATGGCTTAATTAAAAAAATCTATGGCGGGGTGAGGGCTGTTGTTTTGTTTGTTACCATGTTGTGTATTTTTGTCTTTTTATATTGTCAATTGCCCTGTGATCCTTGGATGAAGGGCTGTATAGAAATTTAATAAATAATAAAATAATAATGGCCACAGCACTCAGACATAACTTCATAAACTATTATTTATAGAGCCAAATGATAGTCTGAATGTGGCCTTTGAATGTGGCAACCAACACTGTCCACAATAGTGATCTGGATTTTAAGATGGTCCTCTTCCAGTTTCCATAGCAACATTCAGAAGCAGAACTTTCCACACCCAAAAGGTGTTGTTTTTTTAAAGGTGACACAAAATTTGATAGTTTCATCAGTAACACAGAGTTCCACACACAGTATCTCTGTAATCATTATATGAACCCTGTTGGATAGGCCAATATTATTAGCCAAGATATAGTGGTTTGCATAAAGCCATCCTTCTAGAGAGTTTGCAACAGCTGTGGAACTTGAACCAAACATATTTTTTACATCTTGAAGTTTTTGTATGTATAACTTTCTGATAAATAAACCTGGTGCTTTTACACACTGTGGATGTAACTCACAGGGGTCAGCAACCTTTTTCAACCATGGGCCGGTTCACTGTCCCTCAGACCATGTGGTGGGCTGGACTATTTGGGGGGGGAGGGGGAGAATGAACGAATTCCTATGCCCCACAAATAACCCAGAGATGCATTTTAAATAAAAGGACACATTCTACTCATGTAAAAACATGCCGATTCCCAGAACATTCACAGGCCGGATTGAGAAGGTGATTGGGCCACATCCGGCCCCCGGGCCTTAGGTTTCCTACCTCTGTGCTCAGGTAAAAAGGAAGGCATTTCTAAAATTACATATTTCATCAAGTAGCTTCTTGATTAGTAAGTTGCAGCTTTACCAAGAGCTTTGTAATGAGATAACTCCTCATAGGTGAGTTTGTTTTTCTTTATACAACAGTTGCACAACTCAATAGGTTCACTCACTTCTTTTTGAAACAACAGCATAACTGGGAGTAGCTGTGCCTGTAAAAAAGAGACAGAAAGCGATACAAAACAATGCTCTGGCTGGCATACCAGTGCACTGACCCCATGAAACCGGACTATACAGAAATTAAGCTGCAGCACATCTGAACTAGCACATCAACATTCTCCAGATCTTTTAGAAAGATTAGAGTGCAAATATTTACACCAACCCCGCTCCTATCCTCCCCACAGAAGTTAAACAGTCGAGAGCAGTTTTAATAGCTGACTAGCTTCAGGGTAATCTGCTTACCTGTGTCATATCAATATACAATGCCTCACACAAAGTTTTCCTCGGCTTCTCCTAACAGATCTACCACACAACGTATATACTCAAGTTTCTCTTACTTGTAAGCAACCGGACATAAAACATAATTATTGTTAGGATATAGACTTGCCCTTCCCTAGGGTTTAACATAGGAAACCCTTTACTTCAATTAGAATTTTATTTGATCCCATAAGTTCACACATATATAAAATTATCTCATCTCTCAGCAGTTTCCCACCCCCAGCCATCATGGTTGAATGTAGTTTGCTACATCAATTCAGTATATTTTCTGTAAGTCCGATGTTGTAACAAGGGCATTATTTCATTTATTTAGAAGTTTATCCACTCAAAAAAGAAGACATATTTGTTTTTCAAACTTCTATTCCCCCCCCCAAAAAAAAAACCCTTTACTTATTGTTCTCTTTCATGTCTATTTATTATGTATTGTTATGGATAATTAATAAACCGCTGCTATGACAAAAAATCAAAACAAGTTTTCTTGCTTCTGCCAATGGTGATCAATGACATAGGACTTGGATACGGTAACTTGGTACAATTAGGGGCACATTCAGTCAGCCAGACAGCCAGCCAGGACGGCCTCGAAGAAAATGGGTCCACCCTTATCAAACAAATTTTAAAGTCTGTCAGTGAAGCTCCCAACACAAAAGAGCAATTCACCTTCATTAATATGTATATGGGTCAACAAAAACATAATTATCAAGCCTGCAATTTAGGGCTGCTGGTTAAAGTGCAAGCGATTTCCACACACAACAACCACCACGCAAAACAATCTTCTAGATCCCACAGAAACTATGCACAACAACAGGAAATCTGTTCAGTGTGACAGTTAAGAAAAAGATGTTGATGCATGTTGTTATGAACTTCCCAGCAATAAAGACAGCACAGGTGAGTAGTGTTGAGACTGCTCAGCCAGGGGAAATCAATGAAGTTTGCAAGACACATCTTAAGATTGCTGAGGGTGTTCCACCATCAAAGTTTTTCTCCCTTTATTCTTCGGAAAAGGACCAGCCAGCAAATGAGTCATCACACACGGGGCGTGTGGTCTAGGGAGGAGCCCTGGAAAGCAGGATGCAGCCTGTAGGGATGTTATTACCTATTCTTACCTTTAGCAATTTTGTATCTAGGAGAGAGTAAGAAATAAATAGAGTATGTAGGTGCAGTAAAGAAATGTCAGGCATTTATCACCAGCTAACGCCCTAGGTAAGTTCAGCATTCATTCAAGCAATGACTGTTACTGAATTTTGCTAGTGCTCTTCAGGTGTTAACGATTTATAGGCTGCCAAATCATAGTCGCTAAGAGTGAGAGAGCCATATTCAAAACTTCACCTCAGCCATGTACGCATTAGAAGTCACTATTCACTTAGCATGCAGACTGGGAATAATAATAATTCTGACCTAGTTTGCAGGGTTGTTGCAGAAACATTACTTAGTCATGAATAATGGTGCCTTTTAATATTATTATGCATTCATAAAACACATTTAATGAATGTTTCATTAATTTGTATTATTAGTAGCAATAGTAAACAATTCTTCAAGACTACTAAACCGCAATAAAATGGAACCTTCTTAGAATGCAAACAAACAAACGTGGGAGAGAAGAGGAAAGTTGATTTTACCTTTGCCCAAGAGAAAGCAATATGTGAAAACATATTTAATGGTCTGGCTAGGTAATGTTGCTTTAAGCTACTTTGTTCCTCCTCTTTTCTCCCCCACCTCCAACACCCATTAGTGACTGTGAAGATCCTGACAAATATTTCAGAACAGAGGTATGTCACAATGATTTCACAGCAAGGCACAAAAATGTCCCTTCTGAAAGTAGCTCACAGCTAACAATGCATTAACTTGTCCAGACATTGTTGGCTAATAAGAAAAAGATAGCTTCAAGTGACGGGATCAAAGGGAATATGCCTTGCTTAATGAAATTAGATTTGCCCCTACCAGGGTATTAGAGAGAGAGCTGTTGATCCTGGGTTTAGAGAGTCTTAGACTCACTGTCTGGGCTTGCAGATATTGTCAAGTATCTACATGGATACTTCCCACAGCATCTGTGGCCAAAGAAACATATGGATTTGTGAACATTTTCACCTTTAGCTCTTTGTTCATCTGGCATTGAGGCAGGTTTTGTCAAAAGCTGGGGGGGGGGGATCCTCAGCCTATCTCTGTGGTTTTTTTACTGCTCAGAAATAGAATACAAAGAAACTGACAGAAATGTAAGTGCATCTACTCCCACAAATGACAAGAAGGACCTACAGATAGTAGTGGTCTCAGAAAATCCTACAGCATTTGACAAACTATGCCTTTATTAAATATTATGCTGAGCTCCACACTAAAAACATTTGCTTTATATTCACAAAATTATGGGTTTGTGGTTGCTCTTGAAAATCACTTTCGTGTGGCTGGGGCTCCTCCATACACCAGCTGCGAAGTTTGAGTCTGCTTTTCCATGTGGATCAGCCAAATTGCACTGTGAGTAAGTGAGCGAGCCTCACACATCTGACAGGCTGGCAGTGCTGGCATGGGTACTTGCTGTGCATTCCAGCTCAACCATGTGCAGAAGTGACTGTCAGCAGCAGCCATGTTGTAGAGGTAAACTTCTGAACTGGACCTTAAAGTGCAGTTGTGCTTATCACTGGCCTGTTGCTGTATCACTGGCCTAATGCTACAAGGCTCACACTTGAGCAGAGGTAGTTCAAAGTAACCTTGGAAGTACATTTACAAGGGATAGCAACCACAGCCTCCTCTGTTCTATAGACATGTAATATCCTCTTTCTCTTGATGGCAGCTGCCATTGGACAGTACAACCTCTGACTGCTTTAAGGCCCAGAGAGAGAGAGAGAGAGAGAGAGACTCCAATGGCTAACACAGGATTTCTGCCTTAGTTTGCAAAAAGAGATACAAAATACATGGAGTACATCAGCATCAGCAATGTTTCCTCAACTGGGGAAAAACACTGTGGCATAATGAATTTCCTGTGAAACAGTTGATATGAACCACAATGTTGCATTTTGATCATCCCACAATTTAAATGGAAACATTTTGTAAATAAATAAGTAAATTGTACCCCACTCACCTGACTAGGTTACCCCAGCCACTCTGCGTGGCTTCTAACATACAAAAAAACATCCTAAAACATTACACATTAAAAGGCTTCCCTATATAGGGCTGCCTTCAGATGTCTTCTAAGGTTATATAATTACTCAGCTCCTTGACATCTGATGGGAGGGCATTCCACAGGGTGGGTGACACTGCTGAAAAGGCCCTTTGCCTGGTTTCTTCTTTTATCATATTTGCATTTTTTAACTCCTTTAAAGGCTGTTCTTGGAATGCCATTTGACCATTGAAGGACAAGGTATAAACTTCAAAAGTAAACAAACGACTACCAAGTTTTATTTTCTGTTTGCAGGCATTGGGTGCAAGGCTACTTTGAATAGTGCCAAGTGAACTGTGCAGTAACAGCAAAGAGGAGAGCTGCAGCAAGGTGTTCATTGCAATATTTACTGTATCGTGACAGTTTCAATATAGACAGTTCTGAAAAGCTAGCACCGCTCAAAGAAGAAAGATGCAAGAAACAATTGAAATGTCAGGAAGTCAGTCCACATATTGGAAGAAGCAATGGATGTCGCCAAGCCATCTTCTACTGTTCCAATGCCTGGATTTGACAACATCACCCAAGAATATTGCAGACACCATTATGTGCATTTTACAGTGAACTATTCATAGGTAGCTTACTGTATTTGCAAGTATTTATAGCAAAGCAAGAAGAAAGGAATGCACAAGCAGGCACCGCTGTTTCCCTCTTATTGTTGTGTTTTGCGGGAGATGGAGAGAAAGTGAAATTAACACAAGTGACACCCAAAGAGCTACAAAACTCCCGTTAGTTGTTAGGGCCACAAATGATACCAATATGCTAATAATAATAATACAAAGAGTAAGGATTAATAAGTACCTTCATAAGAATGCTAAGTGTTGTAACTAATACACAGTTATAATGGAACGAAGGAACAATGCTACAAGTATCGAATTAGTTAGAATTAGAGAGCAGTGACAAAGTGCAAGCTAGTGATGTAGTTCAAGATTAGGGACACAATCCACAACTGAGCTATGCAGCACTGCTACACTGCTCAGCTCTCACCAACTCCTGGCATATGCAGGGCTGAGATACCTGAAATTTGGGCAACCCAGGTGGTTGTCTAGGTTGCCTCGAAGGCCCCTAGTGTTATCTCTAATTAGGGCAGAGTTATTAGACATAATTACCAAAAGCAAACAGATAACATATCTTTTATTCAGCATACTTCTCAAGAAGCTATCTACTACTATATTAGTGCATATATATATTTTAAAAAAAGAATGCAGAAAGCAGAGACTGAATGATGCTCATATTCTAGAGGAGGCAAGCGCTGTCTAACATGTCCTCAGTCTACAGTTATGTGTCAATGAGAAGATGAGTTGTTACAAGAAATCACAGGCTTTTAAAAGCAAAAAAACAAAACAGAATTAACTGAAAGGTTAATTACAGAAGAAAGGTAAAACCCTGTAATTAAGCTCATAGGAAAAAAACATTTAAGATGAAGTAGGAAGTAAGGTTTCCCCCCCAAGGCTTTTGCCAACACATGTCTTACACCATTAACTAGAATTTGACAAAAGGCAAAACAAGCTTAACAGCAACCAAATGACCATTTCTCCTAAAAGGGCAGAATTAGAAGTAATGCATCATTTGCTATAATTATTTCAAGTTAAACAGCGCCAGAAAATAACAAAGATGCACTGTGATGGGGAATGCACACTGGGACATACCTTGCTGCTTTAAACAACTGAACCATTGGCCATTCAAGACCAGCACTGTATTGGAGATACGTAACCAACACATGTGCTCTAACCAGGATCTACAGTCCCTCCTCCACCACAGGTGGTGAAGGAACAGCACTATAAATGCAGAGAAAACATGGGTGGCTAACCTGCAGCACAAATATCACACATAGCATGGATCATGGAGGTTTGAGACATACTTTCATAGAAGCACATGGACCCATAGGCCTGGATAGAGCATGACAGCAATGACTGTGGCATAGCGGCTCTTTCCTGCCTCCTCCCGAACAATGTGCTTTTGCCTGCTCTCGAATGCAGCAGATTAGTGGCAAACCTACTCCAAGGTACTAGTAGTTTATTGTGGCACTATCATATACTCTGGACTTGACTTGTGGCACACTTCACCCAAAAAACTGACCACCACTGAAATGAGCAAGTTTAACATGTGCATTTATCTGCCAATATGGCTAACTATCGCCCAGTCTCAAATCTTTCAAAATGCAGCAGTTAGACTGGTGACTGGGAGCGGCCACCGAGACCATATAGCACCGGTCTTGAAAGACCTACACTGGCTCCCAGTACGTTTCCAAGCACAATTCAAAGTGTTGGTGCTGACCTTTAAAGCCCTAAATGGCCTCAGCCCAGTATACCTGAAGAAGCGCCTCCACCTCAATCGTTCTGCCCAGACACTGAGGTCCAGCGCCGAGGGCCTTCTGGTGGTTCCCTCGCTGCGAGAAGCCAAGTTACAGGAAACCAGGCAGAGGGCCTTTTCGGTAGTGGCACCCACCCTGTGGAACGCCCTCCCACCAGATGTCAAAGAGAAAAATAACTACCAAACTTTTAGAAGACATCTAAAGGCAACCCTGTTTAGGGAAGCTTTTAATGTTTAATAGATTATTGTATTTTAGTGTTTGTTGGAAGCCGCCCAGAGTGGCTGGGGAAACCCAGCCAGATGGGCAGGGTATAAATAATAAATTGTTGTTGTTGTTGTTGTTGTTGTTGTTGTTGTTGTTGTTGTTGTTAGGGGTAAGCTGTAGACAGCTGTCAGAAAAGAGAGCTCAAACCAGGAGTTAGTGCAGGGGGTTAGAGCTGAGAGCAGGCTTCCTTCCGACTTGTCATTCCCCATGGTAAGTGAGTTTCTGCACCACGATGAACAGTCCTCCTTCCAAGCTTTAAAGCAGGCATCCCCAAACTCGGCCCTCCAGATGTTTTGGGACTACAACACCCATCATCCCTAGCTAACAGGACCAGTGGTCAGGGATGATGGGAAATTTAATGTCCCAAAACATCTGGAGGGCCAGGTTTGGGGATGCCTGCTTTAAAGCCTGCAGAGGTGGGTGCGAATCGTCCTGGAGGTTTTGTGGTGATCCTCGCCCCAACCCAACTCCCAAGACTGAGAAGACAAGTACAAGCGCTATGGCTGCTGGGTTTCTGGAGGTTGACTGAAATGCCTCAGCTGCCCAGGACCAAACAAGCTCTGGAACAGGAAATACCTACTACAAAGAGCAACACCCCCCTCAAAAAAAATCCACAATGAAAAATTAGTTAGCAGAAGCCGTTTTTGAGAAGTAACACAGAGTCAACACTTTCCCTTGAAGTTAAGTAAATGGATAAACAGCACATTTTTAGAATGTCTGCTAGCTAACTTCGAAAAGAACAGCCTTACCACAGAAAATAGCACATAGTACTTTCCAGGTGCTGTAAACTCACACATCAAGCACAGCAAGTGTGGGGCTATATACAGGAAGAGAGTAAACTTTTCATAACAAATTTTCTTTCTTGTTAATCATTTGCCAAGTACAAGGTTACACACAATGCAAGATTTGTGCATTTAATATTTGTTTTGTGAGAAGGAGCAAATGAATTGGTTTGCTGATTAACTGTGCTATGCAATTTTTTTAAAGTTACTGAATGAGAAAATTTGGTATTATTATGCTGGGTTGACTGCTGCTCTTATGGCTGTTTTATGGTTGTGGAGCCCTACTGCTATTTTCAATGGGGAGTTTTACTATAGTTTGTTTGTTTGTTTGTTTGTTTGGCTAATATATTTTGTATTTTTATTTGCTGGAAGCTACCTTGGGACTGCTTGGTCCTAAGAAAATACCTCAAATAAATAAAACATGTCAAATACCCATATCTCCTTGTTTACCTATTTATTGAAGGTATACAGTACTTATTGCTTAAAGGCCTGATGATGATAAGACTGGTTCCATTCCACACAATAAACTAATATTTAATGCTTTGAGATAAAAGTTCATGCAGGTTACACTAACCACAGCAGAACATCAATACCTTTTTCATGTTTGTTTATTTTAAAATGTAGAGACTTTCTTTATTCCCCCCAAAGCATCCAGGATTCAATATGTTAACTTAAAGTTATGAAACACACTAATTCAAAGAACAGAACAGTGGCAAACACCAAGTTCTGCAGAAATGACAAAATTGTGTAACAACAAGTAGATACAGTGGTACCTCGGGTTAAGTACTTAATTCATTCCAGAGGTCTGTTCTTAACCTGAAACTGTTCTTAACCTGAAGCACCACTTTAGCTAATGGGGCCTCCTGCTGCTGCTGCTGCACCGCCAGAGCATGATTTCTGTTCTTATCCTGAAGCAAAATTCTTAACCTGAAGCACTATTTCTGGGTTAGCGAAGTCTGTAACCTGAAGCGTATGTAACATGAAGCGTATGTAATCCGAGGTACCACTGTACAACAGTGGTGCATATTCGCTTCTCAAATATACTTCTCTCTTCTTCTCCTCACTTAAAGTTATTTCAGTGGAGACAATGAAACCAAGGTTTTGGAAAACATAAGCAATGTTCAGTAACAACAAGACCTAAGGCTGTCCAAATTGCTTTATTCAGTGTTCAAGATAAATTTACTGTAAGCAGCTACTGCATTGCTTTAGAGATCTCATCATCTGATACTGATACTTCTGGCTGGTTAGTATGACATTAAGGATGAGTCACCTAATATGAACTCTTTGTAAAAAGAGGCACCAATTAAACGGTGTGGTTGTTTTTCTGCTGAAAAAGGGTAAATTGCATCCAAAAACTTGTGATGCATAAAATATCCACTCCAAACTACAAAGTTACTACACAGTTATTATCTGTGTTACCCAATAGCAGGATAATACATGCAAACCTATAAGACAAAGAAACAGTTTCGTTTCTTTTGGTAGCCTAATGATACTCTTAAAACGCAATTAAAAACTAAGTTTTAATGTAGGAAACCGATGTGTGACTGAAGATATTCACATTAAAACTTTGGGGGCCCTCCAGAGGTCCCTTTTATTTTGCATTCATGATTGTTTGTGTTCACAATGGTGTCAGGGCAGTTATACACAATCCCATTTTTAATACTGTTTGTGCCTGCAAAAGTTTTGGGGCAGACAGCTTATTTTTACACTTCTTAAATAATATCACAAAGAGGCAATATGGAGATCACAAGTTTTTTCTTGCCCAGCCATTGACTGTCCCAGTTTAACTCGGGAGTTGGGGAGAAGAGAGCTAAAGTTAGTAAAAAGACGTAAAACATTCTTGCAATTGGGCAGACGCCCTTGGGTGCTTCATTCCAGCCACACCAGAGTCATTATAAAAACACTTTTTTCTTTATAAACCATTATTAAGGTGCAATCCTATGCATGCTTAACTGGGAATGTCTAACTAAATGGGACTTACTTCTGAGTAAATATTTCTGGGATTAGGCTGCATGTCATCAGGCCTGGAGCCTGGCTTTGTGGCAGGATGCACCAGCTGTCTGGTCCTGGAAGGTAGACGATGAGTGTTATGTGCCAGGTGAACTTATGTCTGTGACAACATTGTGGTGGATAGAAGAACGTGCAGATTTTCTTTTTCTTGGGACTATTGTTTTGTTTTGCCCTGCCCAGCACTGGAATCCAGCCTCCAGAAAATTGGGCTGAAACACATTCTAAAATATTTTTTTTTGAATGGTGTAAACCACACACAATATTTTTAAAGCACTCACCAAATTGGTATAGACACAGGAGGAAATAGTGTTGCTTGCCACTGGTATCTTGACAAAACGATCTAGCCAGTGTCTATGATGAGACATGTACACTTCACACTGTACTTATTATCTCAATAATAAGCTGGGGAGAAAATCACCACTTCCGCTGCAGCCAAATATTTCTGTGCTAATGCTGGGAAGCATCCCATCTCAATAGAAGCTATACCTCAATAAATTATGTCTGAAAATGCTTTAACAAATGAGCATCAACTCTATGGACGATATGAAGGTAACTTCCAGAACTGTTCTAAAAGACACAGAATAGTTACATATGAATAAACCTTACTCCTCTAGGGGAGGTATTACTACAGATGAGTAACTATTACTGTGAAACCAAAACAACTTTTCAGTGAAAGGAAGTTTTCATGGTAAAAAGGGATATTTTGAATATGACAATACCTACAGTGGTGCCCCGCAAGACAAATGCCTCACAAGATGAAAAACTCGCTAGATGAAAGGGTTTTTCATTTTTTGAGGTGTTTCGCAAGACGAATTTCCCTATGGGCTTGCTTCGCAAGACGAAAACGTCTTGCAAGTTTGTTTCCTTTTTTGTAAAACCGTTAATACCCAGGGTGCATTGCTTGAAGAAGTGCTGTTGCGACTTGACTTCGAGGAGCAACTCATAGCATGGGGTGTGGTAGCCTTTTTTGGGGGTTTTGAAGACTTTGGTGATTTTTGAAGCTTTTCCAAAACTTCTTTTGCAGCCATTTGGTAAGTTAAACTTTTAAAACTTTTGGGGGGGTCTTTGGATTTTGGGTTGGGGTGTTTGGAATTCAAGGACTTGGTGTTGGGGAGGGGTTTGCGAGAATCTGGAAGCTTGTTTTTTTCCTGCATTTTTATGATTTTCTGTGACCATTGGGCCACTGGTTTTTTTTAAAAAAAATCTGGGTTTGAATTTCTGTGTGGTGGGTGGCTGGGGGAACAGTTGAGGAGGGGTTTGCAAGAATCTGGAAGCTTGTGTGTTTTTTTCTGCATTTTTATGATTTTCTGTGACCATTGGGCCACTCTGCTGTTTTTTTTTTTTAAAAATCTGGGTTTGAATTTCTGTGTGGTGGGTGACTGGGGGAACAGTTGGGGAGGGGTTTGCAACAGTTGGGGAGGGGTTTGCAATTTCTGTGTGGTGGGTGGCTGGGGGAATAGTTGAGGTTTTTGAAGACTTTGGTGATTTTTGAAGCTTTCCCAAAACTTCTTTTGCAGCCATTCGGTAAGTTAAATATGTGATGGGGAGGTCACAGAGGAGGACATCAGCGAGCTGGTGGAGGAGCACGACCACGAGCTGACCACCCAGGAGCCGGTCGAACTGCAGGCAGAGGCTGCGCAGGAGCAGGCCTCACTGGAAGAGGAGGAAGCAACTGAGGAACGGCTGTCCTCCAAAGAACTGAGGGACATTTGCCTGAAGTGGAAGGATGTGCAGGCTTTTGCACAGCGGCACCACCCTGACAAGCACGTGGCACATGACCTTGCGAACACTTTTGATACGAGGGTCATGTCGCCTTTCAGGGAGGTGCTGAAAAGGCGGATGAAGCAGCAGACCATGGACAGGTTCTTCAGCAAGAAGCAAAGAGTGGAAGAGGAACCTTCTTCGAGTTGTCCCCCAGAGTATTAGAAAATGTACTGTACATTTTGTTGATTTTTAAATGTTTTTCTGTCATGTTTAGAAACTTAATTTATTGCTCCTTCATTTTTTGAAATGCTCTTTACAGCATGTGTGACTTTAAAGAGCACTTAATAAACTCTTGTTGTACCAAATTTGGCATTGTTAGGACTTTTTTTGACCATAGGAACGCATTAATTGAATTTCAATGCATTCCTATGGGATTTCGTGCTTCGCAAGACGAAAAATTTGCTAGACAAAAAAACTCGCGGAACGAATTAATTTCGTCTTGCAAGGTACCACTGTACTTTGTTACCCATCAACAAATTAACAGCATTTCATGTGCTATATCTGCTGTACGTTTCTACAGTTATCTACTAATGACCAGAAAATTACAACAAAGCACCACTCCTGGGAGCAAAAATTAGCAGGGGCTTAAATTCATTTCAAGAAAAAGAAGAAGAGAGAGGGAGGTGCGGGGAAAGGAAGAATGTACACACTCAGCTTCAACTCAAGAGAACAGCATATAGCCCCTCTACTGTTATGCATGGCAGCGTCTAAACAAAGGAACAATATTCCTGTTGAATTCCCCTTGCTAGACTGTTGCTGGTATATTTTGTTTAATTATTGTACATACTGGTGAAGTCACCTTCTAATTAAGGAAGCTGGCTTCTGAACTATACCAATCACTTATAAAATCTGTGGACCTGTTCCAGCCAAATGTCAAGCCCTTCCTGGCTGTATAATGCTGACATTTTTCAAACAAATCTCTTTGCTTAGCATTAATTCAGCAAGTGAAGATTGTAACAAGAGCTGCAACTGTTGGATAGGGCAAATTTGAAGCCCACCAACTAAAGCAGTATTAGCATCGTACAATAAAGCAAACAGCAACAACTGGCTGCAGACGGACACAGAGAAAATCCATAGCTGACAAAGTTTGTCAATAAAGAAGAATAAAAGTTGGGGAAAGAAGTGCCTTCTTGTTGCTTGCTGTAGAATTAACTTGAAATTCTCCTGCCTAAGAGCTCCAGATAAGTATATCACACGTGATGGTTGAGAGGCGAAGTTATCAACCACAGATTAGAGTAGTGATCATCTATAACTCTTTACTAGTTTCCTTTGACGGAGAACATTTTTAAAAATGCCATTCTCATTAAGTCTCGTCCATTGAATGCTGACTTCTGTGCAAAATTCCATGCAAAGCTTTATCTCCAGCCAGCATTGAAGTATAGACACACCCTCCAATTTTCTAACACTTGAGCAACTTTGGTACTAAATAAACTCTTAAGAGACTATTTTGAGTATAGCATAAGAAGCAACTAAAAAAAGTACATCACAGAATCCCATTACCACTCATATTAAGAGGGGTTACACAGGGCTGAGAAGAGCAATAATGTCACATTCCGTGAGTTTCAAAAGCCCTGTCAGCCTTATTTGCCCTGCACTAAAACTTTCGGTCACTGATGGGCTGTCAGCAGCAACTAATTGACCAGGTTCAGTTCATGGACACCTTAATGTTCTCCAACTAGATTTACAATAAGAGCCCCAGTGTAGTAGGTCACAATGAAACAAATATACTATGTTTCTGCTATATATCCAAGTAAGCAAAGCTCTCTCTCTCTCTCTCTCTCTCTCTTTTACACATGGTTTACAAATATGAAAAGATACACTAATTCTAAGATTAAAAGCAAAGATAGTTCACAGCTGCAGAAAGATTTCGCCTTCGGGCACTGCACAATTACTCATATCTTTCACTCACAGAAACATGATTGACTCAACAATTACTGTGTAAACCATTCCCTACAGTGTTTAGAGTTCCAACACTTTAGCCTTCATATCCTTATTTGCAGTACATACAAATTCAAGGTATCAAGTACACCCTATTATAAATGTGGCATTTTGCATCTAATAATGGCAATACCTCAGTGGCAGAGCACGTGATAAATACACAGAAGGCCCCAAGTTCAATCCTGGGCTACTCCAGTTAAAAGGATCACACAGCAGGTGAAGGGAAGAACCGCTCTGAGACCTCCAAGAGCCACTGCTAACAAGAGAAAATTCCGGGGTAGATGACATAGTATAAGGCAGAGGGGCGTGTGTAGAAAGCCATGGTGTGAACAAGCTCCATTTTGTACAAATGCCTGGGAATCCACAGGCACAGATGCCAGGATAGCAGGGGCAACCAGAAAACTGATATTTGTAAAGAGCAAGGAAAGCATATGCAGGTGTAGCAATGTTTGTTCTTTTTAAAAAGAATAGCACAGGAAGGTGGGGCATTTGATATAAATACAACACTGCATCTAATCTTGAAATGCAGTATCAATGAAATGGGTGGAAGGCTACCACCATGACCCACACTTCTCATTGTTCCTCCTCTATAAAGTCCCCAGCTAGGTACACACTTTACTTACTGTGGAGCAGAAAATGAGGAAGGTGAGCTCTGCTTGTTTCTAGTAAGGCAGTTAAATGCAAATGTGACAAGCAAACAAATAGCATCCACTATCTCTTTTAAATATCAAGATAGAATCTTGTGGTAAACTTTTAAAAGGTGTAACATTTGACATTCATCTCACTGTGAAGCTTGCAGAAAAGTAAGTATAAAAACTTTTCAAAAGAAAAGAGTGAAATGCAGGACAATCTGGGTTCACCCCAATATAGTTTGCTGCCCAAGGCACAAAAACAATATGATGCATTCAAGGTGGTGAAAGAAACCCAAAGACAACAAACTAAACAACTGACAACTGACTGCCCTTTAGGGTAACCCTTCCAATAAATCCAAATTAAAATTAGAAGAGCTGGGGGAATATCTAAAATATTACTTGAACTGTTGACCCCCACATCTCAAAAGGAAAGACTGTGACCAGCCCACCATAACTAATTTAACGTAATGCTCTCGGTGATTATGGAAATACAAAATACAACATGCTGTTAACAATACAGGCATAAGGAACTTGGATCAATGTTGTAAGCAGTTAAAAACAGAATCCAGAAAGTTATTCCCATGTCAATTACTGTATAATTTAGTGCCACAAACCAGAATTTTAGCCTTTTGCTCCACTCACAGTTCAATCCTATTCAAGTCTACATTGAAATAAGTTTCAGTGAATTCAATGGGACTCTGCACCTTTAAATCATGTTGATTAGAATCTGCAGCTTATTTCAGTTCATCCACAGAAACAAAAGCAGGAATGTTTATGTGAACAAGACACCACAACACAAATTAAATAGTATTGCTTCTTTCTGCCAGTGCTGTGAAGAGGTACCATTTTCTTGCATGATCTACAAAACATGATTCACAGAGCTCACACAAATGCACCTGCCATTGTAAACATGAATTACTGCAGGGAGTGACCATTACTGTCCCATAAATAAAATTCCCAAATGTCTAAGATACAGGACACAGACTCTGAGGCAAGTCCACACTAAAACAACAACAACTAAGTCTTGAGAAACATCCCAGGTACAGGAGACTTTTGGACAGACACTACAAAATCCTGGAGGAAATCCAACAAAAGCAAAAACTTTTCCAAGGTCGGCCTACTATAAGAAGCCATTACATTTCATCTTCAAATTCCTAGTATTTCCTCATATACATATCTACCTATGTCTGATGTACCAAAGGATAAACGAATACTGTATAAGGCAGTGTAAAAATCAAACCTGGAGACTTCAGCGGATCAGCTACTGAGCCACAGCTGAGTGGTAAAGCATCTGATTTTCATGCACAAGGCCCCAGATTCAGATTCAGACACAAGTTGATGAGCTTTCCTTGGCAAAGTTGTTGAGCTTTTAGCCAATGAAGTTTTGGAGCTATTTTTAAGGGAATTTGCTTCAAAACAGTTAGTTGGGCACGGTTCCTAAGCTAAGTTAAACAACCGATGGGAGAGTTTGCGATCATGTTAGGCATGTGCACTTAGCTTATTTCGAGCACCATATGTGATGGGGAGGTTAAAAAATTGGAGAAAGGAGAGACAGTGACCAATTGAGCTGGGGTAGGAGGGTGGAGATATTTTTCTCACTTTTCCTACAACACTCACTAGTTAATCTACATGAACTGCCTATCAAAAAGACAGAAAAAACAAGAGACAGTACTGACAGGTAAAATGCTAAGAAAATGGAACTTTTCTTAGCAGTTTACCTGTCAAACCTGTATTCAATTCCTGACACACCAGAGGGGGTGAAAAGGAGGCAATATTCCCCCCCAAAAAAAGATAATAGGCCGCTTCTGGATGGGCGCAATGAAAACCCCCACCACTTTTCAGGAATCAATCACCGCTTTTCTTCTTCAAATCACACGATGGTTGTGTCGTGTATCACCGTATTTTTCGCTCTATAAGACGCACCAGACCACAAGACTGTTTTTGGAGGAGGAAAACAAGAAAAAAAATATTCTGAATCTCAGAAGCCAGAACAGCAAGAGGGATCGCTGCACAGTGAAAGCAGCAATCCCTCTTGCTGTTCTGGCTTCTGGTATAGCTGCGCAGCCTGCATTCGCTCCATAAGATGCGCACACATTTCCCCTTACTTTTTAGGAGGGAAAAAGTGAGTCTTATAGAGCAAAAAATACAGTATACTATACTTACACACACCCTCCCCTCGTCTATCAGGAGGAAAACGCATTTGACAAGAGTTCAGTTGGGCAGAAATCATTAGGAGGTCGCTGAAGGGGTAAAGGACTGAGTGGGAAGCAGGAAAGCGCGCGCTTTCCCAGGAAGATGCCCAGGTGGCCTTCCTCCCCTTGGAGCAGAGGGAACAAAAAACGTAACCTGGGCTCCCTCAGAGCCTTTCCAAGTTGCCAGGCGGAGCTTGGGGGGGGGGGTGTTGACATCCGTCGGCCCTGTGCAGGCGCACCCCGCGCCTCCCCGCTCCCGTCCACTGGGGGACGCCGCTGCTTCCCTCGTCCTGCCTCGGCTTGCCCCGCGCGCTCGGCCCCGCGCCCCGGGCGCGCGCTTACCCAGGCACTTGATTCGGAAGCCCGCGGGGGGCTTGAGGGACCTGCGCATCCAGCCCTCGCGCAGCGCCTCCAGGTGCTCCTCCTTGCCCTGGATCAGCAGCACCTGCTCGTCGATCCAGCCCAGGAAGAAAGTCTCGGCCACCGCCGCCGTCACCTTCTTGTTCCAGAAATGCTGCATGTTCTCCTGCTTGAAGTCGGCGAAGATCTCGTAGCCGATGTGGTGGCGACCCAGAGAGTCGCTGCCCGGCGGCGGAGGCGCTCCTTCCCCTTGCTGCTGCTGCTGCAGCCGCCGCCGCCGCCGCTTGCCCTCACCTTCCCCGTCGTCGTCGTCCTCCGCCTCTCCGCCGCCGTCCTCCTGCAGCTCCTCTCGGTGCCTGGCCGGCCGCGAGGCAGCCTCTTCCCCGCCGCAGGGGCTCAGGACGATGGCCAAGGAGTGCGGGGCGATTTGCAAGAACTTCTCCATCCGGCGAGGCATCGCGGCGTCGGAGCGCCGAAGCAGAAGCAGCAGTCGAAGCAGCCGCTGCCGGGCCAGGAGCGCCGGGCACGGCACGGCACTGCGCGCGGCGCTGGCAGCCTGGCGCGGGTCCCAGCTTCGCCAGGACGGACCGCCCCCGCCTGGCCCGCCTCCCGGGCGACCCTCAGCGGCGCCGCCCTCTCCCTGCGCCGCGGGCTCCCTCGCAGACCGGCTCCTTTGCCGCGTTTGCTTCAGGTTATAAAGCCGCTCTTTTCAAAGCAAAAGAAAAGTTTTAAGGGCGGCACACAGCGTCATACAACACTCGAGGAAATTATTAAACTACTTTCGCCCGCCTCCAGTTCAGGGTTGCCACCCACAGGGCCCCGCTGTGTATTTTAGCTACTGGGAGGTTGGGAAAGGGAACTTAATTCACCGCCTGGAACTTGGGGACTGTTCAGTCCTGTCAATGCAGCTCTTGAAAAGCGCGCGCGCGGGCGCTGTGAGGAATTGACAGCCCTGATCCACTGCTAGAGAGCGAGAGAGTGGAAGCGTTCTCTCCCTCCTCCCGGTCGCACCCCAGCTCAACAAGTCACCTGGGCCATTGTAAATTCCTTTAAAACTTCCAAGGATGTAATCAAACCTATAGAACCTACTCGCAATTTACATGTCACTTGAAATAAGCAAGATACCGTGCAAGATGATGGTTGCGTACCTTTTCTGTTTTTAATTCTTACATAACATTCTCTTACAAAGAGTGTAAGACAAACGATGACAACTGTATAATCGGTGCACTAAGATATGTAATATGCACACACACACACACATATATATCACACACATTTTTTTTAAAAACCATTCTTTTCTTACTACCTGAATAGCAAACTTGGGGACAGCTCCTCGACTATTATTACTGGTCATCTTGTGACGAGAGATAGTATTTTAAAAATTCTGAATTGACAGCTATTTAAATACTGAGGGATTATTTTAATTATTATATATCTCACCATGGGGGCATAATTTAACCAATGCAGTATTATCTTCAAGCATCATTGATTACATTGGAGAGCCAGTATATATTGAATTTAATTGTTGCTATCTAAATAAGATGAAGTGTTTTAATTTTGCTGATTCATGAAATTTACATTTTTATCACTTTAGAAACATGTTACCTATCTCAAACTTTAGGTTCTGAAAGGTACAAACTTTAAGGGTTGGGTGGGTTTTTAAAACACATAGCAGCTTAAAATGTTTAAAATACAAAAAGCCCAGTAAATCTAAACACCCAAATAGTTTTACCAAAATCCACCAAACCAAAGCAGAGAAAAGGGGTTAAAAAGGAACAGTATCCCAATACCGTGCCCAGTGCACAACACTTCATCCTAGATTTATTTTTAAAAATGCAAAATAATGGCATGGTGTAAGCATTTTGTTTCTGTTATAAGGTTGTGTTTTACTTTCTATTATCTGTTACAGATCTGATGTGCATAAGAGTCCATTCTTCCCAGTGGACTTCAGGGAAAACTACTATCTGTAAAACAAAATTCTAAATACTGACTGACTCATTTGTGGTTAAATAGGAATGTAGGAGACAAAACTCGAAAGGAAAGTAATAACTGTACTACCAAAAGTAAAGTTACAGTTAACATTAATGCCCTTGATAGCACCTGGCTATGGTTGATAGAGGCCCTAGGCACCATGATAACTGTTTTAACAAAAACTTTAAAAAGTATATTGTAAATTATACTCTAGTGTCCTTTCTTCAGTGCTTCCCTAGAATGGACTTGTTAGGGAGTCCATGTTCTCTTGTAATCTCTTCCAGCTGCAGGTATTAACTGCAGCTATAATTTCAGGGTATCACAGAATTCTCTGGATTGTGGCCATGTTCCACATTAATAACACCACCGTGAAAGCTGCAATCATATATCACTTCTTCCTTCTCTGCTTTGTGCCATTCCCTGTATTCGACTGGATCTAGCAACAGATAAACAAAATAACCTTGATGACTACTCTTACTTGTTGAAACTAGTCTAAATTAATTTAAGCATGTATGTGGGAAGGAAAATGTTGAGAACAAGGCAAATGAAGAGATAATTGTAGGTAATTTGTCTAAAGGTTTTCTGGCTGGGGATAGTATTTCACGCGCACGTGGGCAGCGAGGCATACTCTTAGAACAGAACCTGATCAAGGCACTACGTATAAATCTTTTTTAGTTGACAATATATTGTGCCATACACTGAAAATAACTGCCCATGAATTAGCTGGAACAAGTAGCACTTCTGGGTTGTTTTGTTTTTCCTGCAGCTTCTAAACAGATAGTAGGCCAAGCCCAAACAATACCCAACTGTCTTTAATTTATTCTTTTAACTGCTACCACCATGCAAAGTAAGTGGGAGACATAAAGGAAAAATAAAGTTTCCTGCTAAATGAAACATATCCCTGACGTCATGCCACCACAATATTAATTTTTATGTATTTCTTTAGGTTTACAAACCACTTAATTGCAAGTCTCAAAATGGTGTATCAATAAGACACAGCTAAAATTAACAAAATGATTCCACACAGACACACAAAATTATATTATTACTGAGGATTAGATTCCTCATTTGTACTGTTACAAGGATAATTAGCTGACATCACAACTCAGCACTGACTGAAGCTATTCCAGTGTGATTTTCCTATAGATTGGGTGGCTCCCAAGAATTAGGATTATAACGGCAGCCAAAATACCTCCTTTCCCCACACACATATATAATTACTCTTTTTTTTTACAAACAAAAAGACAACTGCACCAGTAGTCTATTTCCTTCTCATTGTTTTCTTCATTTTAAAAATGCAAATGTAAACAGTTACTGAGGTAGGTGTAAGCTTAAATAAAGTGTTTTGCGCCTCTGTAGTCCATAAGGGTTGCCAGCACTTTCAGAATTTGGGTACTGGTATGAAAATAAACATCAGGATCCAAATCTTTTGCCAGCTGAATGAAAGAGTAAGATGGATAATAAGCAACTGCTAGCCATCTATTTATAGAGTTTGCTTGCCAGATCCGTAACCTGACCGGAATCACCTGGTGCTGTAGTAAACCCCTATTGCAGCAATGGGGAATGTCTGTTCAGTGGCTTGCAAGTGCTAATAACCAGCTGATCATCGGGGGTTGCAAAGCACAGTGCATGGTGCTTTGCAAGCCCCAGTGCAAAGCTGATTGCCGGGGCTCCCATGCTCAGAGGTACAAAAAATGGGTCACCTGGCGTAATTATGACAGGTGAATAATAGGTGGATGGCCTGGCTAACCTGTCAAACATGGCCTGTGAGTGAGATGCAGCCCACCACCCAGATGCAGTCCCCCACCTCATCCTTATTGGGTCACATCTAAATAAACTTAAGAGTTCAGCACTGCAGCTACTCCCCTTTAAAAAATAAATAAATCAAAGAATGTTTTTTGATTTTGAGGGCAGAGTCATTTTTCCAAGACATGGAAGTGTATGAAGCTTGGTTTCGATTCATTCTGAAGTGGGAAATAACCACCAGCTTTTACTTTGCTGTAAATATCAGCTGACACTGATAATTTTGGGCTTGCACAAGTGGGGACATACCTTTGCTGGTGGCAAAGAAGGGATAGGGGCTCTTTTGGCCCATTGATTGAAGTGTAACTGGTCCTAGTGCTTTCTCTCTCCCCTGTAACTCAGCAATTATGTCCAATTGCTAAGCAAGCCATAGAGACACAACACTGAGGAAAACCTTATACTCTAGATCAGTGGTTCCCAATTGTTGGTCCATGGAACTCGGGGTATCTGCATAACCCACCCATGGCACCATTCACGTAACAAAAACTACTACAGACTTATAAAAAATTTCAAAAGTAGGGGGTCCACTTGGCTTTTGAAAAACAGGGTGCCTGCAGTGCTTAGCTAATTAGGAACCACTGCTGTAGATTTTGATCCTTTTAATGGCTTGCTACTTATGTTATATTGAATCATTAGAAACAAATGAAAATAGAAAGAGCAAAACAGTTTTTAATATTGCAATGACAAAATGTACCAGTGATTTGTGGTGGGGCATATGTACATCTAACAGAAATAAAAAGGATTTATATAAATACTTTTTTTTTTTTTTTTTGCACAGAGTAAACATTTAAGATGTAATGTGCAAAGTTACAAATTAAAAAAATGTTGCGCTTAACACATAGTTTACAAAGGGATGGAATGTAGAAACAAGTAAAACCGAAATACACTACCAGTGGGTGGTGGTGGTTGTTTTCTTTTTGGCGGGTCTTCACTTGTGTTTATATAATAACCTTTTAGTAAGAGAAGACAGACGGCTCCGTTGTACAATAGCCTACGGGTCTGGACACACCCTACAACACTCTGCCATCACAATGACAAAATCAATAAAGAAAAGTGCTATAACCTTGACTTAAAATGGAAAGGAAACCACTAACCTATATTAAAAAGATATGCCATCAGCATAATGTATTTTTTCATTCTCTTCTTCAGTAGCTATTATTTTAGGTGTATGTATGGGTTTTAAACTATTTGCCACAAGATTGTTCATGCTTAAGGTTTCTGAAGGCCATAATTCCTTAGTGACTACCAGCATGAAAAGTATTTAATCCCCCCACTAGATGTTTGGAAATTCTTCTAGTAAAGATTCCAGATCTCCCCCCCCCCAGTTGCTGTTGCTTTTTTAATGTATCAGGAATGTTGTTAAGGGGCAAGCATTTCATGTCAGATCTTTCTCTTCCTTTTGCAAAATAACTATAAAAAAACTTCCCCCCTTGCTTACAGGGTGACCTAGCACACCCTGCTGTGCAGTGCCAATGAGACCATAGCCATCCAACATTTTAATTTGCCCAGACACATTTATGTCATGGGCCTGTGATCCTGGCCTTTTAAATACTGAAGAACACCCCAGTTCTTTATTTCCCAAACCTGCTTTGTGTTTTTGCATGAATTGTTCATTAAGAAACAAGAAACACAAGTAACAAAACAGATTATAAACTTCTTGGAGGAGAGACCAATAAAAAAATTCCAACACAGGGAAGGGAAATAGACGGAAGGATAAAGCAGGGCAAGAATGTGTGTTCAGTTTGGTTCCACATAAACTTAGCTTCAATAAGGGTTGAAGATTAGGGGGTTGTGCCAAAGGTTTAACTAAAAAGGTGGCTTTAGAAGGAGGACAGAATTAATGCAATGCAATGTGCTCTGAAATGGTGTTCCAGAGATGTATTTCCTTTGTTGTTTATGCAATCAAACATACTGAAAGCCTTCAAACAATAGAAGAGACTGGGGGTAGAAGAGAATGGTAGATAACCATTTTTTTCTTGTCAAGTTCCATGACTCTTTGACAGGGTCACGTACAGGCTTCATGTTGGTGGCAAAAAGGGGATCTTATACTGTTAATGCAAATGAAAAATCAGGAGGACTTAATGCATCTTCTACCATTATGGTCTATTTTTACTCACATTGGTTGTAAAGTCCACCAGAGTGCACTTTATACAGCATCTGTGGGCAGATTTTTTCCTTCCTTTAGACCTTATGAAAGGCAAGCCAGCTTGTTAAGGGCTCAAGAGATAGCATTTATAATGCTGCTAATACTATGTGAAGAAAATCAATGTTGGATTGGTGGACTAGAAAGGCTGCCCCTCTTAGGAATGGCTTAAAGATGCTCACCCAGTGATAGACCACAAATAATCAGCTTGTATTTTAACCAAACATCAGAATTTTGAAGAAAATAAATGTGCTTGTGAAAGTCTTAAATTTAAAATTTCAAAGCAGCAAAAAAAAAAGCAAATAAAATTCAGCCTCAGCTCAGCATTGTTATGTCTGGGATGCTGCAACTCAACTTATGCAATGGTTAGTAAGCATAAGATTTCAAGAGCAGCTTTAAGATCAAGCTAGACTGATCTTGCAGCAATAACTGGTCAGTTTACTTCTAAAGCTTGTATATCCCATTTCAGTTGCACAACATACTTCTTCAGGATCAACACTGCTTTGTTACAATTATTATTTTATTTCTACAATTTGTTATTTTCTGGTTTAAAGCAACTTGATTTATTCATTTTTTCATCAAAATGAGGTTCACTGCATTCATGAGGCTAGAGGAAGTTAGTCACATATTTTCTCTTCTCCCTTGTCCCTCAGTATAGTTGTGTCATTATTTATTTATTTATTTATTAAAAAGACATTTGGTTCATTTCCAGATAGCTGCTTATCCGGTCAGCTGGCCACAATAGTAGCACTGAGGCAGATCTTGCCATGGTCTTAGATTCCTTTAGGAGGAAGATGAAGACATATCCACCTCCACTAGGTGTTTGAAGGTGAGGAAGTATACTTTTTGACATTGGGTTGGTCATCAATACTACCACATGGGTGACCCTTTTATTAGTACAAAGCCAGCTACAATAATGCCAAATGCTACTTTGGAAACCTCCTTCAGGTTACAGGTGTAAACCTGCTTCAGATGACATTTACGCCATTTAAAAATATTATCTCCTAAACCTGTATCATACTATAAAGACACTATTCATCTCATAAATTGCTGTAAAAATTCAGGATAGCACTCCTTGGTGCTTAGATCGCACTTCAAGCATTCCGAAGTGCATTGCCTATGTTATGCCAGCAATTGTCAACAGACCTGGAAATTAAGCCAGTTGTTATCCTCATATTGCAGATGAAGGGACTGAAGCTGAGAAAAAGGCAACTTGCTTAAGGCCTAGCAAGTTCATGGCTGAGGAGATATTTGAACAAGGAAATTTCCCAGCTCACATTGTTAGCTCACATTGTACCCTGGGCTCTGATCTTCCTTTCGATCCAAAAGGAGACACACTATGAGATCCAAAAGCCAAAGCTTAAATTAATTTATTGAACAATGAAAAAAATCACGAAACACTTTTATTTACATGATTTACTGTGACCGGCTCACATGAACATTGATAGGATGAATTTCTGTTAACTAACTGACATTCTGCATGGAGAGTTAACCCTGATAGAGATTGACTGGATAAAAGTCTGAAGACTGGATGATATTGCTGCAGTGTAATGGCCTTTTTCCACAAAATGGCTTCCAGTTAGCAACTAAGAGTTTACAGTAGAAAGCATTTTTAAGCCAGTCCATGGTAGCAGACCTGGCTGTGAACTGCTAAAATTAAGCATATGGCTTCACACATGAGCCAAATGTTTCAGCTTCTCCCAAAAGGCCTACCATAGCAATAGGATAGTTTTGCAAGGGTGGCCAAGCATTTAAGATGCATTTGGCTACTTGATAACAAAATGCAGCCATATCATTTTGTAGTATTGTGGTATTTAGGGTTTCTCTTCTCCTATAGTAAATGACTGTCAAAGGATGCTGAAGAGCTGCTTGAAAAAGCCAAGGGTTGTTCAGTGGCAAAGTTGCCATTAGGAACTATCAGCTTCTCAATACTGCTATCATTGCCTCTTCATGAGAAAGGCCCCCAAAACAGCTTCCCAGTGGTTTGCACAGCACTACTAATAGCCAGCAACTCTCAATTATCACCAGATGCAAGCACAAAATGACACTTATTCATGGAATGCTTCAAATTATCAATCATGCATCAAGTAGCTAGTGCCTAAGAAGACAATAAGCATATGAAGTGAATCCTGTTCTTTACTCGAAACATAGAAGGGCACAAAAAGGAGGTTCTAAAAGCAAGTGAGACTTAAATGCTATAGAAATTGAGGGCCAGTGGTGGAATCAGTTATTATAGCAAACACCACAGGCGTTGCACCTCAAAGACTGGCTACTGAAGGCAGAATAAATTTTATTCATCTTTTTAGCCAAGTTAACGTCATTCATATTGCCAAAATATTCCATATACATAATAAATAGCACTTCCGTTTCAGTGAAGTCCAAGAAAAAACCCGCACACTTAGAAAAACCGGCACACGCAAAATTAGAACACTGACTTTCCCCCATATATTATTTGTTCGAATCAAGTCCATAAAGAGACTCAATTAAGACTTTAAGCAGTTGTTTTGGCTCCTAAGTTTTTCATTTGTAGACTGAGCAAAATTAGTTTGGAAAAAGCAGAGTTCTATAAAGTATGTGCAAAACTCTCCCCCTTAAGTGCATGAATCCACAGTTACGCAGCAGCGATAGAAGCATCATCTGGTTGACGGCCCTGTGGCTTTAGAAGGAAGAGAGAACAGATTTAATATTTAAGTTTAATCTACAGCAGTAGATACAGCAGTACAGTACAAATCTACATACCAATATTGGTTTCTTGCCTTTTAGAATTCACTCAGCCCCAAACTGTAAATCCACTGTACTGCAATTCATGGCACAGACTAATATTACTTAGAAGCAGCTGCAGCTAGAGTAGCATCCTCCTCCTAGCAGCTACGTTGGGATTCATTGGGGTGGGGTTGGAACAAGCCAGTGGCGAGGTTCAGGAGCTCTGGACCTGCAGTGGTGGCATTCTTCACCACCAAACCAGAGCTTCGCTGACCTCACTGCCTCCTTGCCCCATCCTCATCCTAACAAACCCGGTACCCCCAGCCCTCTTCACGTGCAACTGCTGCTTAGAAACTCTGCATATTTACTGTAGAGAAAGTTGCCTAGGGTTCTACTCTTAAAAATATTTAATTGGAGGCACGTCCCATTGAGATTAGTGAGCGCTGAAGGATTGTTAAAACAAACACTGTTAGGCGTTGGCTACAAGGAAGCAATGAAGTTCAGGCTATAATGGTGAAGAGCATTACATTCATTCACTGGTGGAAATAATGTAAGAGTGATTTTTCATATTTTCTTGGATCACTTCTAATCCAAACAAAAAGGAGTTTGGACATGTGTTAGTTACAGCAGAGTCACAGGCAGAAGGCGGCAATAATTAGATGCCAACTGCACTTTGAGCATCCTTCTCTTTTTTCGGATTTCCATCAGCAAGCTGCTCCAGTATTAAAAAAAATTTTATCTAATGTTTCTCATTCTGTGGGACTAACAATACTGCATTTTGTTACTCTTAAAGAA
Source organism: Podarcis vaucheri (assembly GCF_965113315.1). Classification (NCBI taxonomy): domain Eukaryota; kingdom Metazoa; phylum Chordata; class Lepidosauria; order Squamata; family Lacertidae; genus Podarcis; species Podarcis vaucheri. The sequence continues at coordinate 51,995,380 of NC_138767.1, read as the reverse complement.
GAGAAATACATGCCACTTAATTAGAAACTTTACAGCATGAGCAAGATGACTCCTATCATTCTTCCAGATTTGTAAAATTCCACCTAGTTTTCAAAAACATTAGTAGCAATAGCTTAGAATGAATTTTGAACTGATGTCACTGGCTCCAACAGTCTCTATAGATACAATGCACAAAAGTATAACTTGCAAAATGACAATTCTTTAGCATTTAAGACCACAATTTTATTACATCTAAGCAACTACAATACTTATAATGGCAAGTATCATTAACATTATTTCAGTGCTGAGGGCTTATTAAGTCTAACACAATCTGGGACTCAGTTTATTCAACTTTTTTCCTTTAGAGCAGAAAGGGAATGAAATGTATCCCTTAAGGAAGCCCCCCACCCTCTTTTAGGAAGAGAAACTAATATTGCCATGTATGAGAGTATGGGCAAGAAGGAAGTACAGCTCAAGATGCTACACATGCTTAGAGCTTCTTTCCCAAAGGCAGCAGGCTTATGTCTCTAGCTGGCAAAAAGTGTAGGTGGTTCATCTCAATAGTATATTGATTGTCAGAATGTATGGGAAACACCCATCCTTTTTGGCTGTAATGCAAATCAAGTAGAATGAAGAGCTATGACTGGGGAGGGGATTAGGTTGTGTTTTTTTAAATGTAGTTCACAAAAGGCACATCACATTTTTTCAACTATTTCACTAACACTGCCTGGACATGTCTCTTCCTAGCCACTAGCATAACAGTAACATAATGAGTATGAATATTTCAATTAACGTAGACCAATTCTTGCTATGAAAAAAAGGGCTTGGGAGAAAAGACTTATTAATCAACTTCATAGTGCCTAATAATTCCACTATCATATGAATACTTTTAACAAACGCCAAAGAAGCCATTGGTGCTTTGTGTTCATATTAGACTCTTTTCAATTCCAGTTATTTCCAGGTTTGATTTAGCATCATGGTAATTCATAACCCAAAGAGATATTTACTCTATCTTGAAACTATTTCAACTAAGCATCTTACAAATTATATTTGTATATTTGAAATATAATACGAAATAGCAGCTATTGTTTGCCTAATTTTAATTTGGATCACAGACTACAGGCAGAAGCTTTAGCACATTTTACAGACTGAATAGATACTCTGGTTCTCTCATAAAATGATGTAAGCTAGTCTTAACAGGAAGTATTTCCTCAGAATCCCAATTAAATTATTGCAAAATGCAGTCAACAAGAGCCTTCTAATTGACTAAACTCCAAATTATAGATTTGCTTCTTACATTTTGCAATTTCTGGGTAGATGCTATGCCAGCTTGAAAAGTCTAGCCTAATACTCAACTGTCTTTAAGCAAGACACATGTACTGAAATAGCTCTAAACAGCACAGATGTCATTATTATACCTTACCTTTACAAATATGTGTGTTGGTATAAATCTTCTAAGCAGCTGGTTGGTGAAATTTGGAAACCGTAGGAGATTGATATTAAGTGATGGCAGCTGTTGATATCCAGCCATGAGAGGATAGAAGTTGTATAACATTTCCTGTTCAGTACCAGGAAGGATTCGCAATCTTATCTAAAAATACAGTTCAAAGTCCGTAATCAGTCCTTTTTTTGGATTACGATCTCAATCTAGGCTATTTAAACATTTGTCTGAAGCAGTGAATCATTAGTATGTTCTTTTTATTCCCACTCAATTTCTCAACCTCCTCGCTCTTTCAACTTTAACCTTGTAATTTCAACCCTCCTGACCGGCACTTGCAAAGGCTCAAGTATATCTTGTGACTGTTACAAGTTGTCTGTTTCTTAAATGGCAGCTGCTGAAGTCACAACCGTATCAGAGTTCCCCATGGAAAAGGTAAAGGACCCCTGGATGGTTAAGTCTAGTCAAAGGTGACTATGGGGTGTGGCGTTCATCTCGCTTTAGGCCAAGGGAGCCAGTGTTTATCCACAGTCAGCTTTCCAGGTCATGTGGCCAGCATGACTAAACCACTTCTGGTGCAATGGAACACCGTGACAATTGCCATAGCACACAAAACACTGTACCTTCCTGCCGCAAAAGTACCTATTATCTACTTGCACTGGGATGCTTTCAAACTGCTAGGTTGACAGAAACTGGGACAGAGGAACAGGAGCTCACCCTGTCACACAGATTCGAACCGCTGACCTTTCGATTGGCAAGCCCATGTAATGAATGGGAGCATACAGTTTAAGGTAATAAACCATACAATTTCCTACCACCATCATTCTTTTCTTTCACTACCCTCTCTCTACTCTAGTTTCTCTCTCAATTATAGATAAATGCAAAGTTCCCCCAGGTACCTAGATATCTGTATATACAAACTTAATATTTCAGATTTATGTAAAAAGTCATTCTTCCCTCAAACAAGGATATCTTGTGGTTTTTATTCCCCAGTTTCTCCACCTCTAAGTTTTGCAAATGGACACAATATTCAGAACACTATTGGACATGTTTAGGACAATCAAGTTATCCTATGTGTGAGTCAGATAATAGTTTGAAGGTATGCAAGAGGTTTTTTCCAATATCCCACAACTGTAACAAAATACTTCTTTTAAGTTTGGAGTCTAAGCCATACCTGCTTAAGGCCAGAAAACATGAAGGCTTCACTGGGTTCCACTAACACTTCCACATCTTGAACAATATTGGTCTTATTTTGCAAGTGATATTTTACAGGTAAGGATTCTCTGACTCGACCAAACGAGGGCAAATCTTTGGAAAGGAAGTGTAACAGAAGTTACATGTATTTCAGCAAAAATAGCATTTATTGTTGCTTTCTCAACTTTGCAAGCATATATTAACACTATTTAGGGTTATATACCTCAGAAACCAAGAAGATTAAAAATGTACTAAACACAGGAGTAACCATGAAAACATTGTAGCTTCACGTAGGACTGACAAAAATACCAGTCTCTTTTTAGACACTGTTAAGTTGCTGAAGTGCTGCAAGGCAAATTCCATCTGTCAGCAGTAAGTGAAAAGGGAAGGTTGTGCTTTACAGTCTGGATTTTTAAAAAATGGAACTAGAGTAACCTATTTCAGTCTTTTGCTTTTATGAAAATTCACATTTGTAAGAAACGAATGGAGCATCACTTCTTTCCCCAGAAACATACAAAATGATGGAACATACAAAACATGCAAAATGATGCGCCATATCACCAGTAGCTTCATGGCCTAGCAAAGATTTGAACCCAGGATGTTCAGCCTGTCACACTCATTGGACAGGTTTGGGAGTCGGTCTGCTTTTGTATGTTTCTGGGGAAAGAAGTGATGTTCAAGAAATGGTGTGTCTTCTCATGGAAGTTTTCTTAAGATGGAAACAGGTGACAAACAGACTTTGCATCTATCAATTGTGTGAACTGTGATCTTTTTTTGCCTCTTATATTTTAGAAACTGGAGCGAGTTGTGGCAGCACAAAGGGTTGGATCTAAACTTAGTCATACTTAGCGCAGACCTACTGAAATCAATAGGACTTATGACTAACTTAAATTGCATTGATTTTAGTGGATCTAATTCAAGTATGACAAAGTGGACCCAACCCAATCCTTAACATTTAATGGAGAAATGACTTTGTCCACAAACTACGTTAGTAAGCAACACTTTTGCAACACACCAGAATCTAATTTTGCACTGCGGTAAGAGTTTGAGAGCATCTGAGGTCGAGTATAACTTTATGCATAAATTTACATTACCTGCGTTAACATGGAGTGGGATACTTTCTGCAATAACGTGGGGGAGTGTGATCACAGTATTAACAACAGGTATGCTCTTCTCAGCTGTGCGCCTTTAAAAGAAAACAGAGGTAAATATTTTAACACTACAAAAAAATCAGCAGTAAACGACTTCTTAATTTTCAGTTTAAAAGAGGAAAGAGTTACAAGAAAATCAAATTACTAGAGGCATGGGATAAAAAGGGATCTAGGATCTAGGTGACAAAAACAGATTTGCACAATTCAGTGCTTTGCATAATAAGTCAAGATAAGTATTGTGAAGAATAATAAAGGTTATAAAACATGAACACCAAAATACAATAAGGGCAGATGGTTACGGGAACAGAAAAGCATAGGGACCTTGTTTTTCAGCTTTTCATTTTGCCAACAGCACTTTCTACTCAATGCAGATTATTTTTGTTTGCTTTAGGTTTTTTTAGGTTGTTGCAATACCTAGACATGAACTTAGAATATACAATGGCCATAAATTTTAGGGATGAGTGAAATACATAAACTAAATTTTGCAGAAAGATCTATGTTCCTGAATTTGATAAAATACTACAGTGGTACCTTGGTTCTCAAACTTAATCTGTTCTGATTCCCGAAACCATTCAAAAACCAAGGCGCGGCTTCCGATTGGCTGCAGGAGCTTCCTGCACTCAAGTGGTAGCCGCATCGGACATCCGGCTTCCCAAAAACATTTGCAAACCGCAACACTTACTTCCGGGTTTGCGGAGTTCGGGAGCTGATTTGTTCGACAACTAAGCCGTTTGAGAACCAGTATTTGGATTCTGCCTAAAACTACAGCCTAGCTAGAATCCACAACCCCACCTCTGCTACATGAAGCCTCTAAAGTGTTGGGTCTGAAGGTTTGCACCGTGGGCTCTTCACCACACTAGCAGAAGCATTCATGGCCACCTGGCGTTATGGGCACAGATTCAGCACATAAGCATATGAGGCTTATAGGCAGGCTTTGGTCTGCATGCTGTTAGTTACTCACACACAGGACTACACAGGCTGGGCAATGAGAAGAGCCCCATTCATGGCAGGCAGGCCAAAGCCTTTGCAGAGGCCTCAAGGCACCAGGTGGGTTGGGTCCTCAGAAGCCCAGCAAAACCTGATGAAGAGTTTTCCAAGCCCCCATCCCAGGTAAATTACAAAGCAGAGTCCACAATGTAAACTTAAGACTCCAGACAAAATTCTGCCTTGGGCAACATTCACTCCAAGCTCTTCTTTTCAGCAATATATTATGAAAGTTGTTCCTACTGCATTCTGCTACAGAACTGGTTCCCTGAATGCTTTGTTTGTTTTACTAAGGAGCTGATAATGAAAAAACAAGCTCCTTGGCTGGGAGTGTGCCTTGAATAGTCAGAGAAATGCTGATCTGCCTTATCTGAACTCTCTAGATTCATGTGTTCAAAATTTGTGTGAATGGGTTTCTTCAGCAGCCCTCTGCCTGGGGTATCTGTGTGAATGTTTTTCCACAGTCTATTTCACCCCCGCTATTTTAAAGGACCCTTGTTTGGATCTGGCTAAAAGATACAATATTAGATAGCCAAGGCTTCTCTCGGTTATGCCCAAATTGTATGCCAGAAGGCTTGAACTGTGATAATGCTTATTGATATTCATCAATAAGGAAGAAATATACAGTGGTACCTCAGGTTACATACGCTTCAGGTTACATACACTTCAGGTACAGACTCCGTTAACCCAGAAATAATACCTCAGATTAAGAACTTTGCTTCAGGATGAGAACAGAAATTATGCTCCAGCGGCACGGCAGCAGCGGGAGGCCCCATTAGCTAAAGTGATGCTTCAGGTTAAGAACAGTTTCAGGTTAAGAACAGACCTCCGGAATGAATTAAGTACTTAACCCAAGGTATCACTGTACAAGACTAACCTATGGGATATTTGAAGAGGTAGATGGGAATATTTACCTTTTCCAGGAAATTACATAACTTCCAGTAGCTACTCCACTTTGACCAGTAGGAAGTGATGGACAACGAAGGCAAAAACATTCACTAGCACTTTCACCTGTCTGTAAAACAACTAACAGAAAAGTCAGGTTCAGTCTAAAGTTTCTCAGATACAGAAATCATTATGAATGTTTTATATGACCATACTCTATATTTACATACAAGTAAGTGTAGCAAACATTAATATATGAAGACTATAAAGAACACAAGCATATGCACAGAACACTTTCACTTTTTCCTGTTCCCCAGCAAAAAGCAGAGGAACCAAATCACATAAAGACAGAAGGAGCAGTCATTTAATGACAAAAGATAGTCTTATATATGTATTTATAAATATATAAATCAAATATCTCCAGAGTCAAACAGGACTTGGTGGGCCTTCACCATCTCTGCAAAGTTACTTTATTGTAAAAGTGCAGACATTTCACTGTGCAGCAACTATGACAAAATGTTGACTGTGGTGGAGGAAATGCAGAAAGAGTACATTTGCAAGGGAGTCAAATTAATCTCCAGGTTTTGCTTTTTGAGAAAAGCTTACTAATTCTATGCAATATAAGTCAAAATAATCCTATTTAAATAAAATAAAAACACATACTGTATGCCTGGCGTAATGCAGTAACAATCAATGGGTTTCTTCCCAAACAACATCCCAGAAGGGTGCTTAAGAATACACAGGAAGGTTCTCACCATTCTCCACATAAGATTCTAGATGATCCACAGGCATCATGGAAGGAGAAAGCTGCAGCTGGCTGGTTACAATAGTGAGAGCCCAAGGAGAAGCACTGAGGATGTCTGTCATCAACAAAAATGGGATGTCCAAAAATACTTTATCTAAATGCTCAAACTGGCAGGAAGAGAAACAAAAGGTGGGTCATTTTATTGTTCATACTGTCTGTCCAGGCAATGTTTTCAATCAGGTTTTAGTAACGTACCTTAGCTGAGACAAACTTAACAGCTACCTCAAATGGAAATACCGTCTCCACAGTAACTGTTTCATCCTGCATAAAAGAGAAACCCTAAATCATCCTCCAGTTTCGATTTTCATAGCCCAACATCCAAAAAGTAGCAAAAGCTTTATCATTCCTCTGCAACTCATGCAAACAGTAACTCCTCCATCTATAGGTACTCTAAAAAACCTCCTCCTATATCAGAGAAGGAAAAATTTCCAAATATAGTTTGATCTTATCCATACTCAGTGTGTGTGTAAAATGGTACTGACCAGTACACAGCACCACCACCTCTTTTTTCGTTAACCCTGGAAGCCATCATGTGCTAGCACCAATGACACATTTATCAAGATAACGAGTACCAGTATCTTACTTTTTACCAAAAAAAGAGGCATGGTCAATACTAGAAACTACTGTCTTAAATTAGTTGCATTCTTAAAACACACATTATTAAAACTACTTATAGTCTTTCATCCCACTGGTCCTATTATTTCAGCACCACTCATTTGGCACCTCCCAATTATGCTCTGGTCTGCACAAGTCATCACTCACTAAGCTGAACTCATGCACAGCAGCTGATTAGCGGCTCAATACACTTCCTGGTTTCGCTGCCTGCCAGAATGCAAAAGTTGAGGGACACATGCGGCTACATTCAGCTTAGTTGGTTACAAGGTGTGCAGACTAGCGCTAGATGGATATAAACATTCTCTTGAGTTGAAGGAGACTGTTGCATGTTGAGGACCTGGGTGTTCACCATCCTAGCTATTTCCTGACACCTCTTAAGTTTGCCTTCTTTCAGTTATAGAATGGTACACCCATTCTTCCTCTGACCATCTTGTCAGAGGAATGACTACTTTTATCACTGATAGCCAAGCTTATCACAGTGGATAATGAAGAAACGTCTCTCTTAATATGCATTTCTGGTTGACCACATTATAAAAAAGCCAATTTATCTTTATTTATATATTATAAACATATTCCATTTCATGATACTGTTTATACATTTATAATGTCCTACTTCATTTCAATTTATTGATGCTGTAATAAAAACAACAGAAACAAAAAAATAAGAATTAAAAAGATTACATTTGTCGAACCATCCATGCATAATGGATTCCAATAGAACTTATGCATGTAGTCTGCATGCTTAGGAAACCCTAGACTTTAGCTAGTCATGCGCACAAGGATACACTTGGAGAATCTAAGAAAAAACCAACTGCCAACCAGTCCAACATACCCTGTGACATTTGCAGATAATCTCTTTTCCCTCAATGGTCGCACTCACTAGGTAGGAAACATATACAAGAAACATCCTAGCACCAACTGTTCCACAGTGAATATATAAGGTCTTCTCCAGCTTTACAACAATCAGGGGGAGAAAGAGGGAGGGAGGGAGAAAAAGTGATTAGACAAAACAAATACCGAAGACCTCTAAGTACAATATGCAGAAGTCTTATTTTAAAGCATCATCACATTCAAAAACATTTCTAGGACTATCTCAACTATGTGTGCATATGAAACCAAGAGAAACATTTTGTGTTCCTAGGTTGCTTCGTGTTTTACTTTGGAAAATCAAGTGGTTGTGGTTTGTACTGTGTGCAAATATAATTCTTGAGCAAATTCTGAATTCTGAGTTTCCCTCCTTACTGTCCCATATGTATCGTGGCACAGATCCAAAGAAATATCATAATCCTGAACTTCTATTGGAGTGAAAAGGGAATTGAGCTGTAATCAATCTTCTTTGGATTGGGGCCTATATCTCAGAGGTACTCATGTGCAACATAATTCCATCACTGCTTTTTAATACTTATAATACTTGTTACACTGACATATTTACCTTTTCACCTGGTTGCAAGTCTCCTACAGGGATATCAGTAAGTAAAGCAGGATAGGAATCATCACACATTTCTGTTCCATTTAGAGTCACATGAGTTTTTTGAGTCAGGTTTGCATCTTGGCCTAAAATAAGGGGGTTGTAGATTGTCATATTTCTTAGGTTTACAATAGCAACAACTAGGAAAGATTTTAAGTTACTTGTATTACGAAATTGCAGTCAATATGAACTTTATGCAGCACTGATCTTATGCAAAGTTAAGTTCTTCAGAACCACATTGGCCCAGTTCACATAAAAGATTGTCGTGGAGCTGATTTGTGAACCTTGAGCTTGAACATCCTGTCGCAAACCCACCTCCCAGCAAGACTACAAGGAGGATGGAAACTTCTGCTTCCATTTTAGATTAATCCTATTTTAGCATTACATCTGAATCCTAAACTGTGGTTAAGATTGTTTGCTGAAAGCTTCTTAAGTTACACTTTGAAGTCAGCTTGCTGAAAAAGACCTGTGTTTGGTTTGTCTTCCAGCACCAATCCAAATTGTCTATAGCTATTTATTTGTCATAATAGTACAGGAGAAGGGAGTGATTTAATCCTTTCCATAATAAGTCCATCACTCTCTATAGGAAATGTGAGCAAGTACCACGGCACGTAACAAATACCTGGTTTTAAGCCTGCTGTGAGCTTTACATCTTTGGCAACAGTCTTCTCGTGTGACTGAATTGTCACAACCAAACAGTACATTTCGTTTGTCAGGGCAGGAGGTTCGTGACTTAGCTGTACAGAAATATTTGGCACTCTGGAAATGACCCTTTAATAAAAACAAGAGAAAGATCAACTGCCTGCTACCTCTCAACATTCTTATGTCCTGTTCTTATCCGCTCCTCTAGCTGCCACAGCACAAGCCTCTGCTTGCACCACAGCAGCAGCATTCTATGCAAGGCAAACAGTTGAGTTTTGTTCCACATGCCTTTCAAATCCCCTCATATCCTCTCTTCTCGCCACATACTTCTGCAATGTCACAAATGTGCACTAATGCTAAATGCAGTACTATTAGCTGCCCAGCACAACACATACTCAGGCACTTCTCTATACTATTTTCATTACCACCATTTCCATTTTACAAATGGGAAGAAGAGAGGGAAACTCGGCATTTTTCTAGTTTATACACACACACACACACACACACACACACACACACACACACAGGATGCGGGTGGTGCTGTGGGTTAAACCACAGAACCTAGGACTTGCTGATCAGAAGGTCGGCGGTTCGAATCCCCGCAACGGGGTGAGCTCCCATTGCTCGGTCCCTGCTCCTGCCCACCTAGCAGTTCGAAAGCACGTCAAAGTGCAAGTAGATAAATAGGTATCACTCCAGTGGGAAGGTAAACAGCGTTTCCGTGCGCTGCTCTGGTTCGCCAGAAGTAGCTTAGTCATGCTAGCCACATGACCCGGAAGCTGTACGCCAGATGCCTTGGACAGTAAAGTGAGATGAGCGCCGCAACCCCAGAGTCAGCCACGACTGGACCTAATGGTCAGGGGTCCCTTTACCTTTACATTACACACTCACACACACACACACTCCCTCTAAGACAACAGACCATTCTATGTATCCATTAAACATTTGCCATTGCACATGCCGATTCCCACTTACATGGTGCTCGTCTGAACTGCAAGGCTATCCCAATGAACCTCATTATCTGGAAGTTTAGGTCGCCTTTTGAAGGAACGAGCTGCAAGCAATGCTTCTTGAGAAGAAGCAGCATCTCCCCCTCCTCCATGCCAGTTCAAAATCAAACACCGGCCGTTCTCACCACCCAGAATTAAATCCACTGATGTGATCTGGAAGAGAGACAAATACCACTGGGACTTTTCCACTCCAGTCCATGTAACATATGCCATGACACATACAATATTCACCCAGAACTATACTAATATAAAATTCACATTACCACTGCCACCTCCTTCTCTATGAAATTATGCTGGGGCAAATCAATATTCTGAACTGTCTGTGCATAAATCAGTCTGCCCCTTTGGACATAAAAATCTCCAGCATCAGAATTTTACAATTATGTGTGGATCTATTTTCAATATATGCCACCTTTACAGGAAACTTTGTTCAGAAGTCAATTCAAAAGGACATGTCCCACTACAATCTATACGTGCACAGGATTGTGATCTTAGGATTCCTAGGTTTTCTAGAAAATACTTCAAGTCTGCCATGTCCCCTTTCTACCAATGCTGCAATTTTGGCCTTCTGAATAATGCAATGCCCTGCAGAGTCCCATCTGGTGCAGTGCTGCAGCACATCTCAAAATGTTCTACTAGTGCAAAGGCCTTGGGCATCTAATTCTATCTCCTGTTTGTTAAAACAGTACTCCCTTGGATTAGTCTGTTAGTGTTAACAAACTCCTGAACTATAATCAACCTGTCACCGAGCTTTTTAATGTATTGTTTTGAATATTAGTTAAGGGCTTACCTCAATCTTCTTTCCCACATCTTCAGTCTTTGCCACAAATTTGAAAGTGAACTTCTTTGTCTTACCAGGGATAAGACACAATGTCCCCTGGCTGGGTGGTTCCATATCACTTTTTTGATAGGCTTCTTCCACCACACAATATTGGTTGTATTCCTATAGCCAAAGAAAAAAGTGGGCAGGTTTTCAAAAATAGCATCACTACAAGAGTAGAATATTATACCAAATCTCATTTGCTGGGATTACTGTTTTGCCCCCCAACCCTTTTAGAGCTAAATAAAAGTTACACATACTATGCACTTCATGTCCAAGCAGCAACAGAAAATACTCACAGATAAATGTATACAGTCATACCTTGGAAGTTGAACAGAGTCCATTCTGGAAGTATGTTCGACTTTCAAAATGTTTGAAAACCAAAGCACAGCTTCTGATTGGCTGCAGGAAGTTCCTGCAGCTAATTGGAAACCGTGGAAGCTGCGTCGGATGTTCGGCTTCTAAAAATAGTTCACAAACCAGAACACTCACTTCCAGGTTTGCAGTGTTCGGGAGCCAAAACGTTTGAGAACTAAGCTGCTCAAAAACCAAGGTACGACTGTATGTTGAAAAAGAACTATCAATAGCATTTTGAAGTTGAATTCAAAGTGGAGGTTCATACCACCATATTTCCCAAAGCACTGGATGAGAAAAGTTCAAGGAAAGATTTGTAATTTATACAGCAATCCTGGGTACTAGAGGGTATATCCCAGTGAACTTCCAAGTACAGAGAAACAGGATTGCACTGCAAGTAGTTTAACTGGTTACTTGGGATAGCCAACACGGTGCCTTCCTGATATTGTTGGAACCACCATTAAATCAGTTCTGTACTTACAGGGATCACTACCTATACAGAAATAAAGATGCAGATTCTAAAAAAGAAAAAAATTAAGTGGTAAAGGAAGTACTGACATATTGTAGTATTAAAATGGTTAGCAGAAGGCAAATCTTATCCACTGCCTATCAAGAAGGTATTAACCTTCCTCAAAAGCAAAGCAAGTTTTGTTGTTTTTTTAATTACCTGATTATTGAAGCTAACACACAGCTTAGAAAACCGGATAGGATGTGGACAATCAGCTTTCAAGCATATGTCAAACTGAACTGGTGTATCAACGTGAAAACTTGGAGCAAGAAACTTGGCTTTGCACTGCACTAGAGTTTGGAGCAAAAAAAAGAAAAAGACAAGAAACACAGCATTAAGTATGACTGTCATATTTCACAGAAGACCAATGGTAGTTCAGTTAAGTGGGGTCTTATTTTCTTTCTTGCCCTAGCTGTAGGCAGAGCTTCTTCTGATTTTCTACTGCCTTCACTTATCTTCAATCAAGTACAAACAAGATGTATCATAATATATCCATTATATATTAGGGTGTGCACAGAAAAAATAGAGTATGCCTCAGCTCAGCCCAACATCATGTTTCACCATGAATTCAAAGTGGAGGTTCACATCGCCATATTTCCCAAAGCATTGGATAGATTCTTCCTTGACTACAATAGAAAAATGCCTTTAACTCAAGTTTCTTTTTGGCAGTTTTGGATTAAATTTACAGGCATAGTAATCATTCTGATGAGATGAAGGCTGCAAAATTTATGACAAGGTGCAAGTTTTTTGTGTGTGCTATGCGTCTGTGTGATTTTAAAAAACGATTTGATACAGTTCCCTGTGGCAACTTGAATGAACGTGACATACAACCACACAAACATTTTGCAGTTGAAATTTTTCCCTGAGATCTAAAGTGTATATGCTCAACTTTTTAGTGCAGATTTCTGCATAAATATATCAATGTACTGTATCAAGTCCCTACTTCCAAATATAGCAAAATCTGTAAACTATCAAAAATATAACTTTCAGAAATGAAATATGGATGTTTACAGAACTGAAGTGTGCACTTTCATTTTTCCAACAGGTGCACAAAACGTTACTTTTTTATTTTCAATAGCTTTGATACATACCAAAGGGAATAAAGTCTTGCACTTCTATTGTAAAGATATTACTTCCTGCCAGAGAAACTCGGTCAGTCCACAACTTCTGGGCAGCTTTCACAGAAGCAGTATCACATTCAGGTTCTGGATCTGGATTCTCATTCTGAATCCAAAACAAGAATATCAGTTCTATATGTAAAACATTTACATTTTTGGAGACTTTCTCAGAGAAGTTGGATTCTACCTACTGACCATGAGAACTTTGATCAGATTCTTTTCTATCCGAGATTTTTGATCTTCTTTCAAAGTAGACGCTGATGGAAAATACAAAAAAAAATTAGGAAAAAATGAATTATTTATTATTATTATTATTATTATTATTATTATTATTATTATTATTATTATATCCCACCTTCAATTTATAATGAAGAGTTACTGCCTGAAATACCTGCAAATGCTTTAACATTCCCCATCCATCTTCATACTCAAAATCAAGGTCTACTTCTTGCAACCAGCTCCAAAGAAGGTTCAACATATTTGTTGCATTTCTATCCCAATCCAACAAAGCTCTCAGAGCAAGATGAGTGCCCACCTTCCACACACACACACACACACACACACACACACACACACACATATATTAGGCTGAGAGTTACTGAACAGTCCAAGGTAACACAGGGAATTTCTTAATGTAGTCTGGATTTGAACATAGAACTCCTTGGCCCTAGATTGTCTAACCACATTTGAAGCAAAACCACAAAGAAGGGGTCTCTTAAAGATACAACAACCCTTTTAGGTAGGGCTGTTCCATACACCACAAATGCCTTTCATCTGCCCATGTTTGCACTAATAAACATTCAAATCAAAATAGTTAAAAAGAAGAAGACAGAAATGAAGTGCACTTCCTTACCCCTTCCCAGCAGCTCCAATGAGTATGTAAGGTAATCTTTTATTTGCGCCATGAGATAGGAACATTTAAGAGCTGTGGTCAGTATAGAAGTAAGAAGAGTCCACCATCCTTCACTACGATAGTCACATAAAACATAATCTAGCAGCCTGTAAAAGGGTTAAAAGAGAATTTAACTAAGCAAACAAATCCGACAGTTCATATAAAAATAACACAGAAGCCAAATAGACGATGCACTTGATCAAATAAGCTTTGTGATGTGAGTTTCCTGGGGGGGAAATTAATCTGAACATTTTCAGTTCCCTATGACAACTGGGATCTGATTTCACATCTTTGACTTCCGCTTAGCAAACAAAACTATAGTAGTACATAAGGTTAATTTTACATGCCGCCAAAGTAACTTGGAGGTTTTTTCTAATAGCTGAACTGAAATATTAAGCTGAGCACAGAATGGAGAAATCCCATTGGTTACTCCTCCATGGAAAAACTGCCGGCACACACTAACCACAGGGGAGCATGTCAAAGACACATGAGCCCTGCATAGGGGAAATAAACCCATCATGGCAGTGCAATGTCTAGGAGCAGTATCTGAGAGGGTGCAGACTATGGCATCAGTCTATTTCTCCCCTAGCAATGCTCTATTTTTCCTCCTGCTCTAACAGTGTTTTCTGGCAGTTAGGTATGATACATCAGTAGGCCACTCTATTGATATATTTCTGACTTCCTGCTGGTGTATCTCAACAGATGCTGATAAAAGAGGGCTGTTGCTGAATTCTAAAACATTCCACCCTAGGATTTCACCTTCAACAAGGATTAAATGCTGTACTCAAAAATAAATTCAATAATTTACTTGACAAATATTGTTACTGAAATATCAATCACAAAATATTTGCAACTCAGCAGCACTCTACTGATTTAAGGCAATAAAAACACGTGTCCTAGGGAAAACCACTATGAAAATAGCAAATTTGGTTAGTACTGTCATTACGTTACATTGCACTTTTAGAAACTGAGTATTTCCCCTATACCTTCAGATTTCCAAGTTATTTCCTCTAGAAACAGTTATAAAAAATACAGAACTTATCAGCTATTACATTTCTGCATATTGAATTATAGCCACAGGGTGGTATCCAGATAAACAGTTTACTAGCAGAAGGACTTTTGACTGTGCAACAGAACTTTCCCTCCCTCTCCTCTCCCCACATGCCCCCTAAATCTACAGAGAGTTTGAGAAACCCCCCAAATAGATTTAAGAGGCACACAGAGGAAAGAGAAAGTTCTGCTGCACAGCCAAAAGTCCTTGTGCTAGTGGAACTGTCTAGTTGCATACCACCTGCAATATATGAACTCACTGAAGCTATGCCAGGATAACCTGTCCTGTTACAATTTATGATAGATTCATGCTCAATAACTTTCAAACTGACCTGTTCACAACCCTCTTCTATACACTGCTGAAAAAAGTTTTCCAATTTTCACTTAAATTACTAAACAAAAATTAAAAATAAATACCTAAAATCATGCAGTGGCATTTATAAAAATCATACTTACTTCAAAGCTTTGGTGTAATCTTTAGTATCGTAATACTCTTCACCCATCTGAACCACTGAAAAGAACATTATATTATTTACAGTATTAAAAACTGTAAAATGTGTTTTATTAAACATTAGTTAGGAATATTATACTTACTCAAGTGACTTTTCATTCTTGGACATTTGTACTTCTTGAATTGGGCAACTGCATTACTCAGCAAGGTGATTATTAGCTCCTAATAAAAAGTATTGTTAAAGTTATATTTGCCCTTACAATGACAAACTACAAATACTATTGAAATGTGACTTACAGAGTGAAGAACCTTCCTCTCTTTCAGTTGCAGAGCCAAAATTCCCACTTTCTCCTTTTCGGGATCATTGAGATCAAAGCCTGCATATGACAATGAAAAATCCATCTTAATGAACTACTGTACATTCTTTTGTTACAAGCCTAGTTCTAGTTCAAGAATGTTCAGATTCTAAACACTGCTCTGTATCTTAGGAGAAGGAATGTTTTAGAACTCAGGTGTATTCTTTGTTCTTTTAAGTAGACTGTTCTAAAAGATAGGCTGAAATCATTAAACATACTAAAAACTAAAGCACCTTTAAGTGCTATGGTCTAAGTCAGCCTACTAGGAAAATTACTGCTCTGAGCAACAAAGCCAAAACCTCACAATCTGTGGTTTCTTGGCAACAGCCCATAACAGGAATGATTCCAGAAAGGCAACACTTATTTAATTTTTGCTATTATAGAGGCTATTAATAATGACACAAGCCTTATATCTCACAATGAGAGGGTTTGCATTTATCTGGTAAACTCATTCTAAGCCTCTGAATGGAATGTTTAAAACCACAGGCTTAGTTCACTGTCATCCCGTTCCAAATCTCTGTATGGGCTCTAACAGACAGAAGTTGCTTTTCCAAGCATAGGCTACCTCATTCATTTCAACAGAGGTAGTAGATCTCCACATGAACAGAAATATACAACCCCATCTGTTTCCTCTAGTCTTGTGCCAGTTTAAAGATTAACCAATTTATTACAGTACAAGCTTCCATGGAACACGTTACTACTCTGCGGAACCATTCCTGAACTGATATGCCTCTTGATGAACTTCATGTCTGTCATGTATTGAAGTATATAGGATATGTCTTAGGCCACATTTGATTCACTTGAGACATAGGTTAAGTCTGTTGGGCTTTATCACTGCCCTGGATGAGCTGCAAATACACACCTGGGCACTGAAGGATAGCATCAGTAGCAGCAGGGAAGCTGTCAGTCAGAGGAGCTCAGCTAGCATTACCAGTCTTCTCATGATAGAAACATGTCACCCTCCAGTGACAACGATTTCCAGCAGTAGTAGCCAGAATGGTGAATGAACCAACATCACCTGGAGAGTAACAGGTTCCTTACTCCTGTCATAGAAGTTTCCCCACTATGCTTGGCAGGATATATAAGGCTCTCAGGAACACAATTTGAAATATACACACATTAGGATAAATGTTTGTTAACTAAGATTGCTTTTCGTTTATGTTCTGCAGGCAAGAAACTGAAAAATATATTTACTTAGTATTCCCTGCCTCCATGGTCTTTGTCCGTAGAAGTCGAGCATTCCAGTTTGAGTTTCCAGTGGATCTGGATTGGGATATATTACGGAAGACTGCAAATTAAGCAAAGAGAGCCTTAACTATATTGTTAAAGATTATGACACAGTGTGATAATAAAATACACAACCGAATGCTGGGGGTGGGGAGGGAAATACTTCCAAAATGTATGTGATTATAGAAGAAGCAAAACCACATCCAAACCTGTATTGGCACAGAGGATGGAAACAGAAAAATGCTTGTTGGTACATAAAGGTACTACACTGAACCTACATATACCTGCTTAAGATTCTTGAAATCAATGAAATTCATGCACATATATTTGGATGCAGGCCTGTGCGTGCGCACACACTTAATTATGGCTTCTGTAGAGCTAACTATTAGAGGAGTAAAAATGTTTATGTTTTGCATGATCTAACTAATAGAGGGAGACCAGAACACCTCCAGAGTTCTGGATTATGTTTGAAGACTACAGAACTGCTATTTAAAGTTCTTTTTTTCTTATTTCCCCCCCACATATTTTTAGATATGGGCTTTTATGGGCATTCTAGTTTTATGGGCATTCTAGCATTCTAATGTAGCATGACCTATCATTAGAATCTGTGCCCAAATAAAGTTGCTTAGAAACCTATAACTGAGTAAGAGTGCCAACATACACTACGATTCTAAAAGGTGTACATTATTTAGACTATACAACACAAGCATTTGCCATACACAAACCAAGTTTTTTTAATCTCTGTTTGTATATATGTATATAAGTAAATATATAAATCTCTTGACCAAAAGTTATGGGCTTATAAAAGTAAGCTTACAGAAGAGATTACAGGATCAGTAGAGCATAAGACTCTTGAGCCCCACGTTGGGCAAAAGATTCCTGAATTACAGGGGGTTGGACTAGGTGATCCTAGTGATCCAATTCTACAAGTTTATGACTCTGAGTGTGGACTCATTAGTTTAAAAATACCAACTTGCTAACCCAAAAATCTTATTATCCATGTTACCTTTACCTGAAATTCACTGAGAAATCAAAATAAGTTCTGTTTTCAGCCTTACTTTTGGTTAATTTTTATAACCTACGTGCCGCAGGTATGGTTTTATAGCAGCCCATGTGGATTCTTTGCTGCACTGGAATCACACACAGGAATGAACAGGAATCAGCTTTTTGCACACCACTGTAACACCATTCACACAAATGAGTCAGCACAGCTATCTAGAAGTCAGTATTTTTTAAAAAAAACCCTAAAAGCTATAGTCACTTCCTGCAGAAAACCTTGTAAGAATAAGGTCTCACAAAGGAGCGTAAACAAATGTAAGGCAGCCTATGACTCACCTCATGATTACAGAGACTATTGGCCAATTGCTTCTGTTCTTGTGCATAGTATGCTGCCTGTTGGTAATAGAAACCAGGATTCTGAGTTTGAATAGCTGTCAGTCCTAGTTTAATAGCTTCATCGAACAAATCTCCAAAAGCTTGGAATCTGTTTAAAACAAAAAGGGGGGGAAATCACACACACATCTGCAGAACCAGACACTTCAGATTTTTCAGAAGGATTAAGCAGAGTAGTAACAGGCAACTAACTCATGGGCCACACAAAATCCTGACCTCTTTCCAGGACCCCAAGAATCTTAATTTAAGGAAAGAATCCAAAACTTTCCTATATAGCCATGAGAAATAGAAAGTCTGAAAACTCAGGACATCCTTTGCTTCAAACCAAAATAATTTTAAAATAAAGGAACCCACCCATTTGAGTTGAGACTACATGTCTCAACTCAAATACATGTCTATATTTGTTTCAAACTTTCTAATGATCCCACTGGGCCAAAAAATAAAATCAGAATTATGCATGTGATTAACATCTGCAATGCTTCCTATCTACTACATGTACGATAGGTGCATGCAGATGGTTACTTGTTAACAGAATATGCAAGTTGGCGGACATTCTCTGGCTCGCTATATATTAGCTCATTATATATTTATTTCTAGTGTAGCCCTGAACATGTTCCCCATTTCTTCTCTGAAACATGTCTGGAACAGAAAAACACTGAAATCTAGGTAACAAGCACAAAAGAATTTGAGGCTTGCACCAGTCACTTTGGTTCACATCCCAGTAGCTTTAGGCAAGTCATTTAAGCCTCAGGTTCTTCATTTGTATAATGGGTATAATGGCAACCTTCCTCCTAGAGCTAGAGCTATATCTGATGTGGAATGTCATAAGGTTTATGTAATAACTAGCAAACCAAAAGCAACACTGTGCAGCTTGAATAAGCTCACCTATTCACTAATCACAGTAGTAAAATTACTAAGTAAAAACATACTGTTTTGACATCCAGGCAGCATGCTCAAAAGCCAATTCAGCACTCCCTATTTTTTTCTTGCACAAATCTATGTGTTTTCTGAACTGTGCAATTGCATCCAGCGGTGTATTATGTTGAAAACAAAGGCGACAAATCTGAAAAGAATTGAAATTAGAACACTTTGATTAAAATATTTTTCAATGGTATACCAGATTGACAACTACAACAGAATACAGTTGTTGTAGGTAAACAGTAACAGTACAACACACGTTAGTTTTATATTAACTATGTTCCTCTCTGCCCTTTCAGACTATTGCATTTTTTTTCCATAGACAGTCAAAATGTAATAGAAGCACAAATTCCAGTTACCGTATTTTTCGCTCTATAACACGCACCTGACCATAACACACACATCGTTTTTAGAGGAGGAAAACAAGGGGGGGGGAATTCTGAAGAAACAGTGGATGTATCATTTTTGTGCCTCATGCTGCGGCCACAGACATGTGATCTGATGGTGAATTTGGGGTGACCCAATGCAAAAATTCTGAGAATCCCTGTGGATCTGTGCTTTGTAACCACGTTTTTGCACCATTGTGGCCCCAGGCAACAGTGGGTGCGTGATTTTTTTGGTGCAGGCTGTAGCCATGGACATGCTATGTGATATGATGGTGAATTAGGGGTGACCCAATGCAAAGATCCTGAGGATCCATGTGGATCCATGCTTTGTAACCACGTTTTTGCACCATTGCAGCCCCAGGCAACAGTGGGTGCGTGATTTTTTTGGTGCAGGCTGTAGCCATGGACATGTAATGTGATCTGATGGTGAATTTGGGGTGACCCAATGCAAAGATCCTGAGGATCCATGTGGATCCATGCTTTGTAACCACGTTTTAAGTGGGGAGGGAAGGAAAAACACAGAAGGGACAAGGAGCACAAGAGGGGTGTGCAGAGAAGCAGCTGGCTAAGAATGCAGGAGAGGGGTTTAACGGGAGGGAGGAAAGGAAGGCAAAAGATTTCCCAGACACACACACCCAAGCCAGCCCCCCCCTCTCCCACCTGCATGTTTTCCGGCTGCTTGCGAGTCCCTAAAATGCTTCCCTGGACGAAGCAGCACTGGAGCACGGAGATCCTTTCCTTTCCCCTCTGCTTGCCTGGAGGGGAGGGGATTTGCCTGCTCTTTGTTCCGTTTGAGCAAACAGCAACCGAAACAGAAGCGGGTGGGCAGTAAGACCCTGAGGCAGAATGTGGGAAAGCAACAGCTTCCTCTCTTACGGAGTTCCCTTCTCCCTGACGCGCGCGATTGGATTTTTGCCTGATTTTTGCCCCTGTGCTCGGGAGGACCACACATTCGCTCAATAACACGCACAGACATTTCCCCTTACTTTTTAGGAGAAAAAATCTGCGTGATATAGAGAGAAAAGTACGGTATTCATAGGAAGTAACCTCAAATCATCGCAAAGATGTCAAGGACAGCAATGGGCAACAGACTCCCCCTCAGAAAGAATTTGATGAGAAATTTATCTGCATTTATAGGAGAATGCCGTTCTCACGGATGCTATCCCATGTTAACATGAAAACTTGGGATGAATACTCTCTACCAAAACTTTTCAATTACTTGAATCTGAAATAAGAATAAATTGAATGGGGGGATGGAACTTAAAAGTTAAATGTAGAAAGATGTTTTAATCCATATACTTCACGTGATTCAGTATAGAAGAATTCAATATAATAAAATCAAATAAATAAATAAATGCAAGACTTCACTATTTTTAGTGTTTCTAGCCTCCAGGATAACACAAAACCATGGGCACTAATTTAAGAAAGGATTATGATTTCTGGTCTTGTTACTTATTCATCATTGCACAAACTGTACCCTCTGCAATTTCAGTGCCATCCTTCCTGACCCAACATACCCGTCCTCTGTCCATTTACTAGATATAACTTTTTATGACTATATTGAGGACCAATTACACTATGCCTCTATACTTTATACAAAGAGCATGAAGAAAGGTCATTAAGGTCTGTAGGAACATAGCTTTACCTTCCTCATTCTTCCTATACGGCCTCCTCACATCCATTCAGGATATTCACCTAAGAAGTGTTCCTTGTCCTTAAATCACTCAGAACAGGAACTTCTGCTACAAAATGTCCTAAGACAGGCCAAGTTAAATCAATAGTCATTACCTTGTAGTTTATAAATCCTGCCATAGTCTTGATTTCCAATATGTTTGTTTCATGAGCTCTCAGTTCATGTACAAGATTATATGCAGTTCTGTAATTTCTAAGTAAGAAATGTTAAAGTTAGAAGTTGTTCACTTGTTGTAGAATAAATTAGTGAGCCCCAAACGTATTGCTTTTCTTTTCTTTGGACCACAACGGTGAGGACCAGAGTCCTTTTGGAATTAAAGGGGTTTACTGTTGCCTCTCCTCTTGAGTAAAGTTACTTGAAAGGAAATATATTAAATATTCTTCATAAAATGCTGCAGTGCATATATACTCTTGGAGAATGGCAATTAATCGTTTTAAGAAGGGCAGTAGAAAGGTGCTCTCCTTTGTCTCTCATCCCACCCACAAATGGAAGATATGCCTCTCTTTCTAGACTGGGGGAGGTGGGAGGGTCCCATGATTCTAGCCTCTGAATACAAGTACTTACTTTAGAGCATTCTGTGTGTCTTGCTTCAATTCACTGAAGAATCCTATTTTGAACTGGTGTCTAACAAACAGAAGCTGCAACACAACCAACGTACAATATTTTTAAAAGGTGGTATTAGTTTTAAAGCCATCATCATGACGCTTTAGGCAACACTAATGCAGATTAATACTAAACTCTAAGAATACCAAATCAATTTATTCCATCATAAATTAAGGATACTGATTTGGCTTGTTTTTAAATGTGTAACACCTAGTGTTATTAATGCTGGTTTTAACATATAACTTGCTTTATTCTTGCTACTGCTAAAGTTGCATTTTGATTTGTTTTGCATTCTGGTATGATGTTAGAAATGGTCTGTATACTTATAGAACATATGGTTGTAACATTATGGTATATGCCACTGCATACTTTTAATAGAAGAGTAAGAAATAAATAAATAACAATATTTCTAAAATAAACTTATTTATAAATAAGTTTATAAATAAAATATTTATAAATAAAATATTCTTAAAACTACCAATAAAAACAGGATTTGCAGCAATGGTGCTTCTAAGTTCTTCAGCACTGATAACCCAACTAGTTTAATAAAGTTGCTAGTTATACCTGATGTGTTGTTTTGTTCAGGTATTCTTTATGAGATTTCACCCTGCGGATTTCTGTATAGTAGTATGTCTGTGCATGTTCATAGAAGGCATTCTCTAACCTATAAAAGAAAAGGTCAACTGCTTAAAAATGAAGTAAGAGTCTTAATACTTCACTGTATCAATAGCTAGCTGCCTTGCTTCAAATATGTTCACCCTCATTTCTCTCCCATAAATCTTATGTATATCAGCAGCATGGAACAGGAGCACACAGCTTTTCCAGAAATAAAATGGTGGTGGATTCATTACGTTTCAACAGAAATACATAACATGTAGGTAATGGGTGTATTCAAGAGTTCCATAAAATGTCGATGTAAACACACTTGGTGGAGATTTAATACACATGAAAGAAAATGTGTTAAATTGTGGAGAGGTTTTAAAAATGCTTATTTTCTAAAAACTAGCTATATGCACAGCCTGACCTTATAACTGCTCAGAAGCAACAGAGGCTGTTCTATTATGGCAAACTGGGCACTACCTTACCAAACTCAGTCTGCTCTCAGCCAGCTGCACTTGCCTGTCTTTTCAACTGCAACCAGTCCACATGGTAGCATTGCTTGACAGTTTCTTCCTCCTTAGTCTCAGTGTTGCCCTTGCAGAACTCAGCAGGGAGGATGGGGACAAAACTAAAATGCATTTGCTCTGCGTTTCATTGCCTCTGGCTCCATCTACTGTTGGGTTCCCTGCCTTCTTCCCCACCTGTCTCAATAGGTACCAGTCATCACTGCTCAGAAGCAAGTTCCACTGAGTGCAATGTGATTCTCAAACAAGCACGAGGATGATTTCGGCCATGGTAAAAAAATAACTAAAGAAAAGCCTGCCTCTCACATAATTTACTTACCTTATAATATAACCTACAAGGTGATCAGTATGTGGCAAAACGAACAGTGACTTTCCAGAGAGGTCACAAGCATTGCATAAAGCCGCTGCCCTTTCAGAAGCAATAACGTCTTCTCCTAAAATAAAATTTTAAAAATGCTGAACCATCTACTTTCTGAAAATCTGTCAAAGGGCGACAGATTGTCACATTCACGGTACACTATTAACCATAGTTTACATGACATGCAAATGAGTTCATTGTGCGCTACAACATATAAGATAAATGGTTCCCTTTTCAAGCAAGTGTGGAGTTTGTCTTTTCTTCCAGCTCAGAAAAACAACTAAGACTGCGAGACCTACAGGAACAACACTGCTATTGCAGTTGATTACAATATATCCGAACCCGTGGTGCACTAGATTCCTAAAAGAACGTCAAGGACAGCGTGAAAGGCTTTTAACACAAATAAAAAGGAACCTAGAAAACCTGATTACCAGAGAGAAAAGTGAGATACGACTACACACTCCATAAAAGGCTTTCAAACCAGTCTCAGCTCTGTCATCTGTCTCCAGCCAAGGGTTAAAGACAGATATACTGTATACTTTTAATTCTTTTGCTTTTAACCTGTTTTTTTTTAATTGTGTGTTTTGATATTGTTGTAATCCGCTGTGATATATTTCTATGATACAGTGGTATATGAAAATGTTTATAAATAAATAAAATAACTGCTACTGAAAAACATTCAACCTACAGTAATACCAAGCCGCCCCGCCCCCTTTTATGGCATACATTTCTGCCTTCTACTGAAAAACAGGTGTATTTCACAACTTCAGATTACTGTGTTCATTTATTTCAAATCTGATCATTTTAGCTTTCAATTGTACTTCACCTGGAGGTAACGGTGTTTTCTTCTGAATCAAAACCACAGCAACTTTTGTGTTTCTTCCCTGCAAACTCTGCCTGTAAGAACAATAAATAACATCAAACTGAGGGTGGTAAGCATGCAAGCCTTTAGACCATACATACTGCAAAATACGTTTAGTAATAAATGTTGCCTGTCTCAAGAGACAACAGAGTGTGCCTCTGGGGGTGAAGTCAAACCAAACATTTAGTACAATCTTAACTAAAAGGAGGCTTTCTGTTTTTGTTTTAAAGAAAGCAATAGAGCTCAGCAGCAGACTTTCTCTCTTTCCACTCATATTAGGTTTCCCAAAGGTGTAAACTAAGATGGTATGCGTGCTTTTTTAAACAGTAGCATTTCAAACATGGGGATGAATTCAACATAGTACAACAGCAATCATTCTATCAGCACAAGCATTTCAGCTTGCCAGTCAGAATGATGACCCCTTTAATCTCTCCAGCTGGGTGGGGGGAGGCAGGGGGTAGAGAAAGAGAAAACCCTGTTGTCCTTGCAGAGGTCCTTGCACTGGCTTCCACTAGTTCCCAAACTTTTTCAGTTGCAGAGCACTTTTCAGGAGAGAAATTTGTCATGGAGTACTACTGTTGCCTTTATGCCAAAGGCGTGTGTTTATTTATTTGCTAAGCACTTGGGAGATGCTTCGGGGAGACCAAGTGCTCCATGGAGCACAGTTTGGGAACCACTGCACTAGTGGAACTCATTACCGTATTTTTCGCTCTATTGGACGCACTGGACCACAGGACGCACCTAGTTTTTAGAGGGGGAAATCAAGGGGAAAAATATTATTCCCCCCCCCCAGCCCCAAAGAGCAACAGACAGGCTGCGCGCTTCCTCTTTAGCCTTGAGCAGCATCTTTAGCCTTGCACAACGGGATGGATCATGCCCGCTGTCCACCGGGGCTGGACTAGATGACTCCTGGGGTTCCCTTCCAACCCTGCAATTCTGTGACCTCGGAAGTTGTTGGGGGTCTCCACCACTGGAGGCTTTTAAGCAGCGGTTGGGGGACCATCTGCCTGGCGTTCTTTAGCTGGGATTCCTACATTGTGAGGGGGCTGGGCTAGATGACCCTCGGGTGCCCCTCCCAACTCTATACAGTCCTACACTTCTGCGGCAGGAGATCCACAGCCGCTTCACACAATGCCCACTCCCAATTTTCATTGGAGAGACATGTGGCTTCACTGTCTAGGTAGGTACCCCCCTACCTGCCACTCTTCCCTCACCCCACAAGCCGAGGGAATTCCTGCCCAGAGAAGCTCCCAGGTGAGGCAAGGGTTAAGATCTACCTCTGCTAAATGGCTTTGTATCCTCCCTCTTTCCCTTTTCTCTTCTTCTTCTATGCTAGTTCCTTCTCTTGTGTTTTGTTTAATCTGTTTTTATTGTATACTAAAATAAAAGCTGCAAAGTTTCCTTTTTTATAATATTCCCCCCCTCCAAACTAAAACGTTAATCTAGATAAAAACACTGATCCGGAGGAAAATAAGGGGGTGGAGAAAGGACGAAAAAAGAAAAAGAAAAAGAGGTAGAGATAGAGATAGAGAGATTTTTCAAAAGTTGGCTTCTTTAGCCTTGTGCAGCCTCCCGCGGCTGGAGAGGCATGCTAGGCAAAAGATGAAGCCCGGGCAGTGAGCGGGATGGATCGCGCTCGCTGCCCGGGCTTCCTCTTTAGCCTTGCGCAGCCTCCCATGACTGGAGAGATTGCGCAAGGCTTTTCTAGAGGAGGGAGAAGGGACTGACTGGCCACGCCAGTCCCTTCTCCCTCCTGGGGAAAAGCCCGCAAGAGCCGCGCGAAGCTTGTGTGTGGCTCTTGGGGGCTTTTCCTGCTTGCCTCCCCCCCCTTGCATTCGCTCCATAGGACGCACAGACTTTTCCCCTTAGTTTTTAAGACAGAAAAACTGCGTCCTATGGTGCGAAAAATACGGTAAGTTAAATCCAGCCTATGGTTACATTTCTGTTGTAAAAGCATCCTTACATATGTAAGTTACAGTGCAATTCTACACTCAGGAGTAAGCCCCAATGACTTCACCCGGCTTATCTGTCTTAAGCTAATACCTAATAAATCTTTTGAAATTATACCTGACAATTTCAACTCTAGTAGCACACTCTGACTGTTTTTCTTTCCACTGTGGCTCATCCCAGTCCAGTTCATAAAACACCACAACAAGTGCAGGCACCAAGTTCAGATGTTTGTTCATCCAACCAGTCTTCAAGATTCCTTTTGGAATGTACCATTCATACGTTGTTCTCTGCAAGCATTGACAAACAAGGTGAGCTGCTCTCTCTGTTCTTACACAAGTTTGGGTGACTGATATATTTATGCCAGGACTTAAACATTCTGCTTTATCCCATGTCCTTCTCAATCACGGCCACCAGAAGTACAATAAAGGATCAAACCTTTCTCTTCTCTACGCTAATCACCAACCTTACTGCCTAGAGCAGAATACACTTGGGGGAAAGTTTCATTATACTTAGGACTTTCTACGTAAACATGCTAAGGGAACGTAACGGCTAAGGGAGCTGGGCATGTTTAGCCTGGAGAAGAGGAGGTTAAGGGGTGATATGATAGCCATGTTCAAATATATAAAAGGATGTCACATAGAGGAGGGAGAAAGGTTGTTTTCTGCTGCTCCAGAGAAGCGGACATGGAGCAATGGATCCAAACTACAAGAAAGAAGATTCCACCTAAACATTAGGAAGAACTTCCTGACAGTAAGAGCTGTTCGACAGTGGAATTTGCTGCCAAGGAGTGTGGTGGAGTCTCCTTCTTTGGAGGTCTTTAAGCAGAGGCTTGACAACCATATGTCAGGAGTGCTCTGATGGTGTTTCCTGCTTGGCAGGGGGTTGGACTCGATGGCCCTTGTGGTCTCTTCCAACTCTATGATTCTATGATTCTATGCTTCATTGTAAGAAAGCAAGAATCACAATCTACTCTAGCATCTTGTTCTCACAATGGCCAACCAGATGCCTATGGGAAGCTTTGCAAACAGGACATGAACACAACTGTGTTCTACCCACTTGCACCTCCCAGCACCTGATATTAAAAGATTCTGACTTTGATGGCAGAGAATAGACATTATGGCCAGAAGATGATGATAGTCCTATCCTCCATGAATTTGCCTAATCTCTCTTTAAAATTGGTGCCCATCACATCTTGGGGGAACATATTCCTATGCATTTGAGCGAAGCACTTTCTTTTGCCCATTCTGAATCTTCCAAGGTCCTGGATTCTAGTATCATAAAGGAGGGAGATTCTCCCAATCCACGTTCTCTGCTCCATGCATAATCTTATACACCTCCATCATTCCCATTCTCCCCCCCCCCCTAAATTAGAAATGCACAATTGTTGTAACTTTTCCTCACAGGGGAATTGCTCAAACCCCTTGATCATTTTGGTAGCACTTTTCTAAATTGTTTTGCAACTCTACAATTTCCTTCTTGAGGTGAGGGGACCAGAATTGTAGATAGCATTCCAAGTGTGGCCTCAATAAAGATTTGTACAATGGTATTATAATATTGGTTTATTTTCCAATCTGTTTCCTAAGGATTCCTAACGTGATATTCCCGTTTTAACAGCTACTGCACAATGAAACAACATCTTCATAGAGCTATCCACTAAAACCCCAAGACTTTGCTCCAGGTCAGTCAGGTAAGACCCAACTAGCATATATAAGAAATCAGGACTTCCCATCCCTCAGTGTATATCACTTTATACTCACTTACAGTGAATTGCTTTCGCCATTTTATTGCCCATTCACCCAGTCTGGAAAGAATATTTTGGAGGGCATCACAATTCCCCCCCCCCCACTGTTCACCCCTAACTCAGACTATGAACGGACAGGTTAAAAACAGAAGTCTCAATATGGATTATTGGGTGACTCCACTTTCTAAATCCCTCCATTGTGAGAACTGTCAATTTATTCCTAAAGTAGTCTCAAGTAGAGTTGCAAAGCATGCTTTGGCTTGTGTCACATACAGAATAAGGGTTCTAGCCTATATAATAACTCAGTTTTTAGATTTAAGCTACAATTATATGCTTCCTTTTGAAAGTATCCCTTTAGCTGATTCCAGCATTCAATTAACCTTCAAGTGGAAAACTGATTACTCAAAGAATTACAAGAATCACTGCAAGTAGCAAGTAATTTATATTAAATATA
Source organism: Podarcis vaucheri (assembly GCF_965113315.1). Lineage (NCBI taxonomy): Eukaryota > Metazoa > Chordata > Lepidosauria > Squamata > Lacertidae > Podarcis > Podarcis vaucheri. Next base: position 51,966,952 of record NC_138767.1, on the reverse strand, counting down.
TTTTACAATCAAGACATAATCCTTTACTTCCAAACATAAAATGAAAAGCAATACCTTTGTCCTACATTTAGGATATTCATGATCCCCAGGGAGTACTTTGAAAGAAATTGGTACTCTGTCCGCTCTCCTGTTTGCACAAAAGGCGTCCCAAACTGCCCGATGAACAGCATTATACACTACATCCAAACCCGTGAGTGTAACGAAGGCCATAGGACGGCAGCATAGTTCCACAGGAAAGTCCCATTGCGAAGGGCTCATCGTTATGGTTGGTTCGCAGGGAAATCTGAAACAGTAAGTATACATTTTCAATGAACTGGTCTGTTACTCAGATACATTTATCGTTATTCTGGGACACCAATAGTGAAAAGAAAGAAAAACCTATGCTAAAAAAAATAAAAATACCTCTGACTAAATTCTTCCCAAATGCAAGCTGATACGACATGCAATAGTAAATAAAATCTTAGGATTGAAAGAGGCACAGCTTCCACCACCTTAATAGCAGTATATGGAATCATAGAATTGTAGAGTTGGAAAAAACTCCAAGGGTCATCCAGTCCAACCCAGGAACCTCAACACGCGGTTCCCCATCCAATCTGAAACCATACCGGACCCTGCTTAGCTTTGCAAACTCCGCAGCCTGAAATAAATTTGTGGCTTAGCCATGAATGACCAAGCGGCTTCCTAGAAGGTTTCTCCCAACTTTCCCCGAGCTTCTCGGCGGTGTCCCTGCTCGCCCGAGGCCGCTGGCCGGCGCTTTCCCTCCGCGGCCCCTCCCGGAGCCAGTCATGGCGCTCCCTACAGCTGACAGCGCCTGACCCTCCCGCGTCCCCTTCCCCTCGCAGCCCACCACGCCCCGCGCGGCCCCGCTCCACCCGCACCTGCGCCGCTGCACGGTGAGGAAGAAGCAGCTCCCCCTCAGCGCCACAGGCGGCCCCGCTCAACTTCCACCGGTGCAGTCCATGGGAAAGGCCCGACCGAACCACGGAGGAGAGTAGGCAAAAAGGTCCACAAGCAGCAGCGGCAGCAGCCCAAGGCCTGACTGAGGAGCCCAGCAAACAAGCCGGGGGTTGGGAGGGGGGGTGCGAAACCAGCTGAGAGCGACGTCTCCAGCTGGCCAATGAGCGCCAAGACTCATCAAGGGACGAAACCATTGGAGCGCGGGTGGCGTTAGAGTTCGACGAAGAGCCAATGAGGACCCGGAAAGAGGCCGGACTGGCGTAAGGGAACCGAAGCGAGCCAAGAGGGCGCGTCTGAAAGAGCCTGTGGCCAATAGCCAGCCGGGAACAAGACGCGGAAGGGTGGACCCCAGCGTCCAATAGGAAGGCCGGTGAGGACGCGAGTGCCGTGACCCCGCCTCCCCTTGTCATTTTCGGCGCACGCGCACGGGTAGGCGGCTGTCGGGATCAGTCGGGGCTGCGTGGATCTCGCCCTGGCGGAGAGGAGGGCGTCGCGATCACCTGGGAGGAGGGACGGTGGGCAGTGAAAGGGGTTGGGGGGGGGCCTCCTGTTTCCTCCGGTGTCGCGTCATGACGGCGAACGAAGACCAGGAGGTGAGTGAGGATTGAAAGGTTTTGGTGATGATGGGGAGAAGGGCAGAGTTTCATCCGCTGCACGAGTAGAGAATCAACAGGCGAAATTCTCCCCCCCCACCCCCCGCTCTGCCTCTCGGGGCAGGCGCTGCACCTGTTGAGCTTCTGCCTGCCGCAGCCAAAAGCTTGTACAGGCAACATGGGGCATAGCTCAGTTGCTTAGAGCAACGGTGCTGATAATGCAGAGGCTGCAATTTCGATCCCCATATGAGACAGTTGCATTTTCCTTCCTAGGGGTTGCACTAGATGATCCTTGTGGTCCTTTCTAACTCTCCAATTCTATGAACAGAGCTGAGGTGGGCAGAATTTAGACTAGCACCCGCTGCTGGATATCTAGGTGATTTGCAGAAGATCCGGAAGGTTTCCTGACTCTGAAGTGTCCTGACAATAGCAAGAATTAGGCTGCGGGGGGGAGAGAGATGGGTTGCAAGAGTGGGCATCTTTGCAGAAGGGGCTTGCAAGCTTGGTTCAAATCCAGATCTCAAGCGCTAGAGCAGAGCTTATGTGCAGAGACATCCTGTTCCTTAATTCTAAGCAGACTTGCCTTGCTAAACCACTGTTTTGCACCTCCTTCTGTTTGGTGGTTCTGAGTCTTAGTGAAAAAAACAAACTGAATCCCATAGGCCCACCCCTACATTACAGAAGTTAGCATGCTTAAAAACCTCAGGATAATTTTGGTAATTTACTCGCTATAGTTGTCAACACCAAGCAGGCAATACCCTGATTCAGTGGTTTTTCAACCAGTGTGGCGTGGCACCCTGGGGTGCCTTGAATGATGGTCATGGGTGCAACACTGTCATCTGTTCCTCTTTCTCATCCTCAGATGCCCTCTTGCGTCTCAGCCTCCCAAAGCACAGCTGTTAGTTGGGGCAGACCTGGCTACAAGCTCCACAGGCGAATGCTGCCTCTGGGGCTGGTCAGGGGGTGCTGGTTGCCAGGAGCTGAAGCAGCCTCAGAGTAAGCAAGCAAGCGGGTGAGGGAGACCAGCCAGCCAGCCAGTCCACCAGCCCTTGCTGTTGGGAATGGACAGACAAGTCCCAGGCCCCTATGGGGCAGTGTGTGGAGGCACCTCTCTTTGGGGCGGGGGAGGGGCAGCTCAGAGACCAGGGGCGGCAGTATTGGCTGCCCAGAGGACTCCCAAGGAGAGGGGAAAGGAGGCCGAGGGAACACCCCACAAAGGAGGATGTTCAAAAAGGTGAGAGTCTGCCTGCTCTGCAGGCAAGGGGTGACATAACTGGGCTTCTGAGCCCCACAGGGGTACCACTGAAAGAATGTAGTTGCTCAAGGGAGCTGTGGACTCAAAAAGGTTGAAAACCTCTGCACTGATTGAAAGCCGGAAGGGAGCATAGCTTGGTGGGACCATAGCTTGGTGGTAGAGTGCGCACACACAGACCCCACATCTACATTCACAAAGACAACCTACCATCTTTACTTTTGCTACACAGTAGAAAACCCGATAGTTATGTGTTCATTACATATTCAGTTCCAACAAGATGTAAACATTGGATTTGGATCATATTTTTTGTTGTATTCTTCATATCGAATAATTCTATCAATTCTATAGATAAATACAAATATCCAAATTTATCTGTTGTATAGAATATGTATTTTCATGTTTTCTTTTCTTAACTTTGCCTTGGATTTAAAGAACTGCATTAGAGAGCATATGCCTAATGGAACTTTGGGCTTCTGTGTCTCAAAACAGCAGTCTCCCAGGCCACATAGTAAATGGGTTGTGAAGCAAGGGACACAGGGGAGACTTTCAAAGTACTGTAGCTTGAAATATGACACAAGGCACTATTGTCCATAAGTGGGGGGATCAAAAAGTTACAGTGGTACCTCAGTTTAAGAACAGCTGTGTTTACGAACTATTTGATTTACGAACTCTGCAAAACCGGAAGTAGTGTCCCGGTTTGGGAACTTTACCTCGGTTTAAGAACGGAATCTGAACAGTGGAAGGGCACCGGCGGCAGGAGCCCTCATTAGGGAAAGCATGCCTCAGTTTAAGAATGGTTTTGGTTTAAGAACGGACTTCCGGAACAGATTAAGTTTGTAAACCGAGGTACCACTGTATAGGGAGTACCATGCACAGAATACTCCTACAATCTTTCTACATGTGTATATGCATTTTAAGGTCTTGTACAAAACAGTGAAAATTAATCATAACGGCTTTTTTTATAAAAAAAAGCACATGCAAAATAAAATAGGGCTTTTGGTCCTGTCCAGACTACTTTAAAAAGTACAGGCACCCCACCCCACCCCAGTTATGTGTATTCAAGTGATGTGTGACCGCGCATATGCATGCCACTGGATACCAGAATTAGGAGGAAAGACCTGAAGTGCCTCAATAAATCCCTGCTGTGCCTCCGGCTCATGAGGAGACCCTCCCCAGAGCCCAAAGGGAACATCCTCTTTTATCTACTTGCACTGTGTGCTTTCAAACTGCTAGGTTGGCAGGAGCAGGGACCGAGCAATGGGAGCTTACCCCATCGTGGGGATTTGAACCACCAACCTTCTGATCAGCAAACCCTAGGCTCTGTGATTTAACCCACGGTGCATCAGTAGTAGTAGTATTAAACCCTTTTTTATTTAATGTTCTCTTTTTAAAAAATATTTTGAACTAAGGTTGAAGGTGATGAAATTAATATCAAATATTAATACTTAAACAGATTGTACACAATTTAAATGGTTAAGAAGCAAACAGGAGTTCACCAAGACCACTACTGCTAAGTATCTCTGGCCCTTTCCTGCAGCACTACCCTTAGGACTATTTTGTGTTTTAAAGATTTGTGCAAATGTTCTCTTTAGGTTTTAAAAATATTAATAGTTTTCTTGTTCTTTCCTTCAGATGGAGCTAGAAGCATTACGTTCTATTTATGAAGGTGATGAGTGTTTTAGGGAACTTAGCCCTATTTCCTTTCAATATAGGGTGAGTTTGCGTGAGGTTTTATTACAGAAAAGTAAACTGTGTTGACGTGAACTGAGTCCCAATTCTTCCAAGACATATGCGTGTATCTGAGGTAGCTCACAGTTTTTACTGTTTTTTTTATTGATTTATTGATTAATTGCATGCATTTACTGTGATTTAGCTACTGTACTCTGCTTTGGGATTATTTTATAGGAAAAGTGGGCAACAAACGTATTAAGAAAAAAGTACACCACTTGTCTAATGTGAATGAAGGAATATTTAACTTTAAGCTTCAATAGCCACATTCATTTTCATAGGATTGACAGCATGCAATTTGTGAAGTCGAGCTCAGATTCATGCTGTTATCCAGCAATCTCATTTGAATTAAGCGATAATTATTTGAATTAATAACGTGAATTAATAATTAAACAGTGATGATACTGCATTTAGTCAGAATGAGGAAAGTTACCTATGGAGCAAATATCTTTTTTTTTTATTGTTTTATAATGGCAGCTGCATGGATTCCTGTGAAATAATATTTTACATTTGTATCAATTAGTGTTGCAGTCGTCTTATCTGAAGACTCAACTCTATGAATGATGATAATAATAAAAATGAACTGTGAAGGATCCTTGTTATAAAACAAATATATTTCAGTATTTCTTCTTTGGTTTAAAAATCCTGGGGGGGGGGGTCTGGCTTCTTCTTACACTGCCATGCTTTATAAATATTTTCCAGATAGGTGAAAATGGAGACCCTAAAGCTTTCCTGATAGAAATATCATGGCCAGAAACATACCCTCAAACTGCTCCAGTCATCTCTATGGATGCATTCTTCAATAACTCTATGTAAGTAGTCCAGATTATAAGAAGTGGCATTCCTTCTGGAATAGCCTTCTTTTGCATCTATCCCTAAAAGGAAGTTCTATTATTTCTCCTAGAGCCTCCACCATAAAGCAAAGTATATTGAACAAATTAATGGAAGAAGTTGAAGTCAACCTTGGTACCTCTATGACATACACAATTTTTGAATATGCCAAAGATAATAAAGAGCTGTTTATGGAAAACCAACCCATTAATATTGCGGTAAGCTGATAACTTGTTTATATATCTCAAAATACTAGTGTTTTCCCCCAAATATTAAGAAGTCAATGCCAAACTGCCACTGCAAGAATAAGTTCACTTTCCTATAGTAAACAAGTAACTGTTTGCCTCAGGTACAAATCGGTATTCTGGATGTTGTTAGTAAAAATGGCTGATTATCATACCTAGAATTGTATATTGTTCACTGGCTACAATATATAAAACTCCATGTATTGTCAACAAGGATTATCATAAGTCACAACACAAATATACTTATCTCATAATGAGCTTTCATAGCCAGTAAATGCTAAGTTTCCAGTGTAGAAAAGTATAGATGAAAATCTGAAGCTGTTGGATCTTTACTAGATGGGAACCCAAGGATGAGAGAAAGTGCCAATAAATTACAGAAATATCTTATTAACAAATTACATTTTTTAGACAGCTTTGAACAACTGCATCTCAACAGGACATCCAGATGCAGCACAAACTAGTAAGAAAAAAGAGAAAAAGGAACAATTGACCAAAACACAAAAACGAAAGTTAGCAGATAAAACAGGTGTGTATGGTGTAGTTCATATGTTTCTTTTAGATTTTTTTAAAACATGCATCTTGTTATTGTATGAATTAGGAGATTTAGCAAATGTTTGTCAAAGTACAGGATTTTACCAATGTTTGTATATTATGTTTATATTTTTGTGCAGGATTTTTTGCTTTTTTGGGTGCTTTAATAATAAAATGTTTATTAAAGCAGTGTGTGTGTGTGTGAATACAGTTAATCTTTCAGTAGTTATTGAGTTGGCTCCCATAAAAAGATCAAACCATGGTTTGGTACTATGACAGGGGTAGGCAACCTAAGGCCCGGGGGCCAGATGCGGCCCAATCGCCTCCTCAATCCGGCCCATGGATGGTCCGGGAATCAGCGTGTTTTTACATGAGTAGAATGTGTCCTTTTATTTAAAATGCACCTCTGGGTTATTTGTGGGGCACATGAATTCGTTCACTCCCCCCCCCAAAAAAATATAGTCTGGCCCACGACATGGTTTGAGGGACAGTGGACCAGCCCACAGCTGGAAAAGGTTGCTGACCCCTGCACTATGAGAATGAACCCTGTGTTCACGTTGTCCTTCCTTCCCACTCCCTTTATGAACCCCATTTAATTATTTAGTGTGTGGCTGCAAATAATAGTTTGCATTTTGAATCTCGCAGCAAGATGTGGTTTGCTGCAAACCAGGAAGCGATTAATTAAAACCTGAAATTTGAAAATTAACGGCTTGTTTGTGGTGTTTTGAATAGATCACAAAGGAGAGCTTCCTCGAGGATGGAATTGGGTTGATGTAATAAAGGTAACATACATCACAGTTGAAAATTATTTAATACATATATATTTAAGAGACTTCAGCAGTGTTTAATCTGTTTCTCTCCCTTTCTCTTTTTGTTAACCATTTTGGACATGGATGGCATTTGGATTCTCTTCTTGTCCTTATGTAGCATGTAAGTATTTCAGTCTTCCTGAATTGTTGTACTAGTTTTGAGATACTTTTAATTCCAAGGTTATTTGGGATACTTTCTCCTTTTGATAAGTTTTTAGGGCACTTATCCTAAACATGAAAAGAAATCCTATTGAATTGTGTCCACGTATTTTTTTTAACAAATTCAGAAGTATTGGCTAACCAGCCTACCACTTTTGTGAAAAGAATAGTAATTGTTAGAGCTTTTCAACCAAATCTGATATATAATACAGTGGTACCCCGGGTTACATACGCTTCAGGTTACATACGCTTCAGGTTACACACTCCGCTAACCCAGAAATAGTGCTTCAGGTTAAGAACTTTGCTTCCTGATAAGAACAGAAATCGTGCTCTGGCGGCGCGGCAGCAGCAGGAGGCCCCATTAGCTAAAGTGGTGCTTCAGGTTAAGAACAGTTTCAGGTTAAGAACGGACCTCCAGAACAAATTAAGTACTTAACCCGAGGTACCACTGTATTGAATATGCAAGAAAGTGGAAATCAAAATATTGTGTGATGTTCCCAGTGCTTGTAAATGTGTGATTAATACAGGTTAACTGTTTACAAATAAGTTCAGTGCCCACATGTGTAATTGCCATCTCCCTGCATGCTTGCATTCCTCCGTCATTGTAATTATGTTGTACACTAGCCTGCTTCACATATGACCTTAAACCAATGCCTAATTTCCCCCCTGTACTTCATCACACTTCATATTCACTTTTAAACTACAGCTAAGCTCACCATGGTATAAAGTGATATACAAACAAGGCCATTGACTATAGTGCAAAGTGATGGTTTGCATGTGTGAAGGAACGATCACAGAAGAATCACAACAAATCAAACTTTTTAGTAATCTAATGTTAATTAAAAAAACAATACTTTAAGGGCTGTCCAGGCAGGCTGTCTAATAAAGTGGTAAAACGTGTCTACTGAGTTTCATTAAGGTTGCCACAAAGCATCTGATGAACTGCCTCAGGCCAAGACATACTTTGTTTCCATTCACTGGGATTCTGATCAGTGCTATAGTCCCAGGTCCTTACTCTCAGGGTTTCTTTTTTTACTGTATGTCTCCCCAACCCTTTCATCAACTTTTTGTATAAGCAGCTCTCTTCGTTTTGGCAGTAAATCGGTTTTTACACCTGTTACTGAATTTTGTGACATTCTAGATACTAGCAGTACCAGTCTCAGATACCTGCCTTTAAGAAAGAAAAAAGTTAACAGAAAATCTGCAGATTGAGGCCAAGAAAAATGGTAGCTACTGAATATTTTAATCTTTTTTTCAGCTAAGCAAAACTGGCTCCAAGGATGATGAATAGGAGGACACTGATATAGGAAAACATCAGCTTTTACTACAACACTGTTTGGAATCCACTGCCATATTCTCTCTTTTTTCATTTACATTTTATAAAATGACAGTTCCTCGCACATTGTAATCTGAAAAGGTGTGCTTACCTAGAGGGAAATGTTTTTGGTATGCATAATCACTTTCTTCATATCACATGTTTGCCTTTAAAGAAATTTGGTTGAAGATTGTCTCCTTCTATTTCGATGTCAACTATCAGGCCTCTGAATATAACAATATGTAATTTGCTTTTATACTGTTTGACCCTGTACTAAATCATGCAAAACTGAAAGTGAATCATCTAATGCTCTAGCTGCTAGTCTTATTGTATATTTCTTTCTTGCATAGCTTCTTCAGTGTTATTTCAAATACTATTCATTACTGATCCAGCTTTTCAGATGAAATCTACAATGACAGGCTAAATTTTGGATCTTCCTGAACCGTGGTATTCTTTAAATGCATTTTTCAACCCAATTCCATGGTCTCCCTCTAGCACAGCTTCCCAGCTGTAATATAGTCATAGTCCTAGAAAGCAAAACAGGATCATGAGGTACAAAATATAAGGTATCAACTTTTATTCCCACGGCACATCTGCAGTTGCCTACCAGCCACTAATGATGCCCTTGCATTGGTACAGTCCCTGCATCAGTTATCAGCCCATGGCAAAGAACAAATGCACTCATTATATGACTGAGCCAGTACATATGGTGTCCCATGCACAACTAGAGAGAGATGGCTCCACCTCTCCATGCTGTAGGGAGGTAGCAGTAGGCAGAAACTACAAGCATCAGGCCTCCCTTCAGACAGGGATTAAATCTTCTGCCAATCCACAGCCTACAACAATAATATTTTTGCCAGGCAAACAAGAAGGGAAGAACCATTCCACTGGCAACCCAATATCCTAGTGAGCTCTGGGCTCTGAGAATTGTGGGCCCTTGAATGAGATTTGAGATTTGCTCTGGGATCAGTGATCATACATTAACAACTGTCGGAACACTCCACATAGCTTATATGTTGGTGTCTTCCATGGAGAGAAAAGATATTTTGCTAATGGAGAAGTCAGAGGCAAGAAAGGAGGAACAGTATGGTAGGGAGTTCACAGCAGAAAGCACCAGGAGTTATCTGGTAGTTTGTTAGGATGGAGTGCTGTAATGTGAGACAGAAGAGAATGAAGTCACCGCCTGCCACAGGAATTAGCACAAGTCAGACCCACAATGTGGCTTTTGTAATTACTGTACCCAACAACCTTTCCTATGACACACACCCTTTTCCCCCAACCAGTGATGGCCAAACTTGGCCCTCCAGCTGTTTTGGGACTACAGTTCCCATCATCCCTGACCACTGGTCCTGTTAGCTAGGGATGATGGGAGTTGTAGTCCAAAAACAGGTGGAGGGCCAAGTTTGGCCATCACTGCCCCAAACCATGTTTAGATGCACTAGGTGCATTTGGAGCTGCAACTCGGTGGAATGGGATAGCAGAAGCTCCATAGACATTGGGTTGCAAGTTCAATCCCTGGATGAAATATCCTAGCAGAAGAGGCTGGAAAAGAGCGGCATGTATAGACATACTTGAGGCAGGGCAGCACTACAGCCAATGGGAGTCAACGGTTCATGAGCCAATAGCCCCATTTAAATATTTGCTTGCCTTGCATAGAAGTTGAGGTGTTTTAATCTTTTTTACAGTTGATTTTAATTAACTTTAAATGTGTTTAATGACTTTAACTGTTTTTGTTGATAATTTTAATAGTTCTGGTGAACTGATTAGAGGTTTTACTATAGTCAAGCAGTTTTCAAATTTGGTTGAATAAATAAAATAAATTTAAGCCCCCGAATGCCATCATTTCTCCCAGCTCCTTTCATCCCAGCCATGAACCTTTCCCCAGAAACCTTTGGTTGATTGCCGGTAGCCACTGTAGAGACAATGCCCCACCTGTACACACCCTTCTATTACTTGATTTATTATTACATCAGCACGTAACCAGGGTAAGTAGGTGGTATATAAATTCAATAAATACTACTACTACTACTACTACTACTACTACAGCAGCAGCAGCAGCAGCAGCAGCAGCAGCATAGAAAGCTAGTGAATTGTTGGGATACACTTTGTTACTCTAGCTAATACTCCAGTGGCCACAGACCTCGTCAGGTCATTAATTATGGGGGAATATTGAAATCCACAAGGCTTACTTGCTGAGTCCCTCCAGTTTCAGCCAAATCATCCCACCTCTTTTATAAGCATAACGAAAGATACACATCCCAAGCTGTTTCCCAATACAAATGAAACTATCCTATTCAATCCAGAGCCACTGTTATTTGACAGCAATGAATCTTACCTTTTATCTATGAAGTTACTGTTCCTCACTCATCCACAAAGTTGATGGGCTAAATATAATTTCACTTCTGATAATTATTATTTTTTAAATGGGTAATTAGAATTCTGATAGGACTGCAGTCCAAAACACACTGGGGAGTACACTTCATTGAACTCAGAACTTCTGAGTAAACCTGCATAGAATTCCACTGTATGAAAAACTGTGATAAAAAATAACTAGTACTAACCCACCAGTACATTTTCTCTGTTGGAAATGCATTTATGGTAGTTTGTATTTTTCCTCTCAAAAGGTAGCACAGTACCTGCCCTAAATGCTGGGCGCCATTTATTTCTGTTCGTTATTTTCTTCCTTTGGAAAAATAGGAGTTGTCATGTTTTCTTGTATATGTTAATGAATAAAGAGATGGATATAACTACCAAATGGGTAGATAAAACGGAATTTTGCATAGATGTGCCGTTTTGTATCTAAAAGTTCTCTTTACTGTTTAAATAGTAATAGAGCATAAGATGCCTTAATGCCATCTAATTTTTATTGTGGGAAGGGAGGGGTTTAAATAAATATATATTTATCTGCTGTGTTGTGTGTTTATTTGCATTTAGGCCCTGTGCATACAGTGGGCCAAAGTTAAGCAGAAACTTCAACTGTAGAGTTCAGCACATATTTCAATCTGCTATCAAAATCTTTGTGACTTCAACCTGCTTCAATTTGGCTGGGCAGCATTATGTGTCTCTGTAACAATATGCTACAAGACGCATGAAGAGCCCTGTTGCAGCAGGCCAAAGGCCTATTTAGCACAGCATCCCATTCTTGCAGGGACGCGGGTGGCGCTGTAGGGACGCGGGTGGTGCTGTGGGTAAAACCTCAGTACCTACGACTTGCTGATCGCAAGGTCGGCAGTTCGAATCCCCGCGGCGGGGTGAGCTCCCGCCGTTCGGTCCCAGCTCCTGCCCACCTAGCAGTTCGAAAGCACCCCTAAGTGCAAGTAGATAAATAGGTACCGCTTTATAGCAGGAAGGTAAACAGCGTTTCCGTGTGCGGCTCTGGTGCTGGCTTGCCAGATGCTGCTTAGTCACGCTGGCCACGTGACCCGGAAGTGTCTCCGGACAGCGCTGGCTCCCGGCCTCTTGAGCGCGATGAGCGTGCAACCCTAGAGTCGGACACGACTGGCCCGTACGGGCAGGGGTACCTTTACCCATTCTCACAGTGACCAACTGGAAGGCTGCAAGCAGGACATGAGCACAGGATTGGGTGTGGATGTGATTTTTCCAGATGGAACTCACCAGAACTCAGTTCCAGCACCTCTCTGGCGGGCGCCATTGCCAGTATAAGAGAACAAGGGAGGCGTTCATGGTAAGCACCTCTTTTTCTAGAAAAATAACACTGGAAACAAAGCTCCCCCAACCTGTGATTCCCAGTAACATGCTGCCTCGAACAATGTGGGTAGAACATAGCCGTCATGGAAGGGGGAAGGGGAGATAGAGCAACAGTGGGTGAGTTGGCATGTAGCACACAGAATAAAAGAAATGCATGGGATGTCCTAGTGTTGAGGATGTGAGCAAACTGGTGGAATGTTTCTGTTGTAAAGTTAACCATTTCAAACAAGGAAAACTGATGAGAGTGGGATAATTTTAGCAGAGAAAGACTGCTCCAGAAACAGTTTAGCCTGCTCCATGTGTTCTCCCCCACCCCTGCTACTGGGGAATCAATATAGGATCCAAACCTACATATCATCCCAAATAAGTAAATTAAATAGCATGATCAACAGACTGGATCACAGGCCAAGTTATATTTTGACAACTCCCGCCTTTCTACAAATAGATGTTATATCTGTGCTTCTTTGAAATTTAATTAGAGCCATCACAAAAATGAACAGGATATGTAGGCACTCGGCTATGTGATTTTTAGTGCAGTGAATACCTACATAAATTATTGCGCCTTTCACACACAAATTCTATGAAAGGAATCCAGATATTAAACATCTAACATCTTTGTCGTGAGCACCTGTATTTCTGCTGATGGGGGGACGGGACTCATATTTGAGACTGCCAGCTATGGAAAATAGAGTGCTTTTGTTCAATAGCTCCCCAAGGGAGAGGAAACTCAGTTTATGCAGAGTAGAAATTTAGTTACCATGACAATTTATCTGAATAGACCAGTTGGGGGGGAAACAAACAAACCGGAATTGCTTGTCTCCTTTCTGCTGCCACTTGACATGAAGTCAGAATTGGTAGGCTCTTGAAGGAAAACATTGAAAGGTAGGATATCTGAATACTTCAGACACACTGGTTGATCTTTAGTTGCATGTTGCATTGTAGGGCACACTCTGCTTCTGCACTTTCCTTGTAATTAAAATATCTTAAAATAGCCCACCCCATCCGGGCTGGGGCTAATGGGAGTTGTAGTCCCACTTCCCAGGACAGTGCGAGGATCAATTTTGGGGTTGTACCAGCCTACCCTTTCCCTTGCCAGACTGTGGAGGTAAGAGGTGCTGTATCATTTAAGGTAAGCGGACTTATAGTCCACAATATCAGGAGGCTGCCTAAGAATATATTGCGGCAAAACCACCTCTCTTCCAGCTGTGTTCTTTCGCTTTAAAAATGTGCAGGCAGAAGTGGCTTCCAATTATAACTTCTAACACAATTATCTGAATTTGCCCTGTGTTGTGGTTTCAACAGAGTTAGTTATCTCGTCCAGTAAGGCAACTGTAACAATCCTCACCAAACTGCTCAAACTTGAGACCAACTGAAATAATTCCACAGTGGTTCTGCGTGGTTTGTCCCATGTTGCATCATTGTCTTCTAGGAAGCTGTACCATGTGTGATAGGCAGGCTGTGGTCTGGGGTCAACTATCCTGATGAGCCATTTCAACTCTACTGATTGGGAAACAATTGTTGCTGCTCAACCTAGCACGATTGATTTTGTATAATTAATAAATTTGTTCATTGTTACCTACCGGCAAAAAACAGCCACCTAACAAACTCCAGACAACACTGGCTTAATTATTTTTCTCAACAATTTGTATAGGAATCTGTTTTAAGCTGATTGTAATTGTAATAAAGTGAGATAATAAATAAAGGTAGAGATTCATATCGAGTGCTGAACACATTCTTATGAGCACAATAATGTTCAGCTATTTGGCTTGCTTTTCCTCTTTCCTCTTTTTTATTTGGCTTTGGAGCTGACTGTTCTAGCCAACAGCTCTTAAAAGGAGGCTAAAATCTGAATGGCAAGTCAAACAGGTTTTGCCACTGTATGTTGCTATGGGTTAGCGCTGCCTGGGAATCAGTAAACTTACTCACTTCCATATGCCAAGAGGCAGAGAAGAAAAATAGTGCTGGGAAGAGAGATGGGGGTTTTGTTTGCTATTTGGAAGCATCTGTGGGAGAGAAAATCCTACTACGTCATGGGTTTTTTGTAAATACTTGTTACACTTCTCAAAGGCAAATGAAGGAAATATGAAATGATGTTTGCAATTGACTGATAATACTTTCAGTTACGCAGCAGTACCTGTAATTAGATTTGTGCCCTGCTGTCTTCTTACTAAATCTGTTCTCTTCTTACTAAAATTATAACTTTGGAAGGAAGCATAAGAAGATGTTCGGTTATATGTTTTGGAGTACAACTAACTGATTCTTAGCTCAGGAGAGAGCTAAAACAATCCGCCAATACCCAAGAGGCAATGAAATAAAACTTTCCTCTAAGCTGACTTTCTACATTTTCTGACTTTAAACATCTGTGCAGAAACCATGTGGGCAGCTTACACAAAAGGAAATTTGTCTCAGAAGCCTCTACATACAGTAAGTACCTTTTGAGTAAATCTTAGATCTTTTATTAAAACTAGTTTTAAATTACAAACTAGTTTTCCTATGTTGGTTTCTGTTGTAAAACTTTGTATTTCACCCTCACATTTTTGGAGGGGGTATCTGGGCTGTGTAAGAACCCCAGTGTTAAAAAGCATAGATGAAAGATACCTAACCCTTGTGTTATTTTCAACTCAAAACTGTCAGCAGATTTCAACACATTATGAATATTGAAAGGTTATGATCTACTTATCTAAACCGTTGCTTCAAAATAAATCTGATGTTGAATTTTTATGCTAGTTTTTATATTGTTAGGGGCCATATCCTCCTCTGTAACTTCATTTCAATTTAAAAGTGCCCAATCTTTCTGTTAAATTCTCAGAGATTAAGAAAGGGAGAATAGATGTAATATATCATATTTACTTATTTACAACAATTTTATGCTGCTTATCAACAAAGTCATCTTGGTGTTTACAAAAGTTATGAATCAATAAATACAGAATCACCATCAAATAGCATCAGGACCAATTAAGAACATATCAATACAGTCAACATAAACAATTAGAAGCCAGCATAAAATGTACATGTGCCCTAGGCCCATGAGACACAGAAGCAGGCTCAACCTATTTTGCCGCCTGAGGTGAAATAGCAAGCGGCTGCCCGACACATGTACCACACACACGACCTTGCCTCTGGCCTTGCTAACCAGTTGCACGGCTGCAACTTCTGGATTTCAGCAAGATCCTGTGAGATCATGTGGCAGCCTCCGTGCACCACTGCCACTTCTCACTTATCTGGTGGTATCAGTTTGCCCTGCCAGCAGCCCAGTGATCTCATCTGCACCTTAATTTTCAAAGGCCTGCCTGAATAAGGAGATCTTAGCCTGCAGGGGGAAGGGTAACAAAGAGGGGAGCAAGTCTAACTTCTCTTGGGAGGGAATTCCACAATATGGAAGCGACAATGGAAAAAGCTCTCTCTTGCGTCACCACCAACCATGGGTCCTATGTTGATGGGATCAAGAGAAGATGCTCACCTGAGGATCTTGGCATCTGCGTAAGCTTTTATAGGGAGATACAGTCTTTCAGAAGGCCTGGGCCCAAACCACATAGGGCTTTGTAGGTCATAACCAGCACTTTCAATTGTGGTCGGAAATGGACGAGTAGCCTGCAAAGTTGTTTTAACAAAAGAGTAAAATTCTCCCTGTAACCTGCTCCACTCAATAATCTGGTTGCAGCATTCTGAGCCAGCTAAAGTTTCTGAACACTTTCCTTTGGATTCCAGGGGTGGGGTGGGGTCCAAACACTTTACGTAGAATTATATAAAAAATTACTTTGTTATGTATTTTGTATACAGGTACAGATTCATTTTTTTAAAATTGGTACACACCATTTCCAGAGCCTGTGTAGACTTTTCTAGTCTTGTAACAACAGACATTATTTTTATCTGGCTTTGGCTGAATGCATAGTCTGCAAAATTGAGGCACAGCAAAATTTTATGCTGTATTTCTTACAGGGTGAAAAAGAAACAATTGTTTTACCTTCAATTCATAAGAGACAATTGGATAATATTGTGACTGTAAGTATTTTAACAATAATGCACTTTTCATTATGTGTGGTGGAGTTCTAGCCCTGCTTACTTGAAAGTAAATTACACTGTGGCCAGTGCGGTTTACTCCCTAATCAAGTTTCTTTAGGAATCACAACCTAAATTTCTATCACTGTTGATTAGCATGTAACTTGATGCTCCTCCAGACAACCTATTTATTCAGCATTCATCCAGACTTGCTTGCACAAAGCATATGTGGTCGTTAAACTTTTCCCAATCTAATTAAGCATTCCTCTTGATTTGTTTATGTGGGGGTAGTTATGAGCATTCTTCCTGATTTCTTTTGTAGGATCTTTACACATATTTCCATTTATCCTTCGTACACCGCACATTTTTAAATACATTTCCTCATCATTTTCCATACTGCAAAATATCTGGGTTTCTTTTTAAGTGGATTTGTTGTGCTAGGGCAACAGAGCATTTAAATCCACTTTAATTGTACAAACCTAACATCCAGTATACGACTGAACCCTTCCCACAATAAAGTGTCAGTCTGAAGACACCATCAGTTAGCTAGTGGAATATTAAGAATAGCTGGGTAATCAAATAAAGTACATACGGTACTGCTTTAATTTAATTTAATTATTTAATTTGTAATTTTTTTTATTTTGTATTTTTGTATTTTTATGTTGGGAACTGCCCTGAGATCTTTGGATGAAGTGTTGTATAGAAATGTAATAAATTAATGAAATGAAAGGGATTATACCAAACCTGCCACATGCATTTATTTTTCTTTTTAGCCTTCCGGTAATTTGCATAGCCGAGGACACTCTAAAAGCCTCCAAGAATTGTTCTTCTCCCCACAGATGTCACATTCACAGAAATATGTGTGCAAAGATATTTGCTCAAAATGGACTGGGGTGAGTTGCTGTTCTGGGTTGATGGTGAGGTTAATGAGGTGCTGTGTATTCCCAAAGCATGAATGGTTTAATAACCTAAGTACAGTAATAGCTTAATCCTAGGAAATGCAAAAAAAAAAAAAGCCTTGTTGTCATACACTGATACAAACATATGTTTAAAGGAAGTTGAAATCAAAGGAGAACCAATAACTTTCCTGCTTTTTAAATAGAAGTACTATTAATTATTAGGAATTCTGGTTTCAGCATGAGCATCATTAATCCCAGGGAAGCTATGAAACACTGTTAGAAAATAGATTTCTTCCCATTTATGTGAACAGAACCGTCACTATAGTTCAGTCGCTAGAGCATGAGACTCTTAATGGGTTTGAGCCCAATGTAGGACAAAAAGATTCCTGCATAGCAGGGGCTTGGACTAGCAGACCCTCCAAGTGTCCCAATTTCCCAGGGACACCCCTGATTTAGAGAAGCCATCCCGGTTTCTGATTTGATCCTGGAATGTCCCATTTTTCCTAGGATGTCCCTGTTTTCATTGGAGAAATGTTGGAGGGTATGGAGTTATCAAACCCCCAAGCCGTCTGAAGGCAAACTTGTACAGTGGTACCTCGGGTTACATACGCTTCAGGTTACAGATAACCCAGAAATAGTGCTTCAGGTTAAGAACTTTGCTTCAGGATAAGAACAGAAATCGTGCTCCAGTGGTGCAGTGGCAGCAGGAGGCCCCATTAGCTAAAGTGGTGCTTCAGGTTAAGAACAGTTTCAGGTTAAGAACGGACCTCTGGAATGAATTAAGTACTTAAGAAATGCATGCTCAACCCTTAACGTCTGTGATACTACAAGTAAAATTTCACATGATGTATATATTCATCAGCAATGTTCTCGTGTGGACCCTTGGGGCATTAAAAAGAAACTTTTGTAGGGTCAAAACATTCTTGAAAGATTCACAAATTTTGGCCCATTTACATCTCTCTGGCCACATCTGTACTGCACATTTAAAGCAGTATCATACCTCTTCAAGCAGCCATGTCTTTCCCAAAAGGATTCTAGGAAGTGTAGTTTGTTAAGGGTACTGAGAGTTTTAGGAAACCCCAACTCCTTACAGAGTTACAATTCCCCAAGTACCTTGGGAATTGGCATTGACTGTTAAACTACACTAGAAATTAGCTCTGTAAGGGGAAGAGCGGTCATTAAAAGTAATACCTCACCATCAGTAAATCCCCCCATTTACCATTTTTATATTATATTATTAAATTACTTCTAGAAACAAAAATGTCATTGGCATGTACCGTATATGAAAATAACTGAAGAAACAGACATGCAAGTGAGGAAACACTTAAAGGTAGGTAATTACTTGCCTTTAAATTTTTTGAAAGGGGTGGAAAACAAAATGTCCCTAACATTTGCTTTGTTTGTCACTAGCACTGCACGTCTTTCCATTTTGCTAAAAGCCTGAGACACACATCAGAGGATAAAAGTCAATCACACCTGAGAAACCCAGAGATGTTTATTCTAAGGGTAAGACACAAATCACCAGATGATGATAATTATACGGATAAGGATTTTGTTATTTATATGCTGCCCATCTGACTGGGTTGCCCCAGTCTGTCTGATCTGCTCCCAACAAAATATTAAAAACACAATAAAACTTCCCTGAACAGGGCCACTGTTTAGGCATCTTCCAAAAGTCAAATAGTTGTTTGACATCTGATGGGAGGGCGTTCTTGTGCGGTGTCAGGAGATGCTGCGGGGACCGGCACAGCCTGGTGTGAGGTTGTGCTGGCCTGTGCAGCATCCCCAACACTGCGTAGGTTGTTGCAGCCTTCCACTAGGATGTTTTTATCATTATATTATTCTGCAGTGCCAGGTGATTCCACTAACAGATATTGTATTGGTCTCTCCTCTCCCTATGCATTGCTGTCCATGTATGATCAAGATCCTTGCAGAGGACAATGTTGTTGGACTACAACTCTCACCATCCATGGTCATTATTCATGCTGGCTGGGGCGGATGGGAGCTGGAGTCAAACATCTGAAGGGCTTCATGTCTGCCAACCCTGGTGTAATGTGAAGCATTTCAAATTTAGGTAGTTTAAAAATCAACAAAGCATGATTTAAGCCTCCTTTTCCAATCTTGCATCTCTTATATGTACTACTACTGCAGAAGTCAACGGGCATTTTGTGTGTATATGAGATAAAGAGAAATGCATGCTCAACAGTATATATGCAATTAAAATGGCAGTTTATAAAGGCTATCTAATTAATTGTGGGCTTGTTCATTTATTTGTTTTTAGCCGGAGGCAAACATAAATCAGATGAAATGCCACTATTCAAGTTTTAGTGTTTGTTCAAATGAGTCACCGGATGGGGATAAAACTACTGAATTGATTGAAAAAGTTGTAGTTTCTAGACACAAAGAAACAGAAACCCAGAAATCAATGTATACAAACAAATGGCTTCTCCAAAGGCAAACAAGTGAAGAAATCCACCATTCAGAAAACACCAAGACAACTGATGAAAATAAAATTAACAGAAGGATAATGGATTTATCGAGAAGTGTGTTTTCGGGTTCTCTAATGTTGTCAGATGTAAATAGTTCAGAAGATAAAGCAGACAGAGCTGCTGTCTGTGGATCCTCATCATCCAGTCTACCTCACCTGAAAACCCAGAATGAAAAAGTAAAAACCTTTAGTGCTCATTTGCTTCAAGACCAGGGAATAAGTAATGAAATCAGATGCTATCCATGCAAGTCTTCAGATGGCGATACAAACAGAGCTGCCATTAGAGGACAAATCAATTCTCCGTGTTTATCCAAAAGGAAAATCTTCATGATCTATATCTGTGGAGGCTATCAAGGTACAACCAAGAGCACCAGAATTTTGTGTTAAAAATCTTAAGACTAACAGATTTATTGTGGTATAAGCTGGTGTTTTGGGGTGGATAGGTAAATTGTCACTTTCCTCACCTACTATCTCCTCAGTGTTTTCATTCCTTTTCCAGCCATGCCGCTATTTCTGGAGTGCTCTTGAACTATTATTTTTATTGTTTGTTTGTTTCACCCCTCAGATTTGCACAAAACCAGAAAACAACACAAGCAAATCATATTATAGAAAATGTAGTTTGCTTGTGCAGTTTTCTGCTTTTTTGCAAATGTAAGTGATCAAAAAATAAAAAAATACACCAGATATTGCATAGCAAGTTAATTTGAAAAGTGTGTGCTGAGAATTTACAATTGCCTGTGAAATAAATTACGCTCCTAAAAGTCATGATAACTAGTGGTGCTAGAGTCCAGAACCCAGTCCCCTTTCCATTCAAATAAGCACCTTATTTTTACATTGCAGTGAGCCTATAAATCATATACTGAAAGTCTGCCACTTGCTTCTATATCTCCACGGGCTATAAAAATGTTGCTTTTAATCAACAAATTGATTTAGGTAATATGCTTGCTTTATTATCTTAATCAGATTCAGAAGTAGAACGAAATGCATTAATGGAAAAGTCCTTTCCTTGGCTGTACAAATACTGTAAAGAGAGAGGCTACGACTTCCGAATGGTGGACCTGAGGTGGGGGATAAAAGATGGCATCACTAACAATCACAACATGGCTTCCCTCCATATGAAGACATTAAGGAAATGCCAGCAGTTGGGATTCCAAACCTTTGTTGTAAGTTCAGATGGAATTTGCGATAAGTTAAGCACACAGAGGGTTTTTTAAATGCCATTTTAGGGCCTGGTTTTTCCATTTCGTAAGTCATTGGATGGAAGAAAGAGGGGAGTCCATATCAAAACAAAAATGGATATATCTGGACAGGGACGTATAAGGGGTATGTGGGGTGCAGTTCACCCCGGGTGTCATCCCTGAGGGGGTGACAAAATGGCACACCTTGGGGGGTGGCACTTATCACAGGGCCCGGCCTGCAGCGCACCCAAGCCACGCGTCTCTTCTGGGAGTGATGCGGTGGCTCAGGGCCCCGTGCTGCTCGAAACGGCAGTGTGGGGCTTGCGTCTGCCAGGCGGACTCCGTGGATAGTTTGCCCCGCCCCCACCGCTCCGGTTGCCAGAGCAGCTAGCTACGCCTCTTTATCTGGATCACCCCTAGTAGCAGTCAGTTCATTAGGCTACTGTTCTGCTGCCTCAGTTCATTAGGTTATTCTTATGCACTACAGTCATACCTTGGGTTGAAGTAGCTTTGGGATGAATATTTTCGGGTTGCGCTCCACGGTGACCCGGAAGTAACAGAGTGCGTTACTTCCGGGTTTCGCCGCTCGCGCATTGCACAGACGCTCGCTTCAGGATGCGAACGGGGCTCCGGAACGGATCCCATTCACATCCAGAGGTACCACTGTATACAGCACATTTGAAGCATGCTTTTACCCTCAGAGAATTCTGGGCACTCTCATTTTTTGGGTATTCTAACTCTGTAAGGGATAAGAGATGTGCTTTGAATGTGTATGCAGCCTCAGTATGGAATGCCACTGGTTTCACAAAACATTAAATGCAAAAAGGCTTTATTGGTTCCACTGTAAGCCAATTTTCTCTTCTTTGGTTTTCTGTTTCAGGTTTTTATTGGGCAAAAGCATGACGACCCCTCTCTCCCAGCAGTAATAGCCAAGGAAGATTTAGAGGCAATCAAAGCCACAATTGAACAAATGAAACTGAGTACCAAAAAGTCAAAGCATAGTTTGGCTAGTGGTTTGAGGGAAGAAACTCTAATAGATAAAAAGAATGAAATCCAAGGTGATAGTGATCAATATGCCCTGAGCCCCAGTGTCTCAACAGAAGAACCTGAAGCTGGGACAAACAGCAAGAAGGAATATGAAATGATTAATTCAAATGGGCAGGAGTTTTCTAATGCTTCTCTCCTCACCCAAAAGACTGTAGCTGAATATGAGAGAGAATTTCAACTTCTGGATTGCTGGTACAGGTTGGATGAAAACTACATCCCTGCGGTTTACAGACTTCAACCTATTTGGTTAGTTATTGTCATTATTGTTGTTATTATTAAATTACAGAAGCTTGGCAAAAACGCACAGGTGTTGGGACAACCGGTGTGTACTTTTCTTGGCATTTGGTGTCCATTTTGCTCTGTTTGTAAACAAATTCCCTTTCCAGTACTGCGACAGAGGTTTGCATGCCATTTACTTCAATTGGCTATTGCCGGCCAGCAAAAGATTAAAATGAGATTAAAATGAACCAAAACAGTTCCTCATGCAAATATGTATTCTCGTCACTTTCTTCCATGAATATTACATTCAGAGACAGTCGTTCTATGCCAGAAATATCTGCTGTTTCATCTGCTAAAAGCCAGTGCTTGAATCATAGGAGGGAATCATGGAGGGACAGAGGCATCTTTTCTTAATTGTGCTGGCTACTGCTCCCCCAGGGCTTTTTCTCAGCCAGAACTTGCTGGAACTCAGTTCCTGCACCTCTTAGGTGGGTGCCATTGCCATTATAAGAGAACAAAGGAGGTGCTCGTGGTAAGTTCCAACACCTCTTTTTCTAGAAAAATCACATTGTTTTCCCCCATTTGTTTTTGGAAGCTTATGGAGACCATAATATATGGCTAAAATGAGGTGAAATTAGGCTTTGGATTGTGTGTTTATTTGCGGATTCTCCTAACTCTCTTCCCATAAAATGGAGACACTGTCTTGTGCTATGAATCACTATGCTGTGTGTATCATGGGCATCTGTGTATCGTTGATCTGTTGACTTGTGCTCCCATCTTCCTTTCAACCATCCAAAACTCACTTGTGAATGGAACATGCCTGTGGGGTTACTCTTCAGCATTTCACGGAGCTGGCAGATTGTACATTTTGAAGATGTACATTTGTACATCCAGTGCAAGGGCAATTGTACATTTCTTTGTTTTTAGCCTGTTTCTCACGGTTCATGCATTTCATGTTGTCTGCACAGCACAGTGTACCAAGATATCCTCAGCAATGATCTTGCTCGCAGGCAACAAGCGAAGAACAAATGGATGGCGTCTTTTCAGAAACTACATAAAATATTTCAAGAATATGCTGCAGTTGCTCTTGGACATGAAGCTGCCACCACACTGCTCAGAACAGGTGAGGAGGGCATCCAATATATGACCAGGATGGTGTTTTGCTTTATTATATGGGTGGTGGCTTATTTGAGTAGTTTAAATAGAATTATTTCTGTTTTGCAAGTTTTGCAACAAGAAGTGGATCAAGGATTCCAGGTCCAGGGAAAGTGTGAGGATCACTGTCACTGCTTCAAAAGAGACATCACAGATCTGCAGTCCATTCTGTCAAGTCCCCATGCACCAAAATATATTGACGTTCACCCACTAAGACCAGTGATCAACAAAACAACGTATGAAGCACATCAGAACTTTGTGAAAAGCATTCACTCTAGGGTAGGTTGCTCAGAACATCATTGGTAGTTGTCAGCCACATAGGGCCTGGGCTACCTATAGAAGCATCTCAATGGATATTCTGGTTGAAAATATCTCAAGATGCCCTGATGACATATCATGGGATATGAGATTTGTACCACATCATCCTCGTTAACAAGGGTGGAAAGTCCTTTCCAGTGCAAGGGCTATATTCCCTTCTAGGGACATAGGCCAGTGGTGGGTGGCACCAGGGCGACAGATGTAAATTTTACCTTTGTACAGTAGGCAAATTTCTACATACATCTCTCTCTATACTCCATCCAGACATACAAGAGGAATCACCAGAGTGCAAAGGCACATTCCAGCCAGGCAAAACACTTGGGGGTGGGGGGTGCAGTAGAACCAGTGAGTGTGGCCTGGGGAAATTTCTTAGGGCCAGATCAATAGGCCTGGAGGGCTGTATTTGGCCCCCGAGCCTGAGATTACCCACCCTGCTCTACAACATAGCAAAGGGAATCCTGGGGTATCTATTTTGAACTGTGCAGTGCAGTTGCTTTGGGCAAAATGTATTGAACACCACTTAAGAAATATTTTTTTCTTAAGCTGTCCACAATATCCATGAGGAAATGAAGAAAACATTTCCCACTCTGTCTACCACTGCATTCTACATAATGATCTGCAAGTGTATACTCTTGTCTGCTTTCAGTAAACCAATTCAGACCTTTTTCAGAAACCATTTCTAAGTACTATTATATACATTTTCACCACCTCACCCTGCCCCCCACCAGACACTTTTGGCCTTGATTTTAATTTATTTTAATCCTGTTATCTGAATTTGTAATCTTTCTCAGTTATCCCACAATATGCACTTTTTAAAGCTTTGTTCCTCTTCCTATCTTTATTGCCACCTCTGCTTGTCATTAGTCACTGTCTTTCTTAAGCCATGCTCTAGACCTGAAAATGATGGAAGCAAAGTAGAGCCTTTAATGAACAGGTAAAACCTGACAAAATAAATATCATTGCTTCATCTTCTATATATAAACCTACACTCTAACCCCAAACACACTAGAAGGAATCGAATAGGAAGCACCATTTTCATTTATTTGCATTTCTCAGCTTGAGCTTCAAACTATGTGTCAGGGAACTGACATCGGAGGAAAGGGAAGTGGTAGGGCTCCCAGAGACTGGGAGAGAGTCAACAGCCAAAGCAGGAACCAGCAGGGGGAGCGCGGGGTCTCTGGAGGAGGATCTCAGTAATGCTGAGAGAGACGCAGCAGCCCAGGCAGGAAGCAGCAGGGGAGAGAAAGGGGTGAGAGACACTTCGAGCGAAAATAGCGGGGAGGTGTCAGAAGCAACTGCAGGGAGACCTATGCTTCGTCGGAAGCTGTCACGTCGTGAGTCCAGGAGACGCGTTTCCGTTAAGGAACTTCTTTGCTGGAAGCGCTTCCGCAGACAGCCACTGTCGGACTCTACAAGTGACTAGAGCAGACATGTCTGAGGAGCTCTGTCACACACAGAGGTTTGTGGGGTCGCACAAACTCTGAAGGGGCACTATTTTAAGCACAAGCAGCTAATCATCCCCTGATAGCAGTCCGACAGTCTCTGTACGCTGCCTGTGCAGGAGAAGGCATCATGAGCGACCCAGCAGGAGCCGGAGCCGCAGGGGGTGGAGCTGGTCCAAGCTTGGAAGACAGATACCGAGCATTGGAGGTCCAACTTGCGCTGCAGACGGCGAGGCTCGAGGAGAGGAGGGCTCAAGATGCAGACAAGAAGGGGAGAACCACTCAGTTCCCCAGAAAGGTACCAGGATTAGTGCAGAAGTTTGGGGGGGACCCCAAGGATTACCATGCCTTTAGGACTGAAATGCAATATGCCCTGAATGTGCAGTTTGATGAGTTCCCTGATGAGGAATCCCGAGTTGCTTTCGTAATTGGGCATCTTGAGAAGGGGGCGCGAGATTGGGTTCGACCCCTGATGGCAACGCACAACGATATCCTGAAGGACACTATGAAATTCTTTCGTGCAATGGATATCATGTTCTCCAGCGATATTGAGGAGGGGGTAGTGCGCAGACAGCTAATGGCTTGCAAGCAGGGAAGCAGATCTGTCCGTGAGTACTGGACTGAATTTACCATGCTGATTCACAGATTGGGGTGGGATTTATCGGCAGCACCCATTCAGATGCTATTTGAAGAAGGTCTTTCTTCAGCTGTGAAAGACGAGCTGGCCAGGAGCCCCAGGGCGGTGTCTATGGATCAGCTGACCAAATCTGCGCTGACCATTGGAGCGCGCCAGGAGGCAAGAGCCTTGGAGAGGCGGGAAGGGAGAGGGGAACGTTGGAAGGAGTTACGCATTCCAGACATTCCTGAGCCAGCTTTCCCGCCGGCAGAGCCGATGGAAATCGGAACAGCCCGCGCGCGCGCAGTTTCAAAGCCCAGTGAGGGGGCGAAGAAGGAGGGAAAGGGACCCCGGAAATGCTATCTCTGCCAACAGCCAGGCCACTTTGCCAGAGTCTGCCCCCAGAGGAAGGAATGGCAAGGGATGGTGGGAACTGTTGAGGGGGAAGAGCAGGGAGAAACGGAGCAGGTAAAAGCCAACGCCTGGTTGCCAGCAGGGCACTGCAGCCAGGCCAAAGAGCAGTGAAAGTGCCCCTTCCCCAAGTGCCAGTGCCAGAAGCTCCTCGACCTGCTCTAGTGATTGAAGTGTCGCTAGAGTTGCAAAATGGACACCCCCTAAAAATAAAGGCGCTGTTGGACTCAGGCAGCTCCTGCAATTTCATGAGCAAGGAGTTTGCTGCTGAACACCAGATACAGACTATCCCCTTAAGCAACCCCCTGCAGGTGACCACGATCGATGGCAGAGAACTGTTGGGAGGAGGCGTCAGCTTGCAGACCATCCCAATGATAATGAGGGTGGCAAGGCACACAGAACTGATAGCGTTTAATGTGGCCACCTTGGGAGGCGCTCCCATTATTTTGGGAATGAGCTGGCTAGCCCTACATGATCCGCTGGTGGGCTGGCATCAAAGAGTGGTTTCCTTCGGTTCCGCACATTGCTTAGAACACTGCAGGGGGGAAAAGGGGTCAGCAGGGGCCCAAGCCACCCTAGCAGGGACGGAAGTGATGGAGAAGGGGAAGGTGCCATCACAGTATGCTGATCTCAGCGACGTGTTCAGCGAGAAGGAAGCTGACCAACTACCCCCGCATAGGCCCTTTGATTGCCAGATCAATTTACTCCCTGGAGCACAGCTTCCTGTAGGCAGGTTGTATGCCATGTCAGACAGGGAGATGCAGGAGTTGCGAGCGTTCATTGACAAGAACCTGAAGAGAGGCTTCATCAGAGAGTCCAAGGCAGCGGGGGGTAGCCCAGTGTTTTTTGTGGATAAAAAGAACACGGACAAGCCGAGGCTGGTATGTGACTTTCGGGCCCTAAATGCAGTGACAGAGCCGGTGGCTTTTCCTATGCCCAGGATTGATGATATTTTGACCAGGGTGCGAAAAGGAAAGATTTTTACAAAGCTGGACCTAAGGGGGGCGTACAACCTGATACGTATAAGGAAAGGGGATGAATGGAAGACCACCATGTTCACCCCTTTGGGGGCATTTGAATATCTCGTTATGCCTTTTGGATTACAAGCAGGCTCCGCGTGTTTTCAAGCCTTTATGAACCATGTACTGGGGCCTTTGCTCTACAAGAATTGCGTGGCCTTCTTAGATGACGTGTTGGTGTATTCGGAGAATGAGGAGCAACATGTGAGAGACGTCAGAGAAGTGTTGAGCAGGCTGCAAGCCAACAGACTGTGGGTGAAACTGGAGAAGTGTCAGTTTCATACCAAGGAGGTGGAATTCCTGGGGTACCGCTTGTCAGACAAGGGGTTGGCCATGGACCCCGGCAAGGTTCAAGCGGTGCTGGAATGGAAAACACCCAAGACTAAGAAGGATGTGCAGAGGTTCCTAGGGTTTGGAAACTTTTATCGTAAGTTCATCCGAAACTTCGCTCACCTGACGGCGCCCATCACGGACTGTCTCAGCAGCAAAAAGAAGTTTGTTTGGACGGGGGAGGCGGAGCGAGCGTTTGAGGAACTGAAAAAGGCCTTCGCCTCTGACGAACAACTTCTACATGTGGATTTACAAAAAAAGCTGAGGGTCGAAACAGACGCTTCTGACAGAGCCATAGGGGCGGTGCTTCTTCTGCAGCCGGGGAAGGAGGGGTCCGAGTGGCGACCGTGTGCCTTCTTTTCGCGAAAGCTGAACAAATCTGAGAGAAACTACACGGTGTACGACCGGGAACTTCTTGCGATTTATGAGGCCTTCCGGAGATGGAGGCACCTACTAATTGGTGCACAACAGAAGGTGCAAGTGCGCACGGACCATAAGAATCTAGAGTATTGGAGAACTGCGCGAGTGCTCAACCAACGGCAGTTGAGATGGGCCCAGGAGTTCTCCAAATTTAACTTTGAGATCTGTTACGTACCAGGCCCGGAGAACGTTAGGGCGGACGCTCTCTCACGCAAACCTGAATATTTGGAGGGAGAGGGTGCACCCGAAGAGACCCATGTCATTCCCGAGGATCGCTGGGTGTGTGGGGGGGCATTGGTGGGGCTAAGGGAACTGATAGAGGGAACGGTGCAGGATGAATATGCCCAGGACAAATTCAGGGGTCTCAGGAGGGAGGGAGACAAACCCGGGGGTTTTGAGGAGAGAAACGGGGCGTTGTACTACAAGGGAGCGTTATACGTACCTGAAGGAGAATTGAGGGAAAAGGTACTCAAGCAACTGCACGATAGCCCCACAGCAGGGCATTTTGGGCAACACAAAACCATGTGGCTGGTTACCAGGGAATTCTGGTGGCCCAAGGTCAGGGAAGATGTGCGGGAGTATGTGAGAGGGTGTGACCGATGTCAACGAGCCAAGGGGGAGAGGCGGGCACCGGCAGGTTTATTAGAACCACTACCCACGCCGGAAAGACCATGGGAGGCAGTGGCAATAGATTTTATGACTGATCTGCCCAGGTCCAAAGGGAAGACAGCCATTATGGTTGTGGTAGACCTGTTAACCAAGATGGCCCACTTTATAGCCTGCTCACATGCGGTCACAGCAGAAGAAACCGCTAAATTGTTTGTGGAAAATGTGTTTAGATTGCATGGTGCCCCCTTGAGGGTGGTTTCGGACCGAGGGAAACAATTTACTTCCAGGTTCTGGAGGAAGCTCATGAGCTTATTGCATGTAGAGGTGAATTTTTCCACTGCCCGCCATCCAGAAACCAACGGGCAGGCGGAAAGAGCTAATGGTGTCCTCCAGCAATATTTGAGGTGTTATGTGAATGACAGAGAGAATGATTGGGTGGAGAAGCTGGCGTTGGCAGAATTTGCCTATAACAATGCGGAGAACGTGTCCACGGGAATGAGCCCTTTTTTGGCCAATCACGGGTGTCATCCCCGAGCCTTCCCAGGGGGGGAAGGGGAGAACTGGAGCGTTCCAGCCGCAGAACAGTTCGTTGAAGAAATGGAAGCGATCCATCGCCAGCTCCAACTTAATTTAAACAGGGCGAAGGAGGAATATAAGAGGCAGGCAGACAAAACCAGAAGGGAAGGGGAAAGCATTAGGGTGGGGGACCAGGTGTGGCTGTCCACCCAAGGGTTACCATTTAAAGGAGGTTGTAAGAAGTTAAGACCCAAAAGACTGGGCCCATTTGAAGTCACGCAACAGGTCAACCCAGTGGCTTTCAGACTCCGGTTACCTAACCACATGAAGTTGCACCCAGTGTTCCACAGATCATTGCTGTCACCGTATATAGGGGACAGAGAGGGGAGGGTCAATAGGGGACCAGCTATGGAGGAAAAAGAACACAGCTACCATGTAGCGGAGATTCTCGATTCCAGGTGGAGGGGAGAGCAAGTAGAGTATTTGGTAATGTGGGAAGGGGAGCCGGAGTCGGAAAACACCTGGGTCAGGGCAGAGGATGTAGATGACGAGGTTTTGATTGAAACTTTTCATCAGAGATTCCCTCGGAAACCCCAGCCAGTGGCGAGGTTCCGGAGGGAATACTTCGCCACCACCGACGAAGAAGAAGAGTTGGAGGGGTTCGCCGATTCCGAGGTGGAGGAGGATTCAGCGAGTCGGAACGAAGACCGATGGAGGGAAATGTTCGAGACGTCGGAAGATGAAGAGGATTCTTTTAGGGGTTTCAGCTCCTCACCGCCCAGAGGAGAGAGTAGGGGCGGGGGAGAGGGGGGCCCTGGAGGGGAGGTGGATGTCAGGGAACTGACATCGGAGGAAAGGGAAGTGGTAGGGCTCCCAGAGACTGGGAGAGAGTCAACAGCCAAAGCAGGAACCAGCAGGGGGAGCGCGGGGTCTCTGGAGGAGGATCTCAGTAATGCTGAGAGAGACGCAGCAGCCCAGGCAGGAAGCAGCAGGGGAGAGAAAGGGGTGAGAGACACTTCGAGCGAAAATAGCGGGGAGGTGTCAGAAGCAACTGCAGGGAGACCTATGCTTCGTCGGAAGCTGTCACGTCGTGAGTCCAGGAGACGCGTTTCCGTTAAGGAACTTCTTTGCTGGAAGCGCTTCCGCAGACAGCCACTGTCGGACTCTACAAGTGACTAGAGCAGACATGTCTGAGGAGCTCTGTCACACACAGAGGTTTGTGGGGTCGCACAAACTCTGAAGGGGCACTATTTTAAGCACAAGCAGCTAATCATCCCCTGATACTATGCTATTGACACAGTGGCGTAGCGTGGGGGTGCAGGGGGGGGCCGTCCGCACCGGGCGCAACATCTGGGGGGGCGCTCGCACTCGCAGCTCTCTGCGCCCTGCTAAAATCCACGGGTTAGGGGGCGCAAATTACTTGCCTTGCCCCGGGTGCTGACAACCCACGCTACGCCACTGTATTGACAGAAATGGCTTACTATTTTCAAAGGAAAGGTCTTCATTGATTCCTTTCCCAGCATGTCTCTGTGCCATCTCAGACCAGAATGTGGCACTGTTACAACATAATAAAGCTTGAAAGAAACATCTTCATTTGCAAGGCTGAAATAAACTATAGTCAATGAAACATTTGCATTATTATTTTGCATACAATTTATCCTTAAAAAAATAGTGTCAGCTAAGCTAGATCTGTGGTACTCAAAATCTCATACTGCATTCTAAACACTGGATGGCCATGTTCCTAATGAAACGGTACTGTTTAAATGAAACTTATTCCTATAAAATACGCCCGGGGACATAACCTAGCATACCCTGCAACATTTCTCCTATGAAAATAGGGACGTCCCATTCCATAATGATAATTTTACTATTTATACCCCACGCATCTTACTGGGTTGCCCCAGCCACTCTAGGCAGCTTCCAACATATATAAAAACATAATAAAACATGAAACCTTAAAAAAAACACACCATAGAGGATTCCTTTCAGACGGCTCGGGGGGTCAGATAATTCCATCCCCTCCACCATATCTCCAATGAAAATGGGAACATCCTAAGGAAATGTGGGACATTCTGGGATCAAATCAGAAACCAAGACAGCTTCTCTAAATCAGGGACTTCCCTGGAAAATAGGGACATTTGGAGGGTCTGAGCTATAAGTATGAAGAACTTACACTACAAAAAGATTAAGCAGGTTTAAGTTGATCTTAAAGGTAAAGGTAAAGGGACCCCTGACCATTAGGTCCAGTCATGGCCAACTCTGGGGTTGCGGCGCTCATCTCGCTTTATTGGCCGAGGGAGCCGGCGTACAGCTTCCAGGTCATGTGGCCAGTATGACTAAGCCGCTTCTGGTGAACCAGAGCAGCGCATGGAAACTCCGTTTACCTTCCCGCCAGTGTGGTACCTATTAATCTACTTGCACTTTGACGTGCTTTCGAACTGCTAGGTTGGCAGGAGCAGGGACCGAGCAACAGGAGCTCACCCTGTTGCGGGGATTCGAACTGCCAACCTTCTGATCAGCAAGTCCTAGGCTCTGTGGTTTAACCCACAGCGCCACCCACAAGTTGATCTTACTCTGGCACAAAGACTCAGTTTAACATTCAAAACTTCTCTGATTCAAACAGTTATTCTCTTCAGTATTGTTCAGTCAGCTGTTTCCTTGTTTGGGTGGTGGATGATACCAACATTATAGGCTTGTCTTTACAGCTTCGTCACACGAATATCTACAGAAAGAGCATTAACTGGGGAAGAGATGGCATCAGCCCCACCACCAACAGATCCCATGCTTACTACATTGAGTGCCTTTGCAATGACTTTCAGAAAATTGTCATCAATCATTTCAACAGGTCAGCCACATAACTGCTTCTTTGGTGAAACAGTTCATAATGTATACATGACTTAATAGTAAAGGTTCGTTCCATTATACTTCAATATAGAAGTAATTTTCCCATGGCACCTTAAATAATCAAAGCCTAAAAAATATGACAGTTGAAAATTTCTGATGTATTGTTTGCTCTGTTTCACTTCCTCACGTTAATTACGGAAGTAATTACCACAGGAGGAGGAGATGGACAGTAACTTAGGTGGCTTCAAAGAGGATTTGACAGATTCATGAGGATAGGTCTGCATGGCTATTAGACATTATAGCTAAGAATAGAACTTCATTTTCAGAGATAATATACCTGGGAGGACCTGTAGTTACAGGGGGTAACTCTCTGCATCACACAGTGCTTATAACTTACCAAAATTGTCTGATTGGTCTCTAGCAGAGGCAGGATGTGCCTGATTTAAGAAAGCCAAAACCACAAAAAACCCAGCCCTCTTGTACTTTCACATATTTTGTGGAGCAAATTAAAGAAATATAGTATGGTTTGGCTTCCTGGTCAAAAAAACAGTGCAGACAGACCTTCCCTAAGAATTGCCACCCATGCAGGCACAATGCTAGGAGGGTCAGTGGAAATGGTTAGGGAGCAGGATCCAGTGGTCCAAAGTTTCATTTTAGACTTCAGGTGAAGTCTTTCCAAAATGCCATTTCTAGCAAGTGGGCATAAGGGCTTGAAGATGGTACTCAGTGGCACTTAATACTGTGGTGCCTCGCAAGACGAAATTAATTCGTTCCGCAAGTTTTTTCTTCTTGCGAGTTTTTCGTCTTGCGAAGCACGGTTTCCCATAGGAATGCATTGAAAATCAATCAATGCGTTCCTATGGAGACCGTCTGGGGACAGAGGGGAAGCGCCGCTCTGTCCCCTCTTTTGAAGCAAGGGGCGGAGAGGAGAAGATCGCTTCTCCCCCTTGCCGCCCCTTGGTTCAAAAGGCCTTCCCCTCTGTCCCCGGAGCTTGCGGGGCTGGCAACGGGGAGAAGCGATCTTCTCCGCGCCGCGCCTTGCTTCAAAAGAGGTCCGGGGACAGCGGGAAGCGCAGCGCTTCTCCCCGCCGCCCCTTGCTTCAAAAGAGGTCCGGAGACAGCAGGGAAGACGCATTGCGCTTCCTGCTGTCCCCGGAGCTTGCGGGGCAAGCTTCGTTTTGCGAAGCAAGCCCATAGGGAAATTCGTCTTGCGAAGCAACTCGAAAACGAAAAAACCTTTCGTTTTGCGAGTTTTTCATCTCGCGAGGCGTTCGTCTTGCGGGGCACCACTTTACTGTGTGAAGTGTGTGTGTCTGAATCAGGAGGAGGTAGTTCTTGGTACTGCTGAGAAAATAAAGCTGTTTTAGTCACTTGTGGTGGTGCTGAAAAGCCATACAATTTTTGAATATTGTGATTAATAGCATTAATAAAATGATTCCAATATGAGCACTTATAGATCCCATGCTGTGGGGTCGCTAATAAGGCATCCTCCAGAGCCTGGGGGTTATAAATGCCATCAGTCCAAACTGGTTGCAGCTGATGGGAGTTGTACATCTGGAAGACACCACATTGGCTAACCCTTGCCATGTGGTTGCCAACAATCATATGAGAATGTTGACACCACAAATACATTTTGTGCATTTCTTTACAAGGATAGTCTTTTCCCTTGTTTGTCACTTCTGAATGCTGGAAATTGTGATTAAATAATCACCAGCATTCTCCCGTGTATATCCTCGTATTTGGACATTCATAAAAGGAACTAGGTTTTTCAACATCCTCACGTGGTTGTCAACAACTACATGTGTGGTGACATCTAGCTGGGATATGAATGGAAGAAAATAAATAACACTGTACAAAAGTCACTGTAACCTAGACACAATGTTGAAATGTGGTTTAAAACTTTTCCCCTCCATGTTTTCATTTGACCAGAACAATCCATTTGAAGGAGATTCAAGAAATGCTACCTGTGCG
The DNA here is from genome assembly GCF_965113315.1 of Podarcis vaucheri. Classification (NCBI taxonomy): domain Eukaryota; kingdom Metazoa; phylum Chordata; class Lepidosauria; order Squamata; family Lacertidae; genus Podarcis; species Podarcis vaucheri. Next base: position 51,933,340 of record NC_138767.1, on the reverse strand, counting down.
AAGAAAGCAAGTATTTGAAACTCATAATGACGACGAGGTTCTGGAACATATCTGGCACTGTCAGGCCTTGTGAGTTTGGTGGTGTTTGGTTGCTTAATTTACTTTAGCCAGGCTTCATGATGGAGAACAGTGGAAGAGTTGATATGATAGTTGTGATTTAAGAACAATCTTATTAGCAGCCTCTATTGAAGTGAAAATCTGACCTACCCATTCATTTGGGCAGCATTCTAGTCATTCAACAAGAGCATATATGAAGGAAAATTAAATGATACCAATTCCTACTCACACCCACACCCTGCCTCTTACCAGAACATAGACATGTTTGAGAAATAAAAGTTGTACTCTTGTAAATCACTTCTTCTCTGCTACCAACGTGCCACCCAAGTGCTTTCTGGACATTAGATGATACCTAATATAATGTTTTCCAGTGCCCTTGAAGGGCCGGCTCATTAGGCAAGGTGAGACAATCCACTCTGGAGAAGGTGGATTTAAAAGTACCATTAATGGACAGCATATTATCAAATATCCAGTTCTACTATTGAAATTTTACCACCAAAAAGGGCACCATTTGGATTTTCTTCAATCATCATCGTCATCATCAAATAATTTATTTATATGCCATCCATCTGACTAGGTTGCCCCAGCCACTCTAAGCGGCTTCCAGCTAATTAAAACATCAAACAGGCAGCAGAGAGGTCAGGTCTGCATGGGTGCACCTCTTCACCTCTCTTGCTGGTGCATCCCTCTGGCCCTGAACTCAGTCCCATCCTGCCCCATCCCTGTCCAGGTAAGCTGTTGTGGCTTTGATGTCGGTAGGGGTTGCTGAGCCCCACCACATGCATCTCTATCCCAACCAGCATCTCAGAGTCCTGCAAGAGCTTACTGCTCAGCTCTTGTCTTTCTTGAGAAACCTGTTCACCCACTTCCTTATTCATTCACCTGGGACATGTAGGGAAGGAAAAGGCACTGATAACCTAAGGAAGGAGAGAGTTGTCAAACATGTTATCAAGTAACCATACCCTCCTTTGTGGATGGCAGGATGGATCTATCTGGATACTAAATCTAGATTGAAAGTAGCATGTTGTGGAAGAGCATGAATGATTCTAGACTGAGAAAAACTACATTTATTTATTTATTTGCTACAAATGGGTAACCCTAATTCACTTTCTGCCCCTTGCTGGAGGAATAAAATAAGTCATCCTCCAAGCACCTCCTAGGAGTGCTGGACCACTTACTTGTAGCTCTCAGATACGTTGATATAGGATTTTAGGCTGCATACTGAAATAAATATTCTCTTATGACAGTACACACCACACCTTTAAAGCACATCCAAAGCACATTGCCCTGCCCATTCGCACCTGAGAATCATATTAAATGCAGTTTACCCCTCCCAGAGCTACAATTCTCAGCTTCCTCAAGAAACTGCAGTTCCCAGGACTTTTGTGGGCTTTAAATGTGTTTTAATGGTATGGTGTGTGCACAGCATCAGCCAGTACACAGGGGTGACTGAACACAAATAGTGTTTTGTTTTTCCCTCTCAAAACAGGGTTAAATGTCTAATAGGAAGAGAAATGTTTTTGTGCAAACTGAAGAATCGTCTTGCATCCTCGAACAGAAGGCTAGTTGTAATTTGTGGAGAGGCTGGATGCGGGAAAACTGCCGTCATAGCAAAAGCCGCTTCTTTGGCTCCTAGCTGGATATCTGGGTAAGGGCCTCTCGCAGCCTCACACATATTTGGAACATAGATAAAAGTTCTTGAATAAAGATAATAGAGATAAACCCAGTGTTACCCATATCCGGCTCCCAACTGCTGCTTACTAGCTACCATATTTGCTCCCTTTGATTTGTCTTAGCTGGTATCACAGAGTGTTGTGAGTTCTGTGAAATGTAAAATTATTCCATATTGATAACAATATATAAACTAAACTAATACCTTTATATTTGCATATTTTACTCTGAGCCCAACATTCACTGTACACAACGTTAAGTCCACCTTCAACTAGATGATATAGTAATGGCACACGTACATTGATTTAACAGCTAAACACATGTATTAAAAAGAAAACTAATTTAGTTTATTTGCTTTTTCCCAATTTTCATTCAGGAACCTCAGAGTTGTAATTCGATTTATTGGTGTTACTGGTGAAAGCAGAAATATCCGACTGACTCTTTTCAGTCTTTGCTACCAGATAGCTTCTATCTACAAGGTCTCGGTTAATTTATCCAAGGTAATGAATTAAATTTTCCTTCTTTTTAAGGCTCAAAGAAAAAATTATACTGTTGCATTTTTACGGCAGCAGCACAGCACCTACATGCACACACTTTCCCCTCCACATGATTCAGCAAGAAATAAAAGTTAGGAATGGAAAATGACAAAATAGCTCAAGCATAATGCTGACAGTGCTGCTCAGATAATGAAAGGTCAGAACCCAAGAAACACTTTTCAACAAATGACCAGTGCTATTACAGCTGACAGTGCTCATATCAGTTCAACATGGGGAACCAAAGCGGTTCCTGAGGCACATCTCCATCACTGCATCATCAAACACTGTAATGTGTTACATGTCTATAGCCAACTCATGTCAGAGAACATCTCCAAAGTTAAGACAGATTTCCCACAATTTCTATTGCCAACACCTTTTTAATATTCTGCAAGCCATTAGGAATCCCTTGGTATCCATTATTTTTGCTGAGCTGACATTTTATTTCCTCTCTTTACTCAATCATAGTCTTTAATAATAATAATCATTCTTACCTAGGAATGAATAGATTGGTTTATTTCCACGCCATATCAGTTTCTTATGTGTTCATTCGTAAGTCTGTTTTGTCACATTTCCACATCAACCTGTGAATTTTATTAAATGCATGAAAATTCAAATTGTTTCCACACATATGTTTTCAAAAATATACCCTAAAATACACATTTTTATACATAGCTTTTAGCTGAAAACAGTGTTGCAAAAATTTGAAGATGCGCTTGATTTGGATATAGCAGCAAAAATGAATAAGGACTATGAACTTTTGTGGAAACATATCACAGGGCTCTCTGGAACATGTAATTTTGAAGCATCTTTTCCTCTACGAAGAACTTCTGCAACATTTATTGAAGAAAAAGGTTTATCTGGAAAAGGTAGCAACCTTCTGGGATATGTCCGCTAAAGGATAACAATGAATGCAAATTAAGTTGATTACCTGAAAAACGTTGAACGGAATTTTCAGGCATCTCTGTTCCTGTGACCCAACACAGTATCCTTAGCTACTTGGGACTGGCTAAAATGTTTGCTATCTTTCTCAAAAAGGATTTTGAAGGATTGGTGGAAGAGTTTCTCTCTTTACTGGAGTCTGCCACACAAGACAAACCACTTCTAATATGTCTGGATGGCATAGATGAATTATCAGAGGAATATGTCGCAGATTTTCCTTGGATACCTCCTGAATTACCAAAGAATGTGTATTTTATTGTTTCCACGTGCACCGAATCAAGTTTTTCATGCTTCAAAAAACTGGAGGTAAAGTAATACCTTATCCAGTTGTTGTTTTTTTCATTCCACACTTTCTCAAACAGTGGGAAATTCCAGGGCAGTTTGGTAGGGTCAGTACTGGACACTTTCAGCGCAATCCTATCCTTGAAAGAAAGTCCTGTTGGAATCAATGGGTCTAAGTCCCACATAGGTGTGTACAGGATTGCGACCTTAAGGGCCTTGAACCAGTCCACCATGAGCACAAATGTTCATGGATTCCCACATAGGGCTTAGAACTTCGTGACCCACCCCATATCCTTAGGGAAAAGTGAGAGTCGTGCCCTAATCTTGCTTTCCTTGAGGAAGTGGAAGAGGTAAGTTGGCTGGGGATATGAAACTTGTACCCAGACCTCCTATTCCATGTAATAATAGACTAGCATATTGAGTGCTCATGGGCTTAGGCCTCAGAGTGGATCCTGATTCTTTCTAAATGTGGGCATTGCTGTACCCACATTGACCCATTGGATCAAGCCCATGGTGATTTGTGGTATCTGTTTATTTAAAGCTTGAGTAATTTATTTACTGAATTTATATTCTACATTTCCTCTCAAAGGAGCCCAGGGCAAATAGGAAGGTATAGGTAAGAGAGTGTTAGATTTACAACAACATTCACCCCAAAGCAACAGCAGACCCTGAAGAGACTTTAGGTTCTAAAAGCTTTCTTTCTTTGGCCATATACAAACTGTTCTGTTTGGCTTTCTTGGTGTGTATACACTTTTTCCTCTATGGGTTTTTCCACACTGGAGCAAAATGTGGATTCGCACTAGCCTGTCTCTACATTAACAGAGGGGCATCTACATGACATTTCCCCTATGCCAGTGTCATCCTGTACCTTTCCCCCTTTAAATGCAGTGTTTTTTCCCCTATCCTTGGAAAGTCCAAAAAAGACTAGGATCAAAAATCCCTGCATTTAAGGCAGCCATTTCATTCTACATCGATGCCATAATTCCAAGGTCAGTTACGTCTGTGTTTTGTACCCCAGCCCTTTCCCAACATCAGATGTGAGTCAAGAAAGGTAAGACACAGGAGAGTGTCAGATTTTGCTCCAGTGCCTCTCTGATCTGTCTAGTCTAAAAGAGAACATGCCACCTATCTTTTATAGTCAAACTGCCACACAGGTGTTTAGTATTAACCCTGAGTCTTGATTCAAAACTTGAAGATCCAACCTGTGGAATCCTGGCAGAGATTTATAGGTATCGTTATCTGCCCCACAAATCTGGTTATTGGATGAAGAAGTGCTGAAATCCAGTGATATTAAATCCTTTTTCGGTTCTTATATTTTACAGTAAATAGGCTGTCTTGTATTAGGCTGGCAAAGTGACACCAACTCGATTAGCATTGATCAGGCCTGGAGACAATGTGATCAGGGGCAGACTTTGGTCTTTCAAATTTCAGCGGCACCCTGTGCGAGGCCAAAATTTGGTCCTCCCCCATCTTTTGCCTACCGTTCTGCGCATGCACTACATCATAGCTTCAATGCTGCAAGTGCTCTAAATCTGCCTCTGATATGATAACTGAGATATGCTTCTTTCCCTCAGAAAATAACAGCAAAAGAGAATATTTTACAAATACCTCCTTTGACTTTTGGAGAAATAAATGAGATGATCAGCTCCTGGTTAGAAAAGGATTCCCGAAGACTTTCCCAGCAACAGCATGATCGCCTAATGGAAGCATGCACAGCCTGCCCAGTACCACTCTTTGTATACTGTGCCTATAAAGAGTCCTGTTTATGGACATCTTTCACCCCAGAGGCAGAGGTGTGTCTTCCTCAAAATATACCTGAACTGTATTCATGGACACTGAGCAGAATGGAAAAATCCCACGGAGAGCAAGTTGTAAAAAAGATGGCAGCTTATACCACACTTTCAAGAAATGGCATTACTCAGGAAGAGCTACTCCACCTTATGTCAACGGATGATGTGGTTATTAAGGAAGTAGCTAAATTCCAAAAAGTCTCAATTTCAGTATTCCCGCTAGTGCTGTGGTTGAAACTTTTGGATGATTTTGGAGACCACCTGAAAGAGCAAAGAACTGACCACACTTATGTTTTTAATTGGGCTCATACATCTCTGAGACATGTCTGCATGGACAGATATCTCAGAACACAGGATTCCCAGGCATCGCTGCATGCCACCTTTGCAGATTATTACCTGAGTAGAATTCCACATAAACTCATTGAAATGTCTGCATTTCAACCTTTGGCCTGGACTTTGGAAAAAGAGTCCAAGATCAGCTACACCTTTAACATTCGTAAGCTCCTTGGGGCTCCATATCACCTCATCAAATCTAAGAATATTACTGCCTTAAGCAAAGAATGTCTCTTTAATTATGAGTTTCTCTTATACAAAGCCTGGGCTTCATCAGTTATCAGCATTGAAGCGGATCTAAGAGCAGCTATCGATGCAGACAGGTAGGCTTACAGCAGTAGAACACAACTGTGAATGTCTAGGGCTTGTTTTACTTAATCACAAACCCCCATACTTACAGCCTGTCATCAACTAAGCTGGTATGACAGTAGGGCCTGCCCAAGAGATTTGGCTGCCTCAGGTGAAAGACAAAATGGTGCACTCCATTTTTCTATGTGGTGGCCGTTGACTCTTAGGCCTCATCTGCACTATACATTTAGAGCAGTTTGATACCATTTTTAACAGTGGACCCAGCTATACAGCTGCAAATAAAATGCTTTAATGTGTTGTAAAGTACAATATACAAATGTGACACTAGATGGCAACAGTGAGCTATGCCAAATTCAATGTATTTTTCAAAACTTTTTTAAAAAGGGATTATCACAGGTTGTTTTTTTTAAATATGTGTGTAGATTCCACCAGTCACAGCTTATCCCAAAGAATTCTGGTAACTACAAAGAATTCTGAGAACTACAGTTTGTTAAGAGTGCTGAGAGTTGTTAAGAGACCTTTCTTCCCCTCACAAAAGTATAATTTTCAGGATGGTTTACAGCCAGTCCCTCTTCCCATTGAACTGTGGGAACTGTAACTTGGACAGGAAAATAGGGGCCTCCTAACAACTCTCAGCACTTTAAAAACTAGTTCTCAGTATTCTTTAAGTGAAGCCAGGACTGCTTAAAGTGATATGATCCCGCTTTCAATGTGTTGTGCAGATGGGCCTTTCTTTAACGCAGGTAAATTGATCTTCACCCCACCTATGGGCAGCAGGCTAGCAGAAAGGTGGGCACATATTGCTCTATCTTCCAAACCACTTCCATTGTTTATAGCACTGTTCAGCAATCCATTTTGTTTAACCATCAAAGCTACATTCAAATAAAGATTCTAGTTACATGCTAATCAAGTTATTATGAGTTTAGTTTCCATCCTGCCCCTCAGCTGGCCTTTCATTTCTTAACAATAAATAGTTGAGTCCCACAATGTTTCTCTTTGAGAAAAGCACTTCTCTGTAAAACCCCCTCTAGTGTTTTATGGATATTAGAGCAAGGGAACTCTAATGTGATGTGATTCCTGCCCCCTTGCCTCCTCCACAGGACTATACGTGACTTAACTTTATTAAGTGAAGCGCTCAAGTTATCCAAGAAAGTTTTACTACAAGACCCATGTCAGATGGCTTCACAGCTTATAGGCCGCCTTCATCGTATCGTTGCAGCAGATAAACCAGTGGCCCCAGGTACTGAAAATTATGAGATGTAGATTTTTAAGCAAGTATTTTGCGTTTTCTATATTTTTGATATTTTGTTTTGAGCTCCAACCATTATTTGTCACTACTGGGACTTAAGCATCCAAGACAGAGCCCAGAGCCAGCCCAGCCATTTGGCAGAGTGAGGCCACTGCCTTAGGCAGTGGAAACCCCTAAAGTGGTGCCTCTGCAAATGTCCCACCCTCTCTGCCACTGGAGCCAAATTTGCACTAGCATCTTTCGGGGCACATGAGATCTCACCCAAAATCATCGCTGATTCCATGCACTACTTCTCCACAGGACAGGGTGGCAAAACAGGACGTGATGGCCCTGGCAGACCCAAACTATACTTACATGTTTCCCAGAGGATTAGTCTTGACAGGAAGCAGAAAGGTATACTGGAGGCAAATGTAAGAATGTACCGTAATTGAGGGCTTGTAGGCCTTTTTCAGTCTAAGGACTGCATTCCCTTCTGAGGAATGGGGCCAGTGATGGGGCCAGAGGCAAAAGTGGGCAGAACAACAAATGTAAATTTTACCTTTGTAGTCTAATTTCCACACACACACACACATACAGACACACACTCCTCTCTGTACTCCATCCAGGGAGGACTAACTCATTTTCAGAGTTCAAGGACACATTCCAGTAAGGCAAAAAACATTAGAGGTGTGAAACACACACAGTGAGGATTGCGGCCTGAGGAGACTTCTGAGGGTCAGAGAGAAAGAGGCCCCCTATTCCGCCCCTTGGCCTGAGGTTCTCCACCCGTAGGGATGGAAACATGCATTTTAAAACATTTGAAATAATGCAGAATTCAGGGTAAAAAACCAGGGTAAAAAAAATTTCCCATGTCATATTTATTACAGTTTTAAAACCAGCTCGTTGAATGACTAACATATATTATTTTGTGTTGGTTCAGGTGATCCCAAAAAATATCCCTATCTGCCAGCTCTTTTGTCCCAGTGTCAGAAATCTTCTATTCCTGTTCTTCTACCTTCAACAGCCTGCCTCATAGAACCTGGTAGACTTCTTTGCGACCTTTTGAGAGGTAAGGGAGAATAATATTAATCTTTTAGAAACCTTTTAATGGCGAATCAGTGCTGAAGTTCTAAGCCCTCTAAGCCCTTTGCAAGATTTTGCTAAAGATTTTGCAAGATTTTGCTAAAGAAGTTACGAAGTTTCTAGCAACTTTTGCTTGATGTCTATTCCCTATGTATATCATTTTAGCGTTGCATCTATAATTCTTACCATTCAGTCCCTTCCACACCACTAGAAAAGCAATCAGACCTTTCTTTATGGTTTGGATAGAGAGAGAAAATAATCACATTGTTTCTTATAACTTGTGTTTTGGCCGCTCTGCCTGTTTGCTGACATTTTGCTGCCTGAGGCAAAATACAAGATGGTGCCCATCCCCATTTAGGAAGTGACTAGCAGCTGGATCTCATGTCAGTGCTGGCAATGGGACAACATTGTCCACCACCCCTGAGGACAGCATGCAGGCATAGAGGACACAGGGCGCGCGCGCACACACACACACACACACACACACACACTCCAAAACCTTCCCGCTGCTCCCTGCCTTGCAGCATCTGTTGCCTGAGCCTCACTTTTCCTGATGAGCAGACTGCCCCTGGTCATTGGCACTTAGTTTTCTTAAAAATATTTTTGTTAGCATGGCAAGCTTTGTGACTGGGCCAGAAGCAATACAGCTATATCTACATTTGTGCAGAGAGGGAGGGGAAGTTCCAGTATGTGCAGCCCAAAGTCCTTGTGCTGACATAACAAATGTGTTGAATCCCACCTACAATCTCTACTGAGACACTTAAGCATTTCTGAAAACGGATCAAACTCCTAATATACACTGGGGCGGGGGCTGTAAACATTGCTGTTATTTTTAAATAGGCACTCCAGTTGCTGTCAATTGCAGGTGTCATTTTATTCTATGTCGCTGCAATACAATGCTAAGTAATATCATGTTTCATGATATTGTACTCAGGTGGCATGAGACATATTCTGGGCTTGATAATGGGTAGGGTGGTCATGTGTCCTATTCTACAGAGGGCAGTCCTCTGTTTGAAGGATGTCTTCTATTTGAAGGTCTGTCCAGTCCAAGTCAGATTTAAAAATAAAGATCTAGAAGAAGGGAAAACAGAGCCCTTGAAATTGCTCGTCCACAGTTAGGACTTGGACTGTAGGCCAAGCAAGCAAGCATGATGATCAACCTAGGCGCTGTCTTCCCCAGCCCCCGCCATCATGGTGATATGTACTTACATTTAAATTATTATGGTAATTATCCCTAAATATAGTTTATGTTCTCTTTTTAATTATTATGTTGTTTTAATTGGTTTCTTTATTGTATTAACTGGATGTTTATTTTAATAGTTTGATGGAATTGTTTTAGTGTGTATTTTAATTATCATAGAATCATAGAGTTGGAAGGGACCTCAAGGGTCATCTAGCCCAACCCCCTGAAATGCAGGAATCTCAACTAAAGCATCCATGACAGCTGGCCATCCAGCCTCTGCCTTAAAAAACTTCTTATAATCAGTTTTCTAAACTGCTAAGGAACCATTTTGACAAGTAAGTGGTATAAATTAATAAATGATGATGAACAGCTACCCATTTATCTGAGTTTCAGAGGAAGGTAAACAATTCTAATTGATTTTACTGAAGCTGCTTTTCCCCAGAGTGAATTCTAACATTTTACTCCCATGGATCCATAGGTCACCTGGACAGAATTGTAGCAATTGGAGAAACCCAGGAAGAACTCACTGTTGCAACAGTCTCCAGTGATGGCACTCTGAAATTCTGGGATTTGAGGGTCGGCAGAGCTGTCTTCACTCTGCATGGAGTTGGGAATAATATCAGTGCAATTTCAGTGTGTCTGGAGAACAGACTGGTGGCTGTGTCTGACAAAAGCACCATTAAAATCTGGGATCTTTCCCTGGAAAAAGTGGTATATGCAACTGGCGAATTTGTTGGTACTCCAATACTAACATCTGCAATGAATGGGCACCTCTTACTGGTGTTTTTTAATGGCAGCCACATGGTTAAGGTGAGGTGTTGTTTTTTTAAAAATCACATCTATGACAGTGGGTAAAATTATGTTCTGTGCACTGACATGGTTGGTTGTGTTTTGCTAGATTTTTGTGCTGTTATTTCATTGGTATTGTATTGAATTTAAGTCTCTAAGTTGTTTGGAACTGTTAGTCACCCCGTGAGTCTTGGATATGGGGAAACTATAAATGTAATTGATAATAAAGCAAACAAGACTTAAGGATTACTAACCTTTGAATCAGGTCTTACGTAGATCAGCAGACATTAACAGATATTTTGATACTGATGCTGGGATCAGAAGAAAGAGATACAGGATTCAAGCCTTTAACTGTATTCCAAGTGGCCTTACATAACCACTTTTTACAGTTACTTTTCTTGGTGATTTTACAATTTGGGCTCAGTACTGAGAGCAGGAACGGCACGCAGCATAGCTTTACATAGGTACGAAGTGGTCAGCAGCCATCTCAAACCAATTCATTTCCATACTATATTATATTTCAGGTTTTTGATCTTGCTCATTCCTGTCAGTTGCTCCATGAGGTATACCTTTCTACAGAGGAAGAGCCTACCTGCAAGACCAATTCCATTTTGGTATCCAAAAATTCAGTAAAAGATTATGTTCTCTGTGCCTTTAGGTTAGTAGAATGTAATTTATTGTATTAAAATAAATAGTAAACTCCTCTCTATAGAAAGACCCTACGCATTTGAGAACTCTTTCATAAAGAAAAGCCTTGTAGATCAACTACAAAACTGTTTAGTCACTACTTTGATGTATTCTATATGGGTGGAACTAAACATCGCACAAATATAGGCAACAAATTCAGGCAACAAAGGCATTTCTGTTTGCTAAATGGAACAACCTCCCCTCTCCTTCTTCACACACTGTTCAGCAGATTCTCCAAACTCTCCAGAGTGGATTTGGGAAAGGCATGGGGGGAATTTAGGGGAAGAAAGCAGAGTGAAAGCTCAGTTGCGCTATCCAAAGTCCTTGCACTGGCTTCTGCTAGTCCCCCAGCTTCGTGGAATCCAGCCCTATATTCTACAACACAATAGTATTCTCGCTATTTCTCCCCATCAGTACCACAATGCCTTCATGCAATCTTTCCACCTGGTACCCCTCACATCTAGTTTTGGACTACAACTCCTATAATTCCTGACCATTGGACATGCTGACTGAGTTTGTGGCCTAAACATCTGGGGACGGCTGCCTTAATGTTTCAGTCTCAAACTACATGTCTCCCTCCACATTCCTAATTACTTAACAGGGGAATGTAGTTTTTAAATGGTCTGAAACAGGGGCTAAAGAGAAATTAACATGTCCCCAGAAGTTGGGGCAAGAATATTCACAAGCTGGTGCATCTTCCTATGCATTTAAGCTATACAATTTCTCACAGGCATCTGGTTGGCCACTGTGAAAACAGGATGTTGGACTAGGTAGGCTATTGGCCTGATCCAACAAGCTCTTTTAAAGTTCTTATGCTTTGCCATAGATATGTGGCTATTACAAGGAAGATCTCTGTTGTAGGGAAATATTTTCCTGTGAATGCATTAGTAGAGAAACTGGGTTGCAGCTGACAAAGTCATCCCTTTTGTGCAAAGTCATCCCTTTTGTGGTGGAACTGCCCCCCTCTTCCCACTTCATGTGCCTCCCAAATCCAGAGGGTTGCAGAACAGGGTTTTTTTTGGGGGGGAGACAAATGGTGCAGGGGAGGGGAAGTTGCATTGCACAAGGGGGAGATCTTGCGTGAATGGAACATCCATTGGATACAACCCACTGGTTTTAGGCCCAATCAGACTTGAGAAAGATAAACAGGTATGTCTTTAGAAAATTAATGTTTCCTGGCTTCAATAATTTCTGAAAAGGAGAACAGCAGCATGCCTCAGAAACTAGGGTTTTATTTGTATCTTTTCTTCTTGGTGGATTTGGATGTAAATCAACATTGCCACTTTTAGAGATTCACATGGTATTACTGTAAACTAATTGTGACTTTGAGGATGATCATTGCCTATGTGGTCTTGATTCTGTAACATTGTGGCTTCCGTAAATCTCTCTCCTCTCTTTTGCAGGAGTGGAAGTGAAGCCATGGTCTTTAGTGGCAAAAAGGGGAAAGTAGTTGCTAAGCTGAAAAGCCAAGAACCAGTGGCAGCTGCTGAGGATGTTGCTGTAACCAAGGAATACTTCCTAGTGATCTTCAGGTAATACTTGGAAAGAACAACTTTTTCTACCCTCTTTCAACTGACTATCAGTTGACCATTCCAGTAATATGGTATAAAATCACTCACACCCGCACATCAAAATTTTATATGTCTACACAGGTAAGCCCTGTTGAATTAAATGGGATTTGCTCCCAAATTAGTATAGGATTTCAGCCTCAGGATGAAGAAAGCAGGGGCAATTGACCAAAAAAAGTGATAGGGTGAGGGTAGCCTCACCCTGTCTAATTTCCTTTGTGAACCTATGATGCCTCTCCTTTTAAAATATTTACCTTTGATTATATGATCAGAAGGTTGGCGGTTCGAATCCCCACGACGGGGTGAGCTCCCATTGCTCGGTCCCTGCTCCTGCCAACCTAGCAGTTCGAAAGCACATCAAAGTGCAAGTAGATAAATAGGTACCGCTCCGGTGGGAAGGTAAACAGTGTTTCCGTGCGCTGCTCTGGTTCGCCAGAAGCAGCTTAGTCATGCTGGCCACATGACCCGGAAGATGTACGCCGGCTCCCTTGGTCAATAAAGTGAGATGAGCGCCGCAACCCCAGAGTTGGCCACAACTGGACCTAATGGCCAGGAGTCCCCTTTATCCCCTGTTATACCTGAAATGAATGTGAATACCACAGAGTTCTTTCTTAACTTAATCTTGCAAAGCCTTGAATTTATTTATAACTTTAGGAGGCTTATTAGGACAAAACTTGAAAACCTCTGTTTGAAACCTGCCACATTGCAGCCTCTTTGCAAAATTCACTTTTTTTATTAGTACTACCACTACTAATTCTCACTTCTAATTTATAACATTGAAGATACAGTTTATTGACTCTTTGGAGTAGGTAACTGTTGGTTCTATTTTACATGAAGTGAGAGAAGTAAGTACCATAATTTGCTTAATGCCATCCTGGATTCTCTGTTTCTCATAGATACATTAACATACTTTTCACATCACTACTGTCCTTGAACATAAGTTTTCCTTCACTCTTAATTCATTACTGCTTTTTAGACAGCCAGAAATCACAATACTTATGTCACACAACCCACCCATATTAGCTTTTTCATTACAGGTGTCCCTTCATGAAACAGCGTGAGATTGTGCATATAGAGCTCTACAACGTCCACACTTTTGCCTATGCTCACAATCTGAAGGGATGCTGCAATGATTATATTCACATTTTTGCTGTGAATCATTTGGGCTCTCACCTGCTGGCGTTCAGCCCCATCCCAAACACCAATACCACTGAAATAGTGTCGTGGAACCTGGAATCTGAAGACCACAAGCACTTGGTGAAGTTTCCTTCAGTCCCAGCTGGTGGTGAGTAACTTTTATAGGAAGTTCAAAACCTCTATAGAAAAAGCCGCAAGAGAAACATGCACTTTTGTACAATGAAAACAAGGGGGAAATATAAAATTATAGGAATTCTCAGTGAGGACATTCACCAGCACATAACTCCAAATAAGGTTATCAGGAAATCTAAATACAGAGTGTATCTGTATATTGAAGCCAGTATATATGCCACGAGTGGGGAACCTATAGCATGTGGCTCAGTGAAACAGCTGTGAGTTTCATAGGTCTAGACAACCCATGTTTTTCTAGTAACATGATTAGAGTTTTATTATGCAATGTTGAGATTTTATGACTAATGGTTCTTTTAAATTATGATAAATATGTAGGTGTATGCTCTGACCTTCGGTACTGTTTAACATTCTGTGATGGAGACAATTATCTTCAATCTTGGAATTTGGCTTCCAAGATCAATGACCAGTCATTGACAGTCACTGCAAGTAAAGCCAAGAAAGCAAATGGTATTCGTGATATTCTAACAATGGAGAACTATCCTAGGTAAGAAAGACCCACGACTCTCCTAAGACTGTGTTAGATGCTGTTTTAAATATTGTACTTGACAAACATCATTTTTTTTAAAAAAATCTGGCTATGCACTTTTCAAAAGTAGGTTTTGAAAGTAGCCAGTTTTTCAAAAGTAGTCGGGAGAATGCAGAGATTTACTGTAAATGCAAAAGACAGAGTTGTTGTGTTTCAGTGATAGCAGACATCTAAGGTACTTGATCGCTGAACAGCTTCTAAAATATGTGCATTACTATCAGCAGGGCTGTTGTATGCTAAAAAGTGGCTGCGGGGGTGGGGGAGACATGACGACATGGGCAAAACAAAGATAATTTGTATATATCGGTTTCTTTTGCACTGCTGACCAAGAGCAGAGAAAAGTACCGTACCATGGAGGATATGAAAATTCCTTTCTCTAGGGAGACCCTTCTTTTCATTTCTTTCCCATCATTGCTATCCACACTGTTTACCAGCGCAGAAATAACAACATTGCACAACCTTTGCTGTATATCAATAACAAGACTATCCATTTCAATATTTCCCAAGGTATGCCATGTGCAGAAACACAAGTCCAGGGGTCATAACAGTGTGGAACATCATGAAATCAAAGTGTAAACACAATGCTGTGAGAGTGGAGAGGGGATTGCTAGAGAATACGGATATAGTTCTGGTCAGAGACATGAAACTTTATGTCCTTACAGACAAAGGGATGGCCTCTTTTGCAGATCCTCCGAGACCCATTTTCCAGGTATTGAAGGCACCTCTGTCCTGTAAATACTGGTTGTTTGTTTTTTAGTGATTGGCATTTAAAGCTGAGGCTGTTCAGAAAGAACCTTGTTAGAAAAAGCTGAGATGGTTAAGAAAATGATTTGCACGTATATTTCCTTATCGAAAACTGTTTTTATGCCATTCCAGACTCTTTTAGTTTATGACCTCCTGAAAAAGAAGTACATAAGGAAACAGACTGGCCTTTACATCATTCCCTGCCCAAATAAGGAGTATAAGATCCTTGAAGGAGGCCTTCTACTTGGACTTTCAGAGAACAGGTAATGTCTTTACAGCTATTGAAGATAATATGGCTGTTTTCTTTTTGCCACATTGAACGGAATAGTCACCACCAGCTATTAATATCAGTATGACATGAATTGACTAGACCAGTGGTTCCCAATTAGCTAATTACTGAGGACCCCCTATTTTTCAAAAGCCAAGCCACGGACTCCCTGCTTTTTAAAATTTTTATAATTACCTCTGAAAAGCAATTTTTTTGAACAAAATAAGCCCCAAATAAGTAAACGATTTTAGGTATACGAAAAAAACAGACTAGGGTGGAGCGATATCTAGTCTTCAAAATCATGATATATCAGCAGCGAAATATGGGGATATTCCGATATATCATGATGTCTGAAATTGGAAATCAGGTGGGTGGGGCGTGTGCAGATCAGGTGTGGGGATGAAAGAAGGAGCAGCTGTGGAGATCAGATGGTTGGGGGGAGGAGAGGAAGCAGAGTCACCTCCACTGCATGGTTTGAGTGGGATGGGATGGGGATGGGAGATACATCAAGCTGCTGTCATTTGGGCAGCCAGCGGTGGCAGCCAGCAAAGATGCAGTCCACTGTGGCTGCTGCTACTGCTTACCTGCTGACTGAAAAAAGCTGCTATGCCTCAGTGCCAGGGAAGGTAGTGCCACGGTCCCTTGAAGTGAGGGTGATCAGCTGCCCTGTTCCCCATCAGGTGAGGAGAAGGCAGCGCCTTGCAATCGGCTGCCCTGGTCTCCCTCAAAGTGAGGAAAGGCAGCTCAGATCAGCAGCGTTAACAGCTGAGATCACTGTGCAATATCAGCAGTGCCTTGAAATCAGCTGACCTGCTTTCCCTCCTGCGAGGAGCAATATATTGCTGCATATTGCTGGGTCAAAATTCGTTACCGCAGTGTGGTTTCAAAACTGATTTGCCCAATATATTGAAAAATCACACAGCGCTAAAACAAACCATAAGATTTGTGACATTAACATGCAAAAATGACAAAATAATAGTTGGGAGCGAAGGCAAGGGATGGGGTCGCGGACCCACTGGATGTGTCCTGCGGACCCCAGGGGTCTGTGTACCCTTAATTGGGAACCACTGGACAAGGCTGTCTCATAAGTTTCCAAACTCAACCAAGTCATGCTTATAGCAACACACTGAGATTAAAAAGCAAAAGATTCCAGGAGGTTCCAGGGTTATTTTTCTGTTGGGAAAATCAAGGCACAGTGGAGGCTAATATCTTTAAGAAATATGGTTTATTTTACACATATTTATAACTAAAGTCTTCAATGGAGAGGATGCAGAACAGTATACCCCAAGAGTATACTCATTGGCCGGCTCATAGCTTCAGCAAGCTTGGGTCCAAAGCAGCTGTCAGTCATGGCTCCTGCTCAGAGAAAGGGGGAAACATAGCTTTTTGCATTGCCAATGGCCCTTAATGGCCCAGTATCTGGCTCCCCATTGTTTATCAATGGCTCTGCACTTAGGGCCAGAAAGATTTGCATAAACTCACCCAGGATTTTTTTGTCTGGCACAATTCTGCAGCTTGTATTATCCCTTCATATCCCAACTATTATCTAAAATTTTCTACCATTCACTAGCAGACTCTACCCTAGATCTATGACAGTATGGAACCAGGAAGGGATAGAATGTCCTGCTCATGTATAAAGTGCAGTCTGAATTGCTTCATTTCTGAAGTCTAGCTCTCTTTACAAGCTTCCGACATGAGGTGGATGAGCAGAGAGTGAGCTTAGCAGCACATACATAGTAAAAGGTGGTTTGTCTGTCTTTGATTCTCACCCCCCACCCTTTATCTCCTGAATTGCTCTGTTACTGAATCAGAGATTTTACTCAATTTCTGTGCCCATCTTACATCAACTGGTCACCTTGAAGTTCTAGAAAGTTATTATAACATAAGTTCTGTTTGCTTTTCTGGTTCCTGTTTTCAGAGACCATTTTATTACCTGGAACTTGGAAACTGGATTTATTAAGGATCGATTAAGGCCAGAATACAAGGACAAATTTTCATCGCAAGCTGCGAAGCCTAACCGTTCCTTGTCCAGGGAAAACATGAAACGATGCAAAGGAGTCTTGCCTAACAGAACAACAGGTTTCAAACTTTTCATTCTAATTAATTCCCTTTGCAGTTTACACAAAATATTAAAACTTACATTGGATATATTGTTCAACCACCACCACACCCCAGTTGCCTCAAAAACCTTTTATCAGAGGTCTTGTTCTCAGTTGTGTTAGATAATTATTGCAGTGAGGCAGGACCAAAAAAACAGCCAGGTTCCAAATTATCAAGTTTAGCATAGCCAAGAGGTGTTTGCATTTGCTGCTCCTCATGAAGCACCACACATACATATGGCTGCAGAGCAAATTGCTTTTTATATTTATTTATTTGTTTGTTTCTTTGCTTGCTTGCCTGCCTGCCTGCCTGCCTGCCTGCCAGCCATTAAGGACCTTTGGCTCAAAATGAAAAATTCAGCAGAGCATAGGTCAGCCATTAGGGGGACCTTGAAGGAGTGTTTTGGATCGTGGCCTGATCTTGTATCACCAGAACACACAAAGTGGCTTACAGCAGTTGAAATCCACCCACGCATATGTTAAAAATCGCAATTTTAAAAGTTATTTGCAACACCATTGCATTATATGGCAGTGTTACAGCTTCCATGGGAAAGGCGAAATGAAACAATGACTGGAAAGAGACGGAGGAAGGAAAAGGCAGCGAAAATGGAGACGGAAATGCTGCAGCAACTTGCTAATGAAAAGAGCAATGCCATTGACCAGTTCCTCCTGAGTGGAGATGAGAAGGTGAGAGGCAATGTGTCCTAAGCGCCATATGTTTATCTTGTGCCAATGTGCTAATAGTTTGCATTTATTTTAGTACCTTACAATCCTGTTTTTTGTAACGCATACCAGATTGTAAACTTTCTTGAGAAATGAACTTGTGCCATTTTATGGTTTCTCAAAAAATATGAGTTAGAATTAAGATGCTGTGTCCTTTAGCCTAGAGATTGTTTAATTCCATCATAACTTAAGAACTTTATTTATTAAACATTTCCTGGAGGGATTTCTGCTTGTGCCTAGCCCGGCTAATTCTGTACTTTTTTGTACATAACTGAATATACTATCAGAGAAGACCCTTGAAAAGAATGGATTCAACTAACTTAGGCCCATTAATTTCAGCGGAACTGCTCTGTGTAGGACTTAATTGGATACAACCCAGGATTTTTGTTGTTAATTTTGTTTTATGATGTATACCACCTTTTAGGTTCTTAAATGATTGCTTTCACATTGATATTATAGCTTGAACAATGCGTGTGTGTAACATGCACATACCTTTAAGTGAATGCATGGACCTCCCTTGCATCTCCAATTATGCATGTAAAGGAAATGGCAAATGGATTAAATGGAAGAACAAAAAGCAAACAAACACTGTAGGCTTGTTCACCATCCTGCAGAAGAATGCCTTTAAGAAGCTTGCACTGCAGCAAGAGTCCACTGTGGGTGGACTTTGGCTGCCTGCATGCCGTATATTTAAATCACTAAGAATCCTGGGGATTGTAGTTTAAGAGTCCAGGGAATTGTAGCTCGGGGGGGACGGACGGACACAAACTATACTTCATAAGATTCGGAGGTGGGAGGGGAGGGATGTGCTTAATTCGTTCTGGAGGTCCGTTCTTAACATTAAACTGTTCTTAGCCTGAGACACCACTTTAGCTAATGGGGCCTCCCACTGCCACCACGCCACCGCCGCACAATTTCTGTTCTCATCCTGAGGTAAAGTTCTTAACCCAAAGTACTAGTTCCAGGTTAGCGGAGTCTGTAACCTGAAGTGTTTGTAACCTGAGGTGTCTGTAACCCGAGGTACCACTGTATAACTCATCCCTCCATTCCTCATAAGCACAGCTGTCTTATACCAAAGGCCTTTCATACGACTGCTAGTTGCAAGAGAGGATAGATGCACCAACATTTTATTTCACGCAAGTATTTATGGCCCAATATCTAAAAATTAACCCACACATCCCATTATCTTCTCTTAGGTTGCTGTGTGTTCCTACTATGCACATCACCTGTCAGTGTTCAGCCTGGAAAGCATGTCCCATCTCCACACCCTTGAGAGCAGAGAATCCATGCTTTTCTTACACAATGCCGCCTTGACCTATAACGGCCATTATCTGGTGCTCTCCAATTACAGCGAGAAGGAGAAAGTCAGCTATGTAACACTATGGAATTTAGCCACGGGGAAGGTATGTTTTCTGAAATTCTTTTGAGGTGGCAGAGAACCAGCTTTGCAGTTGTGGAGTATGTACCCCCTCCCCCCAAAAAGAGGTCAATGAACAGCCACAGCTTCCTCACAAATGGGGTGCAAACTAAAGGGATTTTTGCTCTCCTTATAGCAGTTTAAAATTAATGGTAGAAAACATTCCCAGTTCTAGAATTTCTGAGCTTGATGTCCTCTTGGTTTGCCCTCCCTCCTGTCCCAAAGCTAGACCTGCAACTCCTGCTCTCTGTTTACTGATGCAGCTGGCTCTTCATTATATCTTCACACCTCATTCTTCCAAAGCTGCAGAGTAGAACATCATCAATGTACTGGAACACTACTCCAGCCTGCCACCTAAAGGGAGAAAGGGCAGTGCTACACATTAGGAAGTGCTAAGTAAGCACATAACCAATGTATTTAAAATGGATTATCTCTCCCCTAAAAATGCAGGTTAGGAAAAGACTAAAAAATGAGCCAAATGTCTGCTGTACAGCCATTGCTGCTGATGCTAGTAGGATAATTTTTGGAGTGATGGTGGAAAACAGGTAAGCAAAATGCCAAAGTTTAGTAGTTTTTTTCCTACAATAGGTCCCGCCCCCCCTTAAATCACTCAGTTCTTAATTGTTTTCTGGAACAGTTTGGCAAGAGTGTCACAACTGGGCACAACTGTAACAGGTTTTGATTTCAGGCTTTTGGAAGCAAAACCTCATGGCCCACACAGACAAGCCTTTTTACATGAAGCAAACTTTAAGCACACAGAGGCCTATTTTTCATTGGATTCACCTCTCTCCCTCCTGGTGGAAGAGATTGCAAGTACCACATAGCCCTTCTTCAGACATCAATAGTATATTGACTAGATGACCCTTGGGGTCCATTGCAACTCTACAATTCTATTATTCCATATAATTACTAGTACAGTGGTACATTGGGTTAAGTACTTAATTTGTTCCAGAGGTCCGTTCATAACCTGAAGCTGTTCTTAACCTGAAGCACCACTTTAGCTAATGGAGCCTCCTGCTGCCGCCGCACCGCCGGAGCCTGATTTCTGTTCTCATCCTGAAGCAAAATTCTTAACCTGAAGCACTATTTCTGTGTTAGCGGAGTCTGTAACCTGAAGCATATGTAACCTGAGGTACCACTGTATCTACTGAGACACTAGGCTTGATTTAGTAACACAGGAATTTTTTCATAAAGATTGGAAACTACTTTGGGCAGGTACAAAGGATTACAACTTCCCAATTCAAGTTGTCTTCCTCCTAGATAGGCCCATTGTGCTTCACAGACTATTGAAATTCTCCTGCTTTCCACTTGTTGTCTGAACACAAGGCGGAGCTTCCCTGTGAACATACAGGGCCTGTCACATACAGCCCTTATCACCAAAGTTTAAGTGTGTACCACTGGGAAAATATTATTAAAATAATTTATAGACCACTATTCATTTTGAGAAGAAATACCAATGGTTCTACTGTTCCAAGCATGACTAACCCTGGTTCCAATCCTATTTGTTTTCTAAAATTTTAGTATATCCTTTGTATCTACATCTCATCAGAAATTGTATTAGAGACTAGATATATTTAATTTACATGCTCAAGAAAGGCTTGACTGTCCAGCATTCAGTGCACAGCTGTTAACTAGCTAAACTTCCGGACAATTGTTTGCCAGGTTTCATTACTTGGCATGACTTTGTGTAAGTTTGGGTAGCTAAATAGTGAGATGACATTGTAACACCTATACAGTGGTACCTCAATTCTCAAATGAAATCCATTCCCAAGGCCTGTTCGGCTTCCAAAACGTTCGAAAACTGAGGTGCGGCTTCCCACTGGTTGCAAGAGCTTCTTGCACTCAGAGAAACCACATCACATGTTTGGGTTCTGAAAAGTGTTCAAAAACAGAAACATTTGCTTCCGTGTTTTCGGCGTTCGAGAGCCAAAACCTACAACATCAGAGGCGTTCTGGAACCAAGCTTCCACTGTCTGGTGCTTTTCCTGGAGCAGAGATGCTTAGGTTCCAAATACTTTTGTACAGAAATTTAAAATGGTGCAATGAAAGAAGCAAAGAGGCCACGAAGAAGTGATCCACAGCTATACGTAATGGATTGGAAACATTTATTCAGCCCAAGGTCCCTCATCCCTTCTGTAAGGGTTGGAACTACTTTGGGCAGGTACCTTTTAAGTACAGTGGTACAGTGGTACAGTTGGGCAGGTACCTTTTAAGTACAGTGGTACAGTGGTACCTCGGATTACATACGCTTCAGGTTACAGACTCCGCTAACCCAGAAATAGTACCTTGGGTTAAGAACTTTGCTTCAGGATGAGAACAGAAATTGTGCTCCAGCAGTGCGGCGGCAGCAGGAGGCCCCATTAGCTAAAGTGGTGCTTTAGGTTAAGAATAGTTTCAGGTTAAGAACAGACCTCTGGAACGAATTAAGTACCGTACTTAACCCGAGGTACCACTCTAGTCTTTAGTGAAAGAATATCTAATCTGCATCTGGACTGTTGAACATTATGTCCCACATATTAGAATATGTTGTCCAGTATTCAAGATGTCCCAATTTACAAACATTCAATAAACTGCAGGGTAGGGCAAGCTGAAGAAAATGTGAACTCAACACTTTTTTAAAAAAACACCAACATTTGCTCACCGTTTACTTACAAATATTTACTGCCCTGTCTGTCACTCTCCGTACTACAGAACTGATCTCTTTTTTGTGATTTCTAGGATAAAGATCTGGGATCCATTTAAACATAAGCACAAGCTAATTCAAGGTTACGAAGGTCTTCATCTAACTGTGTGCAGCAAACTACACATATTAGATGGAGCAAAGGCTGTTCTGCTTGCAGGTTTGTGACAGATTTATTTTGTGGAGGCTGTTGGAGGCAGGAGGGCTAGAATATTTTTGTTACATTAAGCTGGGAATCAACTCAAGGCAATTTTCTCCCACGGTTTGCTTTATTTGCTTACAACGGTTAGTTTAAACATTTAATGGCAAAGCAAAGGTAAAAGACGTCTCTGAAACGGGTACTTTATAAATGAAAAAGGGGAAATCCTTTCAATGTTGGCATGATTTTTAACTTTTCAGCTACTCTAACCCTTTGAACAAGGGGAAAACCAGAAAGAAATATTGATTTCTATTCTGCATCCATAGATTTAACCAACATGAATGGGTTGCTATTATGATTGATGGAAAAGGAGGGAGAATTCACAATGCTGTGCCTTAGCAGGACATAATGTGATGTTATGCGTATTTTTTCCCACTAGGTGAAGTCAGTATCTGGGATTTGGAAAGTGGCACAGTTATATCAGTCTTTACACCAGACAGCAAAATCTCCTGCATGACAGTTGCGTTTGATAGAAACACAGTTCTTTTAGGTTTGAGTGACAACTCTACTCTCATTACTTTGAAAATGCTGAGCACCAACACAGCTGCAAGTTCAACAGGAAAAGATTTGTTTGGAGAGGAATCCTCAAGCAGTGAAGAAGAACCTGAAGTTACTTAAAAGCCAAAATTTTAACCAAGTAAGAAGCTAGCATTCACAATTGAATTTTTTTAAAGAGAGTATATTACAAGATATCCACTGATTTTAGAGAACTGGTACAAAATACTTTTGAGTTTCTGTAATGTTGGATCATCACCCAGAGTAGACCCAAGGAAATCAATGAGCTTGTGTTGATTTTAATGGGTCTACTCTAAGCGAGATGAGTGCCGCACCCCATAGTCGCCTTTACCTTTTACCCCAGGGTCCTTTACCTTTTACCTACTCTGTAACTTTGTTTATAATCTTGCCCAAACAAAAATACCTACTTTTAGTTTGCTATTGGCAGATGTTTCTTGGCCTTCTGCATCAGTGAGAACTTATATTGTTTGCATTGTCTAAGGATCCAAACAGAGATTATCAGGGATAAAACACCCAAGTCACTAGTTCCATTTGTGTTGGGTTATATAGAGCAGCTTTATTTAGCCTTGAGCTCCCAATGTCGCTGGACCAAAACTCACATCATCCCTGACCATTGGCTAAGCTGGCTGAGGTTTGGTGAGAGTTGCAGCCCAACAATATATGTGGTCTCAAGACCGATATAGAAGATATTTTGTGCCCTAAATGTCGGAAATTTTTAACAGAATACGTAGAAGGAAGGGGGTCTCCCTTTTTTTAGGAGCAGGAAAAAGTAATTGGGATACATATACACTACACACATGGTGAAGCTCATGTGTTTGATTAGGTTTCATAAAGGTAGGAAAGGGGTTATCTATCAACTTTAAGAATTGTTATGACAGTGATAATGGATTCCAGTGATTTTGTAAAAGATATAATCAGAATGTTTCAATTGAAATATTGATATACTATTGTGAAATTTACTGGTAAATTAAAATGATAGCAAACATTTGGATGATACTGGGTAATGGCTATTGCATTATGAATATGCATTTGATACCATACTAATCTAAAGCTAAAATAAGCTAGAGTAATACATTTGTCTTAGTGCTACTAACAATGAGGAATTCTGTTAACTAATTTAGTTGGGTCCTGCTGATTTTGCTCCATCTGAATATCTCAAAGTATGGTTTTAAACAGGGCTGTGTTTGTTCTCATCCCTGTTTGGCTTTTGTGTGATTGGGTTGGCACAGCTTATTCCTTACATATAGGCATTGACAAACACTAGCCTCAACCATCTCTCTTTGGCACATACTGTACTTAGGTCAGCTTTGTGTGGAAGAACATCAGTTTATAAGGAAGCATTGGTACAACAATTTCTGATAGCATATGCTACCAGCTCATTTTGAATCAGCCGATCAACTTCATTTTGTTGTGATGTAGCAGAGAGGAGTGGGGATCCCACCTTTCTGAACATGCTAGATTGGCTTGACTTGAAGTTTAACATCAAGCCGGCAGAGATAAAAAAAATCATCCTGTTTAGGAATTCATTCAGATGTCCTGTTTCATCAATGCCCTATTTATTCTGAGATGCAGTTTTAAGAGGTAAGTGCAACATGATACAGCATCGAATGCCTTCAATTATGAAATTACGTTTATTGCTTACTGTTCCCACTTCCCTCTTTCCTGTCATTATATGCTGCTAAATTTAGGGACACTCAAAGGGAAGAATACTACTTGTCTCACTCAAGCATAGAAGCCAAGCAAGTCAGAAGGAATCTCAGCATTCATACCTGTTATGATGGTTTTCATCAGAGCTCTATTACTTTTATAGCTTTATTTCAATACCATTTGTCAGCTACAAATAAAAGAATATTACAAAACCTAGGAGCTAAAGAGCTATGTGGGGTGTTCCAGACATGTACTGGGGACTTTCATTCTCACTCCACCCTATGTCAAGGTACCGCTGGAGTGACATTTTGTGAGGCAAATGGAGAATGCAGTGTGAAAGGGAAAACGGACTTCTTTCCACATGCACAAAAACATTTATTATACACGTATATGTTTCTTTGGATCCCAGCCTCTGTGTGCATTACTGAAAAAGGGGGCAATATAAAAATGTTCTGTTCCATTTTTACAACCAAAATGGTTTTTATTCATAAAACATAGCATGCAAAATATTAGATCCAAGTAATTGATACACTTCAGTGGCACAGTTCTTATTTGCATGTGCCCAGGCTTACAAAATTTAGAACCAAGAGGGAGATTGTCAAACAACAGCAAGCAAACTTATTTTAAAATCATTAGAAGTTCATAGCAATGACAGTTTCTTAAAAATGGGAAACATTATCATTTTGCTAAGATAGGGCTAAGAGTCAGGTTGTCAATTGGAAGCAGAGGAGACACAGGAATTGCAGACACTAGTCTGGGCATTCCCTGTTTAGGAATAGTGCAGATATTTAATGCACACCATTACCTGGTTGCAGAATTATCATGCCTAGAAACAGATCTGAAATGCACAAGTAGTTTTACAATCAGTGGAAGGTGTTGAATATGGTGTTAAGCACACAGGAGCGAATAAATCCAAAACCAGTTCCCAGTCTCCTTCAATCAGCTGGGATCAAGTCACTGTTCAAAATATGTCCTCTTTCTTAGATTTTCAACAACATGCTAGTACCTTGGGACTTAAATTTTCCTACTCGTTGCATTATTTTGTTCAGGACACTGGGGAGAAGCAACTAGACATCCAAAATAAATACATATATCTGAACTTGCATTTTGTTTTTCCCAAAAACCCTGAACAGAAGACATATTATTTATGGAAGAAGACTTTCTCTTCCCCTGGGAGATAGTTCACAATCAATGTTGCCCCATGAAATTGGGAGACAGTGTTTCAGAATCAGTTGAAACAAGTGTCCCATTCCTCTGTGGAATACAGAAGTAACGATTCAGCTGATAAAACCCGACACCTAGCAATAACAGCAGTTCCCAGTTAAACTAGGTAATATATAAGGTCCCAGAGATGCCGCTACTCACCCTTACAAAACAAAAAATGTCCACCTTAAGTGAAGTATCTGGTCAGAGCTCGTGATAACTTTTTTTTGTGTGTGAAAGTATCCAGAACTTTTTCAAAGATCAGTTAAACCACAAAAACTTTAACTGCCACAGAAATGTTTCAGTTTGTTGTTGCGGAAACAAGAGTTTGAAGATATGTGAATTTATTATCGGGCTGTTTATTCCATTTCATTCACATTGCTATTGCCTCACATGCACGTTATAACCTCTGTGAAATGCAAATAGATCCCTCTCAAATGCTAGAGGGAAAAAAGCCTTGTTTAGAAAAACCGATAGTAGTATGTTAGACAGCTAGACAGAGATTACAGCTGTTTGTCATCAAATTTGGCATGTAGAACTCGGTTAAAGAAATAATATCTAGTTTTGGAACACCTTCAATTACTGTCTGCTCCAAAAATAAGTCCTGGTTCCTTATGTATAAGGTTTTACAAAAAGCACTACGCTTTTGAGGAACACGGTTCCTTTTGTCTACATCTACATCTATTGTATCCCTCTTCTATAGGAGGGCAGTTGCTTTTTACTACTACTGAACTTTCCTCAGCTCCAAGAGCCTAGAAAGCACGAAAGCCATTTAACATACTAGTCCAGGCAAACTCTTATAACTTGTCCAAAGACTTATAGATATTATAGTACTTACGCATCCATTGTACCTGTAAACTTTTCAACATGATTGTATGTTCCTGCCATCATCCAAGAAGTCAGTGGCAAGATGGCACAACATGAGTTAAAAGATGGAAAGGAACAGAATGGGAAAATCAAATAGCCTCAGTTCAGGACTGTCTTTGTAATGCTGAGTAGAACTCTTCTAGCCATCGTATTTTATTGTTTAATATACCGTCCCTAAAAAGGCTTCTAACCTCATCACCACAAGATTAACATAGTGACATATACAGAAATTACAAGGGAAGCAATAAAGAAGAATGTTGGCTTTTCACCCCGAAAGACTTAAAATGTAACACTAGATTAACCCCAATTAAATATGATCTTTTAAGACTCTGAAGTCTAAAAGCGTCATAGAACGAAAGTGTTCTCAGCAGAATGAGCTATAATGGACTAAAGTTACAACTGCAACAGATGTTAAAATACCAGTCTTAACATGATTATCCCTCCAGTCCGTCCTCATCAGGCATCACCATAATTCTGCAATTAAAAAGAGTGAGGGACCAAGAACTCTTGAATCCCCTTTGTGCTACTCCCATGTGACCCTGTTCGAAGAATTTGGTTTTTTTAGTGCAGAATATTCAAAAGCACAAAAGTACTAACATCTATTAATACTCCATTAGTACTACAGACTGTAAAAAATATTGCATAGTTTTATGCATTATTCTAAAATATGGGTCTGCCTATTAAACAGTTTTTAATAAAAACTACGCAGCTCTCAATGTATTCAGAGCATCGACTACCTCGATCTTCTATCTTTTTTGGATTTGTCTGTACATTTATCCATAGTCTTCTCATTGTCTCCTCTGCACTTAGGACAATACCATTTCCCCTTCGGTTTGTAAGTGAGTCCAACACATGAAAAATGAAACCATTCAATGGGACATAGTTCATTGTCACACCCTATCATTTCCCCGTAAGACACTTGGTCACAGAGACAGTAAGTTGGTTCATTAGGGTCTACTGCAAAATCTACTGGTGAAGCTTCCCTTTCTTGTTTAGCTTTAGAGCGTTTCTTTTTCTTAGCAGATTTGGATCTCTTTTCTTTAGGGGGCTGGTCATCATATTCATCAATTCCATTTGCTATATGGCATATATCACGGCTTTCGCTGGTGCGCTGTCGACGTGGTCTTCGTGAAGATCTTTCTGGTAGGCAAGGGTCCACTTTTGACTTTTCGGTGGGCTTCTCTGTATCTGACAGATCTTGGAAACACTGAGACTGGGACTCTATTTGCCGGGCTCTGTTCTCTACCAACTCAAGCATCTGAGTGACTATTTGGATTTTCTCATCACCAAGCTCTTGACTGTTGATCAGGGCTCGCTGAAGATGCTGCTGCAAACGCTTTTTCTGAGCAGGATCATCTTCACTCTTGTATTTTTCATAGACTTCGTCGATTTCTTTTAACGCTTCTGTTAAAAAGAAGTCAGAATAAGTGTGTTATGAACTAGAATCCTTCAAGTCACTCCTTTCAAGTTGACAAATGCTAATCTTTTACTAAAAATGTGAATAGTACATATCTGAGGCTATGTAATAAAGCATATACTTTCAAAGGATAAGGTAAAGGTACCCCTGCCCGTATGGGCCAGTCGTGTCCGACTCTAGGGTTGTGCGCCCATCTCACTTAAGAGGCCGGGGGCCAGCGCTGTTCGCAGACACTTCCGGGTCACGTGGCCAGCGTGACAAGCTGCATCTGGCGAGCCAGCGCAGCACACGGAAACGCCGTTTACCTTCCCGCTAGTAAGCGGTCCCTATTTATCTACTTGCACCCGAGGGTGCTTTCGAACTGCTAGGTTGGCAGGCGCTGGGACTGAGCGACGGGAGTGCACCCCACTGCGGGGATTCGAACCGCCGACCTGATGATCGGCAAGTCCTAGGCACTGAGGTTTTACCCACAGCGCCACCTGCGTCCCTTTTCAAAGGATAGTAACACATTAAGATGCAAAAACAAATCTGTCCAAGGCCTCTTCCAAAATACAAGGAAGTTTTTAAAAAGCATCTAGAGGCCAATGTGTCATTTAGCATGTCAGCATTATAAAGTGACATAATTAAATCTGGTGTTTCATAGGGGAGGGGGGAAAGCAGGTTTGTTTTTTCTAGTTCTTTCCTCTCCCAACATCCTACCTTGAAATGGCAAGCTGCATTTTTTCACATGTTAAGTACTGAAAATTACTATTTCTGTCAATTTACAAGAGGTGGGGAATCTCAGGTCTAAAGCCCAAATGTGGCCTTTCAAACCTCTCCCCAGGCCACACTCTTCATCAGCCTTGCTCTGCTTTTGCCTAGTGGGAATGCATTCTAGAACTATGGCAATGCCTCTTTGCTTGCATGGATGGCGACTAGAGAAATGCTTGTGTAAAACATACAGATTCTGTATGGCTAGAATGTAGCCTGCTGTGCAAAGGCAAGAGTCATGCCCACTGCTTTACCTACTTGTGCCTCTGGCCCTACTCACTGTGTGCCCCCTGGAAGGTTACCTACAAAAGAATGTGACCCTCAGGCTAAAAAAAACACAACAAAACAGGTTTCCCAGCTCTGTTTTGCAGGGAAGGTGGAGAAAAAATTATATTGAGGAAAATACACCATTCCCCAAACACCTCCATCCGCATTCTAACATCATACACAAGAGACCACAACATCATAGAATTGTAGAGTTGGAAGGGACCAAGAGTATCACCTAGTCCAACCCCCTGCAGTGCAGAAATCTTGTTTGCTTCACTTGCCTGGAGCTGTTACTACCCGTTCAATTTGTATTTTGGTCATAAAAGCAGACTAAAACCATGTAAAAAGATGGGGGGGGGGAATCCCTTGGTTGCAAGTGGAACAAATAGTAGTAAATGGCCTTGAATATATGCTCTTCGCCCATCTACCACTAACACTAAAAAGAAAAAAGCACTTTACCTACCACACGTATAGTCTGTTGATACCAATGATAGCCCCAAAACCTAGCTAAATCTAGCCCTGTCAGCCCTACCTGGGAACCGGGTGGTGTGCAACTGTGCAGGTGCGTGCATGCGTGGGTGATCGCTGCACTGCATTTGAAACAACAACAACTCAACTTTGCAGAGACGTCTCCCTGTGCAACCAAGCGAAAAACGAAAACAATTTCGAAGTTCGCATCTCGGAACTTTTCGGGCGATGCATCCCACCGGAGACCCCCCACCACCACCACGGAGGCGTCACACGGGTCCTGCTACTGAACCTCCTTCCCTCGTGAACTTGGACTTAAAAAAAAAAAAGGGTGACCGAGGGCATGCCCAGTCGTCCGCCGCCCCCTCCCAGCTCGCGTCACAGGGTGTGCGCGGACCGAAACGAGGGCGGCGGCAGCGGGTGGTCCAGTGCCGGGGTCATTCCTCAGTGCCCACCCCCTCAAGTTCGTCCCGAGGGCCAAGGCGGAGGGGGGGGGCTGGCGGAGCGGGGCCATTTTCCTCCCCCTGCGGGCGCCTGGTGAGGCGTGGACGCCCCTCCTCCTTTCAAAGCAAGGGCGGTTAGACTGGAGGGGGGGGGTGGGAGCAGCGCCGTTGCCTCCGCCGCCATCGCCCCCTCCTCCCCGCTCTTTCTTCCCCCGCCCGCTCACCCCGGCAGCGCGTGTCCATCTCGCGCAGGAGCGAGGCCAGCCTCTGCATGTCCAGCGGCAGCGACTCGACGCACTCCAGGTAGTCCTGCACGTAGCGCGCCAGGATCCTCTCCGACACGCCGCCGCCGCCGCTGCACGGGAAGCCGGACACTCCGCCGCCGGCCCCGCCGGCTGCAGTGGCGGCAGAACCGGCAGCCGCCGCCGCCCCAGACCCCGCCCCCCCAGGCTGTTGCCCCGGCGACCCCAACATCATTACGCGACGTGACAGCGACCCCGCTTCCCCCTCGGCGGACCCGGGGCCCTCGAGCGACGGGGAGGGGGAGGGGAAGGAAGCCCCTCCGGCCGCTTCTGTTAATCGGCGCGGGCAGCCGAGGCGAAAGAAAACCTCCTCCCTCACTTGGAACTCCCCGCCTCTTTTTCCCTTCCGCGCCCCCCCCTTCTCCTCGCTTTTTTTTTGTACCGCGGAGCACGCATGCGCGAGGCCTTGTCCTTATAAGGAGCGGCCGGTTCGCATTCTCCCGCCTTCCCCTCACACCCGACGCGATTGGTCCGGACGGATGGAACGTCAAGGAGGCCAACGCGGAAAACGAAGGGCGGGGTCTCAACTTAAAGAGACACCGCTCCATGCAAATTACGCTTTCCCCTCCTTCCCTTCCTGCCGGTGCCTGGTCTCAACGGAACGACCAGTCTCTCCCTCTCTCTGTCACACACACTCTTTATCAGAACCCGCCTACTTTTTTTCTTCCAGCCAATCCGCTGCCGAGAGGGACGGAAATGAAGTAGGAGAAACCGAACGCTCCCACCCCACCTCCCCATTTCACTTGTGTCTGAATCTGTTGACAGCGGCGCGTGGAAGGGAGGAGAGAAGGGCTGGGGGAACAAAAGGGAGTTGGCGCGGGGGAGGAGAGGAGGAGAAGTGACACTGGAGCGCCCACGTGGGGCTTGGGGGTGGGATAGAATGTTCTGCTTCAGGACCACTTTGCCAATAGCTCCCAAACGTTGTTGTTGTTTAGTCGTGTCCGACTCTTTGTGACCCCATGGACCGAGCACGCCAGGCACTCCTGTCTTCCACTGCCTCCTGCAGTTTGGTCAGACTCATGTTTGTAGCTTCGAGAACACTGTCCAACCATCTCGTCCTCTGTCGTCCCCTTCTCCTTGTGCCCTCAATCTTTCCCAACATCAGGGTCTTTTTCAGGGAGTCTTCTCTTCTCATGAGGTGGCCAAAGTATTGGAGTGTCAGCTTCACGACCTGTCCTTCCAGTGAGCACTCAGGGCTGATTTCCTTCAGAATGGATATGTTTGATCTTATTGCAGTCCATGGGACTCTCAAGAGTCTGCTCCAGCACCATAATTCAAAAGCATTAATTCTTCAGCGATCAGCCTTCTTTATGGTCCAGCTCTCACTTCCATACATCACTACTGGGAAAACCATAGCTTTAACTATACGGACCTTTGTTGGTGATGTCTCTGCTTTTTAAGATGCTGTCTAGGTTTGCCATTGCTTTTCTCCCAAGAAGCAGGCGTCTTTTAATGTCGTGGCTGCTGTCACCATCTGCAGTGATCATGGAGCCCAAGAAAGTAAAATCTCTCACTGCCTCCATTTCTTCCCCTTCTATTTGTCGATCGCCCTTGCTTCGAGGGTCTCTGGACTCCTCCTGCTTCTCCACTTCTATGCTCTCGAGACAGATTTATGCAGAGAGAAAAGTAACTTGGTCATAGTGTGCTGCTCGCCTTGCTACGTGAGCTACGGTGGGTTTAGAAATTACCCCGCACCTGAAATGAGTGGGATTGGAAGTTTCCAGCTGCAAGTCCAGGTACACATAGTAAACTCGAGTGAACCGACTATGGAGTAAACTGCACGAAACAACACATCAAACCAAACAAGTAAAGTACAACACACTAAAAAAATCAAATCAGCCGAGCTGCAGCTCGAGCAGGAATTGAGACAAATTACTGCTGATGGTTGGGAGGCTCAGGCGGTCAGTCCTACGAAACTCAGTAAGGCTTTTTTCTTTGTTATTGGTGGTGCTGATAACGCCAAGGTCACGTTGAACTAGATGACCCAAATCTACTGGTGCATTTGGTAAAAAAAAAAAAGGCGTTCTGAGAATGAGCCCCGTTCTGTTGGTGCGGCGATCTCTGTGAAAGATGCACATGCGCACTACCTGCGTGACTATGGAGGTGACGAGAGGCCCCTCCCGCGCCCACCCGCTCGGCCCTGAGGGCTTCTTGGCGGAGTAAAGCGTGGGCTCGCGAGACGGGTTGTTGCGCGCTGCAAAGCACGCGGCACTCTCTGCCCAGGGTCCGGGGACTTTCCCCTAGGCGGGCCCAGGGGCCCAAGAGAAACAAGCGTTCTCCGCGCGTAGCCTAGAGAGCAGGTCTTTAGAACACCCTACCGAAAAACGACGCGGACAGCGGCTATATAAAGCCTTGAAGAAGCGCCTTTTTTCAGGTCATGGCGAGCAGCATGAAATGCAAAACCTTTTCTATTTTATATAAAATCGTAGTGTGGAGGTTCTCTCTCTTTCTCTCTCTCTCTCTTTTTTTGTGGGGGGCGGCAGTTCTTTACTACAAAAGGTCTGGCTGCGTATGCTGAAGGTGCATGCAGATAGTATGCAAATATAACGCATCGCCCCGCCCATTACTAACGAATTTAAGAAGCGGAGGGTGAATTCCGCCAGCTTAAAACTTCTAGGTTGTGGCTGTATAGACTGAGGAGTTGAGCTCGCTGCAGGATCCACGGGGTGTCAGATACCACCCCGCTGCTCCTGATGTTCTTGACGCACATCTCCCCTCACCCCATTTTGCCTGGCAGGGGCGGGTTGGAGGGCGCCAATCCAGTGCCAAAATTTATTGGGCTGGTCCTGCTGCTGCTGCCCCATTGCAGGGCTTATTTGAATCCATTCTCACAAGGTTATATCGTTCGAGATCCCGGTGTTGTTGCTTATTTTGCAGATAAAAATTTATGATTTACACCAATTATCGCCGTGGAAATTAGAAAGAAAATCTCTGAGCATGTGCAAAGTGCCATTCATGCTTCATTAAATAATTGTCACCTCCCAAAACTACTAGAAAGGGAGGGGAACTCAGAAAGCATGAGTGCTAGAAAAGCTTGAGGACCCCCCGCTTGTTTGTAAATGGAACATTCCATTTACCGCTGTTCCAATGTACAGTGGTATCTCAGGTTCCATTCGCTTCAGGTTACAGGCTTCGCTAACCCGGAAATAGTGCTTCAGGTTAAGAACTTTGCTTCAGGATGAGAACAGAAATTGTGCTCCAGAGGCGTGGCAGCAGCAGGAGGCCCCATTAGCTAAAGTGGTGCTTCAGGTTAAGAACGGACCTCCGGAATGAATTAAGTACTTAACCCAAGGTACCACTGTACTAGATAAGGGAGGTGGGTGGTGCTGTGGGTTAAACCACTGAGCCTAGGACCTGCAGATCAGAAGGTCGGCGGTTCAAATCCCCGTGACGGGGTGAGTGTCCATTGCTCTGCCCCTGCTACTGCCAACCTAGCAGTTTGAAAGCACGTCAAAGTGCAAATAAATAGGTACCGCTCCAGCGGGAAGGTAAACGGCGTTTCCCGTTTCCGTGCACTGATCTGGATCACCAGAAGCAGCTTAGTCATGCTGGCCACATGACCCAGAAGCTGTACGCCGGCTCCCTTGGTCAATAAAGCGAGATGAGCACCGCAACCCGAGAGTCTGTCACGACTGGACCTAAGGGTCAGGAGTTCCCTTAACCTTTAATGTATTAGATAACCACCTGAAGCAACAGCAGTAGAACAGCAGTCTTACCTTACAACTTTTGGTGGAGCAGCAGCAAGGAGCAGTCACTTTTGTTGCCCACCCACTGAGCAGCATTGGGCAGGAGTGGGTTTCGGGTGAGCAAAGGGAGAGTGCAGGCAAGAGTGCACCAAAGAGGAGCCGCTGCCTTCTCTTGCTAGCACTCACCCAGTGGTAGCACTCAGGGAAGGCCGGGAGGCAGCACAGCTAGGATGTGTGTATGTTGTCCTGCCAAGTGAATCCCTCTCCTTAACCTGAGCAGATGCTTGCCCTTAAACATAAATTGCTTGAGTGTGAAGAGTGATTGTAAGTTATTTCCTAACCTTCTCCTTGAAATGTGGTAGCAGAAGCAGACACTGGAGCCCAGAAGATGTCCCATGTAGCAAACACTGGAGCCAGCTGCGTCTTGTATTGTTTGACTTCTCGCAGAACCAAACACCAGCTTTAAGGCCAAAAGGTAGTTTGCCTGTACATCATACACCATCCGCTAGCGATGCCCTTGCACTGCTTTTTTAGTCCAGCACATATGAAAATGGAAATGCCCAAAAAGCTAAAAAGGGTATCACCCTCCCTGGATGTGGGGGCAGACCTATGAGTCTAGTAAGAGCTACAATAATTCTGTAGCTCTTAACACAGTATAACCACCCTTGTTGGACAACCACCAGAATTGTTAACTAGTAAGTACTTTAAAAAATGTATACAGTCGTACCCCGGGTTACATACGCTTCAGGTTACATACACTTCAGGTTACAGACTCCGCTAACCCAGAAATAGTACCTCAGGTTAAGAATTTTGCTTCAGGATGAGAACAGAAATTGTGTGGCGGCGGGAGGCCCCATTAGCTAAAGTGGTGCTTCAGGTTAAGAACAGTTTCAGGTTAAGAACGGACCTCCAGAACGAATTAAGTATGTAACCAGAGGTACCACTGTAGTGGGTATTATGCATCCTCACTACTTCTGCTTGGCTGAAGGTGGTTATGCATTTCCAGCAAAATCAATTCAGAATAAAAAGTACCTCAGGTTGTAGCAATAAATTTAATTAAAACTGCCAACTACCTTGGTTACTTCAGTCCGCCAGAGGACATGGTTGTGCTCCACTCACTTCCATACAGATGCATTACACTTTTCTGTAACAGTGTAAAACAGAGACCCCAAATTAAAAAGGAAGTCAAGGAATGTGTTAGTCTAAAACTGCTATCTCTATGGGCAGAATGATGCAAGTAGCCAAAGCTTTACCTGAAGTTGATGCTGCAGTTTTCACCAATGACAACTTTTTTGTGTTGTTTTTTTTTTTAAAAGTGGAAACTGCTAGATCATATGCAAGTGAGAGAGAATGCCTGGTAGAAGGGTGTGTAAGGAAGTGTGTAGGGTGACTCTGCCTGCTGCTGGCAATGTAAGGCTGTCAATGGCTACTAGCCACCATCACTGTTTTACTTCCACTCACAAGAGGCAGTATGCTTCTGAATACTAGCTGCTGGGAATTGCAGATGAGCTGTGTGTTGTTACTCATGTCCTGCTTGCAGGGTTCCTACAAGCATCTGGTTGGCTGTTGTAAGGACAGGCTGCTGGATTGGAGGGGTCAGTGGCCTCATCCAGCAGGCACTTATGACCTTGGATAGGAATGGTAGCCACAAGGGGATGTGACCTGAAAAAGGTTATTCACCTCCGTAGCAAAATGCTGGCTGCAGATGTGCTTTTTGTTTAACAAGGCCAAATTAAAGAAGCACAAAGAAATACACATTTGATGCTACTTTTTCTGCCACTCTTCTCTTCTCATAAGTGTTGTGGATTGTGCAATCTACCATGCTGTACAAATAAAAACTGAAATCAAAATTGTTTTCCCAATAGTTTTTGGAAAGAAGTTTAACCCATTAAGTTTGAACAGGAGCCAAACAACTGAAAATATCTTTATTTGAATGAGTATATTTTTTTATTACAAAGGAGTCTACCTTTCTTTAACAAACAATCAGCTGCCACATATTCATTTTTACCCACTTTTGCTCGGGAACAGGGGTCACCAACATGGCACCCGCAGGTGCAGATGTGCTCAACAAGGCCTTCCCTTCCACAGAACCCACATTCATTGCTCAGGTTTGCAAATGTGCTTATGGGCCCTAAGATGTCAGTAACCCCTACTACACAATATTCTATTAAAATGCATTTGAAATCAATTTGCAAAAATTTGAATAATGAGTTGGATCCTAAATCAACGTAAGGAAGTTCGTGAAAGGAGTGTTTCCTTTCTTCCTCCCCCTATCATTCCTTGGTATCCCATCTCACAGTTCAGGATGGGCTCTCCAACTCTCCAGAGACTTAGTGAGGCAGGTGGCCGCAGGAACAGAAATGTTCCTTCCATAAATCTCCTTTAAGTTTCCTTAAGACTAAGCCATTGCATGTTCTGTTGCTGAGGTGAGCGGAATTATTTAAGCAACTTCAGGAAGGGCTCTGTTGTAATTCACTACTTGTATTTCATTCAGCTGAAAGAAATGCTCTCTTGCTTCCCATCTTACAGCTTTGGTCCAGATCCTGGAATTAGCATAGCTAGTTGTTGCCTTGGGCTATTTATTAAATGGCACAGCAACACTCAAAGCAGTGCTGTGTGAAGAAAATTAAGAGACAATGGGAAATGCTCCATCAGTGCTGTGAGAACATTTCACTGTTCAGAGAACATTTACTAACATGGAGGTAACAGAATGATGCCTGTACATGTAGACCTATGTGCAGACATCACAGCAGTGCAGAACTTTAGATGAGATTCAGTGTGTGAATGCAACACCTTTTAGTTAATACTTATTGACAACCCCAAGTCATAATGCAGTGCAGGTTTTAATAAAATTAGCACTTAATTTGAGTGTTTGAACTTGCAAATTAATACTAGCGTGTTTAAGACTGAGCAAATATCTAAGTTATAAGCATATATCGTTAGTTAAATGAAATGGAAGCAGACTATTTCATAAAATCTTTTTAAAAATCCAAATTACACAGGCATAAATAATTGCTGAATATAGAAAGCTGCATTTATTAGAAAAAAGCAAAGATGGTATTTCTCACAAAATATAAGTCAAAGCTGCTTAGAGAAGTGTTTAGTGATAGAAGTAATTTGGTAATTATTGACTGACAATTTGCAAGTGTGATATTAAATAGGACCAGCATATCATTTTAGTTAAAATATTACTACTTCATTAAAAAACTTAAATCAACTATCTTGAGTGAAATCAACTATCTTCTTTTCTTAAAACAGGCATATGAACATTCTGAGCAACAAATGAAGCAGGTGATTAAAGGTTTGATTGAAACTTTTAGACAACCTTCTACAATCCAGATACAATGGTTCTTGTCTACAAATCTGTTCGCAGCTAAAAAGGATGAGTTCTGAAGTGAGCATTACTGATACTAAATTGTAGGATTTAGAAAATTAGACTGAACAGCAAACTGCACCTTAATTGTTCCTTAAAAAATAGAAGACCTGGTATACTATTTAGCAAATAAAACAGCACACTAATGTGCTATATATGTTAAGGCATACCTCAGCACGCTTTACATCTATAACAAATTATTTACATTTGCTACTGAGTGAAAAGAACAAGAATTCCTCAAAACTGAAAAATACAAAATATATGGGAGTCTAATATAGTGTACAAAAAGTAATTGAGTTATTTGTCATAGAACATTATTTGCTAGTATAAACAGTGACTGTTTCACTGTTTTATAATATTTCTTGAGGATTTCTTAAAGCTGGAGGTAAATTTAAAGGTTTTGATTCTTCATCAAGAAGCACCAAATCTTCAATCTCCCTTCCTTTGTATTTCCTTTTACATAATTTCACAATTACCTTTTTCTTGAGAAACAGTTTCAGTGCCTCCCTTGAAGCAACTGCTTTGGCATTTTCCTTACTTTTTCCACAGCCGGTACCCAAGTACACCGATTTACATCTCAGTTCACACACCACATTTTCCTGAGAGCTTTTATTCTGAGGTAAATCCGCCAGCTCTTTCAGTGGGACAAAGTCAACATCTAATGTTGCCTTTACAGACTGAATGGATGAGTTTAAGAGTTCAACATGATTGACATTGGGACTAAACCCTCCAACAGCAACCAACTTCCAAGCAACAGCTTTGTACAGTCTATTGAAAAATGGTTGCCTCTCTTTTGCGTCTTCGCTTGTTAATAATTTGCATGGCACTTTGGCAGGAACCACACTTGTGTGCGAGCTGCTTTTTGAAGCTAACACTGCCGTATCTTCCAATGTGCCTTTCTTTTCAGATGCTAATGTGTTTTCAGATTTGGATTCTGAAGGTTTATTTAAAGAGTAATTCAACTTTGATTCCGGGCCAGGCAAAGAAGAAGCCACAGCTGATTTGTGCCTGGTGGTTGCTGTAGATTCATAATTAGCAACTCTGGCTTCTACTCTTGTTACAGTTGATGATGCAGCAGGTGCTGCCTTCTGGGCTGCGGAGACTGGCGCTGCAGGTGCTACCTTCTGGGCTGCAGTTGAGGATGCTGTGGGTGCTACTATCTGAGGCGCAGTCGAAGAGGCTACAGGTGCCACCTTCTGAGCTGTAGAGACTGGAGCTGTAGGCGTTACCTTCTGAACCACTTCTGATGCTGCTGCAGGTGCTTCCTTTTCGGCCACAGCTGAAGATGCTGCAGGTGCTACCTTTTGGGCTGCAGTCGAAGACAGTGGCTTCTCTGCATTTTTTGCTGCCTCTTTTCCTGGGTTCTTCACAGGATTAGTATCTGTTTCCATAGGCTCTTCTGGCTTTGCAGACTCTGCATCACTGCCAGTAATTTCAGAAGCTTTTTCTGTGCCAACAGCACGCTTCTTGCTGGGCT
This sequence comes from Podarcis vaucheri, assembly GCF_965113315.1. Lineage (NCBI taxonomy): Eukaryota > Metazoa > Chordata > Lepidosauria > Squamata > Lacertidae > Podarcis > Podarcis vaucheri. Next base: position 51,894,484 of record NC_138767.1, on the reverse strand, counting down.
CTTCTGGCCCTTCTAAAAAAAAGTTTAAAACAAATTATGTCTGTAATTCAGAGTAAGTGTGACTCTCCTTATCACAAATTATGTCTGTAATTCAGAGTAAGTGTGACTCTCCTTATCACAAATTATGTCTGTAATTCAGAGTGAGTGTAACTGTCTTTATCACAATCAAACACAGAGTCAAGGAAACTGAGTTACCTTAAAGTCTTACAATTAATGGCCTCTGCAGGAATTTTATAGGCATATAATTAATAACTGTCTGCTCTGAAGAGGTACATTTAAAGCATCATACCCTACTGTATGTAGTTTAGATCAAAGTTCCTTGCTCACTACTGCCATAAAACTACTACGAAGGCAAACTGACAGTTAACACTTCTGCATGAATTAAATCAAATTCACCTTACACTTATTTGATTGTAAGATTTACCAAAGCAAAATGAGTTAGATCAAATATTAATAATATTATCAACATAACTGACAATTTAAAGAATGTTGGCTGACATTTTTGAGAGGATAACATGTATTCATTTATTATGCTCCTATGTGTATTTGCACAGCTATTATCTGCTAACCATTGCTACTGGATATGCCTCGTTTCACCTTGGCAACCAGTTCATCTCTCAGAGTGTGGGTTGGAGCATTGGTCACTGTGATGCCTGCAGCCATGTCCATCACCTTTTCCATCACTTGCAGAGGATACCTGAAGGGAAAAGGCAACTGCAATTAGCATTTTGAGGAAAAAATTAGTTTGCATTCACTGATCCTCAAGACAGCTACCAACACATACATGTTATTTGGATTGTAGATATTGCCAATTCCACTTCCACACACCCCAAGCAGAACTCAAGAGAAAAAGAAAAAGGGGGCAGCTATCTTCAGGGTCAGAATGTTTTCAGACATCTGGCTGCATGGGTGCTTAGCTCTAAAAAGCAATTAAAATACTTTAAATAAACTTTTGATGCCTCAGAGTTTGAGGCACTCTCCAAACCCCAGATATCTGCGTTGTGGAATAGTAATTCCATTTTTCAATGCACTGATATAAGAATGGCTCAGATCAATACAAAATTACTTCTAATTAGGCCTCATTAAGCCCAATGCGAAAAGGTAATGATTCAACTTAAATCTTATTGATTTCAGTGTCAACTAAATGTGACTAGCTCCACCTGGATCCAGTTGATTGTGTAAAACTGGAGACGTCTTATGTTCTGCTCAAAAAATGTTTCAAGAAGCAAAGAGCAATTTATCTGCCATTCAGGGTGACTTGTGGAAAGACAGAACAATGAGACCTAGACAAGAGGAATTCAATGCTCTAAGGTTATTAGAGTCTTAGCACTGTTTAGTCACAGAATGTGTATTTAGAGTAACAAGCTTGCCTCTCATCTTAGAATCTAGATTAACAAAAAAAAAGGGGGGGGGGACACAGTCAAAATAGAAGATACATTTGTTTGGTTTAGCTGGCTGTTAAAAAGCCTTATAAGCACCACAGTTCTGAAGAACAACAGGTAGCAAAATTAAAGTAATTACAGGCTTTAGCACAATTGGCCTATATTGTAAAATCAGGACCTGATCAACATAATGAGGGTGTTGTGGGACTACAGCAACTTACAGGTACACCAGGCAACTACCTTGCTAAAGGTATACAAGTCTGGTCCTGGTCAGTGCCTCAATGGAAATCACCCGGGAATCCAATGTATGTCAGCCTGAGCTTCATGATAGAAGAAACATGGGATACGAATATGATAAAACAGTTAATATGATTAGGCAGAAAATGATCTTGCAGTTTTTGCTCAAAAAATGGGGGGTTAATGTTATTTTAGCACATAAGCCAGCTGCAAAAATATGTGCACTGGCTTCTAAAGAAAAAACAAAGATTTATAACAACATTCGGAGAATGCCCTATTTTCCTTCTTAGGTTTATGACATCTTAAGGAACTCCTCCTCCTCCTTGTGAAATTAACCACTCTTAAAGTAACGCACGTATCTCACGCAAACGAAACGCTTTTAAGTTTCACTTCTCCCGGCAGCGACTCACCTGCATCCCAGGAAGACATGGTTGGCCCACACCATAGACAGAGAGGTCAGTCGCCGTAATTCCAGGCTGTCTCCGTCCCCCACACCGCCGTCTTCCCCGCCCGGCGACAAGGGCAGGCCCTCCGCGTTGCGAATCAAGAACTCCCGGCGGTGCTGCCAGTGCCCCTCGGGCTCGCACTCCGCGCGCAGCTTCTCCACCCAGCCCGTCCCGGCGTCGCCGGCTTCCTCACCCCCTCGGCAGGGCTCGGAGTCGGGCCCCGCCGCTGGGGCGGCCTCCCCGCCGGCCATGGTGCTCGGCGGGAAGTCGCCTCCTGCCGCTGCTCGCTCTCCGCGACAGGGAACTGTTCACGGCAGGCCCGGGAAGCAGCGCTGGGCGAGGCCCCAGCTTCCGCCCGAACTGGCTTGCGGCGCCTGTGGCGGACACTCAAAATCCCCTCACCGGAGATGATCGTATCAGAAGAGGCCATGCCCACAAGACCCAGTTCCGGCGAACGATTATGACTTCACTTCCCGCTCCGACCGCCGGCCCCTGAGGATGATGATAAAAGGCTGCGTTTCTTTCCCATAGCCCTTTGCTGATCCAAGAGGGTGGGGAAGGCAAGGGTGTTATCGCCACTTCCGGCTTTCATACGGCTACCTCTTGCGTGAAAGGCAGGAGCGTAATACAAACTGGGAAGGGCTCCTTTATCCCTTTAAAGCAGTAATGGCCAAACTTGGCCCTCCAGCTGTTTTGGGACTACAATTCCCACCATCCCTGACCACTGGACCTGTTAGCTAGGGATGATGGCAGTTGTAGTCCCCAAAAACAGCTGGAGGGCCATGTTTGGCCATCACTGCCTTAAAGTGACAAACACGGCTGTTACCAAGTCTCTAGGGTGTCTTTTCTTTTCTTTTCTTTTCTTTTTTACATCAACGCGCTCCTCACACACGCAGAGATAGAGAAAGGCGCTGAGTGTCACGTAGGTGTCGCATTCAACTGAGAACCGTGCCTCTATACTTTCATGGCTGCCTACCCCGCCCCTTGACTCGGCGATTGGTTCGTCGTTGCCCTTCTCGCCCTCCGGAATTCCGGCGCGAGATATCATTGGACCATTTTCTCACCAATGAGGAGGCTCTTCGCTCTCGTTGCTGTCTCGAGCGAATGGAACACGGGAGCCCAGCAGCGACGGAGCCAGCGGGCGCGCGGTGGCGGCGGCACCCGCCGCCTTCAGACTGAAATCCCAAGCGCAGCCGCTTGGCCGGCGCTGAGCTTTTCGTTTAGCGCTAAAGCGCTGCTGCAACAGCATAGCCAGCCTCAGTTGCGGCAGCCATCCTGGTCCTGCGCTAGGAAGATGTGGCCAATCCTAACGTTACTTGAGAGTCTCCTGGGAACACGGGTTCTTCGATAGGCTGGAGTTGGGGCTAGCAGCACACTGCGAAACAGCGTAAGCTGTCAATCATGGATATGCAGAATGTTCCTCCCATTTGTAACATTAGGATAATAATGTAAAGGTTTACCTTTGAGCACTGTTGTAAGAAATACTGAGATAATTATTATTTTAAAATTTGTATACAGTGGTGCCCCGCAAGACGAAATTAATTCGTTCCGCAATTTTTGTTGTCTAGCGAATTTTTCGTCTTGCGAAGCACGAAATCCCATAGGAATGCATTGAAAATCAATTAATGCGTTCCTATGGTAAAAAAAAGTCCAAACAAAGCCAAATTTGGTACAACAACAGTTTATTAACTGCTCTTTAAAGTCACACATACTGTAAAGAGCAGTTAAAAAATTTAAGGGAAAATAAATTAACTTTATAAACAAAACATGTCTTTGTTTTTAGTCAAAGAAAAAAAGTCGCGAGACGTTTTCGTCTTGCGAAGCAAGCCCATAGGGGAAATTCGTCTTGCGAGGCAAATCGCGAACGGAAAAAACTTTCGTCTAGCGAGTTTTTTGTATTGCGAGGCATTCGTCTTGCGGGGCACCACTGTACTGCCCTTCATCAGTAGATCTCAGGACTGCTGGCAACATAAAATACGTATAATTTTACCCCCCATGCTGTTTAACATCTACATGAAACCACTGAGTGGTGTCATCCATAGTTTTAGAACACAGTGATGGCACACAGCTCTACTTCTTTACATCTGCAGGTGTGGTGGTGGATGTGCTGTACCGTTGTCTTGCCTTGGTAACCTAGACTAGATAGATGGGAGGTTTCCTGCTCTTGATGGGGTTACATTCCCTCTGAAGGAGCTGCTGCATTGCTTGGGGGTGCTTCTGAATCCTTTGCTATCACTTGTGGCGCTGTGATCTAAACCACTCAGCCTCTTGGGCTTGCCGATTGGAAGGTCGGCGGTTCAAATCTGCGCAACGGAGTGAGCTCCCGTTGCTCGGTCCCTGCTGCTGCCAACCTAGCAGTTCAAAAGCATACCAGTGCAAGTAGATAAATAGGTACTGCTGCGGCGGGAAAGTAAACAGCATTTCCGTGTGCTCTGGCACTTGGCACGGTGTCCCGTTGCACCAGTAGCGGTTTAATCATGACCCAGAAAGCTGCCTGTGGTCAAACACTGGCTCCCTCGGCCTGAAAAGCAAGATGAGCGCCATTCCCCAGTTGCGTTGGAGTGGATTTAACCGTCCAGGGATCCTTTACCTTATCTGTCACTTGAGGTGGTCTCAGTGGTGGAGAGTGCCTTCCATCAGCTTCAGCTGGTGACACAGCTGTGCCCCTATCTGGATGGGGGTAGCCTAACTCCTGTCACCTATGCTCTGGTAACCTCTGTGTCATAGAATCATAGAGTTGGAAGAGACCACAAGGGCCATCGAGTCCAACCCCCTGCCAAGCAGGAAACACCATCAGAGCACTCCTGACATATGGTTGTCAAGCCTCTGCTTAAAGACCTCCAAAGTAGGAGACTCCACCACACTCCTTGGCAGCAAATTCTACTGTCGAACAGCTCTTACTGTCAGATTACTGCAGTGGGTCTTCCGCTGAAAACAATTTGGAAATTTCAGCTGGTGCAGAATTCAGCGGCCAGTTTGCTCACCGGTGCAATACGGTTTGAGCATATTACACCAATCCTGGCCTAACTGCATTGGCTGCCAATTACTTGCTTGGTTCCCATACCCATTTAAATGAACTGAACTTTAGTCACATACAACTTAAGTCCCACTGACTGTATTATATATAATACAGTGGTACCTCGGGTTAAGTACTTACCGGTAATTCTTTCCGGAGGTCCGTTCTTAACCTGAAACTGTTCTTAACCTGAAGCACCACTTTAGCTAATGGGGCCTCCCGCTGCCGCCATGCCACTGGAGAACGATTTCTGTTCTCATCCTGAAGCAAAGTTCTTAACCTGAGGTACTATTTCTGGGTTAGCAGAGTCTGTAACCTGAAGCGTATGTAACCTGAAGCGTATGTAACCCGAGGTACCACTGCATAGCTCATCCCTCCATTTCTCATAGGCGCAGCTGTCTTATACCTAAGGACTAGCATACTCACACTGTGTTGGAGAAAGTATGGGTGCAATGTTAGTCCCACAATACAATGGTCTAATGACACCTCTGAAGTAACTTCCTCCCTACACAAGTGCTATCAGCCCCCAGAAAAGGGCAGAATTATCTGATGCGGGTAACTAAGTCATGCACTGCTTTCACATGATCTCCCCATAGCATAGGTTACTATGGAGAACAACCATTGGTCTGCTAAGGTAATATGAAAACATTCCCTTATTGTCCTGGATCATCTTAGGGATTATTTTAGCCAGATTTTTGAAGGAAATACATTGCCATTGATTGGTAATAGCTGCTTTACACAAATTAATGGCATTGAATTTTTGTCATCACCCTGCAGAAGTGAGAGCTACCTATTTCTTAGATATCTCTCTCTTTCTGTGTATGCATATGTGTGTGTGTGTGTGTGTATTTTGGTTGGTACCCCAGGCAAGCATTAATTTGAATGCATTGCTATAAAAAAAATTACTGGTTTTGAGTGTTGTTTTAGCTGTCACCCTGACAACCTTTATTTACTTTGGCATCCTGAAAATAAAAAGATGCTTTGTATGCTACATAATTTATAACTTCCCCTTGTATAGCTGTGATATTCACATTAATTCCACTGGATGGCACCGAAGGAGGCTAGATCACATGTAAATAGCTCTACAAGCCTAACATAATTTTGAAAGTGAATTCAGGGGTTATACTTGATTTGCATCACTGCTCAAATATCAGGCAAATGCTACCTGATTTGTAATTCTGTTAGATTTGTAATCATAAACATAACTGAAGCAGTATTATGGAGCATTATGTGACTGTGTGCCTCCAGTATATCAAAGTATGTGTAGTGCCGAGTTTTGGGATTTAGTTTTGGCAGAATGCCTAGATTCATGTTTAAAGATTAGTAGAGCATTGCCTAATATTGTGTAGTAATTCCATGCTGCATTGAAAGCTCAAATATCTGTCAGAAACTTTAGAGTCCATTCCTCAGCGCCAGCCTATACATTATGCCTAGCCTGCCCATGGGATGCTGCAGAAAAACGACACCCCTGTAATGAATTCTCTCTCTTCCTCTTAGAACTTCTAGAAATACTCTCCATGCATCACAGAAACATATCCAGCTTTTCACCATGCTCCAGACTGCCTCCCCTATCACCCCAAAGGTCCAACACTTACAAAAAGATGCGTGTCTCTTCCTTCACTTCGAAAACTGACCCTGCTGTCAGAGATGCCTTATTTTTCTCCACCCAAAGTCCCAATCATTGTGTTGTCATATTTAATAGCATAATCGTAGCAGTTAGCAGAAGCAGGCCAGTGGGAGAGTCACGGACAATGTTGCCATATTGGTGAGTGTGTGTTTGCAGGAAATACTTGTAAAGCTGGAACAATGCATACAAATTTTGTATTTTTATGCTGTGAACCACCATGGGATCTCTGGATGAAAGGCAGTATACAAATGTAATAAGTAAATAAATACAAGCAAGATTCCTTGGTAAACATCTTTTTGCATCACCTGACAAAGCTGGGGTGCTAGGTATCCCAAACTGACATGATCCCAATAAATTCCTTTATCTCAAGCCATTGAAAAAGGTTTCAGAAGTAACATAGGTTACTTAGATTCTGCCAACTCCTGGTAGCTTGTGAGACCTTGCAGACTCTTGGTTCAATGACACACCAGCAAATTCACATTGTACAATTATAGTTGATTGGGAGATCTGGTGCAAAAAAAACCCCATTTCTCCCAAAGGTCAGACTTTTTTTGCGACAAGGAAGGTAATTGCATTTAATAGATAACCAACATCGTCTAATCTTCCCGCAAACAAAACAGGATGATGCTCAGTAAACAGGTCATTTGGAAATGCCCTATGTGACACTTCTTTGGAATCGAAGCAGAGGGAAGAGATTTAGCCAATTCACTTTCCCTCTGTGTCTCCCAATGTCACCTTCTGTGGAGGGTCCCCCAACCCCCTGGAGCAGATTTGGGAGGACTGCAGCAGAGGAAATGGTGATTAACTCAAGTTGCCTCCCTTTTCTGTTAGCAGGAGCAGGGAGGGCTCATTCTGTGAGTGCATTTATAAAATCCGAGAGTCCAACTCCTTGATATTAGGATAAAAGGGGAAACTGAAGGTTTTCAGAGATTTGAGTCCCACCTTGGTACAGAGAGAGCTCAGCTGTTAGGAAAGAGCATCAATGGCTTCAGAACCAAAGAATAGCTGAAAAGTCATTGAACTATAAAGGGAAGGGCTTTTGAAAAGCAATTGGGAAAGGTTAAGTGTGAATGATGTTGTCGCTAAGGCAAGGAATTTCTGTCAGCAGCACATTTAGCATTTCACTCTCTCTCTCTCTCTCTGTGTGTGTGTGTGTACTCATAAGACATATAGGCAAAACCCACCACACTTTTTGATCCACCACACTCACTGCTGTGGCAGATAGAAGCACCCAATCAGACTTTTATTACTCACACATCACATTAGGAAACTAGGTTCTTTACTGAGTCATCTGCAGTTTGACAGACCGCTCTTCTTCCCAGGTTGAGAGGAAAAGTGGTGACAACAGTTTATTTGCTGCAGGGATCAGCAAACTTACTGCGCCTCGGGCCGGTGTCTCCAGCACCGATCACGCGGAGGGCGTGCCCATATGCGTGCACACACGCTATTTCTGGCACACTTCTGAGTCGGAGGAGCACCGGAAATAGCTTGTGTGCATGTGCACGGCCCTCCCCCGACCCGGATGTGCACCGGAAATAACGCACATGCGCAAATAACGTGCATGCACACAAGCTATTTCCGGTGCTCCTCTGACCTGGAAGTGAGCAGCTGTGTAGCGCAGTGCCGATAAGAGTGGGTGGTGGCGGGGGTCACTGCGGGCCGGATAAATGAGTCCCTCGGGCCTTATCCAGCCCACAGACCTTAGTTTGGGGACCCCTGATTTACTGGGACAGAGCGACTTTTGCAGCTTTTTAAAGTTCACGGTGCCAAACAACGAAGCACGGGACGGAGCTTAGGCCACTTTTTTTGTACCACATCATACATTTGTGCATTTCCACTCTTTGAGTTGTCATCAGCCAAGATAGCCATAGCTTTCAGGTCTGCCACCTACTGTATCAGCATCTGAGGGGAGGGATGTGATTGCTTGATGTGCATTACCTGATTTATTTCTCATGCTGAAACTCCACTGAAGTTGTCATCTGCGCATGTGCAACAGCTGTTGCCAGTGTTCACATCTCAGCTTAACCCCAGCTTCTGTTTTCTAATTGGATGGCAGCTGGTTTGAGCGAAAGTCCATCAAACAGGCGTATTTCTCAATAAGCCATGGGATGGACTGTGTCTAATAACACATGTGCACAGCTGCAAACATCAGGAGTGAGAGCGTGCTAGAGCCAGAGTAAACAGTCATAAGATGGGATGCATAAGATGGGATGCATCAAAAGCTACCCCCAGCCAGTGCAACATTGAAAGACATCGTATTGTATTCGCACTGCAGCACTGTTATGACGCATCACAGTCATACAACCTTTCACAGTTGATTGGAATGTCAGTAAACTTTTTTAAAAACTCTTCCTTTGGCAATGACAAACAATCCTTAACTTTAAAAGCTTGTTGCTTTGTAACTTTTTGCCTCTTTGGGGCAAATGCCTCTGGGGCAAATGTTGATACAAACCAAGCTTTCACCTGCATTTTTGAGGAACAATTGTTTGATACCCTGGAAGTTTATTTCTAATATAATGGGATGCTATTATGAAGGAAAGTATCCACCACATCTTCAATTGCTTTGTGTGCCAAGATCCTGCCGGGGACTACTTGGGGAAAAGAAATCCCTCTCATATTCACTTCCTCTCATGAATTGCTTTCCTTTTCTTCTCACTGTGAAATGGCCTATGGCTAAATTGTCAATAAATTCACTGTTGCAGATTGCCTCTGCAGCAGAAGCAGCATGAGTCTGGAAATACAGAAGCAGCCAAGAACTCAGCACTTTGATGGTGGTGTTCCACTGCCCTAGGAAAGGCCTCTGTGGGCCAATCATGCGCGTATCTTACAGCCTCACGTCTCTTCTTATTCTTCCTGTGTTGCCCATTTAGCTTTCTCAACCATAATAGTAGGAGGCAGAATTCCCAATGAAACAAGCACTACTTCTCTTAGATACATTGGAGCCTTAGCTCAGACTGAACCCTAATACAGGTATGAAGAGAGGTTCTGCTGCAGTGTGATCCTCCCACAACTTTCTCAAACTCCAAATGCAAAAGCAGGGACACAGAAGCAAAGCATCCAAGGAAGGAGAAAATTGAGATAAACACACGTGTCTCTGTCTGACTATCACACACACAGACATTTTGTGAAACTTGATTACTTGAAACAGGTGTAGCCTTAGGTTAGGACTTATTCCAGTGACTGTCTATGGCTGGATCTACATTGATCTTCTAAATGGTATTAAAAAATAACGTTCTATAACAGTTATAATGGCAGCTTCCCTTCGCTGGTGGGTCGCTGCTCTGTAGCACCCTCTGGTGTCACATTTTAATAACACAATTTTAATGTTATAAACTACGAGGGTAGATGTGCCCCAAGTCTTCCAAAGACACAGAATAGAATCAGGGCCCAAGCACCATTTTTGGGTCCAGTGCCCAACTTGTAACATACCTCTCCACCCTGCCCAGCATAGTGATCCAGTCCCATACATATAATTTCACAAGCACTGAAATAGAAGTGTCTGTTTTATCTTTAAGATGACATTTTCTACATTTCTAAAATTATACTGTGGTCCACACTGGGGCTTTTCTTCCATGCCTGCAACCACACACACCCTGACTTTGTGCTTCTAGCATGAAGAAGGCTTCTACTGATCTTTTTTCACTGGTGGAACTAAAGTCACCTTCTGTCAAACCTCTTCCACTGACACTTTCTGGCTCCAGTCCTACGTATTCATCGCCGTTTTAATTTTGATAAACTGCCTTGAAATAACTGATGAAAGGCAGTACATACATGTTTTAAATAAAATAAATGAAATCCCCTCCCCACCATAGCTATAGCCTTTATAATCAGTGTGGCATTTATGTAGAATTTGTAATTCCTTCAGGGAATAGTCTGCACATTAAACAGTAAACAGAGGAACAAAGGGAAAAGAAATGTACTGACGGCACAAACTGTATTGGAGGGGTGAGGGACGACAACAAGGTTTTCCTCTTCTTTATTATTTTTGAAAGGAACTCAAGTAGCCCTTCTGGCAGCTCCTCTCCAACCCTTCACTTCCGTTTGATAGGCAGATGAGATAGAGATTTTATTAGAATGAAGTGAACCATCAATAATTAGCTTGTGGCAAGTCAGCAAAGAACTGTGCAATGTAATATGCCTGGGCATAGCAGATTAAGGCTTGACACCTGTGAAATTATGAAAATAATGAAAATTAATAGCTTCCTGGTATTGCGATGGATGTTCCTCTTTTTCTGTAAATTGTCTACTTGGTGTATGTCAAAAACAATACACAACAGAAGGTTTTGTTTTGTTTTTTAAAGCCACAACTGCTCAGCAAAGAAATTGAAGTTTGATATTTTGCATCTCTTTCCTTTGGTCCTTGTTGATAGTATCTTCAGCTAGTTATTTTCCATTGCATCTGCCAGGAAAATTCATGCCTGGCTATTACAAGAGAAATTTTAAATGCAACCTATAAGCATGTTGTGTATGTGCCTTACTTCTACTTAAAGTTAATGTGTTAGAAACTTTCAGGAGACACAGTTAGGATTGATTTTAAAACACCTTTTTATACATGGTGCCTGCTTGTTTTGGCATTTGAAAGTGAGCTGGAATCAGTTCCATCAGAAGCAGCGAAGGCTTGTTCCGTACCACCTCCAACATCCTGACAATTATCGCGTGCCTTTGGGTTTTCAAATTTATATTTGAATTAAAATGTATATTTGAATTTAAAATACAGCAGCGTGGGATCTCTTTATCTGCTTATTAGGGGTTCTGAGTCGTCACAGCTCAGTTTATATCCTAGCTGTGCCTATTCACTTAGTTTAAGGATATCTAGGTTGTGGTATCTGTAGTGGTACAAAATAGTTAACGGTATCCCACCTACTGCAGTTATTTTGCATTGATGGTTTCAAAACTGCATTTGCTTAAAACAAGAATGGGGAACCTGTAGACCTCCAAGTGTTTCTGGACTTCAACTCCCATCAGCCTCAGTCAGCATGGCCAGGGATGATGGGAGTTGTAGTCCAACAATGTCTGGAGGGCCCAGGCAGCATGAAGTAATGCAGTAGCTCTTATGCTTTTATTCTGATCTGCTAAATCATTGCCCATCTGTGCACCAACCTCCATACCAAAAAAGAGGAGTTTGGGGTTGGTGCTCTACGGTTGTGGTGCTCCTTCAGCCTACAAAGGATTAAATTTATACTGGAAGTTAGAATAGCTTTTTATTCGGCTTGGCATTTGGCAGCTAGGCTGAAGTATATTTTTACCTATGAAGATGACACTGATTTCTGCTTAAAATGGTCTTTAATATGAATGTAAGATCTGCCTTGCCCAAAATGGGCGTTCGATTTCATTTGTGCATTGTGTCCTGCATTAATAGCACACAGAAAGACTGAGAGGCATTTTCTGTGCTGTTGAGCACAAACTGAAGTGAAAACAGCCTAAATGGATAATGTAGGGTATGCATGTGGAAAGGATTTTAATGTTGCATTTTGCTAAGTATAATATTTTAAAATGAGTTTGTTTCAAAATTGTTTTGTTGATTGGGTTTAGGATACTTTGTACCCCTTCCAGATCCTCCGAGGGTAGGCAGGTAGAAACTGATTTTTAGATTTCATCAACACCCGTTGATCTTTTTCTTTTGTCAAATCTCCAGTCAACACAGTTCTGCTGATCTCTTGAAAATTGATCATTTGCCTGAACCCAATGCTTCGCTATTTTCAGATTAATTACATAGCTTTCCCTCTGTCTCCATAGCTAGTGATTTCGCTTAATAATCTATTTGGCCAGGTTTTTGGTCTTGACTTGGGATTTGTGCCAGTTTGGATGTAAGGAGTTAGCCATTGGTGTGGTTGTGCATAAAGCCTTAGTGGTATACACAGGCAAATCTGTGATTTAACATTGCCATGGAGAGAAAATTGCCATGGAGAGAAAATGCTTGGTTTCTCCAAAGAAACCAAGGATTTTTCATATTGCAATGTCTCATGCACTGACTGCCAATAGCAGGATTTCAAGCAAATCCCAGAATAGCAAAACCTTTTCTGCACATTTTCCAAAATCCAAAATATAAACTGCTGCTTCTTTATTTTTGCTAACAACAACAAAGGAAGAAACAGTGTCCTATCCTTCTTGATTAGAGAGATCAGTATGTAAAATTGATGTTGTGCAGTACTGAACGATGTGCCAATGAATGCAACAAGGCATTTAAACAAAAGATTTGGTCTGACTCAAAATGAAATAGATCCAAGTGGAACAAGTTGGAAATCCTGATGTGGAATTATGCCCTTTTGCAAGTTTGGGGTGTTATAAGACACAGCTTATTCCCTTATCTACACCTTCCACCTGTGTTGAGAGAAGAATGTGACATTTAATCCAAACAATGGTTCAGGTGAAATCTGTGGAACAACAGCGGTGGGCAGAATATGGGAAAGCTCTGGAAATGCCTTTATTTACATGCTCAGCAAAGGCAATGACAAGCTGAAATGCATATGCAGTAGAGCCTACATGTTAATCTTTATAAAAGAAAAAAAAATTAAAGAGCAAAACAATTAATTTAGCTGTTAACTCTCCTTCTAGCAACGTATCCCAAAAGCAAACCAGTTCTGTCTAACCATCTCTTCTGTCTGAAGAATAGTGCTAAGGGCAAACTTTGAGCGAGATGGATGGAAGTAAATGAAATAAGATTTAATATAGATAAATGTAAGGTAATACACCTGGGAAAAAATAATAATCAACAAGGATACAAAAATGGGAGGTTGTTGTTTAGAAAATAGCAATACAGGAAAGGCCTGGAAGCCAGGAAATAATTAATTACTTCAGCTATGAACCCAAAGTACAACATTGCTGCAAAAATGGAATAGCATCCCAAGGCTTAAAGGGTACGTTTGGTTTTCTGCATTTGTATAATAAAAACATAGAAAAGGCAAACTTTAATGTCATTGGCACCACATAAACAGCACTGTGAAAAGAATTATAAAGACTGTTATTTTGCTGCAGAGAAGATTCTCCACATGCCTTCTATGGTTTATTAATTTAAAATTGCTATTGCTTTGTGAACCAGCAGCCATTCTTTTTCCTCCATGTGCTCCAAACTGCAGGTTGTTATAAAGCTGGACTGTATATTCAATACCCAATTCAAGACAAATCCCAATAAAGAAATTTGAGTACCTGCTTGTAGATCAACCTAGGGCACTTCTGTGACTCTAAAAAAAATTTGATGTGATTAGTGAGTGGAATGTCTGTTACCAGGAAATTAACCATGGCATTCCAGAAGCCCTTTTTTTCTTTTTCTCACGGCAAGTGGGGACCCACATGAGTCACTATGACAAACATGGGAAGGGTGAGACAAAGGAGCAAAAGAAGTTTTGCAATTTGAAGAAAGGAAATTACAACATGTAGGCAAGCTCTACCTAGGCTCATTAGCATCCTTTACTGGAATGACACATGGCAAAAGGGGGGGGTCCAGTAACAGCTGTGCGCAGTTGGATCCAGCCAAGAGGCTGAATCCTTACCTCATGAAAGCACACCTGTTTCACAGGCCAACTTTCATAGGTGGGTGTCACCATGCGCCAGCCACTTATCGCAATGACATCAGGTTAAAGGAAGATGGGAAAGGTTTCTCTCAATATTTTCTGTGCTTTGTATTCTGTACCTAAGAAATCTTACTTCTGCAACTTCTGCAAATTTTGGCCAGACAGTTAGCACGCCGCCAGTGACTGTGCTAAATTTGGCTGGCAGGGCAAAAGTCCATTTCCTGCCTTGCTGGCTAGCAGAAGCTGCTACTGTAAGCAATAACCAACCAGACCAGACCTGTTGCTAAAGAGGCCCCTTTTCCTGTCTTATGCTTACTAATGCTTACCTAGCAAAAGAGACACGTGTATGAAGGAGAGGGAAGGGAGTGCTTGGTTAGCAGAAAGACAGGAATGTTTAGCAAGCAATAAAATATGTTTAGCAAGCAATATTTGCTAGCCGATTGGGGAAGTCTGGGGAAGGTGTGGGAGGGGGGGAGAGTGTTCAGAAAAGTATAAGAAAAGTCTGCAGAAGTGTCTTGTTTTACAGCCAGAATATTTTCAGGAACTATCCAGCTGGTTGTCTCTGAGTACAGACCTTGTCTCTGTGCACAGATTTTCAATAAACTCTTTTTCTCCAAATAAGATTTTGCTTTCCTGGTACTTTTGTTCCCTCCGAGGTCCAGGGGATGGCGTGGCTAATGGATCCCTAGGTAAATAAGGCTTCAAGGTGACCGGTTTTTCTTTGCCTGCACGGTTTGAGAAATCAAACTGCACAAACAAAGGCGTGCATACCCTGTTTTCAACAAAGATCAACACCTTTCCCTACCCCACTCCTGATGGAATATATTTATGCCTTTGTAAAATGGAATTGGGACACGGGTGGCGCTGTGGGTTAAACCACCGAGCCTAAGGCTTGCTGATCAGAAGGTTGGCAGTTCGAATCCCCGCCACGGGGTGAGCTCCCTTTGCTCAGTCCTTGCTCCTGCCCACCTAGCAGTTCGAAAGCATGTCAAGTGCAAGTAGATAAGTAGGTACCACTCTGGCAGGAAGGTAAACGGCGTCTCCGTGCACTGCTCTGGTTCACCAGAAGCGACGTAGTCATGCTGGCCACATGATCCAGAAGCTGTCTGTGGACAAACGCCGGCTCCCTCGGCCTATAGAGCGAGATGAGAGTGCAACCCCAGAGTCGTCCGCGACTGGGCCTAACGATCAGGGGTACCTTTACCTTAAAATGGAATTTTGGTTTCTGTGTCAAAAACAATATTTGCACCAAACTCTTGTACCACCCCCCATCTTAGATTTCATAACTTTTCACAAGGTAGTTTCAGTTTGTCTCTTAATACCTCTGAGTGAAATCACGGGCTGTGTGCATAGAATACATTTAAAGCACACACCCTACCCTTGAGAATCCTGGGAACTGTAGTTTATCCTCCACAGAGCTACAGTTCCCAGCACTCTTAACAAACTTTAGTTCCCGGGTTATTTTTTTTTTTTTGGGGGGGGTGCTTTTAAATGTTTTTTAAATGTATAGTGCGTGCACAGTCATAAATAATAGCTCTGTGACTTCATCTTCAATCAAGCATGCATCAATGAATACATATCAAGCACACCCCTGTATGTTTTGGTGTGCGCCAGAACATTCTGGAGGGGCCAGAATCTGTCTGGGTGGAATCCTCAAATCGTGTGGTCTTAGTATACTTATGCAAGCAGATGACTCTCTTCAAAGCAGCTAGGGCACCTTCACATGGCACTTGGTTGCGATAGCTTGCTTCTAGAAGGCAAGCATCTCTAGCATGGGCAGAATGCAGCCAATCCGTCTTTAACAGTATGTCCTGCTCCACAGCAGTTCAAAGGACAAAGTCAGATAAGGATAACTGAGAAGAAAGAACATCTGTTGGTGATGTGCTGGATATACAATCACTCTATGAAGTCTATAAAGCCAGTATTCTATCCTTCAAACGCTCTCACAGTGGCAGCTTCTGTTTTAAATCTATGATATTACTGATAACACTAATCGAACAAACATGTCTAAAAAACGTAGATAGCAGACTTTTCATTAACAGCAACAACAATATTAATGCACAATGGGAACTATTTTCCTTCGTTAATTAAGAAAATGGCCTAAGTTGAATTCATTCAATATTGTTGTATAGAACAAACCATGGCTGGGTAATTTATGGTTGTCAACTGTGGGCCCCAAGTTTAATAAAGTCAGAAGAAAGAGGGATTCTATCCCAGCTCTGTTCACTGACTGGGAAAGCCAAAAAGAGACTTTCAAGAAAATGAAAAGTTCTGATTGATGACAATAAAACAGATTTTATGCAAAGTCCTTTTCATAGTGTATGATCTTCTCCCACATGTACCAAGCAATTAGGGCTGTCTTGTAGTAAATTTGTGGCCTTATAAATTGTAGTCCCTGTGAGTCTTCAATGAAAGGCAAATAAAGTTGTCTGTTTTACAGTCAGATAAGGCTTTTCTGTGTTTGGATTATTAATTGTGTATGCCTGGCTATCTAGACAGCTTGGACAAGAGCTCTTTTTATATGATGTAGCGTGAAACAAAATATTTATGGTAGAGCAGTGTTCTTGAACAAAAACCCTAGCTTTACCTTAACTACTGCCTGGGTTTTCAGAGGATAATAATAATAATAATAATAATAATAATAATAATAATAATAATAATAATAATAATGTTTGGGGAAATTGTGTGTCTGTTCACACACATACAAACACACAAATTAATTCCCTTGTCTCCTTCAGTGTTTGCTGCATTCTAATACTAGATACACAACAATGTTTTTTCAAAGTTGGCTCCTCACAGTCTGTTCCTCTTGTCCAGTTAAAATGGCTGACACTATGGCCTTCCTCATATGATTCCAAGCTGCTCATTATCCTGTAATCACCTACAAGGCCAGCTCTATAGTTAGGCACAGTGAGGTAGATAGTGTCAGCTGGCAGGTTTTTGGGGTGCTATTAATTGGGGAGAAAAATTATGACTTCCTTTTATTTTGCTATCTTTTTTACACTATTGGGGACATAATTTTGACCTTCTCCCTCAGGATCCAAAATGTCTTGGGTCGTATCTGCTAGGCAAGCAGCAAGACACCAACAATGCTAAAATATTGAATTGCAACATTAAAAGAAGCTTAACTTTGACAGACGCAGTGAAATTTCCAAATTCACTGTGCAATGTCTTAATTTACTCACAACAACATGCCCAAATAAATCCTCAAGCAACCGTACAGGAAAACTCTCAATACAATGCAACAACACTGTGCTAATGACAACCCATTGCTTCTCCTAGACTATAATCAATGACAGTTCGGGAGAATCACCTTTCTCTCCTGAGATTTTGCTGGTCAATGGTCTAGAACAGTGTTTCCCAAACTTTTTTGGGCAACGGCACACCTGTTTACTGAAAAAAAATCTCGCGGCACACCACCATTAAAGCCCCACCCCGTGACGTCAGCGCGCAGTGTCACGCCGGGAAGGACGCACGAAAGTGAAAGTTTTTTCCCTCCCCCTTGCCGGGGAACCTCCAAGCTTTGGGGGTGGGAGGAGGCAGCAGAGCGAGGGACTGAGGGACGGCGGCAACTGAGGCGGCGGCGGCTGTTGTGGTGGTGGCGGCGATAGTGGGCGGAGGAGGGGGCGGCGGCGGGGCTTGAGGAGCCGTCGCCGGGAGTTGCTGCTGCTGTTGTTGCTGCTGCTGCCCGGACATGCCGGCCTCCTCCTCCTCCGCTGTCTCGCGCTCCTCCCTTTTGCACGCGCTGCCCCGCCGCTCGGCACCACCACCGCGGAGCCGCCCCCGGCTCGACGCAGATCCTCGCCGCCGCCGCCTCTCACCGCCCGACTCGCCCGCCTCCCTCCCACGGCACACCAGCCAATGTCTCACGGCACAGTAGTGTGCCGCGGAACACCGGTTGGGAAACACTGGTCTAGAATAGCCTTTTCCAACTTGATGATGCTCTCTGGAAATTTGGGACTACACCTTCCATCAGCCCAAGCCAGCGTGGCCAATGGTCATGATGACACATGAAATACGGAAGTGACAGTCCAGAGCTCTGAAATCAAGTGAATATAGGTTTCATGTAATGTCACTTCCGGCAGGAAGGGGCTATTGTTACTGATATGGGGTGGCGAATCGCATAAAGTCATTTATTAATTATAAAGAAAAATCAGGCCATGTATTTGATGGTCATATTTTTGTTCCTAAAATGGTATTTATTTTTCAACAACTAAGAGCAGGAATTAATGTTCACGCTTTTACATTATGTGTGTCAGTGTGGAAGTGGACTCGGCAAGTGAAGGAACTGTAGTTCGTTAACAGTGCTGGGGATTTTAGTGCTTTGATGGGTAAACTACAATTCCCACAATTCTTTGAAGGAAGTCATGTGCTTTAAACATGTTTTAACGTGTGGTGTGGATGTGAGCTAGAGAGGGACACGTGGCTGAGTTTCATCTTGCTGATCTAATCTCTAATGATTCAGAAAGGACTACTATGTACACATGCCCACCCCGCCAAGAAGAGCATTAAAGAGAAAAGGCTGTTCTCTCTTCTGAGAGCAATTAACAAGGGCTGGGTGGGTTTTTGGTTTTTTTTGTTTAGAGGAAGGGATTACCTTTCCTATAGATAGGCAGTATATATCAGCTTTCCTTCTTGGTCATGGATTTTGGAATTCATACAAGTTGATGCCTAGTGCTCCATTACTTCCCCTTCAAAAAAAAAAAAACTTCTCTAACAATAAGAGAGCTGTGTTTATAAGAAGGTTTTTCTGAGGGTTATCTCTAAGCATGTGTGTTATCATGCTTTCCAGTTTATTATATTTCAAGGAAGTATTTTGCCCCCCCTTCCTATAAGTAAGGCTTTTTCAGACACAAAGTGAAATATACTCAGAGTCGCAAAGTGATTTCATGCTCTTTATTCAGCTCATAGTGGTGAGGAGGAATGAATGAAAGTCCTCTCACAGTATCTGCTTTATATACATTATTTACACAATGGGCTGCACATGATTGGCTAATTCCGGAATTCTACTGTAAGCCAATCAGGTTGTGGATTCACTTCAATCTGGAGCAGGATTGGGTGGTTCCTGCCAACCAATCATACTGCTGCATTGTTCTAGGACCAATCAGACGGCTGCATTCTGAATCCTATTGTTCTAGGACCAATCCAACTGCTGCAATTTGGATCCTATTGTTCTAGGACCAATCAGACTGCTGCAGTTTGGATCCTATTCAACTCAGTACATAACACCCCTCCCCTCTAAGTTCCAGTCCTGCCCGGGAGGTCGCATTCATAGTCCTCAAGGTATGCCGGCAGCCTACGTGTGCGTTGCGGCCTGGGTTGTTCCCTGGTCCGGGGTTCAGGTTCTGGCTCGTGTTCCAAGGATGCTGGCTGTGATGGGGTTGTTTGGTCTGGTGCAACCGGCTCGCTCAGTCGTGGTTCTGGTTCTGGTGTCCTTTCGGCCTCACGGGTCCTCTCTGTATTTACTGATTCTGCCTCTCCTGCTGGCCCCTCCTGCTCTATGGGCCTCACTGCCCCGCTGTTCCCTTGGGACTCCTCTGACCTGTCCTCCTCCTGGGTTTCTCCCGGGAATCGTCGCCGTATCTGGTCGCAGTGGCGGCGCCAGCATTGCCCCCCATCCGTTAGCACCTCGTACGACACTGGGCCAGTGACCCTGGTGACTGTGGCGGGTACCCATGCTGGGCCTGCCCCAAAATTCTTTGCGTACACTGGGTCCTGGGCCTCGAAGGTCCGGGGGTTCCTGCCTTCCCCCACCACTACCTCATCCTGAGCTCTATCGGGGTGAAGGCGGTCCAATCTGATTGCAAGGCGCCGACCCATTAGTAGTTCAGCGGGGCTCCGGCCAGTCGTTGAGCTGGGGGTGCTGTGCTGTGCTAGAAGGAATGTGGCAAGGCGGTACTCCCAGTCCCCTTGCGTCATGCGGCGAAGGGTGTCCTTGGTGGTCCGCACCATGCGTTCTGCTTGCCCATTGGTGGCAGGGTGGAACGGCGCCGAACGGATGTGGCGGATGGCGTTCTGTGCTGTGAAGGTTTGGAATTCTCCTGACGTAAATGCAGTCCCGTTGTCTGAGACGAGAGTGTCAGGGAGCCCGTGGGTTGCAAACAGCCTGCGTAGTACCCGGATGGCTGCGGACGTGGAAGTGGACGGTACCAGTGCGACTTCCAGCCATTTGGTGTAGGAGTCCACCACTATGAAGAATGTTTTCCCCTGAAAGGGGCCAGCGAAATCCACATGCAGGCGTGACCATGGTGCTCGGGCGGACTCCCAGGACTGGACTGGGGCCCTTGGGGGATCTGGGCGGGATTCTTGGCAGGCCTGGCAGTGTTTGACCCAGGCCTCTATCTCTCCATCAATCCCCGGCCACCACACATAACTCCTGGCAAGGGCCTTCATTCTTACTACCCCTGGATGTGTCTCGTGTAGGGCTGTGAGGACCCTTTTGCGGAGGGGCTGGGGAACAACGACTCTGCTTCCCCATAACAGGCACCCCTTGTGGGCTGACAGTTCATGTTTGCGGGTTGTGTAGCCGGCGAATTCTGGCCCGGGGCTGCTGCTGGGCCATCCCCTCCACACCCAGTCCAGGACCCGGGAGATGACCCTATCTTTCTTGGAATGGTGTGCAACTTCTTGTGCCTGAATGGGGCGGTCGGGAAGCAGCTCCAGGCTCATAACCTCTTGTGCAGGTGCTGGGTCGGGGCCTGTTTCCGGTAGTGGTAGCCTGCTGAGGGCGTCCGCATGGCCCATCGCTTTCCCCGGGCGGTGAATCAGTGCATACTGGTAGCTGGCAAGGAAAATTGACCACCTGAGGACGCGAGGAGACAGCACTTGGGGGGTCTGCTTTTCGGGGGCAAACAAGCCAAGCAACGGCTTGTGGTCAGTCACCACGGTGAAGGGCCGCCCGTACAAGAAATCATGGAATTTTTTTACTCCCTTCACGATTGCCAGACCCTCCTTGTCAATTTGTGAGTAGTTCCGCTCGGTTGCGTTGAGTGTCTGGGAAAAGTACGCCACCGGTACCTCTCTTCCATCCGGAAGTTGGTGCCCCAGGACAGCGCCAATGCCATAGGGTGAGGCGTCGCATGCTAGCACCACCGGCAGCCTCTCGTCGAAGTGTGCCAAGACAGAGTTTGAGACAAGCAAGTCCTTGACTGCCTGGAATGCGGCCTCCTGGCGCTGGCCCCACACCCAAGGGGCCCGCTTGTCCAGGAGTCTGTGTAGGGGCTCCGCTACCGCCGCCTTGTGGGGAAGGAAGGAATGGTAAAAGTTCAATAGTCCCAAGAAGGCCTGAAGTTCAGTCTTGCTCTTGGGCGCTGGGGCATCACAAATGGCCCGTACCTTGTCCCCAGTCGGGTGGACCCCTTCTGCGTCCACCATAAATCCCAGAAAGTCCACCTGAGGCACTCCTAGTAGACATTTTTCCCGCTTCACCTTGAGACCCGCCGTCTGGAAACGGTGCAGAACGGTGCGGAGGCGGTCCTCAAACTCCTCTGGTGTGGGCCCAGCAATCAACACATCATCGAAGAAGGGGGTGACACCAGGAATCCCTTTAAGGAGAGAGTCCATTAGATTCTGGAATATGCCTGGTGCCACGCTGACCCCGAATTGCAGCCGCTTTACCCTGAACGCTCCTCTGTGCGTCGCAATCGTCTGTGCCTCTGCTGTGGCCTCATCTACTGGCAGCTGTTGATATGCTTGGGCCAAGTCCAGCTTGCCAAAAATTTTCGACCCAGCCAGGGTGGCAAGGACATGGCTGACCACTGGCACTGGGTATGCGTGGGCCGTGAGGGCCTTGTTTATGGTACATTTGTAGTCTGCGCAGATGCGGACCGAACCATTAGGCTTGACGGGTGTGACGATTGGAGTTTCCCAGGGGGCATTAGGCACCGGCTCCAGCACTCCTTGCTCCACGAGTCGGTCCAATTCCTCGTCTATACGGGGTTTCAAGGCGAACGGGACCCGGCGGGCCTTGAGCCTGACCGGTCGTACTGTGGGGTCAAGCTGTAGCGCAATGGGGGGGCCCGTATACTGTCCCAATTTCCCATCAAAAACCCCTGGAAATTCCTTGCATATGGCGTCCACGTCCACTTGTAAGCTAGTGTGGTTCACCCCGGTGACAGCTAGCCCCAGTGGTCCAAACCATGCCAATCCCAGTAAGCTAATGTAGGGGCCCTTGACCACAAGCAAGTCCAGTTGCCGCGTCCGCCCTCGGTATTGCACCCTGAATGTCCCCACCCCCATTGTGGGGACCTTACGTTTCTGGAAGTCCCGTAGGGTGAATGGGGCCGGCCTGAGTTTGGGACCCCCAGTAGGACACAGTTTCCTTAAGGTCTTTGCCGAGATTATGGATAGAGTTGAACCCGTGTCAAGCTCCATGCGGCATGGGGCCCCCTCTATCTGTACCTCTACATAAATTTTCTCTACGTTGGGGTGGGGCAACTGGTATACCTGGCAGTCCGTGAGCTCCGTCGAGTTGCCTTGGTGCGTTGGGCCCCGGGACCTGGGGCTCTTGGGTTGGTCATCTGATGCCTGGTGTCGGGTGGGCCGAGCCCGACACACCCGGGCGATGTGTCCCGATTTTCTGCACTGCCTGCACTCTGCGTTGCGGAAACGGCAGGTCCTCCTCTCGTGACTCTCCCCGCAGCTTGCGCAGTTTCCTCCTTCTCGTCGAGGCAGCTGTGGTCTGTGCGCTGCTTGAGTGCGCTGCTGTACTCGGTGCACCTCCTCCCTGTCGGATCCTGAGTCGTCAGTGAGGTCTTCGTGGTGGACCCTCGGTTGGGATGGCAGGCTCGGCCGTGCCTCTTGCGTCGACCTCTCGGCAGCTTCCGTTGCCAGGGCCTCCTCCAGAGCAACCTGGAATGTTAGGTCCTTCTTAGCGTAGAGGCGTCGTTGCAGCTTCTCATCCTTCAGGCCACCGACGAGGCGGTCACGAAGCATGTTCTCCAACTCTGAGAAGTTGCAGAACCGGGCGGCTTGGCGGAGAGAGGTCACAAACCCAGTTATGGTTTCCCCAGGGGCTTGTCGCTTTGCGTAGAAGGCATTTCGACGAGCCACCACTGAGGGCTGCGGCGAAAAGTGCCCCTTCAGCTGTTCCATTATTGTTTTGTATGGAACAGTAGCGACGTCTTCAGGCGCAAGGAGAGCCCGGGCGATTTCAAACGTCTCCTCTCCGCAGACGCTGAAGAATATCGCCCTCTTCTTGGCGTCTTCTTCGTCGGTGACCCCTTTGGCTTCTAGGAGGAAGGTGAAACGGGAGGCGTACGCTTCCCAGTCTCCAGATGCTGGGTTGAACGGCGAGAAGCTGCTGTCGGTTGCCATTCTGAGTTCCTTGTGTCCCGGAGCTGAAGCCTGGATACACGGTGCGAGGCAGCGGTGCGGCAGGTGGCGGTGCTGCGGTGCTGTGTGTCGCAGTCAGCTCAGCGGGATCCCACCTTCGTCGCCAGTGAAATATACTCAGAGTCGCAAAGTGATTTCATGCTCTTTATTCAGCTCATAGTGGTGAGGAGGAATGAATGAAAGTCCTCTCACAGTATCTGCTTTATATACATTATTTACACAATGGGCTGCACATGATTGGCTAATTCCGGAATTCTACTGTAAGCCAATCAGGTTGTGGATTCACTTCAATCTGGAGCAGGATTGGGTGGTTCCTGCCAACCAATCATACTGCTGCATTGTTCTAGGACCAATCAGACGGCTGCATTCTGAATCCTATTGTTCTAGGACCAATCCAACTGCTGCAATTTGGATCCTATTGTTCTAGGACCAATCAGACTGCTGCAGTTTGGATCCTATTCAACTCAGTACATAACACAAAGCAATTAAAACATTTCCCACACTATTTGTTATCAGTCCCCCGTCCGTCCGTGTCCCCTCCCCCCACAAAAAGGCTGTTCTAAAAAAGCATGGATAGGAATGAATAGGTAATGCCGTTCTCATAAAAGTAGCACAAAACAACATTACAGAACCCAGGGTAAATGGTACAATGTATGGCACCTTTGACTTGAAATAAAAAAACATACTGAACTAAATAACCATGAATGATTTCAAGGCTGTGAGCGAGTGATAGTATCTAGCTTAGCTCCCCGCCCCCCCCTTAGCGTGACATGAAACATCTGATTAATACTACTTTATTACTCCCACAGAAAAGCTGACCAGGGATTACTTGTATTATATATCTTGGGTATTATATATAAACAGATATATGTCTGTATATATACATACCACACTTGAATCCCATCCATCCTCCAAGGCGATTGGGATAGTAGCACACGCACAGGTCTTAACGCATTTGGTTCCCTAACCTAATTACCAGAGAATATTTAGATAGATATGGCTGAGATTAAACCTGTGACTTTATACCAGCAAATCATATTATTTTTGCATGGAACACTGACTCCGCAGTTGAGTTTAGAGTGAAAATTTGAACCCCAGTTCTTAGCAACTTCTTGTCTTGACTGTTGGTTAGAACAGATGGGTGCGTTTGCCATTATAAGAGAACAAGGGAGGTATTCATGGTGAGTTCTAGAACCTTTTTCTCTAGAGAAATAGCACTGAAAGAGTGTTCCAAAAGTAGAAAGGGGGCGTGGGGCTGCCCAGCTGTCCTTGATCTTGATGTTTCATGCCTCTTTGCCGGCCACCTGAAGTCTGAGGAAGGGAATCTGGAACATTGCACAATCAGGCATTCAGATAAATTGGAAGCCTACATGGGTAGAGCTCTATGTACAAAGGCTCCCCTTAATCAGGCATGAACATCCAGGAGGCATATGGCATTGGTGGTTGGGCTAGTAGCACAACCCTGCTTCACACACATCTCAACACATCTGTTCTTAAAAGGCATAAAAAGTAGTTTTTCTTTGTTGTTGTTTAGTCATTTAGTCGTGTCCAACCCTTCGTGACCCCATGGACCAGAGCACGCCAGGCACTCCTGTCTTCCACTGCCTCCTGCAGTTTGGTCAAACTCATGCTGGTAGCTTTGAGAACACCGTCCAACCATCTCATCCTTTGTCGTCCCCTTCTCCTTGTGCCCTCCATCTTTCCCAACATCAGGATCTTTTCCAGGGAGTCTTCTCTTCTCATGAGGTGGCCAAAGTATTGGAGTGTCAGCTTCATGATCTGTCCTTCCAGTGAGCACTCAGGGCTGATTTCCTTAAGAATGGATAGGTTTGATCTTCTTGCAGTCCATGGGACTCTCAAGAGTCTCCTCCAGCACCATAATTCAAAAGCATCAATTCTTCAGCGATCATCCTTCTTTATGGTCCAGCACTCACTTCCATACATCACTACTGGGAAAACCATAGCTTTAACTATACGGACCTTTGTTGGCAAGGTGATGTCTCTGCTTTTTAAGATGCTGTCTAGGTTTGTCATTGCTTTTCTCCCAAGAAGCAGGCGTCTTTTAATTTTGAGAAATGCTGGAGGGTATGGTAGGATTTCTCTATTTTCATTAGAGAAATTTCGATGAGTATGAAGTAGGCAATATAATATTTGACTACAAAGTTTCATTTTTTAAATAATACTTTTATTGATTTCCAAGATAATTTACACAACAAAATATCTGACATAATTTATAACAACAAATAAAAAAAATCAGGCTGTTTCATAGCGAGATACACAGAAATCTGTTCTGCGAAGCAGGTTGCTTTTCTTCCCTGTATTAGAAACAGAAGCAGACCTTGCTTGCTTGCTTGCTTGCTTGGCCGGCCAGATCTTGGATTGATAAGCCACCTGGGAAGCCCCAGGCCAACGCGGTATTCTGTTCAGCCAGGTTCGAGACGGAATTCAGCATGTGGTACTTGTGTTTGGTGAATCTGGGCACAGTTTACAAATGAGTTGTTGTCTGCATGTAGAAGCAAGAGAACTAGCAAAAGAAGTAACAGAGAACTGTACTTTTTGATGATAGCACACTTCAAAGCCCTGCGTGACTGTATTCCTCAATATATACTTAGACTTAACTGTTTTATTCACTTTGAACACTGCTTGATCTAATATCAACTGTGGTAACCCCATGTGGTGAGACACTTCCATTTCTGTAATCAGCAAGGAGACTTTATTCTCTTGACACAGCCAGCTTCTAATGCATCTTAAATTGCACACCCACTGATTTAACATGATATCCAAGAATGGCCTCCTAACTCATTCCCTCTCACATGCAACCAGCCACTTCATCTTAACTCGCCATCCTCCCCCACCCTTTGGCACTGCTGACAGAAATGGGACAGGGGAGGGGAGGAAAAGAAATTCTCATTTAGACATGGAAAAAGAAAGCACACCAACTCAGCCAGGGTTTTGTATTTGTATGACTATGTGTTGCTGTTTTTATTGCAAACCACCCTGATGATTTCTATAATAAATATATATATAAAAACAATATAAGTGTTTTTAATTAAAAATAAATGGACACCATCTTATTTGTTAATCTTATTCAGATTCTGTACTTGATTTCTCTCTCTCCCATTTATCAATGTATAATGCCTTTCTTTTTGCAGTTTAATGATCAGCAGTAATAAAACTGTTGGTAAATGTTTAAAAAGCAAGTGTTATTCCACACTTCCCAACACATTTTCCCCTCGTTTCCCTTATTGCAAGAAGTCCAGTATTTGGAGAAGCTGGTTTGTTTTGCAAGACTTCCCAGTCAGCTAAAATTGTGCAACCCTAAGTTGGCTGAGTCCCCCAAAACAGCAAGTCTGGAAGCGCCCTATGATTGGAAAAGCCACACCTGATGATATTATCAATTCTGTTCAACTCTTTCACACCGGAACATGCTCTGAAGTAACGTGATGCAGTAACATTGCTGAAGCAGGTTCAGTATGTTGATAAAAGCTGCTAGAGAGCCATATGGATACCACCTTAAGTTCATGGAGTTAACATGGAATGGTGTGGTTAAGTGGTTCCTGGTTGGACTAGGAAGAATTGGGATACCTATGTTCAAACCCCCACTCAACCAGGATGCTCAATGAGCAATCCTTTGTGCCCCCCCCCCCATTCTCATCCTTATGGAGGTAGAAACTAGATCTGACCCACATTTGGGTAATTAAAAAAAGATTTGGCTGGGCACCTAGATTCAAAATGCAGCACTTTGTACATTCTTCAGCAGGAGAGAGCCCCAACAGAGTTAAAAACACTCTCAGAGTTAGCCAGCAGCATAGCATGGAATACAGGCTGTTAAACCTTTTTGCATATCCCATTTAGTCTGCTTACAGCTCTTGCCTCCCCTCTCTCACCCTCTTGCAATGAACAGACTACACATTGTTGAATAAATTTAAAAGCTTTACTTATAATCCAAGGTCTGGTTCATGAGTTATTCCATGCAGCAGCAAAGAGAACACAGGTAGGTTATTATTGGGTGCAAAATACAGCATATAGTTTCAAACATGTGGTCTGAACTTGGATTAAGTTCAGACACATCCATCCTAGTGGATTACATGGTGAAAACAGAGAGTGAGGAAAGGAAATAGAAGCTTCACTTCCTTCTTTGCAGAGGAGAGTGGGTGTGACCTAGCTGAGGCTAGGAACAGAACTATGTGGTCTTAATCCCATCATGCCATAACTAGCACTCATGCATAGTCATGTTTGACTGCAGTATCCCAGTCCTAGCCTGCCTCCCAAGATTATTGTGAGGATGAAACTGTGTGGAGGAATGAAGTAGCCACTGTGTGGTCCTCAGAGGGAGGGTGGGATAAAATTGTAGTTAATAAGTAAATAAATAATAGACCCATTCTGGATCTGGATCCAGAGACCTGATGGGCAACAGAACTTTAAAATATAATTAAGGGGAGCATAAACAATAATTTGAGCATGTATTTATCAGTAAATTGCTGCATTTTAATTTTCAAGAAGCATCAACATCTACAGTATTTCTGCTACCAGTGTGTGTTTCTCTTGGGGGGGGGGATTCTTTTGCGTGAACATATGATAAACACTTACACGTAACCAATTGTATAAAATATTTCCATGGCTGAATGTCATCTAGCATTGCTGTACTTGTTATTTCCAGATCTATCATTTCAGTCACCAGATCAGTAATGTCAACAGTGAGCAAATTCCTTTCTTGTCTGCTGTCAATGTGTCTATAAACAGCAGGATACTCCAGTTCCATTTTTTTCTTTTTCTTTTTAAAAATAGACCAGCTTTTGAAACATTTGAATATTGATGACCTTTTGCAGGAATCAGTAAAGGGACGGTGCTTTACCACCCTTTTTGAAATGTGAGTGACGAGACAAAGGGAAGCCCTAGGGAAAGAGGTCTTGTTTTCAGAGAACTTGCTGGAACCTCCTGCATTTCTTTTGACAAGTTTTCCATTCCTATATTTCTCCCCCTGAAAAAAAATTAACATTTGGAACAGAGGTGGGCTGCCGCATTGCCCAGGTTCTTGTCATTTATCAGTTGTTCTGCCCGAATTCAGACTATAAAAGGCAATTGTGTGTAATTCTCAGATCCTGTTCATAGTTAACATTTTCTTTCTGTAAAAATGATTTTTTTTTAATAGAACATGATTGATTTCTCACAGCTCTGTTAGGATAATAATGAAATAAGGGCTTTTTATTCTGCAACTGAAAGCATAAATTTGCACCCGTGACCCATCCGCCCACTGGCACTTGACTTCAGATCAGGCGGGTAGAGCAGCAGGAGATTAATTAAAGTAAGATCCTCTTTTCATGTAAATGGCCTTGGTGTAATGCCCAGCTGTGCTTTCTAATGACTCAATACTGCTACTTTCTTAGAAGCAGCTGTGCAAGTCATATGATGGTAGCTGGGGGTGGAGTGGAGAGAGAAAAACCTGCCTCAGGAAAGGACCACGGTGAGAAATATAGTGATACATTGTGAAAGCAGCATCATTCTGGAAGACAGATGTGTTTCTCGCATGAAGCTCATCAGAATTAGGGTGTGTTCACACTCCTTACTCCACATCTGGTGTGCTCCCACGGCTAGTTTTCGAAGCCACATTCGCACAATGTTAGGCACAACCCATACAGTACTGTATGGTAAAGGTAAAGGGACCCCTGACCCTTAGGTCCAGTCGTGACCAACTCTGGGGTTGCGGCGCTCATCTCACTTTATTGGCCAAGGGAGCCGGCGTACGGCTTCCGGGTCATGTGGCCAGCATGACTAAGCTGTTTCTGGCGAACCAGAGCAGCGCACGGAAACGCCGTTTACCTTCCCGCCGGAGCAGTACCTATTTATCTACTTGCACTTTGATGTGCTTTCGAACTGCTAGGTTGGCAGGAGCAGGGACCGAGCAACAGGAGCTCACCCCGTTGCGGGGATTCAAACTGGCAACCTTCTGATCGGCAGGTCCTAGGCTCTGTGGTTTAACCCACAGCACCACCCGCGTCCCTTACAGTACTGTAGCTTCTTGACAAATACTGTTTGATGCATTCCCCTGCCCTCAAATGAGCATCAATCCAACTAGGAAACTGGATGCAGGATAAGTGGCAATGTGATCATTTAAGACAGCGGCCATCATGCATGTGCAAATGAGCATGCATGCTCAGATGACAATTTCATGAGTAGGAGCTCCAGGGGGTGGGGATGTTGAGCAGACAGGGAAACCCAAAACATCCTGCTGTCTTTGGAACCCCTTCAAGTCTGTCATTTTATATCTGTAAGATGGGAGTCTACAGTAGAAAGGACTGCTGAAGTGCTCAAACCAGTCTCCTTGTTAACGGCTCTAACAAAGCATGCTATTTACATGTCTAAAGGATTGGTCAAGTACTGGTGTGTTGCCATATAAACACCTAGCTAGCAATACTTTCAGAACTGGGGGGCAGGCATCTTCCCTCCCTCTCACCTCGCTGGAGGTCACATCATCCTAGGGGGAGGAGAACAATAGGCCAAGGGCTAGTCTCACCTGGAGCTGGGAAGACACCAAAGGAAGTTCTGTTGGAGTGTCAATGTTGTAAGCCCTTCCACCTCAAGCTCATGATGCAGATATGTAGATATAAGCACCGGCATCCATGAAGTCTCTCACTACTTGGAAATGTGGGTGTGTGCAACACTATATTCCTTCTTCTCAGCCTTTGGTGCAGCCTGAAACCTCCATAGTACCCAACATCTTGGATGTCTGCTATCTCATCCCACATTCCGTCTTGACAGATCACATGCAAACTCCATGACACCCCAACTCACCTACTCTGTTTACTATCTAGGTTGATGAAAAATTAGGGAGAACTTGAAAGTTTGCGCACTCTGGGTGATATTTTAGTTGGCCTATTAAAGGTAATAAATCCCAAATACTGATTTTGGAATTTTTATTATGCCCCCACCTTATACCTGTGGTTGCCACAGCTGTAAGACTGTGACAAGCCCATTTCTTTTCTCTACATAGGTGATGGGTTATGTGACCATTTCTTTTAGAATATTTCCATTATCATTACAGTATTTTATTACTCTGAATATTTAAAGCACCAGATGTTGGGGATGCAGCCAGTGCTCTTGGCAAAATGACTTTTTTTGGCTACAAAACACATTTCCATCAGGTCTTTCCTCCAACATTATTAAGTAAAAACAGAGAATGGGTGGGAATTAATTCACATGCAACTTCAAGCATTGAGATACTTTTCTCTTTGATTTTACTTGCATTTTCCAGATCCCCTTTTTTGTCAATAAATACTCAGTGAATCTAACAATTATAAAAAATTAAAAGCAACACAATCAACATCGCAATAAAAAAAATGACAGCACAGTTCAAAACAGAATAAAGAACAACAGCAGTAAAAGCGCACTTCAAAAAGCAGTACCTGAAAACGCCCCCAAACAGCCTTTTTGGCCACTGAACAGGAAGCAGTCACGGAGCTTGGGAAACTGTATGTTTATGACAAATTACTTGCAGAAACGTGTACAATAGTAAAAATGTGTTTATTCAGAGATAGTCACGCTAGAACACTGAAGGACTTTCAGGAGGATTTTTAAAAAGGAAATTCACCATTTGTTGAAGAAATGTGGAGAAGGGAATTTAAAATTTAAAAAAACCGAGAAACTGAGAGAATTGCAATCGACAGTCTTCTGTCCCTAAACACCAGCAAGGCAGAAGCCTGAGTGGTGGTATTTTTTCGGACTTCCCACTTACTTTCCGGGTCAGTGGTTCAACCCCATCATATTTCCCTCCCATTGATCACCCCCCCCCCACCATTGTGGGAGCTTATTGGAAGAATGAGAGGGCTTTGAATCCAGATGATCAAAGCTTTTCCTGATCTATATATATCCCTGCCATGCCCCCTTTTTGGTTGTTACCACCAGCTGAGCCCTGTTAGAGGAGTGAGGTTTCTGCTTCCTCAACAGGGGGGCTTGCAAGATCTTGCTCTCTGTGGTTGGGGAGGGAGATTATCTGCTATGGCAACTGGGACACCCCCCCATGGGACCATAGGATTTCTCTCAATCAGTTAAATGACTAAAACCCTTTTGATCCATAAAAATGGTGCAGCCAATTAACCAGGCAACATAATTTTTAGAATATTAATGCTTCCAATATAATGTACATTTGGATGTGTAGATGATGGCACATACATATATATATATATGTCATCTAAGAAATAATGATGCTGCCCCACAGCCTGTCACTATATTGAGTCAGCCCATTCAACCATTGAGCCCACGACTCTATACCCAGCCTGACAATGGCTTTCTATGGCAAGAGTGGGCAACCTGTGACCTGAGGGACACATATGGCCTGTGGCCTAATTTCACACGGCCCTCAGCTTAATTTCAAAAGCCCTCTGCAAGCAATCAGTTCAGGCCTCTTGCGAAAGCAAACTGCTCCTTCCTCAGCAGCATTCTGGACAGAGGGAAGAAGCCAGGGTGGGTGGGGTGGGGGGGTCAGTATGGACCACTTTTGCCCTGGTTCCATCTATTGCTGGCTTCACCCCCACTTTCAATAAGCAGGTGGGACCCATAGACTACTCCTGAGAAAAAGCAGCAGCAGTTTCCCCCATCACTTACTAAGGTTTCTGACTGGAGATTAGCAGAGATGGGACTTTCTGTATGAAAAAGCCTGCCATCTACTTCTAATCTAAGGTCCTCCCCCGCAAACACCCCCCCCCCCCGGAAAGCAATGTTTTTTCTCCAAAAACATTGTTGTTTTATTCTATGCAAATTTGAAATGGGCTTTTATTCTATGCGAATTCTATGCTGATAAATTGATTTGTTTCACTGAGTGACAGTCCCATCCTTCATGTTTTGGGTGACACTTTTGCACGGATGAATCAGAGCTGACTGTTTTCTTCTTCACCAATGTCAGTGGAAAGCCATTTAATTTAAATAGCTTAAAAACATTTTCATTTGCCTTGGGACTCAAAATAGCAACCCGATTCTTCCCAGGGGAGCCTGGACTGGTTGGGTTTAATTGGAAGGAAAAATAAGGTATGCAAAACTCTCTGGCCCCAATCCAGAAGTCTTTGTGTAGTAGAACATCTGCTAGGGCAGTATGTAGCCCAGTCAAAAATAGCCAGTGTGTGGATCAGTGGGCAGCAAAGTGGGGGGACTGCATACAACCCCCTGCCATTCCCCCTGTGTGATGAAATGGTCAACTTTTGCCTATATGCACCCAACAACTAGATGGGGAGAGTCAACCCCTCTGCTTGTATATTTCAACCTTTCCAGGTGGGCTATGCCACCTTCATCATACACCTACTTCCTTAGGTAGATTGGAATGCATATTTGTAAAATATTTGCTTTGCCATTGCTAACAGCAAGATCTCATTTCTATTAATATAAACACACCGTCATGTTTCCTTTCCCCCCATGCTGTTTTTCTAGAAAAAGGGGTGCTGGAATTCACCATGAATGCTTCATGTTCTGGCAAGTTATGGCTGGAAAAAAAGCCCTGCTTTTCATCCTTATTTTGCTCTAGATATAAGAAACGACCAAATACTTACACCTCCCACAAATCAGCCAATGTAAGCTGGGTTCTGCTCATTGTATAAGAGTGCAGAAAATGGTTCGTGAACTGTAAACATTGGTTAAGTGTATACCAGTTCATTTCACTCTTACATTGTATTCATGGCACATTTTTACTGTTTCATGATTATAATGGATCTCTTTATTGAATTATTGAACAACATTTTTAAATAAAACATCAAAGGATATTTTTCTGCTATCAGTTCTCCCAGAGTCATGGGATATATCAACCCTCAGGACTCTATTCCCTGCCAGAATACTAACTTTGCCAGATTCATTATTTCTAAACACACTTTACAGAAAAAGTACCCAGTTCTTTTTTTCCTTTCAAAGTAAAACAAGTGTTCTTATAAATATTAAAAAACTAAATTGTTTTTCAAGGGTGGGGGTGGGGGAATTGTGTGTAAGGTCTTTCCCCAACATCTAATTTACATTTCTCTTACATTCGGAAGCAACATATTAATTGCACCCTTTTATAACAGGCACAAGTTAAGTCTGCAAATATAGAATTGTAGCCGATGCTAGCTAGTCTTCCACAGAGCAGACCCACTTAGCTTAGTGGCTCTCAGTTAATCACTTCTATCCATTTCAGTGGGTCTTCTCTGAAGATGACTAATGCTTGGAAACCTACATCCAAAAAGTTGTTCAGATCAAGCTGGACCTTCCATCCTCAGCTCCCAGAGACATGACAGAGGAGAGAATAATTGAGCTTTTCCATTGTAGTGCTGTGGTGAAGGATATGCCCTTTTCATATAACTGAGAGCCATCTCAGGAACGAGCCTGAGTGAAGACAATTTAAAGTGATTTTTTTTTAATGTTAAGGTTAATTTTAACTGATGTGATTTCACTGTATATTTTATTGCATACAATGTAGAGTGCAGCTTTAAACAGATATATATAATTAACACATGACCACTGACATGCAGGTCCTTTTGGACCCAGAAGAGGGTGGAAAGGGGCAAATGAGGATAGGTCAGGGTGTAATGGGACGGGGTGGGCTTATGCATGTTCTGCCAATGCACACAGGGCTAGGAACAGAACCCCTGCACACATAGGAGCCAACTCCTGGTCCCTTTGCCCCGCCAATAAAATATTTGAGGGAGCTGGGCCCCCGCAAAGTTGAGGGGAATTCTCATTCAAATGGTATGCGTGCCACACCATATGCAGGGCAGGGGTTACCTGCCCCCCCCCATATTTTATTCAAGTTGGCACCCCTGCCCACACAAAATGGTCGCTGACTGTACTTGTGTGTGTGTGTATACTTATGGGTGTTAACGAAGGGGGTAGTACCTCCGGTAAGAGACACATTGTGCTTCTTCTGGGGTCGTCTGTCCAACTTTGGTCCCCACCCTGCACTCAGCTGTCACTTATGGCTCCCAGAAGCTGTCAGCATGTGGCAGTCGCCACACCCCGGGAATGGCTTCGACTGTCCAGATTGAGCGGATGAGACCGAAAGTCAAGAAGGTGGTTTCTGCAAGTACTGTAGAGGGAAGTGAGAGGTGGTATACCAAACCTAGTTGGGTCCCAGGCACAGGTCTAAAATCTTTCACAAAGACCATCTACAGAGGTACTGAGGGGACAAGGCATGTGACGGGTTGCTCCAACCCTCACTGGAGCTGGAGCCTGGGTCCCTGGGAACAGAATCACAGGCCCCACCTGTGCAAGTGGCTCCACCATTTTAGCTAATGTAACCAAGGGCAGTTCGGCAAAGCTGGAGGGTGGGGCAGGGGCATAGGAAGGGGGGCGGGGGGCAGGGGGCGGTCTGCCCTGGGTGTCATCCAAGAGGGGGAGTGACAACCCCCCCCGGGTGGATCGTCACAGCGCTGAGCCCCCTCTAAGGCAGATCGCCGCCGCACCGATCGCTCCCCTAGGCAGATCGCCCCACCCCCGTGGGGAGCTCGCCCTGCCCGCCACTAGGTGGGGGCTCCTCTACACAGTCTGAGGCAGATGTGTGCTATTTTTTCACAGGGAGGATGTATTTTGCTGTTTGTTGTCCATCTGGGGTCAGATGTCTGGTTCTAACACCCCTGCCCTGATGAGATAATTTATCCAAATGGCAATTGACCAGAGGAAAATGTTAGCACGGATACTACACATCCCTATATATTGGCTAACTTTCCCAGAAGATAGACACACGGTTCTTGTTTGTGGGATAGGCAGTTCTAATGTTGTGGGGTGGATGGGGTGCTAGGAGCGTCTCACAGGGGAGAGCATCCCACAGACAGGAGCCCACAACTGAGAACACCTTTTATCATATGATCACCTTGTGCATTTTCCTCAGGTGGGGCACACAAAGAAGGGGCCCTGATGAAGACCCAGATGTGACACTATACTGTATGCGTCATTAGCAACCACACCTTTAAATGTGCGTGCATTTTAAATAGCAGGCACAGAAATATTAAAGTTGGGATGCTATTTTGCTATGGTCCTTTTCTTGTCTCCCTGTACAAGGATGTTGCCTGCATATTCAGCTTTGTGCAGCCTCAGTTCACTGGGAATACAATCAGCTACCACCTTGATATGTCCTTATATTGCACAAAACTCGTTTGCGTTAATGGCTACAGAATAAGTGGAGCATATTGTATCCTACAAGGGCAATCAATTGCCAACAAAACTGGATTCCAATTCCAGATGGACTGCTTTGTGCGCCACTCAAGACATTGTTTCACTTGTTCTCATAGAACCCTGGCTGCATTAGGCAAGATATATACCGTTGTTGTTTTTTAAAAGGCAAACATAATGTTATGCACTTGAAATGAGAGAAATGTAAAATGTACTGTTGTCAAATGAAACGTGCTCTGTCCCTCACCCCCCACTTTTAAATCAATGTTAAGGTCTTCATGTATTCATGTCTTCCACTCAAGTTGATTCTAAACAAAAACGCCAGCCTTTGTTTGTAATTTTATGGCTGTTTTCAGATGAAATTAAAAAAAACAAAACTTGTTCCACTAATAAAGGATTCATTAAAACCAACATTAATGTTCAGATGGAAAAATGCCCAGTTTGTCAAAGCAATTTATTATGCAGCACCACAGGAGGCAAAGCAGTTCACAGAACAAGTGCGACTCCAGTGGACCTGTTACTGAACACAGAAGGTCTGGTTATTATGATGTCCTTGAAATGCTTAAAGAAATTGAGCCCACTTATTAAAAGGGGTGGGGGAGGAAAAGAGATGCAGTGTTTGAAGTACTCAAAGAAAGGGATTATGAAGAGTGCTGTGGCTGTCCATGTAAACAGCTTTTCTATTCCAGCATGTTTAGATACATTTGGATCAGAATTTCTACACAGAGGACACGTTTTGGGGACACACGAACCCTTAACACCCCTAGACTGGATTCGGATACTAACTGGTGATGCCTTGAAATTACTTATCAATGTGTCAACTGTGTTCTCTGTCTGGGGTCAGCACTGTTATTTTTCATCTCATCCCTAGGATTCAGTGCGAGTCACAATTCTTATTGCTAGCATCTATCTGTCTGGGGGGATGCAAGAGTATGCCTTCGGGGGTAAAGTCAAACCATTAGCGAGTTACGGCGCCTGCTGTCACTGTAGAAACCGACATGGGAGAGACATGTTTTATTGTAGGTGGAGCAGATGAAGGCGCCCAGTTGTGTGTTGCAGGTGCACCATGGTGTTTCTTCTTGCTGAACTCCTCTCAGAAGTATTTTCACCTCTGGTCACTGCTGTGGCCTGTG
This sequence comes from Podarcis vaucheri, assembly GCF_965113315.1. Taxonomy (NCBI): domain Eukaryota; kingdom Metazoa; phylum Chordata; class Lepidosauria; order Squamata; family Lacertidae; genus Podarcis; species Podarcis vaucheri. The sequence goes on along the minus strand of NC_138767.1, from coordinate 51,857,679 downwards.
CAGTTGTCCCATGTGTGATAATTGCCCACGGCTCTGGCAAAAGTTACCATTGATCAGGGGCAAAACTGGGCTTTATTTCACCCAGGTCAAAGACCCAGTTTGGCACCCACCCACTCATGACTATTTGCACACACACACACACACACACACACACAGGCTGGGAGCCTCAAGGGCACCGCTCTGGAGGATTCCCCCCAGGCAAAAAAACCTGGCTAGCTCCCCCCCCCCCAGCTACAGCTCTGCATTTAAGCATAAATATCATGCAAATCACGTTTATTGATACAGTTTGGCCATTTTATGAAAACCTTTTGTAACCGGGACAAAGCAAAGATACTGGGAGTCACTGTTCGTTGGCTCGGTGATAGACGACCTCTGGTAGCTGTGCTGTACATCAAGTTCAAAGCATTAGAGAGTGCCACAATAAATATGCATTGTGATGGCTTTGTCTTTAGCTCAGGTGGAGGTAGCGGCACACCATGGAGAGGCCGGCTGGCCACACTCTCTGCCATGACGAAGCCTGTGTGTCCGTCTGTCCTTGTTCAAGAATGCCACAAACTGTCACTGCCAATACCAGACTAGGTTGGCCACCTATAGGCTAAGTGAGCACTAACTAAGGATTTCTATTCTGTGCTATTAGATCCTATTAACACATTTTGCTACACATAGCATATAATAAAGGATGTTTAAACAACACGCATCTCTATGTTCAGTAAATGCATAAGGGAAGGAGTAGAATTGTGTTCCTACTGGCCACACACAATATTCAAAGCTAAACCATAGCTTAGTGCAAATGAGCAAACATATGGGCTCCTGAAGATGTTTGCAGGTAGGACTCATCTAGGTGAGCTTGGCCAGGGCTTCCCACTTACTTAGAGGAGTTGTACAGAAGAGGACATTCCCCCAAACCATTATGACAAAATGTGCATTGTTAGGAGCAGAGGCAAAGCAGGCAAAATCCTGTTCCCCCATCATGCATGTCTAAACACCCCTATTCTAAGCATCACCAAAACCGAGTGATCCAAACAAAGCAGCAGTTCCTAGTATACACAATTTAAAATCCTAAGATATCTTAAGTAACAGTGGAGCTTATCGTTGTGGAACATTCTCATTATGAGGGTGGTTTTCTTAAAAAGCTTTCTCAATCCTGTTCTTTCTTGAGTCACAATATACTGTAGATAGTTTTGTGGTGGGAGCTATCATTTTCTATGCTTCCAGTCTACAGTGTTCCTGGGCGCATAGAAATGTATATCTATGAGATGGCCTTGTTAATTTTATGTTATTACCTTTTAATTACAGTGTACATGTTGGAATGAATCAGGCTGTCATGTCACAAAGATCAGCAATTTGGCCTGAAACAAGAGTTTCCTTTTAAGGCTCAAGAGTAATGCAAGAGCCAACGTTTTTCTAAACAGTTCACATAAAACACGCTTGTCTATTGAACGATGTAAAGAAAGTTACCTAAGAGGCTTGTTCAACATACATTTCAGTAGCATCACTGCAGTCTTGTACTGCCAAAGGAGATAAGGACAAGAAAAAGCTCCTGTAAGAAGCCAACACTCAGAAGATCAAGGTGTGATCAGAAATACTGGGAAGTCAAACTTTTATTCCCATAATGCTCCTGTGGTGCCGCTTATGTAAAGTCTTAAAACAATAGAGTTCATCTTTCCTTTGTGATCAGAAATTCTCTTTTTTCCTTTTTTCCTTAAAGATTTTCTCACTGTCCTTATAAATTAGACATTTTCTATTACCCGATGCCCACGGCCATACAGTATCTCAAGGATACAATATTAATTATCTAATACATACTGTATCTGGTATTTCAAAGGATCTTTTTTGTGTTTCAATTTGCAACATTTCTGCAAGGTGCTTCCTCAAAGAAATCACCCTATTCTTTCGTTTGCCCAGCAGATCATCACGTGAGCTTGCTTTATTTATTGCTGCTTCTGGACTTTGAGAATATCTCGTTTGGCTTTATCTTTTAAGCCCTAACATTCTTTCACTGACCTCTGGCAGAAATCTGAAAGGTAGCGTCTTGCTCCATCCCAACATGGCTGCCTCCCCACCCCCCTTAGTGAATATTTCAATTGGCTTCAGTCTTTTGAGTTCTTCAAATAATCCTAGTTACAACAAACTTCTTAACAGCGTCAATCCTGCCACTGAGCCTTTCATGTTTTCCTTTCATCAGCCTTCAAATGCTACCAAGTTCTGCCTTTTTCTACCCTTGAGGACTTCTACCCTTGAGGACTTCTCCCCCAGTGAACTTTGCTTTCCCATTCATGCTTCTGTGGGGTATAGCCAAACTAACACAACAGATTGTGTGTCCCTTGTAAACAATAAAAGGAGAAATTCATTTTTGACCACCCTTGCCCTTGCATTTTACTAACGCAACAGAACGTATTTGTTCTATTACAAGGGGGGATTTTGCACAGGCATGATGGTGTCGTCGGGTGATGCCTTCTACTTATGAACTATCTGTCAAAGATCAAATGAAACTGACAGAAATTCAATATTACTTGACATCACCTCAAACTCCCAGCTACTCCCTCTGCAGTGTCTACAGAGTCCTATGCCACAGAGAGTCTCCAAACTCATCTTCTTTAGGCAGCAAAACACACGGAGGAGTTGAAGGCTAAGCCTCTTCAAGGGCCCTGTCATCCTGTTGATACTGAAGTTCTGTTTGCTGTTGCACTGACTACAAAAGACTTTGAGCTTCCAGATTTTTTTTTTTGTGTGTGTGTGTGTTGTTATACAAGCTCAACAGTTTGTGTAATGCAAATTTTACACAGTGTTGGTGTGGGAGATTATTAGCACCAAACCCCTATATTTTGAGGTGGGTGGTTAGACGCTCGAGAGAGGTTTTGCAGGTGGTATTGATTGTCACACTTTGTATACCTGTTTGCTCCTCCCCTGAAAACAACCATTTTGTTTCTGGCAGCCTGAGTGTTGCAAGCATGCCTATTTCCACCCAGTGGCTGCAGGCTGAACTGTACAGTGCTACCTAGGGTTATAAACACCTCAGGTTACAAACACTTTGGGTTACAGACTCTGCTAACCCAGAATTAGTACCTCTGGTTAATAACTTTACCTCAGGATGAGAACAGAAATCGCACACCGGTGGCATGGCAGCTGGCCCCATTAGCTAAAGTGGTACCTCAGGTTAAGAACGGTTTCAGGTTAAGAACGGACCTCCGGAATGAATTAAGTTCGTAACCAGAGGTACCACTGTATTTGAAAGATCTGTGGAGACCATAATCACAGTACATCGATCACAAGCCTCCATTTTGCCTATTGTATAGCCTATTGTATATTGGCTTGCTCTGATATTTATTTCCTCTTCCTTTTTTTGCCAGTCCAGTGAAGCAACACTTCTTTCTCCTCTTTCTGTTGGTTCATAATGCAATGTGTTATTTTTTATTCCTCTTACCCACCTCTCCATCAAAAAGTGATCAAAACATTGCTGGATGGTGGAAAAAACTGGTTAATTTTTCAAGATACATTTTTTATGGTTATAAAGAAAACCATATTAAATATCCCCCCCCCAACTCATCTATTATATTTAAACTAGACTGAGTAGTTTTGCTGATATGCAGTATTATGGGTTTTGGCATTTGCACATTTAATTAATTTCAAAAGTAAATGAAGCAATCATAAGGACTTAAGCAGAGCCTGCTGGAGTGGGGCAAAAGCCTGTCTAGTCCAGCATTTTGTTCTCACAATGGCCAACCAGAAGCCCATGGGAAGTTGGCAAGCGGCACTCTCCTCGCCTGTGAATCCCAGCATCTGGTACTGAGAAGCATACTGACTGTGGATGTATAACTTTATCATAAAAGGACTTACACTACCTATATCAGCATACCCTCTGATGAAAATAGGGACATCCTATTCAACAACAACCATTTATTATTGATACCTTGCCCATCTGACTGGGTTGCCCCAGCCTCTCTGAGCAACTTCCAACATATCTAAAAACATAATAAAATATTAAACATTAAAAAACTTCCCTGTACAGGGCTACCTTCTAAAGCTTGTATAGTCACTCACCTTCTTAGCTCGGGGGTTCTCAGAACTCCATAACCTCCAACAGTTCTCCGATGAAAATAGGGATGTCCTAAGGAAAAGCAAGACATTCTGGGATCAAATCAGAAACACAGACAGCTTCTGTAAATCCAGGACTGTCCTGGAGAGTGATTTCTATTCTGCTGGGTTACTTTTGGTTTCTAGTCTTGGCCACTGGTCCCATCTGCCCCTCAAAAAGCAGGGCCTGGTGTAGCAGCACACACAAGCTCCATACCTGATCTCAAAAAGGCATCACCACTCCTTTGTTTACATTATCATTGTCTTTCTAAGCTTTCCAAATCTTGTAATATCTGGAAAAGTAGCATCATTGGATCAGAATGAGCAGCATTCATATGAGCTACCTGTTGGTCCAGGAAAGCTCTCCTTCAGAAAAGTGCAGCGAGTCTGAGACTGGCAGCCACAAAATGAGTGGTTTCAGAGATCACTCTAAACCTCTTGTGGATGAGCTGGCAAGCACTCAGACCCTTCTTCCCTGCAGACACTCATGAATTGAGTGGCCAAGGCCAGCCATAAGGTAGACTGAGAAAGCCGCCTCAGGTGGCAGAATCCAAGGGTCACCTTCACTAGTGCCAACACCAGAGAAACAGCTGCAGTGGCTTCTGGGTTCCGGCGAGAGTCCTGTGAAATCTCTTCAGCTCTTGTGAGATTTCACCAGAACCTGGAAGCTGCAGCTGAGCAACCCCATTAAGTGAGGCGGTGGGCATTGCGCGTGTGCTGGGTGAAACGTTCTTGTTTTGCCTCAGGTGGTGAAAAGGGACGGGCCACGCCTGGTGCCACCCAATACTACCCTTCTGCCCCCTTAGCTGTAAAGGTCTTAGGGGTCTGCAGCAAATCCTTGTACAATACCAGACAGGTAAAATCCTAAATGTGAGTGAAAGGGCAATGTGCTCAAACAGCTAAGGATCATGCCCAAGTGGGATATGCGTATTGCTGAAACTTTTCTTCTAAGGACCCTGCAGAAAGTCCTGCCTCAGGACTCCAGACACAAATACCTACCACCAGGAATCGCAGCTGCACTGCTGCAGGGGACAGGCTAACCAGGACCTCAGAGTTAGACCCCCCCCAAAAACACACACACCCAAAGCCATGCAGAGATCCCACAGACCCATGGCTCCCTCTGTAAAGAGAATGAATTTTGCCTTAAGAGCCCTTCCTTACTCACCAGGTAAATTATGTCTTGTTACAAACCTCCAAAATACAGGTTGTATTGTTGAAGGCATTAACTTGAACGTACTCTTGGGCAACATTTTATACACGCCATAAATACTGATACGAGTCCAAGTGCTTAAATTAACTTCCATGACAGGAGTGTACTATTCATTCAGGATTTCAGAGTGATCACTGAGCTGTTTATTCCTAGATTGGTAGCCCTCTTAAGCGACATAGCATTTTATATTTGTATAATGGGATATTTGTGAGGAAGCAACTTCCAGCATGTCGTGGCCTACTTTTGAAGGGGAAACCTGATGAATCTATACTAAAAAGTTAATGCAAAGTACAACCAACATTCCTAAAATGATTAGAGCTTTAACTCTAACCTTTCATCACTTCACATATGCCTTAATCTTTACTTTCCTGTGTCTTTTGTTCCTTATAAGATTCTGCTGGGTTTTGTTACAGGATTTAGGGGGTGCATAATATACTGTAAAGCACCACCATGCTTTCTTTTACCTTGCTGTTAAATATTTTCTTTTTGAATGGCCTTTGTTTAAAGGCAGGCGAAGCAGTGGTCCAACTAAGATGCTAGCCACTATCCTAGGGTTCACACCAGTGCGAATATAGTTGCAATCCTATGCTGAAACAGCACCCAGGGGTCAGCAAACCTTTTCAGCAGGTGGCTGCCCCACTGTCCCTCAGACCTTGTGGGGGGCTGGAATGTATTTTTTTTGGGGGGGAATGAACAAATTTCTATGCCCCACAAATAACCCAGAGATGCATTTTAAATAAAAGGACACATTCTACCCATGTAAAAACACGCTGATTCCTGGGCCATCCGTGGGCCGGATCTAGAAGGCGATTGGGCTTGATCCGGCCCCCGGGCCTTAGTTTCCCTACCAATGACCTAAAGCAACACAATTTCTGCCAATGTAGCAATACCCACAGGCACCACTAGGATATCCCCTGCTACCCACTGGTCATGATGTTGCACACCAGCAAGTCTCCCTTATTACTGTACCAGGCGTGGGACGCACCAACTGATGTGTGAGAACAGTTGGGTGAGTCAGCTTCCCTTATGACATCAACATATGCTGCATCATATGCAATCCTGTACATATGCAACCAATACAATGAACAACCACAAAGCTACAAAGAGACCACTTCCTTAGTGCAGATTACCATGGAGCAGAGGACAAGAGGGCAGCAACTGGACTGCAATGGCCACACATTCCAGGGCTTTGACACACTCCAAGATGAAACATAGGCAGCCTGAAAATCATCACCATTGGCCAGCAAAGATAGAGCCAGGCAGGAAAGGAAGAAATGCTATTCAACTGGAGCACCCAATCAGCTATGTGGCCTGGGGAGTAAGAGATATCTCTGAAGAACTCATAGGCTTCCCAGAAGGGGAGTTCAAATCCCTGCTTTCAGAATAGTGTTCTAACCACCAACTTTTTTTAAAAAATGAACTAATTCAGCCTATAGAAACATATTATGTATTCATTTCACTTTGCCCTGATGGATGACCTCCCTGGAGAAAGTGTGAGTGTGATGCTTTTGCTGCTGTAGGATCTGAATGAATCTTTGTTTGCGTCAGCCATCGGCCATAGTAATAAAACAACAATACAATATACAATAATAGAAATAATAGAAATACAATAATAGAAATAAAAAGTCAATTATATTTTAGGGTTTTGAATCAATAGTCAAATAGTGGATCTTATTCTAATTGACCCAGCTAAAAACCTTGCAACCTTTGCTGTCACCTGCTCATCTTGATCTGCCAAGAGAAAGGACACTGTGGCAGTGGTTGGGCGACCCAGAATGGACAATAAAAGAGGGGTGATAACCTCATTCCTCAAGTCTGCTGTAGGATCTCTCAGTAGCCATTGATGCCTTTGATGCCCAAAGTTGTGGGGTATCCTCCTGGACTACCTTCTTGTGGGTTGGAAGTTGGAGGCAATGTTTTCCGGTGGTTCTGCTCCTACTTGCATGGCTAAGTCTCAAAGAACAGTACTTAGGGCACTCTATAACTACATATTGGGAGCTGTATTGGCAGGGTGCTGCAAGGCACTATTTTGCCCCCAATGTTATCTAGCATGTACAGTATATGAAGCCATTGGGAGCAATCCTCAAAATGTTTGGGGCACACTGCTGATGATGCCCAGGTCTATTTCCACATTAAATCTGAGTCAGAAGAGGCCCAGTGAAAGCTGAGCCAGTGGCAGCATGCAGTGCTGGAGTGGATGAGGGCCAATAGGTTGAAGCCAAACCCTGCCAAGTCAAAGACATGGTGGGTAAGAGAATTGGGTTCCCAGGCCTGAGAATTGGGGAGTTTACCTTTCTAGGTGGGGTTGCACTGTATCTGATGGAGCAGGTATGCAGCTTGGGGCTTTTCTTGGATTCATCGTTGTCCATTGAGGCCCATGTGGCCTCTGTGGCAAAGAGACCTAACATCAGCTTCAGCTGCTTTTGCCAACTGCATCCTTTCTTGCACAGGAATTATTTGGACAAACAATAGTCCAAACAAGACATTACTGGTGTAAAGCATCCCATGTAGAGCTTCCCTTGCAGCTGGTCTGGAGGCTACAGCTGGCATAGAATATCACAGCCTGGGTGGTGAGTGGTGCTCTTTATTGGGTACATATCCCAGCAGTGCTAAAGGATCTGTCAGTTTTAATGTTCTGCTACTTACACACACACACACACACACACACACACACACACACACACACACTCCTAAATAACCTAAAAAACTGTTCTCCCCTCTAATGCTCAGTAAGGACATGAAGACCAAAAAATTGAACCCAGTTAATTTGCTATGTCCTGATTATTGGCTTGTGATAACATGTCACCTGTGTTGTGAAATGCCAACCCCCATCAATATTGCCATTCCACCGGCTCTTGAAGACACACCAGTTTAGACAAACATTCCCCTGAACTTGAAACTTCTAATGTGTTTTAATTCTTAGATGTCCCTTTGGGACTAAAATCGATGAACTCAATGCTTTTTTCCTGGTGGTATCTGCCCCCCCCCATCAGAGCCTTGCACCTTGAATAATATTTGTAAAGCTTTTTGTATGAATTCAATAACAATGCTATAATGCAGTCTTCTGATGCCATTTGCTTTTGTGCGAATTCTTGTGTAGCACAGTTAAATGTATGGTATAAATCAATAGCCTTAGGTCAAAATGTTTTCTAGACCCTATTTGGAAGCAGATAGACTGAGCAACATAATACAAATAATATTCTCTGGATTGGAAACAGATCTCCTAAATTCAGAGGAACTGCTTTCATTGCGCGCTTGCAGGTTTTTAAAGAAATGTATCTGGGTGATTTGTTCCACATGTGCAAACCAGTTTGCACATCTAAGTCTTTGTGTACACTCTTGTTCTTGTACAAGTGCCATGCACAGAGAGGCACAAGAAGTTGATTGTCTTGTGCATTCAACGCTATGGATCATGGGCTTTGTCTATGGAAACTGGTCACAAAATAGTCACAAATTTTAAACACCTGCTGGAAATGTTACTGTTCTGCCAGGCCTTTGCTGGCAATTAGGAATACATTCTACCACAACAGTTAATTGATGTCTGCTTTTAACTTCTTTTTTCTTTGTGTTTATTGTATGGCTTTATGTTTTATTGCTGTAAAGGTCTTTGATATATTTTTTTATGGTACAGCAGTATATAAATATTTTTAGAAATAAAATTTATATATGGGATAAGCAAGGTATGTTCTACTGCTAAACAAAATAAGATAACCAAAATTGACTTTTTAAAACAAATGAGGAATGTTCTGTCATTGACAATGGATATTTCAGGAATGTACGGTAGCTACAATGATCCTGTAGCCTACTTTATGTATTGCTGCTTCTTCACTGTGCTCTAAAAGGGTCAGATATATAACAAAGCCTATTTAAATTTAATTTTATATAAAGCACATGAAAAAGATCTTTTGCAATCTTCTCTGTGGTGGTGAAAGAAAAGAAGAATAAAGGAAAGCCTTTGGGTGTATATATACATATATTGAGGAAGTCTAATAATACAGATTATAGGAAAACAGTATACCTTTCTTTACAAGGCCTTGATTTGCAACCCTGAAATCTCAGATTTAGCCATTACAATGAAGTCCTGTTGCAGACAGAGCTGGTTTTTTATCACCACTTAAAATCTAATTAATCCGTATTGAAGCACAAAGATTTCTGTTGTTTTTTTGAGGTTAGGGGTCATAGAGCGTTCTTTGTTCATCCTCAGACTTGTAATCACCAGGCATTGGGATATAATTTTACCAAGCAAATTGGAAGGTAACAGATCAAATCCTTATCACAAAACCTAACTCATGGTTAAGCAGAGTCCTTCGTCCTTTACAAGAAACATTATATTCAGGAAGAACAAAAACACATTTCAGAGCTTGGAAAGGGTTAATATGCAAAAGTTTATATTCAGGGCATGAAAGAGCTAAAGATCATCAGAGCTGCAGCCGCCATATAAAGTAGCAAGTCTTATAGAGTTGGCCAAGATTTTCCGGCCGTGCGTTTTCTGCCTTTAGAATGGCTTTAGTGTACCGAACCATGATGCAGTTAGCTGGGATTTTATTTTGTTTGTTGGGATGGGTGCTATCCTGCCTCACTACCTATTTACCTCAGTGGAAAAATCTCAACCTGGAATTGAATGAATTGGAGATCTGGACAATGGGACTCTGGCAAGCCTGTGTAGTTCAAGAAGAAGGGGGAATGCAGTGCAAGGAATTCGATTCTTTTTTGGCTTTACCTCCAGAGCTCAAAATTTCTAGGATTCTGATGTTTGTATCTAATGGATTAGGACTTTCAGGCCTCTTGCTCTCAGGTTTCGGACTGGACTGCTTGAAGATTGGTGAACAACAACTGGACCTAAAGAGGAGGTTACTGCTGTTGGGAGGAATACTCTTCTGGATATCAGGAGTCACAGCCATAGTCCCAGTCTCCTGGGTTGCTCACACCACTGTGCAGGAATTCTGGGATGAGAATATTCCAGACATCGTTCCCAGGTGGGACTTTGGGGAAGCACTGTTTGTAGGCTGGTTTGCTGGATTCTGTCTCATCTTAGGAGGCTCAATGCTAAATTGCACTGTCTGTTCTGCTGATGCCCAGTCATCCTCGGTCCATTATACAGTGGCAGAAGAGCAAGATAACTGTCAGTACCTGGAAAGTAACAACAGACCCAAAAGCCTAAGAGTTTGAGAGAGACAGAAAGGAGGATTCTTCTTTCATTTTCAGACACTTAAAACACACGAGCCAGAACCTTGTTCCAATTAAGATTCAAAGGACTCTTTGTTCCTTAGCAGATTCATTACACTTGGGCGTCTAAATTTTCTTCCTGCGCTTTTTCTTTCAAGAGCTGTGTTTTACCCTCCTCATTACAAAACTGAGAATGTTGACTTCACCAACAGGATGAGATTAAAATGACTGTGTAAAAAATCACCACTGTGTAGATTTTATGTGATTCGTTTAAAATGTAAAAACAAAAAGCATCCCAAGTTCAAGTTAAGACAGAAAAAAATGTAATATAATAGCTCTTATTACACAGCTTCATACTACTAAAGCTAGTAATTTATTTCTATGGCCCACTGAATTTCTTCAAGTCAAAAAGTACAAGGAACTAACCTGCCTGTAGATTTCTGCTGCAAGAAACAAATCTAATTCATGCAAAAAGACTTTTAATATGAGTTACAAATTGCCCTGCAACACTGGCAAAATGTTTAAATGATTTCAGTGATAGCATCTATGGAATAACGAGTGACTCATCTTAACACATGGGAAATGCAAAGTCCCCCTCACTCCCTAAACTGAATGCTCTAGTGTCTACCTATTTTTATATATCTATATATGTAAGTTAGTAGCAAACAGAAAACAACCTGTGAAATAATGTGTTAAATGTTGCTCTTGTAAAGAATCAATGCTGTTCTTCTCTATGTAAATAGTTGAGTTTTAAGCATGCATAATCACAATATGTTTCCTAAAATCTGATAAATTCTACATTTATTTTACTACATGAGGGCAGTGTCGTCTTTAGTTTACAGCTTGAAGGAACGGGATTGCTTCATTCGTGTCCCATGCAATCTAAATTAACTTTTATTAAGTAGTTTTGTATTACGTCGTTTAATTTATTAACGCCACCAGACACTGAAAAGCTATTCTAGAAAGGGATTGACTATTGTTATTTGAATAGAAACCAAAAAACAACCACCATAGTTCGTTATTCAGTTTCAGTGGAGAATGGGCTTTCTTTCTTTGAAACAATGGCTTGGCACTGTTTCTTTATGTGCAAAGTATTTCTATGTCAGCAAATATGAAATATGGCTTCATGTTCTTTAGCTAACCAAGTAGAATTTCAGTGTGAGAATATGAACATCTGTTTATAGCCAGTATTAACATAACTTCCAAAAGATGTAACTGCAGCAAGTTCAGAAATTAACGCCACAGCTTTTACAACTCCAACTATGCAATTTATGAAAACTTTACAGTATTTAATAGGAAATGATAGCTAGGGTGTTTAATAACTTGCAAGGCTGGAATAGCTTTGGGTTTTATATGATTTGAAGCAAGGTGCCAACAGTACCATGTGAATATTCCAAGAAGGAACTATGTAAGAAGAATTATGTAAAAAATGTTAATATTTTTCCTTTAGCTTTGCCTGAAGAAGTCAAAATTTAGAGAATTTTAGCATCTGTGATGAATGGATAATTGCTTGAAGAAAGGACACCAGAGGGACAAAAAAACAACAACACAAGTGCCATTGTGACTGATTCCAAGGTTTGTCTTGTTCCAGTTTACTTAGTGTACCCATATTGCAGAAATTTGGTAGGACACTTATTCAAAAGATTGCCACCAGATGGGTATAGTGTTTATTTGTTACTTTAGTAGATTCCTGTTTCTCTGCCCATCTTTCATCAGAGATTCATTCATCATAATTCTGCAATCCATTAGGTCATGGCAGAAATTCAAGATATCATCAGAACATTGAAATCGACAATACAGTCATGGGTAAACTAATATCTTAAGGATGACTGAGGGATGTTGATAAACAAGTACTTTAGAAAAGCATGCTTCCTTTAACTTTTTCTTTTAAAAGGAAAAAGCTTCTGCCTGATAGAAAATGTTCAGATTTTGAGTGAAAATTCCCAAAACTAAAGCGATTCTATGTTTGTTTATTGGGGTATCTATGTTTCCATGATAATTCGATTTGCAAAACTAGCTGCCTATCACATAACTTGAGATATTGCATAACATCAAATTATTTGTCACATAATGAATTCCTGTTTCTGCTGGAATCATGGAAAAACTGTCAGGAGTTTAAGATTATAAACTAAACAGTTCCTATTTGCCCAATCTATTCCTAAAAGTTACCAGCATTCAAAAGAACAGTAAAAAAATGATACTGACTGAAAAGAATTTTCCATTCTGCAAAATGGCAGTGATTTCTTTGGCCCCCATAAAAAGAAGAAACTTTGTTCAATTATATCCTAAGAAAAAGGACATAAGTATGACTCTGGATTTTAGAGTCAGGTCACTGTCTTCATATAACATCCCATTTTTCAGTTGTGGCTGTCAGAACAGAATCATGCAGACATTGTCACATATTACTGCCAGCCCATGCATTTTACATGGGGGTATGCTGATAAGTATCAAAATACAATTCAAACTGTTATTGATAATATTGATCACTTTACCACCAATATTACATGGTCCAAATCTTATAAAAACACCAAGGAGTCTTTTGTATGCAAAAATCAAAACTTATGGGCTGTTTTTGTAAAAAACAAAAACAAAAACAAAAGAACACAAATGAGCACAAAAGCTTTGTTAAAAAACTGTATTTTTTTCCAAATCACTGAAACACATGGAAAGTGCAGAGATGAAAGTTAATCTAGGTGATGTACATATGTACGTTTACAGACAACATTAGCACAGAAAGACATTCGTGATATAACCTGATTAAATATTTAGTTCAGTCCTGAGCATTTTTTTACTTAAATGTAACAAGAAGGCAAAAAGTTGAAATTTGATTTTCATTCTATAAATGATTTGCTATATACTTTGTTCAGTTGGCTAAAAAAATAATATTGCCTTGTACCTGTAATACTTAAAATTTGATATATAGAACTGTACTAACATACTGATAATGGGAACATGAGGATTATTATGTTTCTTATATCCTATGAAGGGTAAATCTTACAATAAAAGCAGTATCTGTATAACATGAAATGTGGCTGGTATTTTTTTTTATCAGTGTCTCACCAATGTTATTTCATTACTGTATATAAACTGAGTTCAAAACACAAACCAACAAACCCAGAACAGTTCAAAATTTATTCCTAAAAATGAGTTGATATTACTGTAGTCTGACGAAGTCAGAAGATGTATTATTGCAGTGACAATTGCTCTCATTTTATAAATGAGCAAATTTTGCAGAACTACCAACAATATTATTTCTGCCAATATTCATGATTTATCAGAGAATCCTTTTTGGTTCCCTCTGAAATTCTCTCTCTCTGTGTGTATGTATGAACAGCTTCTCCACTAAGAAACCAGAAAGCTGTATACATTTCTCACAGTAGCTTTTTTTTTTTTTAACCCGTAAATTTTAAATGGCCAGAACTGAACTATATTAAGCAGTACATAAATAAGACTGAAAATAAATAAATCACAAGATACAGCTCTATACATCATTTCTACAAACATTTATATTGTCAAACTGAGAAGCTGAAACAGTCAAACTTCATTTCTATATTAAACAATTTGAAACTTTAGCTTTTAGAGATTGACCTCATCAGAATACATGGCATGTATGTGTTTAGATTAGGCCTAAAAAGAGAGGTAAAGAAAAAGGGGCACAGTTAGTTTACTGACTACCTCCAGGTTTGAAGTAATATTTTAAGAATCTGAATAATTACACAGACTTCTGCATAATAAGAGAACACTTGGGGAGATTTACAAAAATAAATTAAGGCACAAGTTTTCCCCCCCACCAGGATTTCCAAAGATGGCAACAAACATATTTTAGTTATGTTCCCCTAATCTTTCAATGAGACAATTACATTCTGGAAAAAATAAAATATGACATAATTTATAATAATGTTGCAAAATGGTCAGTGTTCTAATAGTCTAGCCCTTTTGTTTCCTTGCTTGATTTCATATATAGTGTGTGCACTTATGATTCATGTACATAACCAGCCATTTATTTGTGCTCATCAAAATGCTTCCAAACAGTTCAGCCAACTTGCAAAATGGTGTCTGAAAGCCCATCTTTTGTAAGCAATAGTTATGAGGCTTACAGTTTGATCCTATAAATGCCTACACAAAAGTCCTATTGAGTTCCGTGGAGTTTGCACTCTACTAAGTGTGCATAGGATTTCAGGCCTGATTCAGCAAAAGTAGCTCACTGCTGCTTGTTCTCTCAAGTGCTCTCCTCTGGGCTGCTCGTCACAGCTGAAAGTAGACAGAGCTTTGCCAAGCCCCACTGTGACGACCTCAGACTTGATCAGCAATGTGCTTCCCGGTGACATTCAGAGCCCATCACTGGTAGTGCTAATATACACATGACACATCTGCAGATATATGCCTCTTTTAAAAGTAACCAGATTGTTACCAGTTTGAATTCTGACAAGCACATTCATATCGTCTTTTACCTTTTATCAATACAAATTCCTGTTTAAACAAGTTAAGGTTCCAATTCCATAGATACCTTGATCATGCTTATTGTGCCATAATTAAACACATCATTTTAAGTGCTTCATATCATGAGTTTTCTTAGAAGAAACACACACACACACACACACACACGGTACTTAAGAGCAATGAATTTCCTAAGAACCACTCCTTTGAAAATTGCATGGGTCTGTTTGGGCTTTATCAACTTGACTTTTCCTACATGCTACTGGCTGCAATACTAAACAAACTATTTTATATTCAAGGGTTAGTTTTATATTTCAGTTTATCTTTCAGCTCAGGTTTAAATACTTTGTGCGTGAACCTGAGTCCCATTTCAGAAAACAGCTGCCCTTTGGGTAGTTTCAGTTTATAGACACATTTCAGGGTTACAGACTTGCCCCATATTACTTCTCCCAGGTTATAGATAGATGCAGAAAACATTAGGAAAACCCCCAATATAGCCCAAACTCCAGTACATTCACAAAATAATACTCCTGCAACTCAGTAGCCCATGCCGCTTCCTTCATACCAAGACAGAAAGGAAAAGAACTGGGTTCAACATTGAAAGTTCCAATGTGAGTGACACAAATATAAACAGCACCTGTTTGCATGAGGCAGTCTTGCTGTTTTGGAAGAGGGCTCGTGCTTGCTGCTAGCTACAAAAAAAATCACACTTTGTACAAAAATATTGCATGGCCTAACAGCCATCTTCACAGTCTGCTCTTGTGAAAAAAACAGTGAAACGAAACCGCCTGTTGAACACAATATTTCTCAACACAGTGCAGTTCAACAGGATATATACACACTTGGTACAGCCTTTGTTCCGTGATCCATCTTTACAAAAAAGTAGCATATCTGTAATACATACAAACTGTACAAAATTAGCATCATGTACCAGAAATATTCTACTTTGGTTTTCTGGTGTGGAAGATTTAGGCAGGGGAAGAGAGAGGAGGCTTTCTCTTGCCTTTATATAGATATATATTTATATGTATATGCATATATAAAATCTACCAGCACATAATATATACCACCACATAATGTACTGTATTATTTTTTTTACAAACAGTATCTAGGCTTGGATGTAAAACAGTAGGCTTTTTTAATCATGGGACTATACTACAAAAAACTGTCATCTTAAAATAAAAAAGACGAACGAGTAGAAAAACAGGTTGTGGAGAGAAGCATAGTTAGACATCATCAGCTGGCAGAGATGGTATGCTGATCTTTGCTCTTGTGAAGTATGCAATCTTCTCCCTTAAAAAAAGAAGGAAGAGGAAATACATTTTAAGTGGTTAAAAAAAAAAAGAAAAAAGAAAATCACAGTGAACTCCAACAGGCAAAGTAAAAGCAATGTACGAACTGAGTAACAATTTTCCACCCATCCAAGCAAATCTCTGTATAATTCAATCCTTTGGAATAAACTGATTACAGTGGTACCTCGGGTTAAGTATTTAATTCGTTCCGGAGGTCCGTTGTTAACCTGAAACTGTTCTTAACCTGAAGAACCACTTTAGCTAATGGGGCCTCCTGCTGCTGCCACACTGCCGGAGCACGATTTCTGTTCTCATCCTGAAGCAAAGTTCTTAACCCGAGGTAATATTTCTGGGCTAGCGGAGTCTGTAACCTGAAGCGATTGTAACCTGAAGCGTATGTAACCCGAGGTAAATTTTGTATTTTAAAGTTACTGCGACTTTTAATATTGGATCAGATTGTTATTATTAATGTTTGATGTTTTATTATGTTTTTGTATGTGATGGAAGCCGCCCAGAATGGCTGGGGCAACCCAGTCAGATTGGGGGGGGCGGCATAATTTTTTTTAAAAAAATATTATTAATTAAACTGTACTACTGGAGCAGGGCTCAAATTACAGAGGCCTCAGCCCTCCCTCGACCTTTTGCACTGGCCCCCTTAGCTACTGTTGAATAAGGCTACCTGGGTGAATCTTTGACTTCCCTCCCTCTATCAAGGGCCCCATGGTATTCTGTTCATCTGGGGCTACATGCCTTACTAAGGAAGGTAGTCTGGTATCTAACTTTGCTTTGCTGTATTTATTCAGGCTGTCAATCCACTTAGGTTTTGTTCTCAGGACAAATCTCTCTTTAGCCAACTGAATGTCTGTGTCTGCCTGCCTGTTGTTCCCCATGCATTTGGTATGCATGTTGACCACCTGAGTCTCCTGCCACAAACCAATAATTCTATCTGCTGGAGATTACCATATTTTTTGCTCTGTAAGACGCACTTTTCCCCTCCTAAAAAGTAAGGGGAAATGTGTGTGCGTCTTATGGAGCGAATGCAGGCTCCGCAGCTATCGCTGAAGCCAGAAGAACAAGAGGGATCGGTGCGCACTTATCCCTCTTGCTCTTCTGGCTTCAGGAATAGCCACGCAAACCTCTTGAGCGCAGCCGGAGTGCTCCTCCCGCTTCGCTCAAGAGGCTTTGCTTGCTTTCTTGTTTCTTGTTTTCCTCCTCTAAAAGCTAGGTGCGTCTTATAGTCGGGTGCGTCTTATAGAGCGAAAAATACGGTACATGAGCTGAGGGAACTTTACAGCCAGTAGAAAAACAGCAAGCATGCTCTCTGGACAGAAAAACATCTGTTTTCTTGCTGGAGTTGGGGAAAATAAAATCAGTTCTACTACACCTCTACAGTAGAACCTCTACTTACATCCTGCTCCAAGTCGCGACCGTGGCAAACCCGGAAGTAAACACTGGGTTTGCCGCGATTTGTGCACGTGCAGAAGCGGCTGCTGCCGTCTGCACCTGCGCAGAAGTGGGCTGCCACCGAATGTCCCTGCGCACAACGGCGCTTCCACCAGCGACCCATTTCACCATAAGGACGGGCCTCTGGAACAGATTGTGGTTGTGAGTAGAGGTTCCACTGTATTTGCATTCTGCCACGGGGAATCACAGAGCTATGTCTATTTGGTTGGCTGTTTCCTCTGGATTATTTGAAGTCATTTGGCTCGTAAATGGATGAAACTGGGGTGAGGATTTACTGATGAAACCATTAATGCCTTTAGCTCCAGCACTCGGAGCTGTAGATTCCACTTCCAATCACTGCACCTTCTTCCTGATGCTCAGAAACCACATCACAAAGCATGCCCTGAAGACATCTTATTGCATATCTGAATTGCATTTATTGAATAGTTAATCCCATGGCATCAACTAATTCTAGAAAGGTGCATATATAAGATGGGAAGGGCAACTGAGAAACTGTCGCAGATTTTTCTCCAGCTCCAAGGAATCAGGGGTCTCTTTACCTGAATGACTGCACCTGTAGCGGAACCTTCTGGCTTTGTTCTCGCAACCGGCAAACATCCTTCGACGCTTTCCTCATCAATTTTTCAGCACTTAAACCCTGTTTTTTTTCCTCTTTTGATTGTTCAGCCTGGTGAGGGAACAAAATTACAGCTAACAGGTACCAAATGACAATATGACAGGATTCAAGAAGCCAGAGAGAGAGAGAGAGAGAGAGAGAGAGAGAGAGAGAGCACCTCACAAAATGTCTTCAACACAACATGCTCATGGGACACAGGGTGGACTTGCAAGCAGAGGAGAGGTGTGCATACTGCAGCTGGAAGTTGTGCATTGTTCATTTTACAAAATAAGACATATTGGCACCGCAGCTAAAATGACTTGGGGCCAATTTTTAAACAAGATGCATGAAAAGGACTCCACACTTCCTGGCATGTCCTTTAAAGGGCTTTTAATCCATGTGCTGGTGCATCTGAAGCTTATGGCCCAGAAGGCAGCTCTACTGGCATGCAAGCTCTGTGTCGCAGAGGCTGGCAGATGGATGGAAAGCTTTTTAAATGAGATGCCAAGCCACGCAAAGCCTGCTTTTGCACACCCAGTATCTCATTTAAAATCAGTCCTTAGGATGAACTAAGAAGCAGGTATGGTCTGGATTTTATAATCAGGCAATGTTCTTCAGCCAAGTGTTTTGAAAACCCTTGTGGCAATTAAGAGTGTCTAATATCTCAAACACCCCAAACCATCTTTCATTTATTTACTTCCTGTGATGTTGATTAGTTTTATTAAATGCCCCCCTGCTGTGTTAATAAAGTATTTGGTATCTTACTGCCTGTCTCAACTTTTTACTTTAGTACACTAAAAGCCCTAAAGTGCCTATTGACTTTTGCATTTTAATGGACACCGCATTTCTACAGTAAGCACAGCTTTGCCTTCTGGAGTAAACATTGCAGAACTGCAGAAGATGATCCAAGCAAGCTTTTGAAGATCTATAGAAGTACATAGACTTGAACAGTAAGAAATGAATTTTATAGACTTCAGAATAGGTTCTCATTTCTAGCTCTTCAAAAAATAATAATAATGCACTCAGTATTAAGAAAAAAAATCAACTTCAGAACTTAGATACAGTCGTACCTTGGTTCCTGAACGCCTTGCAAGTCGAACGTTTTCGCTCCCGAACACCGCAAACCCGCAAACAAGTGTTCAGTTTGCGAACGTTATTTGGAACCCGAATGTCCGACGCGGCTTCTGATTGGCTGCAGGAGCTTCTTGCAGCTAATCAGAAGCCACACCTTGGTTTCTGAACATTTTGGAAGTCAAATGGACTTCCAGAATGTATTCCGTTCGACTTCCAAGATACCACTGTATTTAAAATAAGTTGAAGGGTGGGGGTGAGGGGACAAAATACCAACTGGAACATTTTTCTTATGTATGGGAGATAATAGCCCACACCTAACAGAATTAGGTATGCTTAAGCCCATTGGACTGCATCCAGTGTTCCTCTTCCATTAGCGACTTCCACTTGCAGATTTAAGGGAGAGGCACAGGGGTCTCAGGGCAATTGCTGGGAATTGCTTCCCTTCCCATTTCGTTGAGGAAGCCTTACCATCAGCTAAGCAACATCACTGGCTATATCCAGTGCTTTTTTTCTAGGGGGACATGTACCCCTAAATATTTTGTGCTGCCCCGACCATTGATGGACAGATTGACATGCCAGCTGTCTCCGCAGTAGCAGTGCAGACTGGAGCGCCGTCATTCTCCCCACCGGTGCCCAGGGAGGGGAGCCTGGGGCAGCTGCGTGCTCCTCCTTCTCCTCTTGCCGGGCTAGAGCCAGCCAGCCAGCGCTCGCCCCTCCTCGCTCAAGCCGACCCCGCCACCATTGTCACTGGGAGTCTTCCCATCTTCTCAGCGCCGCCTCCACCTTGAGTCCCTCGTCCGGGGGTTGGGGGGAGGGGGGGCAGCCAAAATGAGAGTACCCCTAAACATTTTTTTTAGGAAAAAAAGCACTGGCTACATCCCATTGTACCTTCATGTGCATGCTTCTCTTTCATTTAGCGATGAGCCATTTGATGTCTCTACCTGTTTTTCAGCTTGTTTCAACAGCTTCTGGAACCTTTCATCCTCCAACACCCGTGGAGGAAGTTCTGTCTCTCCTCTCGCTTTCATCTCCTCCAGCTTCTGCTTCAGGTCACGCAGCATCTGCAGTTCGTCATTCAGGCGACTCTGCCGGGTGCGAGAAGCCTGGAGGTCCAGCTCCAAATCCAGAGAGGTGCGAACAGGGCACTCTTGCGTTGCTCTTCGCATGTTAGGCTGGCAGGCAGGCTACAGTTTTCAGGAATCCCAAAAACATAAGAATGAATTTAAAACCAGGAATGAAAACCTCTCAAGGTGATGTCAGCATACCTACATAAAGCATGCTAGGTTTATTTATCTTTCTGTACTAGACAGCTTTCCCCCATATAGCAGTGTTTTCAGTTTTTACTTTGCTTTAGCTTTATATTGGTTTTCATTTTTATATTATATTGTAAGTCATTTTGAGTTTACATCTCATTAAAAACACAAAGTTCAATAAATAATATTAAACCTATGTACATACTTTGTGTACAGATTTACACACACAAAGCTGTGGTCAGACTAAATGCTACAGTTCCATTATCCTTCAGTTGTCCTGAAAATTAAGAAGATTTTCCTCAGTTGGTTCGAGAGGCTGCTGAGAATGCCAAGGATGCAGGTTTGGTCCTGATCTGGGGCAGCTGCATATTCCGGCATTCCAGGGGGTTGGACTAGATGATCCTCAGGGTCCCTTCCAACTCTATGATTCCAGGCAAAGACCATTACATGTTAGGAACAAATTTCACAACTGGGAAGGCCCTAAACTCCTTTCTCATCCACTACTGTACCTGCAGCCTCCACCTCCATCTGGGATTCCCAGACAGTATTTACCACCTTGAAGGGAAAAGCAGTAGATGCAGGGAAAGGGGCAGGTTGAGGAGGTCTGTGGCAAAGTGCCATTTCATGAGACCCCCAACAACTGCCTTGCTCAACTCCCCCCCCCCCTTTTTAAATTGTACTACACCATGAAGCACATCCCTGGAATTTGTGGCAGTGACCATCGCCCCACCAAGTGCTCAGCAGTGAGCAGAACACTGATGGCAAATCCAAGATGCCGACCGACTCTACTAGGCACTGAAATGCAATTGCCTGGAGTTTTACTCATAGTGGTACGAGGTGGAGAGTAAGTTGTAGGCAAAAAGTGGCTGACTCAGAAATAATTAAATAGGAATTTAGTCCCCACTGCCCCAGGCACTACCCACAGCAAATGGTACCCTCTTCTCAACCACTTGAAAGCTTGTTGGCAGCAGCCATGATTTTCTGACTCAGGTTGTTCTCTAGCTCAATTCACTGTTTCCCCAATCTGAGCACAACGAAAGCACAACTGGGCTAAAAAAAAAAAGAAGATCAGCGCCACAACTTCCTTTGGGCTTCATTCAAATATTAATGGGAATCTAGGGCTTCCTGGAATGAGAATAAACCACAGCAAGCAACTTCAGTTTGTGGAAGAACCTCTTTAATCTAGCAAAGTGTTTGCAGCGAAATGGAAAAGTGAGCAGCAAATGGTCAGACAGCACATACCCTTTTAACTCTCAAGCTCCGCCGTTCAGTGGCATTTCTCACAAAAAGGGATTTTTTGGCCAAGGTTGAGCTGTCGCTATCACTTCGATTCAACTGCCAAAACAAGGAACAGACAAGAGAGTTATAACATAAAGTGATTGGGTTTGAAATGGAACAGCTCCGAGTGTTAAAACTGCCAAGAGTAACTACCGCATGTACTAATGGAGGTGCCTACACTTTCACCATTAGTCTTATTAGTAATAAATGCAGAATTGCTAAAAAGCCACAGTTTGATTATCAATAATTCATTAAACCGGAAAAGTGCCACGATTCCATTACATTAAACAATGTTTACATAGAAGCCATCACCAACTGCTCTGCTGCCCTCAAGTTTCAAAACTTGAGCGTCTAAGGCAGAAAATTGTCTGAAAGTTTCAAAGGAAACTTTGTTTAGTCAGTGGATCACCAAGAAACTCTTTATATTGGTTAATGTGAGGAAGCTTCATTCACTGTGCTTTTAAGGTTCTACAGATTGCAGCAGAGCTCTAAGCAGGAAAGTGCATGATGGATTAAGAAGCTATGTATTGAAAACTGATTTATTTTTTTTAAGCTTACATAGGCGCATATAATGTTGGACTTTTCCCTCTGCACCAAACTGGGACCTTTGCTTGGTCAACTACTGTTTATACAGAACACTGGCGTAGCATTACAGGTCCAAGCTTTGGGCTCAAGCATTCCTTCCTCATGCCCTTGGGAACAGTAACTGAATGCTTCTGCTCTAATTTAGTAGCAACCCAAAGGCTGGAATTTGCTGCGTTTGGACAAAACAGCCAACTGTGGTTTCCTGCAAACAAGAAATGGGAGCTTCCAATATCCTTCTCTCCCCATGGAGGGGAAAGGGAGCATATGTAAGCCCAAGACTCAAAGCTGCTTGCATTTAATAGAACGCTAAACCATGATTTAGTATTATTACAGTTGATTGCAGTGAGTATTTTCCTCAGACCTAAGACTACAACCAATTTAAAACGTAGAATTGTTTGTTTCTTCACATTTCTGTCTTATATTGAAAGATCCTTCTGAGAAGGATCCTGTCTTTGTTTCCGATGCTATTCCATGAAACACCATGTAGAATGATATCACAGTGCAAGAGCAACAAACAACTTTCTGGATGCCTTTGAACTGTAACTCCAGTTTTGTTAACTAATTGCGGATTGTCTCACTTTTAACCCCCACCCCCTTCAAATAATCTCATTTTTCTTGCTGTATATCCTCAAAGGGTTGCATTCCAAGACAGGGTAACGCCGAGGGAATGATTTTGTATTGTATAAACAAAAATGTCATATTAAACTTTAAATGAAAAGAAACTACATGCAAGATATACATTTCAGTTCTTCTAGAAGGCATATTAAACAACATTATTTACAAGAATTATACCACAGAATTTTCAATAATTAACAAGTTCTGAGTCTTAAAATACGCTGATGTAGCTAGCATTTGAAAAATAGCTTTGTGATCTAAGTTTCTCTCTCCCCAAAGAGACATTCGTTTTCCTACTCTAGGAAGTACGCTGTTAAGCGACCATGGATGATAATGCCATACATTAGTGCTTAAATGTCACTTATGCATATGGAGAGGTACAAACAGAATCAAAAGCTCAGTTTCCCATTATACGATTTGCAGAATTATTACTTTTAAAGAAAGATGGATAATAAATAGTAAAAAATATATTAAAAGAACCTGCAATTATCTAATGGTAAATGGTGCGATCAGTAGCAGCCAACATAGATTTGTTAGGAATTAATCATGGTAGATGAACCGCATTTTCCCAGTGTGTGTGTAAAGGCTAATAGTCTGAATGAGATAGCTAGTGGGATTGCGTAAAGGCAACCAAGATAGATCAAGTTTTATCAGCATATATATGCCAAGTGCCCCTTTTTGGCAAGGCAATGTAGAGTTTTTCAGGCCTTTTGCTACCTTTTGTTCATTCACGTTGGGCCTCCAGTTAGGTTGTCTCAAGGATTCACCATTTTGTGTGGGAAAGTGTTTACGCCCACTTCTTAGCTGCATGCCCATAGCTGCATGCTATGCCGGTAGCTACTTTAACCACATTTGCCACCTTTCTCCTAGTCCCTCCTTTGGATTTGAGACTGAGACTCAAGCCTTCAGAGTTTTATTTGAGAAAAGCCAGTCCAGTTAGTCATCGCAGACAGAGGGAGGGACAGCTTGAACAAAAAAATTAACCACAATTCGAGCACAAAGATGGCTGCCATTTTGAAATTGTCATATCCATGATGGAAAGTTACTAGCACCTCAAATGTAGGGGTCTTGATTTATACAATACAATAGCTTTCCTCCACACCCCAAATGAAGACCCAGTTCAATTTAGGAAAGATTTAAAGAACAGCTAAAAAGATGATATTATATGAAGTGTGAAGAACAAGGCTTTGTTTAGCATCCAGTTTTTAGATATTTAGCATTTCAGAACCAGACAGAAATTGTTCAACCTTCTGCAACTGGAAGGGAGGATAAGGAGCGATTTTCAGAGTAATGGAAGCCAAACTGAATATTCATACATTCAGTCACTGATTGTTTGCAAGTCTCTCATGTAACTCTACCGTCTCAGTTTTCACATGAGCAGTTTGTCTGAAAGCACTACTATGATAATGTGTAAACTGTTGCTTCGGAACTAAAGGAGCTCCATGGAAACTGTGTCAGTACAGCTTCTTCCAGAAAAGGTATTTCTGAAACAGCACCGTCAGAGGAAGTGCCATTTCCACATTGCATATATTAATTTCAAAATGATATGCTCCTAGATATCTCACAGAAGCAGCATGTTGCATATAAACAATTGCATTAGCAGAGGTCACCACAGGAAAAAGAGACAAGATTATCTTAGGCTTGAGGGGAGGCCAATGCAGCCATCTAGGCATCTCTGTCCAGCCACTGGGATTCTTCCCAAGCCCTTCCCCATCTCCATCACACACAATCTTGGCCCTCCTCAAAAGCTTTTGCCTGACTGGGAAGTGTCCTTATGTTGTGATAATACCTCTTGCTTGCCTGCCTGGACAGGCAGATGTGCGCATGTGGGGTGGTTGTGGTGTAGAAACCTTTGCTTTTGTGTGATTGGAATGTCGCCTGCTTTGCAGAGGTAAAAACTGCATCCACTGGTCCACTAACAGTAGACCAGGACATAACAGCAGCCCTGCTGGACACACTGCCTCTGATACTGGAGGCAGCACATAATCATTGCGGCTAGCATCTTTCAGTGGCCTTATCCTCCACTAATTTGTCTTAAAGTCATCCATGCAGGTGGCCATGAACATATACAGTGGTACCTCGGGTTAAGTACTTAATTCGTTCTGAGAAAGAAGGAACATTCTATCATATGTGGTGGGAATGTAAAAAAAAATGAAAGGTTTCTGGGAAATGATTTACAATGAATTGAAAAAAATGTTGAAATATACTTTTGTTAAGAAACCAGAAGCTTTTCTGTTAGGAATACTAAGAAATGATATAAAAAAGAAGGATGAGAAGTTGTTTTTATATGCAATAACAGCGGCAAGAATTTTGGTGGCACAAAAATGGAAACAGGAAGAAATCCCGACAAAAGAAGAATGGAGAAAGAAGTTGATGGAGTACGCAGAATTAGACAAACTAACGGGGAGAATTCGGAACCGGCGAGACCAAAGATTTACCGAAGACTGGAATAAATTTACAGAGTATATTAAAAATATATGTGAAGGACAATTAGAGTTTGTAGGCTTTCAAGAAGCTCTGTGATAATAATGGAAAGAAATATTGTTTTATAATAATTGTTAAGATTAATATGGTTCTTTTTAAAAAAAACAATACAGATGGAAGAAATGTGAATAATGGTGATAATATGGAAAATTTCCAGATAGACTGAAGGAAGTCTGAAAGTGGAAAGATTAGAATTGGATGTATATTTTTAATGGAATGTTTTTCCTTTATTGTTATATTTGAAAAAAAATTATAAGTAAATTTTTTTTTTAAAAAAGGACTTCATTCGTTCCAGAGGTCTGTACTTAACCTGAAACTGTTCTTAACATGAAGCACCACTGTCAGGGAACTGCCATCGGAGCCAGAGGGAGAGGGAGGGCTCCAGAGGGGTTCCGGAGAGCGTCCCGGGAGGGAGAGAAGCAGCACATCTTCTGGGGAAGGAAATCAGCGTAGCACCAGTGGAGAAGGGGGGGCAGATGGGGGAATCGGCGAGGTGGCTCCAAGACTCCTCGCCGGGGACCAGCGGGGAGAGCATGGGTCCTCCGCTATCCACACCCTCCCTGCGCGGAAGGCTTCCACACAGGGAAGCTAGGCGGAGACTAGGCGTCAAAGAGCTTCTTTGCTGGAAGAAGTTCAAGAAACGCCCACTGACGGATTCTGCCAGCGATTGAGACAGCCACGGGCGAGTGGCTGTCCAGACAGAAAGGGTTCACTCAGGCAACCCAGCCAGCTGTGGCGCCGATTTACGCACGAGGAACCCCTAGAACCATTACAACCACTTTAGCTAATGGGGCCTCCTGCTGCTGCTGCGCCACCAAAGCACAATTTCTGTTCTTATCCTGAAGCAAAGTTCTTAACCTGAAGCACCATTTCTGGGTTAGCGGAGTCTGTAACCAGAAGCGTATGTAACCTGAAGCGTATGTAACCTGAGGTACCACTGTATTGTGGTGCTAAATTCCTTAGCTGATCTGTGCCATGTGAAGAGTACTTCTTGTCTGCCATGAGTATTCCAACATTCAGTTTGATTTGGATAGCCCCCCCCCCCATTCCAGTATTATGAGGGGAGAAAAATGTCTCCCTATGTACTTTGTCCACACCACACATAATTTTATAAACTTTCATCGAGCCCCCTCCCTGCTTACTTGCCTTTTTTCTACACTAAAAAGGCCCGGTGCTGTAGCCTTCCATCACAGGGGAGTTGCTCCAGCCCTATAATCATTTTGGCTGCCCTTATTTGCACCTTTCCCAACTCTATGATGCTGGAGCAGCATTCCTAGTGTGGTTGCACTATAGCTTTGTTTAATAGTATTATGATAATGGCAGTTATATTTCTAATCCCTTTCTTAATGGTCCCTAGCATGGAATCCGCTTTTTTCACATCTACTGAATAATGGGTTGAAATTTTCACTGAGTCATCTGCTACAGCCTCAATATCTTCTTCCAGATCAGTCACCACCAGTTCACACTCCAGTAGTACACATGTGAAGTTAGGTGTGTTAGCCTGCATTCATTTTTTGGGCCTCCCACTTCCACCAACCATTGGCACACAGACACCAGAAGGCTGCCCAGGAGAGCATGCAGACCTCAGACTGAAAAGGGCCCCCCACTCCTGGCATATGGAATTACAGTGCAATTCTAAACACTTGGAAGCAAGCCTTACTGACTTCAGGCTGAGGCCTGTGTGCACCCTTGTATATTTAAGTCACATGACTTCCCCCAAAGCATCCTGGGAGCTGTAGTTTGTTAAGGGTGCTGGAAATTGTAGCTCTGTGAGGGGTAAACTACAGTGCCAATGACTCTTTGGCAGAAGCCTTGTGCTTTAAATACCTGGGTGCAGCCTGTCTCCTAAGTAAGTGTGTACAGTGGTACCTCGGGTTAAGTACTTAATTCGTTCCGGAGGTCTGTACTTAACCTGAAACTGTTCTTAACCTGAAGCACCACTTTAGCTAATGGGGCCTCCCGCTGCCGCCGCTGCACAATTTCTGTTCTCATCCTGAAGCAAAGTTCTTAACCTGAGGTACTATTTCTGGGTTAGGGGAGTCTGTAACCTGAAGCGTATGTAACCCAAGGTACCACTGTACTGTTTATATAGGAAAGTGTGAATGTGTTTATGTCAGTGGGGTGGGGTGAGGGGGATGTCAACAGCAGCAACAAGCTCCAGGCTCGCTCATGGCAAGCAGCAAATTCTAAAGTCCACAGGCAAGAGTGACAAGCTTGCTATAGCTTAGCAGCTGAGAGATGGATGCCGGGTTGTCAGTATATGGCTCATTGCCAGTAGCGTGCTACTGCCAAAGAAGTTAAATGAGTCTTTTAGTTAATGGGACCTCGCGGAGAACACTGTTTGTCTTACCCTGCAGATGTACTGGTTCCGCTCGCCTGGAGAGAAAGTTTGTGAGCGCACTATCATGCTGTTCCTGACAAAGGGATGCTGCTGAGACTTGAGGCCGGCTCTGTCCTTGGGTCGTACAGCCACACCCTCACGTCTGTCTTCTGTGTTCGTTTCCTTATCAACCTGTTGAGGATATTGTGCATTGTTGTCAATCCTTAAAACCAAAACCTCCCCACGAAGCTTGCTTTCCCTCCCATTCTGGCACAAATTAATTAAGATAAAGACAAAGAATCCAATGCACCACTCAGTAATACAGTGGTACTTTGGGTAAAGTACTTAATTTGTTCCGGAGGTCCGTTCTTAACCTGAAACTGTTCTTAACCTGAAGCACCACTTTAGCTAATGGGGCCTCCTGCTGCCGCTGCGCCACCGGAGCACGATTTCTGTCCAGGACCTCTTCTGAAGGCGGGCGGGGGGCAAAAGTCTTTGCTCCCCCCCCCCGCCTGCCTTCAAAAGCCGTCCGGGATAGCGGGAAGCGCTTCCGTGCTATCCCGGACTGCTTTTAAAATGCTGGCAGTGGGGAGCAAAGCCTTTCGGCCCCAGCCGGCCTTCCTGGACCTCTTCTGAAGGCCGGAGGGGAGGGGAGGCTTTGCTCCCCACCGCCAGCATTTAAAAGAGGTCCCTGGAGATTTCCCTATGGGCTTTCTTCTTGCGAAGCAAGCCCATAGGGAAATCCGTCTTGCGAAGCAACTCGCAAACAGAAAACCCTTTCGTCTTGCGGGTTTTCCGTCTTGCGAGGCATTCGTCTTGCGGGGCACCACTGTACTGTACTCACATGCTTCCAAAGCCATCCCTTCATGCAAAAGGAAGAGGAGTGCCTCTTTGAAGATGCTGCCTGCCACCCATAATTTTTGCAATTAAAGTAATTGTTTTTAGTGCCTCGGATCCTGAGTTGCATAAAGTGGAACTCTGAAAACTAGCGGAAGAGGCAGAGCTGATTTGGGGTGATATTTTCTCTTCCCTTCCAATCTCTCTCCCCCTCCCCTCGCAAAAAAAACAACAACAAAAAACAAAACCCTGATCCAGAGGGTTGGAGGACCATTCAGAACTGCAGGGGAAAGGGGAATTGGTGAAAATCACTCTCCCACTCCTTCTGCCCACAGCAGAATCCTCTTCACACAGTGGGAGTCTCCACTAGGTCCATTTGACCTCCATAGGAGGAGTCCTTCTGCTCACAGAAGATCAGGTCTGGATCCCACCCCATAGGTGCTGCCTCCTTAACTGGGAGACACCTTTTTAGTTGATCAAAAGTGCTTTTTCATTGTTTAATTCCACCAGTTCTTTGACTAAAGCTTGCAACCTAAACACACAACACACAATTCTCCTGCACTGCTCTGAAGCGCTGAGCCCTTATTATTAAAACTTCATAACAAATGCAAAAACAAAAATATTAAACCATCCGTGTATGCAAGTATAGCTTAAACATTAAAATAGCCTATTAAATATTTAATACATTCATTATTAAACATGAATAATCTCCCAAATAAACATTAAATGTTAACTAGCAAGCTGAATGCTTTTCTTGAGGACTTAAGAATCTCTTTTCTGCTTTTCCCCTTTGCTGTATATCAAAACAAAAAAAGGATCACTTTGCCAGAGGGGACAGAACCTGTTAGAAATCAGTGGAGAGTTTAAACGCTGAGCTGACTTTGGCCAGGTTCGTGCATAAAAATATAACATGAAGAAGCAGTGTGCTGGTGCTCACCGCATGCAGACCCCTCCCACTCCTGGTGCACTGCCCCAAACCATGAGCACAAACCTTGGCTTTTGATTGTACGTTGTTTGGAAGGAAAGAAACCACGTGACAGGGTCCAGGCACCACAATAAGCCAGACTACAGCTTGTGTTTGTTTTCCAGTGGAGCTATGTGCTCATAAACTATGGTTTGCTTTGAATTATGGTTTAATGTTACATGCAAACCAGGCCTTCATTTATTAACATAGGGCTGAAAACAATAAACAGATTCCTTATGACAAACACTGTTGCCTTTAAACACACCACCTTGCTCGACCAAGCACAGCCACAGGATGTCAGTGTCTTCTTTGTGGTGTATTAGAGAAACAATCTAAAATATTCACCAGTATGGGTGGTGCCGTTGCTTGCTCATTGTGACACGTGTGTGCATGTTTTCTGTCTTCCCTGTGCTTGGTTTCACCTTTCTCCACCAGTTTAAGGCAGAATCTGTTGTCATCTGAGTATCTGCTTCCCTCTGCCCCTTTAACATTGTCCTCTTCTTCTGTCACAATCTCACTGGATGCCTCTGCCAGCATTCCTAGCCTGTGAGAACAAAGTAACCCAAGTTTACCCTTGAAAACTGACAAGGCCCGCAAAGAGGAAAGAAAAAGAAAAAATACTGGCATGCCTGGGATCTGAACCCTGTACAAAAGATATATTATTATCGACACATTATCTCAGCCAGAAGTAGATTAGAATTTCAGTACAATGCTTTCATGATCCGACATGTGAATGCATTATATTAGTCATCCGCTCCAAGAAAAACAGAAAGGTCTGTTGCAAATCGGTTCCCTTAGAACATTCTGACAAAAGCGCAGTACGTTTGACATCCACAGATGGTTCTAATGGAGAGATGCAAGATACCTTTCTCATGATTATTAACCAGCAATTGTAGAACTAGCAAATACAGACTAATTCTTTTCACATTCTCTACAGATATCAAGATTATATTAACATGAAGGGGGGGGCACTCTACCTGCATTAATTATTTTTTTTTTACGTGAGATCTTAACACAAGGCAATTAAGCCACATTTAATAACATCTCTACTGAAAGATGAATCACCCAAACTCGACATTTATTGTGGACAATGCAAGGCTGGCTTCAAAGAAGAGATAATACCCATCTTCATTGTTTTATGTCACTAAATAGCATAAAACAAAAGGGAGGAGCTAGTGCCTTCACAACCTGCTTATAGGCTTCTTGGAGGCATCTGTCTGGGAAACAGGACGTTGGACCAAATGGACCTTTGGTCTGATCCAAGAGGTCTCACAGGTTCTTACGCATGGGGAGTGGGCTGTAGCCCCTTAAGTCATTAGCTTCTGTGCTATTAAGGAGAGAGAGAGAGAGAGCAGGCCTTTGCCTTCCGGCTGCATCGCTGTCCACCCACAATCTCATGGGGAGAGCCAATGCATGTCCACCAGGCTTCCCCTCTCCTATGCAGACAGTGTGGTGCCAGGGCTGGCAGGGGAAATGGGGGTTGGGATTTCAAGGGGTGG
Source organism: Podarcis vaucheri (assembly GCF_965113315.1). Classification (NCBI taxonomy): domain Eukaryota; kingdom Metazoa; phylum Chordata; class Lepidosauria; order Squamata; family Lacertidae; genus Podarcis; species Podarcis vaucheri. The sequence continues at coordinate 51,826,532 of NC_138767.1, read as the reverse complement.
GGTTCTCCTGGAAATCTTAATTGTGTGCAGACTCAATGGTGGTAGCGTGTGTGGCGGATAGGCCATTCATAATTCCTACTGCACTTCCCACTCAAGACACAAAATACAACTTCAATTTAAAACAAACAAATAAAAACAGCTTCTCTCTTCAGCACTGGGAAAACTGGTGTAGGGAAAACAGCAAGTGAAACGTGCAGTTCTCCACCAAGGGGTCTAAAAGGGTAAGAAGTTAATTTTACATGCACGAGGAGCAGATGGTGAGCAGAAGTTTCTTTCAGCGATCAGCCTTGTTTTTTATGTTGCTTTATAAATAACAACATTATTTTTATTTTTTAAAAAAATCAATCTACCAGTCTTCTTCAACATGTTGTGGCTCCTGTACACCCTTCTCTTCTTCTTCTTCCTCCTCCTCCTCTTCTTCCTCCTCATCTTCATCTTCCTCCTCTGCCAACTCTTGTTCTACTGCCTGCAGCTCTGCTGATGTCCTTTCCAGTAATGCTGACACAGCATCCTAACAGAGACATTGGAAGCAGATCTACATTAGAAGACATACTGAGCAATGTTACTTATAAAACCTGCCCTATTAATAGTTGTGAACAGACAATGCCTTTGTCAATTACACCGGCACTGCCAATTACACTCTACCGGAATCTACCTTTCAGAAAAGGTGTTGATTAAATGTATTGATCAGAAAAACATCTGCAGGAACACATGGACATAAGCAGGGCAACATCATGAGAAACTCAGGGCCGAACATATTTGGTTGTTCATGTGACACCATGTTTCCATGTGACTTCAGAATTCATGCATCCCTTGTGAAAATTATACCCCCTTCCAAAATGTACTGTCTCAGAAAGGATATAGTAAAGGAAATATACTGTGGTTCTTTGGTTCAAAATTACGTATTAACTGTATGCTGCAAAAAAAATAGCTGCCATTTATGCATAGTTGGCAAAAGCAAACTTTACAGAAGTATCTGACATTCATAAATGACAACCAGCCAGGTAAGATTACAACTTTTTCTGGCTCTGTTCCCCGACTTGTAGTAGCGAACAGGAATGCTCATTCCCTTCCCACGTCGCTGAAGCGGGACAACCGTACATGAACATAATGTTCATAAAAGACAACATGTTCATTAAATCCAATGCAGGAAGGCCCGGATCTTGTAAGCTGTCATTCCAGGTAAAATCTAGGAAGCAATCATGTGATCGGGCCTGTGTGTGATGGATTTTATGTGCCTTTAAGATTGTTATACATGTTTCAGGAGGGCTACGCAAGCCAGGTAGGCAGGATATGCTCTTACTTTTCATCACACATAGAATAGCAGATCAAGGAAAGAAGATAATCCAAGCAGGCCCAGTATAATTGCACACTTTGTAGCTGAGAATAGGTGTCCAAGTACAGGCAGAAGGCGTGTGTGTGTGTGTGTATGTATTGAATAACTGAACTCCATGTAAAAACAACAGCACTGCTACCAGTTCAAGGTGTTACTATTAGTATATAAAGTCCTCAAGTTTACTTACAGGAACACCTCATGCCATATGCACACACTCTACAGCTTCGACCTGTGGAACTGGCATTGTTATAGGTGCCCCTTAATTCTCATTCTGGCCTTGCAAGACTTCCAGCTTCCAGTGTGGGCAGGGCCTACATTTTGGAAGTCTCTGCCTATTGACATTCCACAGGCACCATCACTGTGCTCTTTTCAAAACCTGCTTAAATTATTTTTGTTTAGGCAAGCCTATCCAGACACATAGAGGTTAAATATGTTTTGAGCTTTTCTTTGGCTTCTGCTGATTTTAATTATCTTTTGAATATCTTAATGCCTGTTTTTAACTGTTTTCCTTCAACCATTTTTAATGTTTATTTTATATTGTTGCAAACTGCTTACAAATGGTTTTTTAAAAAAATAAGAACACAATACAATACAAATTTTATTAAATAAACAAAACAAATAACACTGTGGAAAGTAGCCTAAGCTTTCTCCACGATGAGCTAGTGTTGTGTTTTTTATGCACAGGGAATTTTTAATGTGGTAACATGCGGCTTGCAGGTGTCCCCCTCCCCCTTACAAGGTAGATTTGGTTCTTAGAAGCCAAATTACACACCTCTACTCAGGCCATATGGCAGTCAGCTAACAAAAGCAGCAGGAGGGAGCAAATAATTAGACAGTACAATTGCTTCACCGTTGCCGCTTCTATTTTTCTAGTCTCCTGTTCAAGAAGTCATCACACATTGCTCACCAGGTCCAAGGAGCCAGGCGACTGATTGTTTGGTACAAATACAGGATCCTCCTTTAGTTCCTTATTCTTTTTCCTAGGAATCTGCTTGTAAGCCAGCAAGTTATACCAGAGAGTAGAAGTCTCATCTGAACATGGCAAGTCTGCCAGACTTATTTGAGTTCCAGCCTGCACAGAAATGTGAAATGATAATTCATTGGTTATTTAGAAAACCAAATCAATAAAAAATAACAGTAATTTTAATAGATACAACCACCCCTTCCCTGATGAAACAATGCAAATATGTCAACATAGTTTTACACTGGCTGGCCTCAACTAGAGCCAGGGCTTTCTCGGCTGCGGCTCCAATCTGGTGGAACGCTCTGTCACAAGAGACTAGAGCCCTGCGGGACCTGACATCTTCCCGCAGGGCCTGCAAGACAGAGTTGTTCCACCAGGCCTTTGGTCAGGGCGCAGCCTGACTCCCTCCTCTGGCAACCTGCACAGAATTTTGCTTAACGGTTGCCATCAATTTGATTTTAATTAATTTTAAAAATGAAATGTTTTTAGAATATTGAATTATTTGATTGTTTGATTATTTGATTGTTGTTAGCCGCCCTGAGCCCGGCTTCGGCTTGGGAGGGCTGGATATAAATAAAATTTATTATTATTATTATCCTCAAATACCTCTAGCTTCCTGTACCTCTTACATAATAACAGGACAATGGCCCATCGACAGTAGCCCAGAATCCTGTTCTCACAGCAACTACTACCTGTGGGAAACCCACAAGCAACTGGGATTCAGAAGGACTCTACAGAAGGAGTCCCAACTAAGCCCTGGGACCCAGATCTTCTTCACTGGTTGGTAAGAGCCAGTCTTTTGCTGCTGTTGTGTTTTCCCTCAATGTGGGGACAACCTGATTTAAAGGGGACACACGTGTGTGTGTGTGTGTGTGTGTGTGTGTGTGTGTTGTAATCTAGAAATATTAAGGACCAGACAATGCATACCCACAAGGATAAATATATATAGTAGTTTAAATTCTGTAAATCTAATCAAATATAACAGATCCATGCAAGAAACAGTACTAAGTTGGTGCCTGAGGCAAAAAAAAAAACCTGGCATCAGTCCATCATGAGGAAAGAATGTGGTTTTATATGCAAGAAAAGAAAATTCAGGCTCCTATTCGAAGCTTGAAGAGCCCTATTGCGCAACATGCCTCAGGCGCCATCATTTTAAACTCTAGCAGTGTCCATGGTTATTAATCAATATGCTTCCGTTATATTATTATCCACTGAATGGTTACTGAGGCAATGATAGCGTGAGAAACACAAAGAAAATCAGAGCAATCAGCTTCTTACCAGGGTGCTCTTATCCAGGGGGGATGTGACCATTTTGCTTGATGCACCTTTGCCACTGAGGTAGGGGAGGAGCCAGAGCTCAGTGACAGAACCCATGCTTTGCTTGCACAAGTTCCCAGGCTCAATTCCCTGGCATGGGAATTCTGTCTTGGAAAAAGATTGTCTGTAGGCAATATTGGGCTCCATGGAGCAATTTGGTATAAGGCACTTTAGTAGACTATCTTCCAAAGGCAAATGGAAGAAACTTACTAGCTTTGCAGTTTTCTAGGCTGCACATCATTTCTGTATTGATGTGTGTTGTGGGTCAATGCTGTCAGATATCAACATAAAAGGTAGGCCAGGAAATTGCATCAGCGCCAAAACTGTATTTTAAGTATTTAACTCGTGTGTTTCTTGTTCATGTCAATAGGGCTTTTGAGAGCCACAGTAAGACAGAATCGTGTCAGCCATGGAGCGAAAACAGGTGTCACAAACGTAAAATACATTCCAGTGCTTCTACCCTCTCAAAATAAATAAACCGGTGTGCTTGTGTTGCGGAGGGGCATTTCCCTCTCTCCATAGCCAAAGAACAAAAACATTGTCCGGTAGACAAAAGTTTGCTTCCTGCAAGCACAACAATTGCACCAACTGTTTGGCATTTAAGTTTTTAGTAGGTTCAATTCCAATCTTCCATCATCCCCTCCCACTCTGTGAATGTGACAGGAAGTCAAAATAAAAGCAACAAAACTGAACCCTGTCCATCTACCTGCAACCTAAAGTTACACAATTTTTTTAGGGCCAAAGGGATAACTACTCCATGTGGGTTGCATATCTGCTAGAAACAAAGGATTTTCGGTTTTCATTAAATTTCCTAGTTGTCACAGCTGGAGAGAGATGTAGAAGAATCTGATGAAAAAATGCAAATAGTAGCAAATCCCCCCCCCCAAAAAAAAATTCTTACTGTTTTCAGCTTCTAAGCTGAAATGTAAAAAATTGAGTTGAGAGGCTGAACCAAAGGCTGCCATGCTTGGAGCACACTATTTTGTTGCAAAGCTCATTGTAGCTTGCCGTTGACTACATCGATTAAAACCATATGCAAATTATGCTTATTACATGTGTCTAAAATATGTATATTAGCTGCAGCCCTCAGGCTTATGATGCATTTTCAATGAAGCCCTCAGCACTGAACAAATTGTCTACCTCTGTAATACTGTGATCAAAAGGGAATCTAAATTCCACAATCATCCCATATCAGAGATGAATATATTAAGTCCTGCGGAGGTTGCTAATGCATGCCTCAGAAGCCTCCCTATCTATCAGCATGAGAAAAAACAAAAGAACATCAAACAAAGCCAATAATAAAGAATACTTACTAGGCATTCTTCCCAGCGAGTTTTACTGACAGAGCAGACATCCACTCTCAAAGTCTTCTGCTGCAAAGATGCCTGGGAAATGGCTACTCTGAACATCTCACTAAATAAAAGAGTTTCAGCAGCAGAGTGGACTTTCGTGCGGAAAAGACAGCTGATGTCAGCGGAAGAGGGAAGAACTGCAACTCTCAAATACCTAGGAGGTGGGAAGAAAAAATATGCGGAAGATGATTCAAACAAGTATCCGAAAGCCCCTGTGCAAAACACTTGTAAAAGAAATGTCTTATTCCTGGAAAAGTCTTTTGTTCAACTGCAGAGACTTCGGTGCCCACTGCCTTATACTGTAGATGTCAATAGTAAAGGTGTGTCACCTAACCCGGCCACTGGAAAAAATAGGGGGAAAAGAAAGAAAAGTGGAAATAGAAATGGAAATGCTGAAACTCAAGAGTGGGTGGGAGTTAAGAAGAGCTCACAAATCACAGATGGAATTTGTAGAGTCCGTTATCCTACTGGAAATAGCAGGGGATGTGTTAGGCTGCTAAATACTATCCTGATGATATGCTAGAAAGTTGGAAAAGTCTTTTAAAGATGCAAAAGGGGCTAGGAAAAATAAAGCAGAGAAATTTGAGAGTTTGAAATGAAATAAGAAATAGTGAACTGAAACGTTGTGAATTGTAAACAGAATGCTGACACATAGATTAAAATACAGAAGTAAAGGAGAATAAGTGGCAGAAAATGGAGGAGAAGAGAGAAATATTAAGAGCTTTTAGCAGGTTCTGAGTGCTGGTTCACACATACAAATTGTCATTTCTCCCTCCACACAATTCGTTTTGACCGTTTCCAGTGACAGGTGACGAAATGTCAGTGTAAATCCAGCTGCATGTGAATACAACCCCCAGCAGCCAGCAGGAGTTTCCACAATCTTCAATCCTTCATATAAAGTTGTCCAATTCCCACTAATATTTCTGTTATTGTTCCTGTACCCCAATGACCAGTTGAAATCGTGAGGTCAGTAATCTACTTCAAAGGCCACTTTCTCTTCATATTGCTCTTGGATTATTATTACTTTTTAATGCAGACCTCTGGAACAATTCTGTTGATCATGCTACAAAATAAGTTATTTACAAATGCTGCCTTTCTCACAGACACTTATTTATCTTATGTGAAACCAAAAACCCATCTTTTTGCACAAGCATTTCCTGATGCCACCTTTTAGCAACCATGGGACTGTAACTGTGGAGTTTCACTATTTCATTTCTATTGTCTCATTACTATTATTTTGTGGTAAACTGCCCTGGGATTTATTTTTAAATGAAAAGAGGCAAAGAAATTATTTAAAATAAAATTTAAAAAATCCCAAGACCTTCCCTCAGGTATCTTCAACTCATATAATCATGTCAACCAATCTTTTTATGGTCCAGTTTTTTTACAGTTATCAACCCCATCCACATCTACAGTTTGGAAAATAGCTAGTCCTGCTATCCCCAAACAGCTGCTTTTGTTTATTTGCCACAAGCACACAATTAAAGCTTAAAGGAATGCTCGTAATATTGCTTCATCCCACAATACAGCTCAGCAACTTGGGAGTGCTCCTTGCACAACACTGCGTGCTTGAAAACAAAGCAGGGAGGGATAAAATAGAAACCAAGCTGGAGCACTCTCTCGCTCTCTGTTCTACATTGTGTTTCCTAAGGCCATGTACACATGAGTGCAGTGTTTCCCCAACTTGGATCTCCCCCTGTTTTTGGACTACGATCCCCATCATCCCTGACCACTGCCCTCAATAGCTAGGGATGATGGGAGTTGTAGTCCAAAAAAAAACCAGCTGGCGATCCAAGTTTGGGAAACACTGCATTAGTCGCTTGAAACACAGTGAGGTTGTTTCTCCCCGCTGTGTTTCAAGACCTGTTCTCACTTTTCTATACAAACCAGATAGGGCGAATGGATGTCGTCACTTGATGCCTATTACCTGGTTTGTTTCCCCACGCTGAACTCCCAATTCACCGAAGCTGTTACCTGTGCACATGCAATGGCATCCAGAACTGTACATACCTCCGCTTAACTGCAGCTTCCATTTTCTAACTGGGTGAAAGCTGGTTTGAGGGAAAATGCATCAGGCTGGGAATATTTCTCAAGAAGCGGCAAGATACCTATGGACTGTGGCTTATTGTCACGCTTACTCGGTTTCCCAGTGGTGGGAATGAGCTGGAGCACGAGTAAGCGGTAATGTGTACACAGCTTAAGTCTTGTGGGAGCGCTCCCAGACCATATTGTGATGTAGAAAGCAGCCTTTTAGTACATAAATATTTCCACAAATTAAGCTACCTTGACGGAAACAAGTGCTCCCAGTAAAAGAGGCATTTCATGCTTTCGCAAAAAGGCGCTGGTCTGCTTATCAAGTGAGAAGGTGAAACTCCATTCCCTTTGAAATGCAAATGCATTACACACATACAATGAATGTTTAAAATGGTCTCCAGGTAGCATACGAATCTCAGATACAACTCAAAAGGTATAGTCAGTTTAAGGTCAGCTCCTTCTGGAGAAGACTTTCTGCTTGCCTGTCAAATTGATAGTTAGAAAAATCCAGGCATATATCATGCATGGGGCATTGCTAAACTATAGAAACTTGTGTCCTTTTTAGGTAAGGCCAAAAAGCAACAGGAACTTAAAAGGACACCTTAGCTGGGTTCACCTATAGCTCTGAGACCACCTTTTGAAAATGTTGTGTATAGGCACAGTTTGAAACCTCACAGGTATTAAAAATATCTTCCTATATTCCTGTTTATTTGTGGGGCAGGGCACTGTTTGTTGCTTGGCAAAGAAAGAAGATGGGTGCTTCTGTGACGCAGAGAAGGAGCACACAACTTTCTAAGGTGAAATGTAATGGAAAAATAAGGACAGGGTCACATGGCAGGGCTTTGGTGTGAAGGGGAAAGTGTAATCTTGCATCCGTACGGTTCCTTCCTCCTCCACCACCGCCATCTTCTTAAAGACTATGTGAGTATTTATCCAGTCCAGAAATAAGGCATCAACCTTTACAGAATAAAAAAAAAACCCTTAAATAATTCTACTGGATCCAACTTTAACCCAGCTTCCTCAGAAAAGCAAAGATCATTGACTTTTGGTATGTTTGTGGGGAGTATGTTTGTGGGGAGATGGTGAAAGATAAGCAACCAGAAAAGGGGGTTCCCACAGCACTTTCTCCCAATTCCAAATACACCCATGGATCCAAAAAAATGTGATAAACCGTAATCCGGGGATTACGTTACTTACACTTTGGAGCCAGGGGATACAGAAAGGGCATGAAGATTTTGTAACTGCCCCACAATGACCACAAAACTTGAGCTGTTTGTATCGTATCTGTTAAGAAGAGACAAAAACAAAACAAAACCCTGCATCAGGCACTTGTAGCACATTTGCAGAAGTCAAGGAATAGCCTGACTTTTCACATGCGCCGACTTACCGCAGTGGCGTAGCGTGGGTTGTCAGCACCCGGGGCAAGGCAAGTAATTTGCGCCCCCTAGCCTGTGGATTTGCGCCCCCTAACCCGTGGATTTGCGCCCTCTAACCCCCATATGTTGCGCCTGGTGCGGCCGGCCCCCCCTGCACCCCCCACGCTACGCCACTGACTTACCGGAGTCCTATTTGCACTTGAGGTGCCTCCAGAACTGTTGTATCATCTTCACTATATGCAACTTCTTCACTATCATTTGGTCTAGAGGAGAGAGGAAAAGAGGTTGAATAGCCACAGCAGACCAACATTTATACCTTTGAGCAGTAATATACTTTATTTATTCTATACCAAAACTGTAAGATTGTTCCAAATGCACTGTTCAAGTCAATGCTTAGGATTTTATCGTTTCATATGTAATGTCAAAAAGTGATGACAGAAAACAGCTACTTCCTTGTGGATCTAGGAAGGAAGCATTGCTAAGGTAGATCTCACTAATGGCTAATTATTTGAGGATCCTCCCTTGAAGGGTCATCATTGTTTATAACTGCTTGCATGCGCAAAGAGAGAACAAATCAATACAAGGACTAGAAACTCCCCCATTCATGCATGCATGCTTGCAATTGGCCTCAAATTGTATAAAATTGTGTTTTACCCTTCAGTGTTTATTAGGTCATTTATTCTGATTATTATAAAGAATTGTGCTTTGAAACAAGAAAGAGCTTTTTAAAAAAAAACAAATGAAAAGTCTTCTGTTCTTGAAAGCATTGCATTGGGATGTTAGATTATTTTTTTCAGTCTCTACAAGTAGTATCTTCTTTCTCCTCTTTCTGTGCTAACATGAATGAATGAATGAAAGGCCAACTATGGGAGCAATTTTAACTCTTAGCAGCAAGGCAGAATGGGGCAACAAAACCATAGCTGGCCCAGCAGAAAAGCTCAGATCAGGCCCATTGCCAGTAACTAGACCACCTTAATTAAATTCCAGTGGATTCTTAGCTGATCCAGCTCTGTCCCCTCTTCTGCTCCCGGTGATGTTACCTTATGCGTTTGGTGAACACACTTGGGGCCCCTGCAGATGCTCCAGTCAAAAAAAGGGATTCAGATTGGTCTGCATGTAAGTTAATTACTATTAATACTAATATTTTAATCCTGCCTTTGAATTCTCAGATGTTTCAACAGTACACTATTAAATTTAAATTAGGGACATGCAGTATGGTTTTTGCAAAGTTGATATTCCTCTTATATTATTATTACATATTTATAACCTGTCCTTCAAGCCAAGGGTTTCAAAATACCCAAAAGATTACAACCCCTAGCTATACTTGCTTCTTATACAGTAGTCCTTTGGTCCCCTGGTTGATGTTTGGTTTCTGTGCAGTTTTAAAAATTCTTTGTCCTTTCAATCCACAGTCTTGGTTCATCCACACTGCATTTTAATATCATTGGTTGTGGCAACTCACATTATTTTGGTAAGTGGCATCTGTGTGACACCATCATGTCAGATGCAGCATTGTGACGCTATTGACAAAATGACATAAGTTTCAATAGCCGGTAAGTGTGGGCAAATGAGGCTGAGGATTGTGTGGGCAATGAAACAGCAGGGGAAGCTCATCATCAAAATAGGGAGAAGGTGTTTACAATTACCCAAATGAGCAAAGGGAGTGGGGAACCAATACAAAACGAGATAAATTGTTTCGACTCAGCTCCACATACTATTTTTCAAATTGTTGCAAAATGCCTGGACATGACAGAGCCAGATGCTCATATTTTAGTTTTGGATAAATGGAATTCTGCCTTAAACCTACTGTTTTACAGAAGCTTCGTATACACCACTGTCTCCAGCCATGGACTCGTCAGATACTGCAGCAGATACACACCCTGCCTTCTCCTCAATGTGGTGACTTACTGTTCTTCTTGGTAAGTCAACACCTAAGTAGGCAAGAAGGAAGAAAATCTTTGTTTTAGGTTCTATCAATCTGAAAAGCATATACACAAAGCTCTAAAGTCACAGTCAAGTTGAAAAGCATCTTGGGCAACAAGCAGAGTAACTCGTTTCATCACAAGTCATTTATTGTTATTTACTGAAATAGCACCACACCTTTTTAGATCCAGGACTCCCCTTTAACCCCAACCTACAATTACATAGAAGAGAGATTGTGTTAAGTGCATCTTGCTGTTTAGGGCTGAAAAAAGCTACCGCCACTACAATTCTCTTTTGTACAACCATTAAAGGTAAAGGAGGACTATCTTGCTTTGCATCTTATCACAATCTCCCTACTTCTTCCCCCCCAAAAACAATACTCCCACCAAACAAAGAAAATGGGAATGCTGGTGCCATTGATGTCACCAATCTCAGGTCTGGGAATGATCCACTTGTAGGTTCCAACATACTAGTGGAAAACCAATGTATTGCATACTTTCATTAGGGCTTTTGTGCAAAACTAATCAGCTTCATAGCCTAGCACCGTTATTAACTTGCCCATAACAGTTTTCCATCAGCATTATTCCAAGTCCTTAGCTACAAATGAATATTCCCCACCTTTCAAGCTTGCCACCACATTCTATTTGAGAAATACTATAAAGCAGTGTGCTTGACAAGCCTTTCAAATGGAATGTCTAAGGGCCAAGTCAGAGCAAAGGCCCCATTCTTCAACTTGGCCAACAAGTGAATCAGTCCCCACACCTAGCAATTAGGACAGGATTGGGGAACCTATCCTTTGCCCTATCAAAGGTTACTAAACCACAGCCAGGACGAATCAACTGGGGGACTGGTTTTTTATGTGGCTCAGTGGCCCAAGAGATGCCTCTGAAAGTGCAGATTGGGTTGGATGTCAGATGCCCCAGTCTGAATCTCCAAAACTCGACACAGATAGGAGACTGCCCAGCACTGGACAACGTTACACCTGAGAAGAGGAAGCTCTGAAAGTGCCGATTGGACAGGTCACACCTGGATGATGTACACTTTCAAAGGTGTTGCTCCTCTCCCACATGAAATGGATGACAGATGGGCAATTCATGTTTGAAAAGGCATCTCTCCTTAGGAAGAAAGCTGCCCAAGTGCTACAGGTCAGATGACATTTGTTGGCTGGCCACACTTGAATTAAAATATCATACAGAAGAAGAAGAAGAAGAAGAAGAAGGAGCTTGGATTTGATATCCCGCTTTATCACTACCCGAAGGAGTCTCAAAGCGGCTAACATTCTCCTTTCCCTTCCTCCCCCATAACAAACACTCTGTGAGGTGAGTGGGGCTGAGAGACTTCAAAGAAGTGTGACTGGCCTAAGGTCACCCAGCAGCTGCATGTGGAGGAGCGGAGACGCGAACCCGGTTCACCAGATTACGAATCTACTGCTCTTAACCACTACACCACACTGGCTCTCTATAGAATTCTTCCTACCAAAATCCCTGTAAGAAATTAATTCTAATTCTGCCTTCGTTTCAGCAGTGATATGTTCTGCCGAATGTGATATGATTCTACTATCAAAACTTAAGGAGAATCTTTAGGGCCAACCACCTCTTAATTTCAATCTTCAGCTCACATTCATGAGCTAGAGTTTCCTGCAGAGAGCAAGAAACATTCACTGTAAGCAGCATCCTGTAATATAATAAGTTGCAAGGCTGAGGAGTCCTTTCATCTGCCAAGGAGCCAAGTGTATTGGTATGCATTACGCCCCCCTCCTGAGTCATGACTTTACATCTTGTTAAGATGTTTAAATTTTAAGGCTTCAGATTAGAGGATTGATTGCTGCATTTCTCCTTTCATTTGTAGCAGTGGGGATGCTTTTTCCTTGATGATGAAGTGCTTTTTCTTCCACCACTTTGAGAGGGGTGAAGGTGATGACATGATTTATTGATTACCCCCAGGAATAACCGCAGCAGTCTGAAATCGACTTTGACAATGACAGAGACTGTCTGTGGAAGAACTTCATGGTAATTCTAACTCTGTTACTCCCAAAGATATTTGGCATGGGAAAACCTATGTTTGAGGACAAAGCCCCCGCACCATATAAAGATGCAAGAGACAGCAGGCATGGATGTTGCAAAAATAAAAGAGTCAAAGTCAAGGGGGGCAAGGGGGGGGAGAGATGATTTCAATGAGGGGAGAGAGAGAACTAAGCACATGCTTAAATTTCTCAGTGAAATCAACAGAACTAAAAGCAGCTAACAATGAAACTAGATATATACCGGAATTTCAGGAATAAGTTCAATGCAAATGAATGATCAAAAGGTACAGTATGCACTTAGGGATTGCCTTTCCTATGTGCTACTTAAAGGACGCACAGTGAATTCAGATAACTAGCAGTTGCAGATAAACAAAGCTGATATAATGGAGATTGTAGATTATACATAGAAGGATGCAAGTTACAGAGTAGCTTCTTTATAACCTACCCAATTCACATTCAAGTAGTAAAATATGCTTAGTATCAAGAGAATGATTAAGCTTACCAAATACATTGGTACTACAGTTGTAAAAAGCAGGTGAAAGCTGCAATTCTATGAACACTTACCCATTTAAACTTAGTAGAACTTACTGAGTTACTCTGCATAGAACTGCTCTGTTAAATGGCAGATTGAGTACCATCAGTAAACTTCTCCCCTGCTCCCAATTTAAACTCAAAGTTAGGATTACAGATATCCCATTTTGCAAATGAAAGAAGAGTTATTTTTTAAGGAAAGTAAATCCTGTCAAATTCTTATAGCCCTTGAATGCTTTAGAGATAAAGGACCATTCAAGCTGCCACAAGAAACGTACATTTAGGGACCACACAGCGTACATATGACAACATTTGTTAGAATAAAAATTCTGCCAACTGGGAATGCTAAATTCTATCAAAGCAAGTAATACAAAGTATACACAGGCCCTCAAATCTTTCCAGTACAGTCGTACCTTGGAAGTCGAATGAAATCTGTACCGGAAGTCCGTTCGACTTCCAAAACGTTTGGAAACCAAGGCGCAACTTCTGATTGGCTGTAGGAAACTCCTGCAGCCAATCAGAAGCCGCGGAAGCTGCATCAGACATTTGGGTTCCAAAGAATGTTCGCAAACCGGAACACTCACTTCCAGGTTTGCAGCGTTTGGGAGCCAAAATGTTCGACTCACAAGGTGTTCGGGATCCAAGGTATGACTGAATTTGGGAGGGCAAAAAAACATTCAGAGTTATGGTACACCTATCTTCTACAAGATACAGGCTCAGACTGAATAAGGGGATAATTGTTTCTCACTCTTTATCATATGTAACAGGGATGCGGAACCTCAGGTCTGCGGACAAAAGTGGTTCTCTAGGTCCGTCTCTATCTGGCCATTAAGAATCTACCCTGAAAATACATCTCTCATGTGTCAAATGCCAGGTAAAGAGGTACGTTTCACTATTCCCTGAAAGCTGTATAGTGGAAGTACCAGAGGTACCACTGTGGGGACTGAATTTTACAATTTAGGGACTGCCACAGAGAATGTCCTCTCCAGGGCTGCTTATTGTTCCCAAACTTCTGAGGGTGGCAGAAATACGAAGAGACACCCTTCCTGCTGATCTTAACAGGTGGATGTGTGCATGTAAAAACCCCCCAAACAAACAAACAAACAAACAATCCATTCTAGCCTATTGTAAGCTAGGATGTAACATAGTGTAGCACAGAAACCAACTCCTAGGGACTGAGGTCCCTTCGGCCCCCCAATAAAATATTTGAGGGGGCCACTCCGCAAAGTTGAGTGGAATTCCCATTCAAATAGTGTGTATGTGCGCCACATCATGTAATCGATGTGTTACCTGTCCCCCAGCCTCTGAAAGGTTGTCCATGAAGGAATACAACCCATGGTCTGAAAAGGATTCCCTATCCCGTTAAAAGAAAATTTCTACAACACATCCTTTATCAACTTCATTTTGTCTGCATCTTTGCACAGAACTAGGATATATTTTCCCATTTGTCTGGCAATAGGGAAAGGAAAGCAGAATAAATGGATTTTTGAATACTGGGAGCTATAGGTACATGTTGGATCAGAAACTAAGTCCAAGTGACAAGAATAGGAGAGAGTATGTAAATTGCAGACAATCCCTCTCAGGCCACATGTAGCCTCAGCCAGGTTACAAAAAACTTCCACGGTATTGCCAACAAACGCCTTTATTTTTAAACCATTTCTTCCATTACTAATGAGCGGTTGAAACCTCCACAAAGTTTGAGATATAAAACACAACTTATTCCAGGTTCTGACAGATGCATCAGATAACCACAGTGAGGCAGAATTGAAGGTGTACAGATGTCCAGTTTTCCTGAGCATACATGTATGGTGTCGTGCATGAGAATTTGATAGCTATAGCACTGGGAGAGAACTAGAGAAGATTACAGCTTGCCAATAAAAGTCTCACATTGCACAAAACAGACGCATACAGCCGCCCCCTCCACAAGCTGAGCAAGAAGAAAAGCCTCTTGCTATCTTAAAAAAAAACAACCCAAAACCCCGACCCTGCTTTTAGCCATCTGCAGTCCTTACACTTTTGGCAAGTTTGCGATAAGCTAGAGAATGTACTATTTCATATCAAGTAAGCTCAGCCAAGTGTGTTAAGCTTGAGTTAAGCACTGAAATACTGTCATTCATATTACAAATAGATTTTTCTTTCTTTACTCAGGCAACTGAGCAGATGGCAGACAGTCAGCTCTGGGAGCCCAGCTTGGGCAATAACAGCTGGCTATCGATATTGTATGTCATGAATCCACTTGGGCTGCAACCAGCATTCTTTGCTACAATGGTCTATGCCATGAAACGAGCTTCAGTTACCACATTAATCCAATACTTGACCAAATCAACTTGACAGCCAGTGTGGTGCAATGGTTAGAGTGCTGGACTAGGACCTGGCAGACCAGGTTTCAAATCCCAAAACGAGGAGGAGAACCACGTGTACCAGTTTGAGCTACTTGGGAGAACAGGTGTTATATGAATTTAATAAATAAAAATAACTTGCTACAGCTATCCAAAGCAACTAACAGTGCCAGCAACTCTTCTCTTCTTGAACATGCCTGTTTCAGAGCACAATTCAGCCTTCCCCAACCATGTGCTCGCCAAATGTTGTTGGACTCCAATTCCCATTAGCCCCAGCTAGCATGGTCAATGATAAGAACTGTAATCCAAAATACCTGGAGGGCAGCAGGTTGAAAAAGACTCGTTCAAAGCATTGGCATCAAAGCACTATATAGCAGGAGATGTCAATATCTACGAAAGAATGCCTAGTCCCACATCAATGTGCCCAAGATTGCAGAGCAGAGCTTTGCTATAGAGGCTACTGTCATTTGAGGTAAGTCCAGAAGCAACAGGAGAGGGTAGTTGCCTATTTATGGAAGTGCATCTCCAAAGAGGCTCACTTGGCGCCTCTTTTGCTGTCTTTTCAGCAGCAGGTAACATACTATTATTCTTTCAATTAAGTTCTAACTATTTTAATCTGCTTTTAAAAATCGCTGGTGCTTATTCTTTTTGCTTTGTGACTGATTTGATCATTATTCTGTTGTGTTGAGGAATACTCTGGGAAATTCCTTCATTGAAGGTATTATACAAGAAGGAAGGAATAGATGGATGGATGGATGGATAAATACTAACAAAATTCTCTATAACCAGGTCAAAATGCTTGTGAAGTTGAATACATGAACCAGAAGGTGGCAGCAATACTGTATGTAAGAACATGGGGAGGTGGGAGAGGAGAGGAGGACAGGTTTTGAACGTGTAGCTTCAGCTGAAGGAATCAAGGAAAGACCGCAAGTGAAGCACAAGAAAGGTATCAGCAGGAGCTGAGACACAGCATCTCTCTCTGTATGTGTGTATTCACACACACATGCCTCTCTTTCTGTTTCTTTATCCTTCCAAGACAGAACTTTGAAAGGAAACCTTATCTCTCTGGATCTAAAAGCCACAAATCATTTTGGTCTTGGAAACACAAATAAAGCTCTTGATGCCAGAGAACAAATCCATTCACAACAAACTCACAAGACGTTTGCTAAGTTCCCAACAGTCAGCTGCTAGAAAACTGTTTGGTCAGTTAGCTAAAGAAAACAACAGCACACCACGGACTGCTCTTAAAACAGTTTTAACTCATTGTCTCGAATGACTTGGCATGCATCAGGGGAGAACTGTCAAGGCACTGCCAGAAATTGCCTTAACCCAAAGCTAAAGTCCTATGCTAGAGGACAGAATATTTCAGAAGAGTAAGGGTACCACCCACTTTTGACGGTCAAGCTCAGCCTAGATTATGAGTCTCTCTATCTGAACTCTTAAAAAGCATCTTAAAAAGCAGAGACATCACCTTGCCAACAAAGGTCCGTATAGTGAAAGCTATGGTTTTCCCAGTAGTGATGTATGGAAGTGAGAGTTGGACCATAAAAAAGGCTGATGTTTTCGAATTATGGTGCTCTGGAGAGTCCCATGGACTGCAAGAAGATCAAACCTATCCATTCTTAAGGAAATCAGCCCTGAGTGCTCACTAGAAAGACAGATTGTGAAGCTGAGGCTCCAATACTTTGGCCACCTCATGAGAAGAGAAGACTCCCTGGAAAAGACCCTGATGTTGGGAAAGATGGAGGGCACAAGGAGAAGGGGACGACAGAGGACAAGATGGTTGGACGGTATTCTCGAAACTACCAGCATGAGTTTGACCAAACTGCGGGAGACAGTGAAAGACAGGAGTGTCTGGCGTGCTCTGGTCCATGGGGTCACGAAGAGTCAGACACGACTAAACAACAAAACAACAATCTGCACTCTGTGGGTGAGTTGCTTAAGGCCTCAGAACGGCGGACGTATTCTATATTGACAACTCAGGTTCCAGGACAGTCCTGTTCTGGAAAAATGGCAGCCCAGTGATCTTCCTGGCATAGTGTAAATACAAACACTTCAGGTCTAGATCCTTGTCAGGGCCTTCAGCTGTAAGTGCAGCCCTGCTGGGCCAGACCTTGGGCCAATGCAGGTCAGCATCCTGGTCTCACGGGGGCCAACCAGATGCCAATGGGAGCCCCCCAAGCAGGACATAAATACAATAGCACTCTCCTCCCTTGCACTCCTAGTAACAAAGCCACCATGGACAGTCACCATTGATAGCCTTATCTTATTTATCAATCCCTATCCACCAGGTTGGTCACCATCATGGCATACTGTGGTAGCAATATTCAATCATTTAACTGTTCCAAGTCTTCCAACATTCACCTTCCTTGGATGACACCAGGTCTAGTATTAAGGGAGAAAAACTCTTTATCCACTTCCCCACCTCGTGCGTAATTCTATACCTTTATCCCATCATCCTTTACTTGCCTTCTTTTTCCTACACTAAAAAAGCTATATTGCAAACTTTCTTAATGAGGAGTCGCTCTAGCCTCAATATCGTTTTGGTTGCCATTTACTAATTTCCCAGTTCTGCAATATCCTTTTTTGAAGGGGCAAAGACCAGAATAGTACAGAATACTGCAAGTGCCATCACACCATAGATTTGTATAATGGCATGATGGTATTGGCAGATTTATTTTCAGTTGCTTTCCTAATGATCCCTAATATGGAATTTGCCTTTTTCACAGTCATTTCACACTGGGTCATTTTCATTGAGCAATCTCCCACAAGCATTTCTTTGCTGGTCAGTCACCACTAGTTAAGAGTGTATATATGAAGTGAGGATTTTTTGCCCCAGTGTGCATTACTTTAGACTTGTTTCCATCTTAATGCCCCTTCATTCAGTTTAGAGAGATCCTTTTGGAGCTCCATGCAATCCCTTTTTGTTCTTACCACCCTGAACTACTTCTTGTCAATAGCAAAGGTGGCTACCTCACTGCTCACCTGCAACTCCAAGTAATTAGTTGTGTACTTCTTTATAGATTATTCTGGTAGTCAGCCTGTCCTGTGGTCTCCTTTTCTGCCTGCTACTTTTCCAGTCACCCACTGCCCATCTATCTGGTTGTCTCTCAATTTACTTCTACCCTGCACTCTTGTTCTAGCTTTTTCCTGGCCTACGATATACCCTGCCATCCATTTTCTTGAGCTTAGTTATGCATCCCTACTTCTCACATTCTGCCCAGTTGCCCTTATGGGATCTGCCCCGGCATTGCATTCCAACTCTACCTCACATCTTGCCAGAACTCATAATTCCTGTCTATGCTCAGCTGCCTACAGTCCCATGCTAAGTGTGACACCCCGAGTTAAAAGACAGCTTGTTGCTCTGAACATGTGTGTGTGTGTGTTTCATTTCCAGGATTTAAGTACTAAAAATGATCCGGGGGGGGGGGGGGGAAGAATGGACATTTGTGAGTACAAATAGCAAGATATACCCATATGTTACAAGTAGGCCTGACCCTTCTTTTTTACCTGTATTTCTTGAAGGCGACATGGTTTGCCTAACACTTTCATGGAGGTCTTTATCATCCACTGATGACTGAGAAGATGCTCTGGCTTCAGAGTTCAACAACATTTGGTTCCCACAGAGGCTAATGCCTGCAAAGTCACTGGGTAAATCACAGTCCTCAAAGTCCGTGGCGAGATGGTGCAATGGAGAGTCTTGAGGAGGCACTGGGAATGCACCTTCTAAAACCAAAGGTGATCCAGGAGGGGACAAAGAGGAAAGGGAAGATCTTGAAGACAGCGATGTCACCGATTTTGGAGGTTCAGTTAATTTTGGTGCATGGCTTGCTGCCAGAGAGCTGGAAGAATCGCTGTAGTCCATTCTCCCATGGGAATTGACCACCTCATTTTCATGAATTGTGGTAATAGGGCCCGAAGGAATGTAACCACATTTCTCTTGCAATATGAAGTCCAGTTTATACTGATAGTCTAAATCTGTAGGTTGTTCACCTTGGTTATAATACAGATCTGTAGAGCTAAGGGAATTCAGCGACCCCCTGCTGGACGTATTCAGAGACCCACGACTGGATGCCAGGGACCCCAGGCTGCTCCCTGAAGACATAGATAACGTACTGGCTGAAAGACTGCAAAAAAAGGAAGAAAAAGATTGAGCATTCATCTGAAACTACAATGTGTCCAATTAGTCTCAGCCCACAATAAAGGATAAAGTATGAATATATAGTCCAGTCAGGTCGTAAAGGTGTCAAGTGCAATGACATCTGAAAAAAGGACAAATGTTACAATTTTGGGGGGTAGAGCCTATTAGTCTGATAACAGTTTTTGGAGGACAGTTAATTAACTATACATCATATTGGTAACAATATGAGGATGTACCAATTATAGCGTAGTTTTAGTGTTTAAGCTCATTTTTTGAGGTTTTGTGTCCAAGAATGGTCATACTTTCACAGGATATCAATTTGTTCACAATTTATGTGACAGCTTCCCTTATCAGTTCTTTTTTCACTATTTGGGACCCTCCGTTGTTCCCCCTTGATAGATAGGTAAGTGACATGGAACATGTACACATAACAGAAATTATCAGGACCTTTTTTAAATTTCCACTGTGATCACCTCTGCATGCACAAGACCTGGTTCAGCTAAAATGTGTCTGCTAATTTGTTTTCTCCTTTCCCTCTGCCCACTCTCATGCAGCTGCAATGCCTTGGAGAAGACGTGTGTTGACAGCTGTAACAGCTGTTTCATATAGAAGTTGCTTCTGCTCTGCGGAGTCTGTGGTCTGGGACACAGGCTGTGGGGAGCCAAATATTTATTAGGAGGTACATTAAATTTTTGTGGGGCATAAAAGTAGTTTCCAAGTTAACAACATTCCACCCAAAACAAACTAGTACTATTTCAAAGTAGACATTTTCTGAGCTCTGTTGGACAAACCTCTGTTTTTCTCTTGTCAATAACAACAGTGTAAACAGAGAAACCTTACCTTTTAAGTTGCAAATGCAGGTTAGTAGTTAGTTGACTAGTTTCTTCAAGTTTTTTTACTAATTTATTCCTTCGTTCTTCCAGTTTTAACCTAGAAGATACAAGAACCATAATTATACTTAAAAACTCTTTCGACTTTATTATTCAAGCACATAAAATACAATCCTAAAAACTCTCGCTTCACTGCCACCTTGTATTTAAATAAAGTGGTACCTTGGGTTAAGTACTTAATTCGTTCTGGAGGTCCGTTCTTAACCTGAAACTGTTCTTAACCTGAGGTACCACTTTAGCTAATGGGGCCTCCTGCTGCCGCCATGCCGCCGCCACGCAATTTCTGTTCTCATCCTGAAGCAAAGTTCTTAACCCGAGGTACTATTTCTGGGTTAGCGGAGTCTGAAACCTGAAGCGTATGTAACCTGAACCGTATGCAACCTGAGGTACCACTGTAGTTTAAACAGCAGACAAAGTTCCCATAGAACCCTAATCTTCTCCTTGCTGGTCAAAGTGACAGCAACTGAAGGAACTGTAAAACAGCTTTGCATTGGCAGATAATGTGTGCACCAATAATAACTGATTGAGCAGTATCTGTTAATTAGTTTTTTTTAAAGTTTCCATAGCAATGTCATTCTTATGGCCAGCTGTTGAACATTTGTTTAACAGCAATCTTGCACTAATGAGGATCTATGGCCCATGCCTTTTCTATTTTCTATTTCCTGTGTATATTACACAGTACCTTAAAGCAACTGGTTTCATTTTTAAAAAAATGTTTCTGGCCCAAATAATTGTGATATGCCCCTGATAAAGGCTATAATCTTGTTCCACTAAGCTGCTCAAATCCCACTGACTTCATTTTTTGTGTTGCACTGCAGCCTGAATAGCCAGAGGTGGACAGAGAGTAGTGTTCAATATTATTTAATATTTATTAGCCACTTTTTTCAGAAAAGGAAACTCAAAACCATTTTCAAAAACAAACATTAAAAATAGGCAGGAACAAAACTGATAACCTGGGTCCAGGGGCATTTAAGTATATGGAATACTGACATAACAAAAAATATTTTGAATGCAGTATTTCATGATGTAAAATTTTATTAATAGCCATTAATACACGCTATACATATTAGGCAATTGTGGCTCCATATGTTCCACTGAGCAACTAAGCACATTCCACAATGGCTTCTTCTTCAGCATCCGATGACTGTTTTAATGTGTTGGGGCCAGCAGGGTTGTGGGACCCCAGGGTAGTTAGTAAACTGAAACTGATGCATATGGAAGCTTTTTTAACGGAGGGCCACTGACCCACGGGAAAAGTTAATTGGGGCTGGAGTCACACATGGATTAGAGCCTCCCCTGCCCTCCCCTCTCTTGTTTGTGGTCACCAGGACATGGTGTGTTCTGCTCCAAGTGTGCGGTCTCTTCCTTGACCTCATGCTGCACCTTTGAAACGCAGCATGAAATTAAAGACCAAAGGAAGTACCTTTGCCACCCCCCTCCAACCTAGAGCTGACCAGGAGCAGCACAGACAGACTGGGCTTCTTTGCCTCTGTGCCTGCTGGATGGCACCAAGGGAAAGGCTGTGTGGAAGGAAGCGCATGCTTTTACACACCCCCTGGAAGCAGCACCCAATGTTCCAGCCCAAAGGTGTATTTATAGAGTTGGCTGCCCCTGGCAGAAGAGATCGGCTGCCCCTGCTACAAGGAGTTTCAGGGCAATTTTCACCCTCCCGCACAGTTGTTCTTCAGAAATGCTTTTTTTTCAAAAATGATCCAACAGAATCATGTGCAACGTGTAAGTCTAGATTAAGTAAAATTAATGTAAAGTTGTTTAAACATGTGTAAATCATTCCAATTACAGAATTTCTGTCACAGAATCTCTGTGCAGTTCCATTGTTTTAACATAAGGATGAACTACAGCGCTTTCCTACCAAAAGAGTCAGTTTACCTCCCATCCTGCTCTCACTGGTTCAGAAAAAAAGATTATACCAATAGCGAAAGAGACCTGAACAAAGAAAATGGTTGTGGAAGAAAGGCATGAAGGGAAAATAAAGACCAAATGAAATGCATCTATTTTGGCTTTTATACTGTTTCTTCAGCATTTTGTTGCTCTGAAACATAAAACCAACAACGAATGAAGAAAACAACTGCCATACATTTTCACTACTTTGAAGAGTACAAGAACTGCGGAGACTGTAAAAAGCACAAACATTGAAATAACATTCATTGATGTTTAAGAAAATGCTTTGGACCTTATGCTGCCTCATAAAGATTCAGATGATATTTGCTGCCAAAACCATGATCCAAATTCTGATTCACTGCACATTCAGTTTGTTATCCAAACATTCCAATGCATATCTAAAAGATTCATATAAATGTTAAATATGGGGTAAGATGTTTATTTATCAACGTAGGATTGCTGCAGTATTTTTGCCAAATGTACTTCTAAAGGAATCCTATCACTTAGCATCCATGTTTTTGAAGCCTGATGAAATCTAGGCTAAAGGTTTCACAGCCCTGTTTTTAATGGTGTTCTTATATAAATTCCACATGTCATATTAAATTATTTCTTTTTTCCCAGTGCTGTTTAACAGTTTCCAAATTTATCCAAACCACTCTATTCTTTTTTTAGCTGCTCCTTTGCCTTGGAATATTAAGATATTCTGAATAAAAATTACACTATTCCCCTTTCACCTGAAAAGTTTTAAACTTGTTTTAGAAACCTTTCCTTTGGGAGTCTCCTCTCTGAAATGTCAGGTAGAAGACAAGGTTTCAGATGCATAGACCCCCATCAAAGATACTGCTCTGCATGCAAAATACATACAAGGGTGGGGGGAAGCTTAGCACTAGGGTTTTTCTTTGTGATGCAGACATCTTAAGGGAGGCCCTCTTTTTAAGTGCAGCATTTAAATACAGGTTGAAGTCTATTTCTGTTCAGCATAATGCTCTAAATGGTCCATTAGAGGAGGCCGACAAATGACAAAAGGGAATGTTTCAGTGGATAGCTTTGAAAATTGATCAAAATACTAGGTTTATGTGTTTCCTTGCTTCTGTCCTCTGGATAATGTCCATTTTCTGCTGCAAACATGAATATCATCCTGGTAGGCACTATAGTATACCTGCAATGTCTTATTGGGCAAAATGCACATGACACAGGGAGATCTAAAACTCACCTTCCTATCTCCCTCCTTCTCTCATGCTTTCCCCAATACATCTTTGGAGGAAGGGGCTGCCCTAATTTGATCAGACAAGTAGAGCGGTGGGTGGAGACGCTTAATCCGTTTTGTTGGACTATTTCCCCAATATAAAATACATCCTCCAGGTGCTATTTGATCCATAGGGGGACATTTTAGGCACCTCCTTCCCCTAGTGCCTGGAGGGGAAATCAGTACAGATGGAAAGTGTCAAACCCGCCTCCCCATCCCCATCACTTTCCTGATCCAATTAATGGTCCTCCCTTCTTCACAGTTGTATTAAGGAGAAAGAAACAGGGATCAAACCACAGACCTCTCGGTGTCTTTGGCCCTTATATCAAGCAATGTTTAATAGATTAAAGGTTTGCTTCTTATTCTGCAATATATAAAACCATATAAATGATCTTTGAACAAGAGCAATTGTCCTCGGGGAGACTTAAACAGAGTGTTTGGTGGTTTGGAAGTTCCAGTTTGCATATGCAGTCTGTTTTTGACAAGGGTTCTGGTGGTACGAATCCCTACAGCATAGAAAAGAGTTGTTCGGCTGCATTTTACTAATTATGAGTTTTCTGCTTTGCCTTTTAAATTTGGTGCACCCAAGCCCTTGAAGAAATAAGACCATTTAAAACAGCCTTAACTTTCTTGTAAACCACTCAGAAGTTTTATTACAATCAAGAGGAACAGGAATTATTTAGTTAAATATAAAAAACTTAGAAAAACACTAGAAGTTAGAGGGGTTTGTTAGCTTGGAAGTTCCTGCTCTGCCATTTGGATATGGCCCTCCTCAATTCCTTGAATAAATAGATTTTAAGGGCAGTAGGAGCTGGATGCTGCTTTCTTTATTTGTCTGGAGACACCTGCTTTATAATTGTAATGGTTTTAACAAGGCAGCTAACATTTCTTAGGAAGCTGCAAGCAAATAAAAATAAGCGATTGCTTCCTCAGTTCTGCTCATAACACTTTCTATGTCTGAAAGGATGAATTCTTCATTTTATAGGCTGAAAGAACATTCGTGTTCCTGAGAGTGGGTTAACACTCATTCATATATTAATACCTTGATTTAAAATTTTCTTTTTAATAGGTTGGCCCACTCAAACACATTGCACTAAATGTAAAGTATCCAATTCAAATATTTATGGAACTGTGTTTAAATTACTGGCCAGTTAATAGAGAAGCTATTTCAGGAAATTTAGAAAAACCAAACACACACTGCTGGCAAGCAAGGTCTAGTATATGCATAACTTCATCTCAGAAGTCTGGAGTTTGGCTCTCTTTCAAGACTTGTGGCAGAGGTGGTAGAAGAAATTTATCAGGGCATGAGAACTGGGCATCTTCAGATTTGCTTTGGGTTGAAGGGAAAGCAAGCAGAGGAAATACTTCACAGGTCTCAGATACTTTAAACTAGTTTAGTGGAATTATGAAATATTTTTGAAAACTATCCCTGCTGCATTTTGCACTAGCCACAGCTTCTCGACTTGGCTTAGGGTAGTGCATTATGGCTGTCCAATCATGAAGTTACTAATACATGAGTCACAGTGGCAAGGCTACCCCTGTCCAGGAATGACTGCAATAGGAACTATCAGTTGGAGCTGGTAAAAGAGAAGCTTTACAGTCACAGTCTTCCAGTGACAAAGATGGATCAAGGAGCAGTGTAAAGCTA
Source organism: Podarcis vaucheri (assembly GCF_965113315.1). Taxonomy (NCBI): domain Eukaryota; kingdom Metazoa; phylum Chordata; class Lepidosauria; order Squamata; family Lacertidae; genus Podarcis; species Podarcis vaucheri. Next base: position 51,801,513 of record NC_138767.1, on the reverse strand, counting down.
CACACCTGCTTTGAAGGCAGCAAAAACCCATGCAGAAAAGGCATACTCTCTGAGTCCCAGACTCGGGAACTAGCCACCCACAAGACTACCCTGTTGTCAGGATTCAGATCCAACTTTCTGGGCTCATGACCAAATCCAGGCGCCAATTCAGCACTTCCATAGCCCACCTGATTCAGATGTAACAGAGAAGCAGAGCTGATGACACTGCACTGCAAATCCTCTTATGAATGAACCCAAAAGCTTCATACAGATATTAAATAGCATTGGGAACAAGATGCTTTCCTGAGATACCACATGCGTAATTGCCAAGGAGGTGAGGTAGAGTCAATGAATGCAACTTTCTGTCACCAGCTGCGCAGGTAAAAGAAGAATCATTTCAAAACAGGAACTCTAACTCCTATCTTACACAGCTGGTCCAGATTAATCTGATGGTTAATGTTATCAATGGGACACGGGTGGTGCTGTGGGTTAAACCACAGAGCCTAGGGCTTGCTGATCAGAAGGTCAGTGTTTCGAATCTCCACAACAGGGTGAGCTCCCGTTGCTCGGTCCCTGCTCCTGCCAACCTAGCAGTTCGAAAGCACGTCAAAGTGTAAGTAGATAAATAGGTACCACTCTGGCAGGAAGGCAAACGGCGTTTCCGTGCGCTGCTCTGGTTCTCCAGAAGCGGCTTTGTCATGCTGGCCACATGAACCGGAAGCTGTATGCCGGCTCCCTCGGCCAATAAAGCGAGATGAGCACCGCAACCCCAGAGTCGGTCACGACTGGACCTAATGGTCAGGGGTCCCTTTACCTTTACCTAATGTTATCAAAAGCTGCTCAGAGATATAGCAAAACCGTTAGGGCAACCAAGGATGATTAAGTTCTAAACCCACGAATGAACTCAGACTGAAGTGGGTCTAGATAATCACTTTTCTCCAAGTATGCTTGGAACTAGGCTGCCACTACTCTCTCCAGCACCTAGTTCAGGAAAGGGCTATTTGTGATCAGGCAGTAGGTTTCTAATACCTCAAGATCCAGAGTGGGAATGCATCACCATCTCTTTCAAGGTGGCAGACAGCGCCTCCTCCCACAATAAGCTCACCACACCTTGGACCGCCTCATCAGCGCCTACTGGATAGCTTGAATTAGGCATGTCATGCCAGGGTCAAAAGCTCAGCGGAACAGCTACAAACACTTTGTTCACATCCTTGGACCTCAAATGCTGAAACTGATCCCCCAAATTAGACAAGATGGTGCATCGGACACCTCATCAAGACCTCTCAAAATGCAGAGAAAACTTGTAGAAAACCTAATAGTATTTACTTGGCTTTCTGTTCCTCTGTGGCTAGGATAATACCTTGCCAAAGGCAAAACTACGCCAAGCAGACAAAGGGCTTGGATTTGAAAAGCATTAAATTAAAACATCCCCATAAATGTAGATACACACACTTGGGGGCAGAAAGTCACACACCTATTAAAATATCTTTTCGTAAGGGAAAGAATACTGTATGTTCATTTGTATCTGTAGATGCTTGAATATACCAGAACCTTTAGGCATAAAAAAATCAAAAAGCTCTAGCAAAAAAGGTACAAAAGATCCTTTGCTTAAGTCTGGTGAAAAACAAAATTGCTGTTTTTCTCCCCTTGTTTTTCAACAATGATTGAGGGCTCACTCAATCCTCTTTCCTTTGAGGTTAACAAGGATTTTTCTGCACATTCATAATGGTTGCATCCTTGGCAGCAGAGTCCTATATATAAAGGAGGCTCATAGTAGCTTTTCCCTGGCAAATCCAAGCTAGCTTATTAATTAATACTCTTAAATTCAGTGACAGACAAAAGCTAAGCTAGGCAATTTTCACTTTGTGCTTGATATGTACAAAACACTGGTTTACAGAGTTAGCATATACCTCCTTAAAACTGGGCCTTCCCTTTCTGACACTGAACTTAAGACTACTCAATTATTGATGTGATGGTTACGATTATTATTATAAATATTATTAAGCATCCGTCTCAGGGTGTGTTACATTAAGACACAATATTAACAACAGTTTAAAACAACTTACAATCACAAAAATAAGGTGGGTCCTAAAATATATATACCTCAAGCGTTTTAAACAAGCATTCGCAGGAAGCTTTATAATGAAGGTACCAGAAGCACCTCTGTGAGGAAGTTCACAGCATAGGGGCGGTCACAGAAAATGTCCTCTTCTATGACACCACCCCCTGAGCCTCTGAGGACAGAGAATTTACCAAGAGGGGCCCCCTGCCAATCACAGCATACAATATGGTCCTAGGGAAATTCACATGAGCATTCAGGAACCCAGCAGGTTCCATCAGTCTCTGAGGACGGGCCATATTGATGGGTTGCCCACCCTTGGAGAGTGGGTAGTTGCTCAGCTCAAACCTCACCAGGGAATGGTCTGTGCATGACAACAGACTCACAGTGACCCCACCTATCAACCGAGTATTACCACTCAGTTCTAAGGTGAACACCAGGTGAAAGGTATGCCCTGCTACATGTGCTGGACCATTGATGTACTGTACTGAGACATCCCCACGGTTGTCATGAAGTCTTAAGCCAGCCCATTTGAGGCAGCCTCAGCATGGATACTGAAGTCCCCCCAAGACCACTGAGTGAGGGTTCTCCAACACCACATCCAAGACACCAGCTTGGTCAGGCAGGTTGCAGAACAGCAGGATGAACAGTGCAGTAGCAACATCCCTTTTCTATCTCTCTGATACAACACAACAAACAATTCCTCAAACCCAGATGCTGTGCAGATCAGTCTCGGTTACCAGCAATGGCTTTTGCATTGGGAAGTCAGGGAAGCAAATCTGCCCCATCCTACTCTGCCACCCACAACTGGACACAGGGTTGTTCCCAATTGTGTCCTTCTGTTGACGGAAGGCTCTTGGATCCAGTGGAGGCTTCTGTCAGGGGAGAAGAAGTTATTCCCTTCTTCTCCCATATTTTCCAGTCACCTACCACACTGTTCCAAAGGGTTTCTCTAACCCTCTTAAGCAAGGAATGAAGGAATCAACAACAACAAAATCTCCAATAGCCCTTCCACTAAGGGCTCATCTACACATCTGTAGGGTCTGTGATTTATTCTGTTTGTCCTTTGACTTCGAGGCATGGGTCCAGTAGGTTTTTCCTTTCTCCCGCAGCCTACCCTGGGAAAACTCACATTTGAACACTGAACTGCAACAAATGTCAATCGGGTGAATGGATGTTTGTTTCGATTCAGTGCTAAACCACAGGTTTTCCCATGGAAACCAGTGGGACCAAGGAAAACCTCTCAGACCAGTGCCTAGAAGTCACAGGACAAACGAAAGAAATTGCAGACCTAAGAGAAGTGTGGATGAACCCAGACTCCAGACTCCATTAAACCGGAGAGGGTCAAAATCCCTAGACTTTTACTTGTATGGCAATAGCACTGATTGCTGGGAAGAAAGGTCCCTTATTATATTTATCACTGGGTGAAGAGTGACAGCAGCTAAGGAGAGACATTTTGTACACACCTAACATCAAAACATTCCTGCTTTGCAGGAGGGTTGGACTAGATGACCCTCGCGGTCCCTTCCAACCCTACAATTCTATGATTCTATCTACCAGTGCCCTGTATACTTAAAATTCTTTGCTAGACATCACAAATAAAATTAGACTGAAATTCTCATATAAATCCTATTGGCAGAAACTATTATGGTATTCCCCCCATCATTCATTAAGTGCTTGCCAAGTTCAGAAAGCTGATAAGCCATGGCATGGCTTGCAGTGGAAACGAACAGACCCCGGCAGTTGTATGTCTCCCCTTTTGAACTTAAAGCAAGACATTTATTCATTCATTTTCTCATGCAAGCACATGTGTGAATTAGTATCTCTATCAAGCGTAAGAGGTTCCAGTGCTGAAGCAATCGGGACAACATTTGCTGTGAGGAGTTCACACAGGTCGTGGCTATTATCACAAAACCTGCCAATGATGAATTGCACTCTGCTGACTTCCTTCGACTATTTAACATCAGGTCTAGGTTTTCTCATGCTGGTCACAAATGCAAAACATAGAGCGTGGAATAATAGGAACTCTGTGAGTTCTATCACGGTTTGAAGGTCTCCTTGTGTTACTGCCTGGTGGACTAATAATAAATTTAATTAAAATCTACACAGAACAGCTACTGAAGGAAAATGGCCCATCAGGGCGCAGCTCTGACTCTAAAATGAGTATAAAGGTTAAACTGAAGAAAGCGGAACTTAATGTTAGGAGGAAGGAGGGGGGGATGAAAAGAGGGAAATCTTACCTCTCTGTAAGTTCGTCACTAGGTGCGCTTTTCACAGACAGCTCCTCTTCCAGCCTTTTCCTTTCTGTTTCCAGATGCTCCAATTCATCTTGAGTGCGTTTACATGGGGTGACAAACTGAAGTTCTTTCAGAAGCTCTTCCTTTTCATTAATCAGCATCAGCTTTTCTTTCTCAATATCCAGTGCCCCAGGCCAAGCTTCACTTTCTAACTTGGACAGTTCAATCTTTAAGTTTGCCATTCTAATCATATATGCATAAAACCCACACACACACATTAAGGAAGGAAGAAGAAAGTTCAGATGAGCAACAGGCCCCTAAGAGTGAAAAACAACACCTGGTAGAACAGGAACATATTTAGACTTGGCAAGTCAATGGGATGCAACTATCAGGGCAGAATAATCAAACCTACTGAACTAAGAAGCCTTAGCAGCAAATGTATGCCATAATGCTTTTTAGGGGAGGATGATCTTGGGCTAGATTGTATGAAACAGATCTATGTGTGGTGGAGAGCAGAAGCAAACAGCCAATGCTATTAGCTGCCCAGACCAGGACCTAATATTAAAGCAGGAACGACCCATGTAAAATCTAACAAAATCTATGTTAAAATCCAGTGCTTTTTTTCCTAAAAAAATATGTTGAGGGGTACTCTCATTTCCCTACTCAGGTTGAAATACTGCTCCTCAATGAGACCAAACATTGATTCACAAAGTGTTTAGGGGGTATGAGTACCCCTGAGTACCCCCAGAAAAAGCACTGTTAAAATCCTAAGTTTCATTTGGAAAGGCGGCCGTGCAATATGAGCAAGTCTATGGACATAGACCCTGATCAAATGTTATGCCCTCATGTGAATGAATGGCTAGTTGTGTCAGAGGGAGGGCAGACATATGAGTGGCTAGGGAGGCAAAGCTTGCTTATAGAACTCCCATTGCTTCCCATGCTATGTAGGAGACCAAGTGGATCCATTTGATCCCATTTGGCCCTCTGTCATCCCAGTCAATAGCTGGGAGGAGGGAAATGGCGTTATCTTGCAATGTCACCACACAAAAGGACAGACAGACAATGTTTGCTTTGTGCTTAATAATGTGTAAAACTTGATGTGTAATAAAACACTGGCTTAAACAGTCAGCATATGGTATCTTAAGTACTGGCATTTCTCATCCTAGTGGTAGTTTTAGACTGCCTGTCCCATTAGTCATCTGATAGTTGGGTTTATCACACAGTGAGTCAAATCAATTTTAATTTTTTTTAGAAACAGCTAATTTTGAGAAGGAACTCTCTTCCCATTATTGCAATGTAAAAGCTGCAGCTTGCAAATATGTATTCCAGCTGTAGCACTCATTTCATGAAATTTGCTCTCAAAATAGATCTACCTTACCAGCTCTCTCCAGCAGGTAACAATCTCCCTTTACTTAAAGTCTTTCCCTGTTCTTTCATGTACATAGGCTGCATACAGGAATACTGCTAGTTTTTGTTTTAATTATACTGATTTTAAGCAGCTATTATGAGAGATTTGTACTAAGCAATTATTTTATTTTTGTTTTGTAAAATTTTATAATTATTTATTTTATGCCTTACTCTACCTTGGGTAAAATTAATAGAGAGGCATCTCAGCAGTCTCCAGAAATCATACATTAGCCAGCAAATACAAAACCTCTGTTTTTAAGCTCCGACAACAAACATTACAGGTTTATAAACCATTTCCGCAACACACTAAAAAAACTAGCAACCATTTTAATGGGCATAGCATTAGTTTGATTAACCAGAGAAAATACAAGCTAGAACAGACATGATACAAGAAACAGCCTCCTTCTCTTGGGCCACAAACACAAACCGAGCAGGAAACTGCTTTATAAATACCTTTGATTAGCCTTAAGATTGTGGAGATTTTGTGCACTCTATCTAAACTTCAGCTTTAAAAACTGTATAGAATTCAGGTTATAATCATTTGTATTTTAATTTCTTTTTTTAAATTAGTAGATCATCATTTGGAGTATGAAGTCAGTGATTAAATTCATTTTCCTCCAAAAATTATTTTGATTTTGGAAGATGATAATTTGATTCAGAAGATTATTCAGGTGGATGATAATTATTTTGTTTAAGAAATCCACATGGAATATGTATATGGGACATTTTGAAGAGAAGCCTGCCTGACAGCCCAAGACTGATAATGGAATGCAGCAGCTTTATTCTCTGGGTCACTGGTTCAAATCTAGCCAACCTTCGTATTATCTTAAAGTAGCTGCTTTTGACAGCTGTTCAATGACTTACAAGATGAGGTGGCAGTCTCACAGGGGCTTTTTTCTTCACTGCAATGCTGACAGTTATCCGCTATTGTAATTGGCACCCTTGTTAGCTGTCTCATAAAAGGGGCCCAGGATAACAAGGACATGAACACTAAAATGCCCTTTCAACCTTTGAGCGAACATCTTTTTAACAGTGCAAAGTCAATTTATACACACTGCAATATCCCCATCTAATACTGTACTTGCTCTCTGAAGAGGTCTCTGGCCTCTTGACTGGCACTGTTTGTCAATACCAAGTTTCATTTTTAAGGCAGGTTTTTATGTTTTAAATCAATCCAATACCATTTCCCTTGTATATGTTGAAGAGTTTGTTTGAGGCCCCTCAAAGAGTTTCAGGAACTATTCTTCAAACTTGTTAAAATGATGAGGGAGGGAGGAGGATGGCTAATTGAAAACACACCATCTACAATACTGCACACTATAACTGGGCCCTGGCATCAACACTACCTCCAAATCTCTCACCAAATTCCACCTGCGAATACTTTCTTGGACCAACACAACCTGAATTTTTCTGCTCATTCTTTAAACTTGTATTCCTTCCCTGACCTTAACCCTTATCAAATACAGTTCTCTTTCCCATGCCTTTTGTTTTCTCTGCCTTACTCATACTTAAGCTGCTTTTGATCTGGAAGCACGTACAAAACATTTTTGTTCTGTACCACAAATTTTAACTTAGCCATGCACCCACCATCAATTAGAGCAACAGGGAGCAGCTATCTGTGGCTTTCAACTCAGTGAGGAAGATGTGCTTGATTGGATCTCTTGTCACTTGTGGTGTGGGCAGGAAGAATGTCCTTTACTATGCTGCATAGCTATCAAATGACTGGTATCGAACAACAGGGCCAGCCAAAGACATTTTGCGACCTGAATCAAAGGGCAAGATGGTGCCTCCCTCCATTTCATGTACAGAAGCTGACTGGATTGGCAACTAAATCTTAGTTTGACACTGGCAATGGAACAGCACCCTTCAATGGGCAGCAGGTTAATTTAGGGATAACATATAGCTCTAATCTCCAATAGTAGGGAATAGCGTACGGCAGCCATTGCTACCCTAAGCGTTTGCCACCTGATGTGATTGCCTCACTCTGCATATTAGTAGGGCTGGCTCTGTTAAAGAAACATGAAATTGGATTGTCTCCATATAGGCTATTAATACTGAGAAGTCCTTCAAATACACTGAAGTGTTATGATGTGTTCAGTAAGGCCTTTGCTATCTTTTCATTTAAATGGCAGTTTCCAGACACCCTAGCTTAAACTGAATACTTCTTTTGTAGTTTGGGAAGTTGTTGATAATTAATCCCTGCTTCCCCCTCCAACCACAAAAAGAAGTCAAATGCTCACTAGACATGGATACCTAATTCTCCATTCATTCTCCAGCTACCTTTGAATTGATCCTCCTGTTCTACACGTATGTGGACCCACTTTGTACCTTCCATCAAGGTATTTCAGTACACATATTTTTGAAATAATTTAATCTTCATTTAAAATTTGTGGATCGGTCTGAGAAAGTCCCAAAGCACAGCCATCAAGGCTCTGATCTCATGGGCACTAATTATACAAATTATGTTTTTTGTGCATGAAAATCTCCTATCCTTACAGTCATTAATGAAGTATAATACGAGTATACAAGCCAGGAAGTGGAACAGAACTTGCAATAAACGTCCTCTTCTCCTGAACATGCACTTCAATTAGGTCCAATTTCTGCTGCTTATAAGCAGCAGAAGAATTATTTTGTTTCTGGTACTTTCATATTTCATAAATCTGTGTAAGCATACATCACAGAATCTACTAATAGCCCAATACATAAGGTACAATCAGCCTAGAAAGAATAGAAATAAATGATGCTGATAAGCAATGTTTCATGAAGATGCATCCAGTAGATGTCACTGCAAGCATTAGATTGGCTACAAGGTTCATGAACTCTGATACAAATTCACATTTTTAAAAAGAAAAGAATCCAGTCATTACCTTCTTTTGGCTTCTTCGTACTTAAGACTTAGTCTGACCTTTTCAGCTAAATTGGACATAGTCCTGACACCAACCTGTTGAAAGAACCAGCAAGCTTATTGCGTGGATCATTTTTAAATGAAGAGAGAAAGCAATTTAATGAAATATAAGTAGAAACACATTTCAAAATAGTAACCATTGATTTTTCAGCACAAACACTCATAATTACTCAATGTTTTTCTAAGGAATTTACATTCTCAATTGCTAAATCATTTCTGGACAGAATTTAGTACAAGTCAGTACAATTCTGTTTAAGGCCTACTTTGAAGTAACGTTTAATACATCCCAAGTTGTTACTTGCTACTTTGAACTCAGAACTTTGGTGGAGATCAATGAAGTTCAAAGTAGGACTTCAATGAAATCAAGATTACTAAAAACCACATTCAAGTTTGGGCTTCTTCTCAGAAAATCTTAGTACAATCACTTTCACAGCCTTTCATCATGCTACCTTAAAGAAATATGCCAGCATTTGGAAAACATTTGTGGATGTAAACCTATGGCTGACATATGGGTCAATGAGATGCCAAAGATTTTTAAGTCACTAAAGTGGTAATTCCATCAGTCACTTTTAGATGTACAAAAACAGAGATTGGAAGAGATCTTTGCTCACCAGTTTTTGAAACTAGAAAGGTGTCAACTTTATTTTATCACCTACTTATATTTATTTACTTATATACTTATTTTCTTTTTGAGAAAAACTAATACGGACCACTTAAATTCAAGAAATATGGGATAATTTAAGTTATATCTTTTATTTTGAAAGGTACAGATTACAAATGACTGCTTACTGGCTGGGTTCATATGTCTAGATAAAAAATGGTTTAATGTGAATGGACAGTGTGCTACTGCAAGCTGATGAAATTATGGGTACAATAGTACCTTGGTTCTTGAACTTAATCTGTTCCGGGAGTCCATTCAACTCCTGAAACTGTTCAAGAACCAAGGTGCAGTTTTCGACTGGCTACAGGAACTTCCTGCAGTCAAGTGGAATCTGCATTGGACATTCGACTTCCGAAAAATGTTCACAAACCAAGGTGCAGCTTCTGATTGGCAACAGGAGCTTCCTGCACTCAATTGGAAGCTGCGTCAGCCGCTCAGCTTCCGAAAAACGTTCACAAACCGGAACATTTACTTCCGGGTTTGCAGCGTTCAGGAACCGATTTGTTCAACAACTAAGCCCTTCGGGAACCGAGGTGCCACTGTACTTCACCCCTTCCTCACTTCTGTTGCTGCCACACTGCTGGGAAACAAACCATGGTCTGGTTTTTCTCATCTGAACCCAGGCTGGTGGTTTCTTTCTCAAACAAACCTTGGCTTACCATCAGATCTGGAAGCTAGAACGAAGCAGCCCATGGCTTGTACCCTGGTAGCAGCAGAAATGGGGCAGCAGCAGCCCAGCATGCTGCTCATCCACATTAAACCAGTTTATCTTACCTATGGCTTAATGTGATGTGTAAACCAGCTAATTCCCATGCTTTTTACTTTTGAAATGGCTTGCATAGGAAACCGGTTTCAATGTCAGAAAAAAATATTACTTTTACTAAAGGAATTTGAAATATATTTCCTCCAAATGGATGATGGTACTCTTTTGATACAAGACGTGCTATATTATAAATATTTAGCTAGAAAATTTTACTCCCCCACAAAATACTGCAAAGCATACACAGGAGTATTTAGCTTATCATATTTTCTTATGCTTTCACCCACCTGCAGCTTCTCAGAAGCCAGCAACAAAATTGGAAGACAAAACTCTGTTTCTATCACTTTAACAATATTCTTTTGAAACCCAGCTTTCAGAATTCTAAATGTACCACAGAAAAGCCTCTTTCTGGCAATACTTGGTTTCACTATCAGAAAAAAATATTTTAGTGGAAAATATATTAGCCATCTTGATTAGATATAGCAGAAGCCAAGCATTTGACTCAAATCCCCTCAAGAATGTTCTGCAGCTATTTTCTCTCTTCCCCACCTTTGAATGGCATGAAAAACTTACATCACCAGAAATGTCTGTCTGAGACCCTGCATCCAAAGTCTGCCTTGAGAGAGAGAGCTGAGAGTGTGCTGGACTGCACCTCAAATCTGGTTCTGATCTGCCAAAATTTTGATTGAGGAGGAACCTCTCTCTCAGCTTTGCAAGACTCTGAAAGGAAACACAAATAATGATGCACTTTCATGCTTCATTTATTGTAAAAGATCGGCACACAGCAAAAATACATTGGATAGGGGAGCAGGGAAAAGACAAACCATAAAAGGAGAAACGGTGTAAAGAGCTCCCTCAACAGTTAAACATATCCACTTAGGGAATCAACTCAACTGAAGGTTGATCATATTTGCATGAATAAAAGCATTATACGCATATCACAAAAATAAGCTACTACTTCAAGAGGAAAACAAAAAACCATGAGTAGTCAAAACAAAAAAACAAAAATGCAAGAACATTTACCACTAAAGTTGTAGGATAGAAATTCAAAAATACCTGCATTAAATCTTGCTTCTCCTTCTCACCAGAGCTTATAGCCTTTCGGATAGACTTTAATTCATTCACAATGGCTTTGGCTTCACTTAGTTCATACCCACTCTGGCCTCCAGACATTTTTTGGTCAATTCTGTAAAACAGAGACACTGGGGGTAACTGTAGAGAAACAAATATTGTTCTCCAAATTAGGGAAAATAATAGGTAGTTCTAAAGATATTGTTTCCCATAACATAGTAAGGACCCAGCTACATTGGCAAAGAAAAAGATTGTTATATGAGTTGTTTATGCTTTCTAAGACTGTGGCACCAGGTGGCGCTGTGGAGTTCCATTTTTGCCAACCCGATTTCTGGCACCCACAGCACTTTCTCAAAGTACCAAATGAGCCCATTTGTCCAAAAAGGTTGGTGACCCAGTGCTAGGCAAACATTTTTAAATATTCATTTCTAGCCAGACTGGATACTTTCCAGAGGAACAATTTAATATAACCATATGAGTTTTTAAAAAGATTGTTATTGATTTACAATATCTATCTCCCCATCATTCATCAAGAATATTCTCAAAGTGGTTTGCTTAAAAAGGTAAACACAATAAAAATATCTAACGGAAAATATATTAAAACCACCATTTAAAAGACATTATCAACAAACCCAAGAAAACAGCAGCCTTACAGAAGCAACAAAAAGGAAGTGATGCAGCAAACTAGAAAGAAGCAGCAGCATTTTTTAAAATCCTTGGTTCCTTCCCTCTTGCCCCTGCTTCTTCATCTATCCACTTCAGTCATAAATTTATGTTTTCCAACAGAAGGATGCACCAACACTTCAAAGATAAGAAGTAGTCTTCAGCATCAAGTACACATACAATATCTTACACAGAATGCATGCATTGAAAATGCAATGTTTTCTTAACCCTGACATTAAGCTCCCAGTGTTAAAGAGAGTTTGAAATTGCACACATAGTTTGCTATGCTTTAGAATTCATGGAAGAAAAGTGCCTCCGACCTAGTAACACAGGTAGACAGGCAGATGGCTACTTGATACATGCACAGGAAATTAAACATTATCTGTTATAGGAAGCTAAGTTTTCCAAAAGGTGAACACAAGTTCACAAACTGTGAGTGACAATTGGCTCCTATAGAAATCCATGGCAAAGCTCCAATTGATTTGAATGAGAACCATTGTGGCCAAGATGCAACCATGGTAGCACATTAAAATGCACTAGAGGCTTGCAGCCAAAGATATAGCAAACTATGCAAACTCAGGCTCTTGGCCACATGAACTTTTCCTCTCTGCCAGTTCTCCTCTTCCTCCAAGACGTTTGCTTGACTTCTTGCATTCTCCTGCAGCGGTCAGTGCCTCTTCCATGGTTATTTTTGTAGGGTTCTGATTCTTTTAGCCCTCACCCCCCCCCATGATCTTCTACCTTGCTAGCAGGTAGGATAAGAGCACTTAGCCAATCAAGGCCGGAGGCTCTTTTGACTGAGACAGTCATTACAGGAGGCTTTTATCACCACACTGCAATATGGAGAGCAATTGTTACTTTGCGGGTAAAGCCATTTGCTCTCTGCAAACAGAGCAAAATAATGACTGGCTGCTTCTTGGGTTATTGTTGTCAAGACATAGGTGCATTCTTGCAAGCTGAATCACGCTCTCTCCGGATATGTGTAAGTATAGCAAGAAAACCAGAGAAAAAAAACACATTTATCTCAGACAGAGGAGTCTATAGCTTCCTCTGATTGGATATGCAGATGACACACATCTTATTTCTGCTGTTCACAGGGGTCCTAGCTAGTCCAAACCGAAACTGTGGATGGTTTTAACTATGGGAAGCAAGCCATCTTCAATCAAGTTGGGATGGGGAACCTGTGATTCTCCAGTCTGTGGCGGACTTTGGGATCTCATAGTTCAGCAGTGCCCTGTGTGACACAAAAATTCGGTACCCCTTGCCTCTCGCACTCTGTTCTACAGCCTTGCTGTGGCGTCCCCTGCAGCACAGCACCCAGTGCTGCCACACCAGTTGCACCACTCTAAAACCACCTCCAGCATCTTAAAAAGCAGAGACATCACCTTACCAACAAAGGTCCGTATAGTTAAAGCCATGGTTTTCCCGGTAGTGATGTATGGAAGTGAGAGCTGGACCATCAAGAAGGCTGATCGCCAAAGAATTGATGCTTTTGAATTATGGTGCTGGAGGAGACTCTTGAGAGTCCCATGGACTGCAAGAAGATCAAATGCATCCATTCTTAAGGAAATTAGCCCTGAGTGCTCGCTGGAAGGACAAATTGTGAAGCTGAGGCTCCAATACTTTGGCCACCTCATGAGAAGAGAAGACTCCCTGGAAAAGACCCTGATGTTGGGAAAGATTGAGGGCACAAGGAGAAGGGGATGACAGAGGACGAGATGGTTGGACAGTGTTCTCGAAGCTACAAACATGAGTCTGACCAAACTGTGGGAGGCAGTGGAAGACAGGAGGGCCTGGCGTGCTCTGGTCCATGGGGTCACGAAGAGTTGGACACGACTAAACGACTAAACAACAACAAAATTGCCTCTGCTCCAGATGTTGCTGGATTACAGCTCTCATCTTCCCTGACCCTTCTCCATGCTGTCTCGGGTTGGTAGTAGTTGGGTTCCAACATCTGGAAGACCACAGGTTTCCCAGCCCTGTCCTAAACCACAGTTTAGATTAACCATAGTTCTGAGTTCAGACCCAACACACTGTGGCTTGTTGAAAATGGAATTGAAATCTTCCCATGCCTTCCTTGTGGCCACTCAGAAGGAAAGGCACTCAAGCCCAAGACTTGCAATGCTAAACAATTAGTTCAGCCAAAGACCACATCAGGATCCAATTTAAACATGCATAACTGCCATGGATAGTGAACATATAGCCCCTAATCTTGTTTGATTTTACTATCTTTACCCAGCTATGGTAAAGAAACCCCAAAACAAGTGAAACTGACTGTGGTTTTGTTGCATGCTGAATGTCTGCTGCTGTGGAGTGTGGTGTCTCACATTTTAAGCTGGAGCTGCCATATCATCACATATATGGCAAAAATGAATAAAATGGCTCTCCAGCACACAAGATATTCTGACCTCCCAAAGTGGCTGTCTGAATTTTTCCAACAAATGTCCATTGTTTGCTTGTGGTATGCTGCTGAAAGTTTCCCAAACATGTTTTAGATTCCTATCAAAATTGCTTGCAAGCAAGTTGCTTTAAAACAATACTTCATTGTTACAGTAATGTAATAAAACCAGCATGTTTGGCTAAGCTTTAATCTTGGGATAGTAGCAGAAGTTTCCAAGCTTTGGATATAGGCCCCCGACCACACAAAAACCCCCTATGTTTTAAGGGATAGCTAAATTATGGTTAAATATGTACCTCTTCATTCCCTCCCAACAACTTTTACTTGTATTCAAAAGTATTACTACTGTAAATTGTGTGCAAACTTTTCTTCTATTCTATTCAGTCTTCCAACATATGGGTGAAATGTGGTATGTCTTTCTAGCACCTTAACTACCACAACACAAAGATATCTAAAGTCTCAACCAGTTGTAAAGTTTAATCAAAAGTTCAGCAACAGACAGACTAGGAATTCTCTGCCTCATTGGTTGCAATCCCAAACATACCTACTAGAAAGTGGTTCAACTTAATTCCAAGTAAACACATTTAAGGGTGTGTTGTAAATTCTAACCCTAAGTTCCTTGAAGACGGTCTATAGCTCAGTGGTAGAACACCTGTTTTGCGTGCAGAAGGCCTCAGCTTCAATCCCTGGCATTTTCAAGTTGGACTGGGAATGTTTCCCATCTCGAATCCTGAAGAACCACTGCTAGTCAGCATGCATAATATTGAGCTAGATAGACCAACAGTCTTACTCAGCATAAGGCAGCTTCTTATGTTCCTATAAATTTAGTACCTATTATAATTATCATTATTTATCATTATTAATTTTATTTTGCCCCGCAGCCTATTTAGACTGCTGCCTTTTCCTTTCCAGAGGAGCGGTGGTCTTCAAGTACAGTGGTACCTAGGTTCTCAAACGGCTTAGTTGACGAACAAATTGGCTCCCAAATGCCAAAAACCAGGAAGTAAGTGTTCCAGTTTTCAAATGTTTTTCAGAAGCTGAATGTCCGATGCGGTTGTCGGCTATTGTTTCTGGGGCACCTGCGCCAATCAGAAGCCGCGCCTTGGTTTTCGAACGTTTCGGAAGTCGAACGGACTTCCGGAACGGATTACGCTTGAGAACCAAGGTATCACTGTAGATACTTGTATTATGCCCATCAACACTTTACACAGCATGGGGAGAATTTGCATTTGGAAATGCAAAAGAAATGCAAAAGAAAAAGGTCCTGAGATCTTTCCAGCTTGCGGCATTTCAAGCTACAGCAGCTTTCTTGTGCTTCAACCTCTTCACTACAGCATGTCTTTCTCCATGACAGGTAAGGATGCGGTAAAAGCCTAATCCCACTTTAGTGGCTGATGAGGCAGGAAAATGAAACACTGCTGCTCTTCTCTCTCTTTTCCAGCTGATTCTTTGCTCTTCTGCATCCCGCAAGTGGCAGATGGAATCATTCAGTGATGCTTTTTAAAGCCTTGAATCAGCTTTGAACCCCCCCTGACTTTTTTGAAGTTAATTTTTCAAAACAAAAACATTTTAAAACAGTGGCTAGGTTCTCCCATTGCCGGTAGGCAATAGATTTATCTCAGCTGTTTTCTTATTCCAAAGCTTCTCTCAGTAAACGGATGCAATGATTCTATTTGATTTGGTCCTAACCAGCGGACTGAATTATTTAAGTCAATTTCAATCATTTCATACTCACTGTTGCAATGTTTCATAGCCTTGCTCCTTATACAGTAATTCTTGCTTCATCTGCAAGAGTTCCCTCTTCAGCTTTTTAACCTTGGATGAAAAACAAATTAGTGAGCCATTTGTTTAAGACAATGGAACACATGGTTTGGATCAGCAATTGGTGTCCCCCCAGGCATTCATTCTTGGTTAGTTGAGGGACTGGACGTTACAACCACATGACACAATACCTCTGGGGGTTGCCTCACATGTCTCTGTGTGTAATGCTTGAATGTTGTGTCCTATCTCTAGACTTGTTAGCCCTTATTAGTTTTGGCACACTATATAAATCCGTTAGCTTCTACAGGAGTAACAGGCAATTTCCACTCTTGGATATGCTAATGCTTACTAATATGGTGTGAAAAAACTGTTCACAAAAGGACTAACTGCTCTGAAAAAGAGTGCAGCATGTGTGTCAGTGTTCAAGATACTCTGCTAGCAGATATAGCTGGTTTCAACACTACCAGCCTTGCCTATCACATATAAATAAGCCCTTGTTAGTATTTGTTGAACACAAAGGAATTCTATCTTCCTCTTGATGTTCCTGAACAAGCAACTAATGCAAGAGACATGCCAGATTAAGACACCTCTTTATTTGGATAGCCTCATTATAGTAATTAAAGTTGAATTTAACATTTACTTGCTTAAGTTAATTTGTCACTGGATGTGTGCGCATGCCACCTGTTCTCATTCAAGAAACATAGCACCTACTGACATAGCTTGGAGAGAGAGAATGAAACAGAGAGTAAACATGCAAGCGGGAGAGGATCCCCAAAGGCCACTTTGTGTGTGTGTGTGTGTGTGTGTGTGTGTGTGTGTCTCTACACTACACTAACTCAGAAACCAAGAAGTTTCCATCTGGAAGTCAATCTACACATGCTACAATATGTACTGCATTTAAAAACAACAACAACTTTATTTTCGTTACAACACACCTCTATAAACCACCAACAAGCATGAACATACCCTAAACCAAGTACAATTCATATTATTGGAACTGCCAAGTCCTATTCGTATTATTAGAACTGCCAATGTCCCCCCCCCCCACACAAATATGTGTTCGTATGTGCATGCCACAAAAAAACCCAGCAAACATTTCATTTGGATATTTGGGGATTTCAGTGCCTGGATGGCAAATGTCTAACAAGAAACACCACAGATGACACACATTTCCCCATAGATCTCAAATTAAGCATTCTTACCCTTAATCTTGTAGTGGAGATTTCCGCCTTCAGAATATCAGGGTCATACTTAGTGCTGGAAGAGGAGCTTGAAAATACTTATTAGGAAAATTTAAAGAAAATGGAAAATATATTTAACCAGCTAAGAAATGGCTCATTGTTTAATTGCATCACATTGCTGCATTACAGCCAAAGCTACAGCACGAGAACAACAAATATTCAAATACATTTTCTTTCTATCAACTGAAGAGCACCATAAAATTATTAGAAGATGATACACGAGTGAAGGTTACACAAATGAACAAGCAACTGGCCTTTTTAGGGGTGTTTAAAACTGGCTCAAGATTAAAATTCATTTTGACACAACCATAATAGGGATGGAGGAAAAATTCATTCACATTGCATTTTAACAGGAAACTACCTAATTTGCACTTCCTGAACCAGGATGCAAAATAAAACAGAACTATCCTTCAGAATTTGCACCTGTCTGAATCTTGCAATGTAGTTTGCCACTCAAAATATGTGTACAAAAATGTACGATATTAAGGGAAATTGCTTGCAAATGGCACATCAAGCAGAATTTCGTTCAAAAATGTGTATGCTAGGAGAAAAGTGCACGAAAATGTACATATACATATAATTTTTGTAGTGACTTTTTATATATATAGCAAACTGATGTGAAAATGGCTGGGAAAATAAGGAACCAAGAGGAATCGAAACTGACAGTTTCATCCATCACTAGTTTGGAGGTGGTTGGAGGATGGATGGCAGCTAACAGATTGTGGTTGAATCCCAACAAGACAGAAGTATTGTTTCTGTGGGACAGAGGACGGGCAGGTGTGGGGAACTCCCTAGTCCTGAATGGGGTAACTGAGCCCCTGAAGGAACAGCTACCCAACCTGGGAGTCATTTTGGACTCACAGCTGTCCATGGAGTCACAAGTTAATTCTGTATCTAGGGCAGCTGTCTACCGGCTCCATTTGGTACGCAGCTGAGACCCTACCTGTCTGCGTACTGTCTCACCAGAGTGGTACATGCGCTGGTTATCTCCCGCTTGGACTACTGCAATGCGCTCTATGTGGGGCTACCTTTGAAGGTGACTCAGAAACTACAACTAATCCAGAATGTGGCAGCTAGATTGGCGAGTGGGAGGAACTGCCAATAACACGGGTCCTGAAAGACCAACATTGGCTCCCAGTACGTTTCCGAGCACAATTCAAAGTGCTGGTGCTAATCTTTAAAGCCCTAAATCACGGGTGTCAAACACAAGGCCCGCGGGCCGAATCCGGCCCGCCAGCCCTCGTCATGTGGCCCGTGTAGCCGCCGCCAGCCGCCAGCCTTCACCTTTTATTCTCACTCTTTTTTTTTTACACAAGAAAGCCGCCTCTTCAGCGCATGCGCAGCAGCCTACAAGCCAGAGAACATCTGCCCTCTAGCGGCGCCGGCCGTTCTACACAGGAAACCTCCACTTGTTTTTATATTGAGCACATGCCATCCTGTGATGTGACAGATCCAACGGCTGCCTGAACCCTTCTCTCCTGTACTGTAAGTCCTACAGATACAACCAGCCCTTTGAGGGTGACCAAACTGCTGGTGCGGCCCCCGATGAATTTGAGTTTGACACCCCTGCCCTAAATGATCTTAGCCCTGTATACCTGAAGAAGCATCTCAAACCCCATCGTTCAGCATGGATATTGAGATACAGCACAAAGGGCCTTCTGGTGGTTCCCACACTGCGAGAAGTAAAGCTACAGGGAACCAGGCAGAGGGCCTTCTTGGTAGTGGCCCTGTGGAATGCCCTCCCATCAGATGTCAAGGAACTTTTAGAAGACAGCTGAAGGCAGCCCTGTACAGGGAAGCTTTTTAAAGTTTAATGTTTTACTATGTTTTCATATATGCTGGAAGCCACCCAGAGTGGCTGGGGCAACCCAGTCAGATGGGCGGGGTACAAATTTACTACTACTACTACTGCTACTACTACTACTACTACTATTACAGCAACAAATGAATGAATAAATACAAATACCGTATTTCTAAGATACGTACAGCTTGTATGAGAACTTGATTTCTCCTTGTAAGCATCATTCAGCCTCACATATTCATC
The DNA here is from genome assembly GCF_965113315.1 of Podarcis vaucheri. Taxonomy (NCBI): domain Eukaryota; kingdom Metazoa; phylum Chordata; class Lepidosauria; order Squamata; family Lacertidae; genus Podarcis; species Podarcis vaucheri. The sequence continues at coordinate 51,782,327 of NC_138767.1, read as the reverse complement.
CAAAGCAAGTGCTAGTCTCTGTTCTTTCACATGGTACAGTTCTTTCTGAGTGCTGAGTGCATCTTGTGCTACTGTAAGATAATCTTTCAGCATTTTCTCTTGTTCTTGCCTCCATTGTTTTCTTGGATCTTCTATCTGTGTGGTTTCTGGAGAAATGCAGTTGTAAAAGCTTTTATTTAGTAAAATAAAACTGGTCAATCTTAGCCACATTCAAATTAGTGATGTCCAAAGGACTTGTTTAAAAAGCTTTGTTCTATTACCTTGCTAGTTTTAAGTGACATCTTTACTGAATCACATTTTGAACCTCTGCATTATCTACCCATTTTTCACCAGACCCAAGCAAGACATACATACTCAAGCAATACAATGGGTCAGAGTAGACCCAAAGAAAATAATGAAAGTCAGTTAATTTTGATAGCTCTACCCTGAGAAGGACTAACACTGAATACAACTGATGGATCCAATAACATTTTTGTCCCACAGATATTTGGGTATAAAACATGTTAAGAACTGAGATTACTTCCAAAGTATCTTAGGACTGAAGAAGTTTAAGAGAAAAAGCAATTTTTACATGCAACATGTATGTTATGCTCTATGTTCTTTACTACTTTCAGCCTGCTGTTCTCCTATATAAAAGGCAGAAAAGAATGTTTAAACCTTTAAGGCTAAAGATAAAGATTCAGGTTTTAAGAAGATCTCAGGTCAATGAGTTCAATTTATGTTGATGAAAGATGCTATAGTCTTAAACAGTACTTTACATCTTCAAAGCTCTCTAGGAAAACATTAATCCAAGATACTGATTTAGGTTCAAGTGCTTCTCCTAGCTCTAACGTTAGTTACATATACTTCTCTAAGACACTTTCTCTACTTTTGCCTACTTAAATTATCCAGTGCAAACAGTAACTCCAATGCACCACAATAGACTTTAAACATATGTTTGGTTAGCTTCTGCTGCAGCAGAAGGAGGTCCCTGGTGGTATCAATTGCCAATAATGCTCAATAGTCCTACACATTTAATCTTCCTACTGCTACACTTTGATGTGAATTCAAGAGGCAAGTAAATGAGGAAGTAGCTCTTTTTCAAAAAAAGAAAAAGGAATCAGAATGCTTCCCATGCGCCCCCTTAAACTCAAATACAGTTTATGTAGGTACATTTCTATGGAAAGTTTTGCCAAATATACTCAAAACAAGACTAGAGATAGATAGTATTTGTTTTTACACAAGCATATGGAAGGAAAATAAAAGGTGACAACTTTATATACCGCTGATTTCTCATACGCTTAATAGGATGCTTCTCCCCATCCAAAAAATTTTTTGGCATCTGTTGGTCTCAAGGGACAGTGATGTGAGCCTCCAGGGGTGAAGTCAAACTGCTGTTGTTAGCAGCATCCAAGTGACCTCCCTGGGCTGTGTGCATGGAGGTCCTGGGCTGCTCAGGTGATGACCTCCCTCTCAGCCTTGCTGATCTGCTCCAAAGGAAACCAGAGCAATACATTTGGCACCAACCTGGCTGCAGGAATTGCTGAAAGAAGTCGTACAAGGCACCATCCAACCATCTCAGGGATTCCACTCTGGGTTTCTGTAGGGTTTACTCCTTTGCCTTCTCTTCTCCCAAAGATCTCTCGCAAGGCAATGGAGGTTTAGGATCAGAGTTTTCCTTCTAGATGGGCTACCTCCCCAGGTTGATGAGCCCCATCTGACCCTCACTTCCCTCTACAGCAAACGCAGAAATTGCCTTCTTGACCATTTGACCCACTACTTGTCTCATCCACTCAATCCGGTGCAGCCTGTCTTCACGTGCAGGGAAAGTCCCTAATTCATTGAGGGTTTGAGATCCATTGTATACCGTCACCTGGTTTAGTTGGGTAGTCAAAGCTGTTCCCTGGGGTGTGGCCATTGTCACATGCTGACAGCTTTTAGGAGCTACAGGTGAAAGCTCAGTGCAGGGTGGGGACAAACTACCCCAGAAGGAGCACAATGTGTCTCCCACCAGAGGCATGACCCCTCCCCTAACACCCCATACAAATAATTTTTATATAAAGCAGAGAAGCTGGCAAAAGCCACATGCAGTCAAGGCAAGCAGAAATAAAGAGGTGTTTCCCAAGCAAAGACAGAGCACAGGAGATGTTCCCTCCATTGCCCTTGTCTTCAAAATGCACCTTTTTTTCCTCCCTTCACAGAGAAAGGGGGAGATCATCCCTATGGGCACCAGCATACATCCTTAAATCTCAGAGCCAGGAGCCAGGAGCAAGTCTTTCCCTTGGGCATCATGAGGCAGAAAAAACTCTGGAGAAATTCTAGTTGAGACAGAAAGAGCCTTTTTTCCTACTGCTTTTGTGTGTGCCTTTTTTTTTGGCACACACACTAACCTATGCAAAAATAACAATTATTGGGGTGGTTAAGGGGAAGTGATCATGAAAGCAAACCCAAAGCATCAAATGGGATTTCATAATGATTCTACAATCAAAGAGGATAAAGGCAGTTCTGTTGGGCTTTGGGGGATGAATGTAATGATTGCGGTTGTACTTTAAGAGAGCAGCACTAGTCGTAATGGAAAATAATCTCACAAGAGAGAAAAGCCATATCTGCGAACACATTTCAGGTAATTGCTCAGTAGGTTTAAGTCAGGATTGCTCAATGTGTGGCCCAAACTAAAGGAGTAGCCTGCAGAGTCCTAAAATGTGGCCCACAGCAATGCTGTCCTTGTGACTGTAGGACAAGGACAAAGCTGTTTCAATGCAGGGTGTGCGTTTTTTAGCACTTACAGTCTCACAAATCAAGCAATTTTATTTATTTTCGCCTTTATGAAACCTCATGTGGCCACAATTTTTGTTTCTGAATATGAAAACAAAATCAGTTGTGATCGTCTCAGTCCTGAAAAGCTGGTGATATTGTTTCTGAAACGTTCCAGGTTTAGGAAAAATTAAGATCCTTTCGAATAATGATTTCCAAACCCTAAGTTTTCTAAAGATGGCTTCCACTCTATGGCTGTTACAAGAAATAGCATGAAAAGGTTCACTGTCTGACAAGTGGCAAACGGGTATATAAATTAAGGCTACGTGGGTGAATTTCAGCCTACTGGAGGTTTCACAGGCCATCTATTCCTAACAGCAGGGCAGTGTACTTTTACATCCACGAAGCAGCGGGACAAAAGCCAGTCCTGCTTGCATTAAAGAAAAAGGTTACCTTTCCCCTTCAAGGTAGCAAAGCCAAAGCTGGATACACCACACAGCAAGCATCTGCAGAATATTTGCTGCAACCTTGCTTCCCTCAAATAAAAGCAATTGGAATAAGTCAGACATAATTCAAGCTTGCCTTTGGTAGCAGAGCAGAAGAGAGCAGTACGCATATGCTGTTTCAGAACTGCTGTTACTTGGAACATACTGGGACAAATGATGACAGCAAAATACCATATTTTGCCGTAAAAATAATTTTCAGAGCACCAGTTAAATATGAGCCCATAAATTCGATTCATAAACACCATTTATTCCCAATAAAAACATATTTACTCAGAGAGCATTCTGCATGCAGATATGAAGCTCTGGTCTGCGCTGCAATCTACCTGTATAAATTTCAGTGCAATTGTAATTCCATAACAAAAGAGCATTTCTCTTGACTCTGTCAGGCTTGATTGAAATGTCATACCATGGAATTGATCTCTATTCTTTGAGTTAACTGTCCTTTTGTGTAAGGCATATGGTGTTTCTGGGGATCATGAACATTTGTATTCTTGTTCTTCCATAGTGGAGAACAGCAAGTAATTTCAGGCTAGGTTGTCAATTTCTTGTGCTGAGGGAGGAAAAAAATAACTCAAATCTTTGGACCCATTTGCTCTTCTAAGCTGCTGGCTCAAATAAAAATTTTATGCACTTAAAGAAAGCAGTGAGGGACCAGAGTTTTCTCTTCCTCTGACTAAATAGCTTGTAGACAACACAGTTTCCCATCTTTCTTGAGACAAGCACAACACTGTAATATAAGAGACTGTACCTCTGTTGTCACACATTGTCATATGTACCTTTTGTCGGTATGACTTTGTTGAAAAATTAGGTCCTCTGCCTTACGGTTCCTGAGACTATCAGAAAAGAAACTGAAATACAGTGAATCACGTTTAAATCCTTGGGATGCTTGAAGAAATGAGGAATTTAAAAGCACCCAACTGTCACTGTTCAGCTTCAAGCTGCAAATGGAAAAGCAACTCTGCTACCAGACCTGTGAAATCCAAAACGACATTCTGTAGCCAGGTGGACAGTCCCTTTTCAACAGCCCCAAATGTCGGGAAAGGAATGGTCATCAGAACCATGGTGGGAGGGGAAAGCATTAAATATCCCCTCCGTCCTTGCTGAAGTCCCAATCCTGATCCCCCTACCCCAGCTATAACTTAGGGAGGGAAAACAAATCAAGCTACAGTAGAACCTCTACTTACATCCCGCTCTACTTAGGCCTGTTCCAAGTCACGGTCATGGCAAACCCAGAAGTAAACACTGGGTTTGCCGCGATTCGCCCATGTGCAGAAGCGGCCGCCGCCGTCTGCACATGCACAGAAGTGGGCTGCTGCCCAATGCGCCTGTGCAGAAGCGGGCTGCCGCCAAATGCGCCTGCGCACAATGGCACTTCTACCAGCAACCTGTTTCACCATAAGGACGGGCCTCCGGAATGGATTGTGGTCTTGAGTAGAGGTTCCACTGTAAAGGCAATGCTATTTGGAAAAGGAAAGGGTTAAAGGGACAGAGCAGAATCCTACAGAAGGGACATTGTAATTAATGGGGCTTATTCCCAAGGCAGAGTGTGCAGATTTGCAGAAAGAGCATGCTGCGTTTGAAAAAAACAGTATTTTAGTGCTAACACAACCCAGCCCCCCCCCCCCGTTTGAAGCTGTTCTTTAAGAAAAATGAAATCAAACCCAACTGCCATACATTTAATGTAAAATTAAATAGTCCGTAAAACACCAGGTACTTTTATTTTTCATGGGTTTCCTTTCAAAACATCTACTGAAGAAGCTTTACTTATGTTTCTCCCTACTTAAAGTGTATTACCATCATACAATTGAAATGTCAAATATAAAACAAAACCTAAAAAGCAAAAAGGGGGACTGAACCCCAGTCCAATCAACGTAGATTTAATGCATTAATTGCTAGCGTGATTAACCACCTAATCAACACTTCATAAAGTATGGCATGCTTCCATCAACCCTAAAAATTGGAGCCATGCATCTTTTCTACAACATGTTTTTTGACTGCAAGTCATTAGTGCACAATTCACACTGCGAAGACTAAGTCAACATAATTAAACACCCACTCATGAAACTGGCCAACAATCTGTTACTTACCTTCTTTACCAACAATAGCATGCAAAACTAGAATTTCTAAATTTATCAAGCTTCCTGCTGTATTCTAGTGTTGGCATTGCTAGGTGAGATCCATGGAAGGTAACTTGTTTAACTAAAAATGTTACCATGGGGGGGTCAAGACTTCACCAAGCCTTACCCACTGAATTCCTGCAGATATGTCATTTCTGCTCTACTGGTTAACTGAGTGGTGAAGGTGGCATCTCTTGAAAGCTAGGTGTATACAGGTGTCCTTTCTACAAACTGATTGATCCCAATCAATCCCAATGGGGCGAGTGTATCTGCACCCTATATAAAGGAGTCATTAACCCACAGCTCAATGACAACACGGAAGAAGCTAAGAGAAAGCAGGTCACTTTTGGAGCTCAGACATTTCCATACTAAAGCATTAAATTATCCAAGGTCCATATGTCAAACCCTGAAACAAAGAGGCAATCTGCCAAAACTTCAATCAGAAGCTAGCTGGTGAGCACACTGGTGCTTCTTAAAGCTTCAAAAAGTAGAAGGGAAAGTAATAGTATTATCCTTCTTGACTTCACCATGACTGCATCTTCCCTTCTATCTCAGGCAGTGCACTGATTCCCCATTGCAGTCCCAGGTGCAAAGGACATACAACCATACAACAAAAGGCACAGGACAACAGTGTTGGAATGAAATAAGTCCTTAACTTTCATTCATTGCAGATGTCAGATGGTTTGATGTAGGCATTGGGTATGTATCCTGAAATCAACAAGCCCGTGTGCAGGTTGATGTTTAAACAGAGTTGACCAAGGTAAAGGGTCACCCTGCAACACGCATCACATCTGGGTGACCCACCAAGATCACCATAACAGGGGTGCAACGGTCCCCTGAGCTGGGTTTCTGGACATGAGGCACCCCGTAGCCTCCCTTAAGGGTATACATGACTACAGAGCAGTGGGGAGTACCCCCTGGCCATGTCGGCTAAGGATCCATCCCAATGCCTCTTCTGGCACTCAAAGTTGGTGGGAATGGGCATTGCCTGACATAAATGCTTCCAGGCAAACACTTCCTGTTCCAGTGCTACTTACTGGGATCTCCAATCCCAATCCTGCCAGGACTTGTACAGAAAAGGGCCCAGGAGCAAATAATCCTCTCACTTGCCAGTATACTTCACCAGGTACTTCACCAGGTACTTCTCCAGGTACTAAAGAACAGTCTGTGCCGTTGATTCAGAGCAAGAAACAAAACATTTGTTCGGTCTATAACCTTTGAGAACCTTACAGGGGAACCATTCATAAGCAGCAGGAAGTCAACAACAACAATGGACACAAACGCTTTACAAAAAAACAACAATGGACACAAACATACAAATTGCCATATTGTGATAAACGGTCATGAAGTCTGCATCATAGTGAGAGTCACCAGACATCGGAATTTTTATTTGAAGTTAGTAGATGTTTTAGAAAAATAACCATTTATATGTTGAGATCTCAAGCCGAGGTGTGTGTGTGTGTGTGTGCGCGCGCGCGCGCTATTTAAATCCATCATCTGCCTCCATGCATTTGGCACAGGATGGAAATCCTGCCAGAAACATAAAAGTAGCAACACGGGGGGTGGGGGTGAATAAAACATGTGAACATGTTGCTGAAATGGCCACAAATGATACATCATATTACACAACTCTTTTCAGATCATGATGGGTGAGATGCTTACATAGGTTAGCAGCTTCAGGCTCCTGCAAAATATTTTGACTTGGTTAAACATTAATTCCAACACTGTGGCTTGTGAGAAGTGGAGAGGATTTCTAGCAGCTTACAAGTCAAGCTGTTATAAGAAGGTGTCTTTTCCCAAGACATTTGAGGATAATGCTGTGTTTTTTCTAGTTGTAATTGTACCTGTCCTGTGCAGAAAAAAGAGGATTACCTGTTCTTTCAGCAATCAAACCTAGTGTTAGTCTTTTGAGGGGGAAACTGCACAGATGTTATATGGGCAACAGTACTAGTTTGCTTAGATATATCTTGAGGTTTGGTTCAACTCGTTTTTGTGTGTGTATGACTGTAGCATTAGATTCTGTTTTCTCTTCTCCTGCTTAAGCATCAGAATCCAGACTCAGAACTGAGCCCCAATGAGATCTCCTGTACAGAGGAGGAGGAACAAGGTTCCAGAGAGCCCTCTAGTACAAATGGAGACCTGGGGACTCCATGCTTCATGAAGCTCAGCTAGAGGCCCTTCCCCCATAATAACAGTCTTCCACTATGGGCCTCCAATATGAGGGACCCCACTGTCCCTTATTGGGACCTTGATTCCAGACCTGGGCTTGCTCATCATTCTCTCCAGGACTCCAGAACTAGTGGCAATTCTGCCTGGGCAGAAGTTCCGGTATGGTGACGCAATCCCCAACTAGCAGCCTCAGACCTACCATCCAACTGGACTACTTAGGAGGGAAACACAAACCCCATAGGTGCTCTGGATACTGGCTGTGAGAGGCTCCAGAAAGATGTGAGGCTATAGGTAAAGGTAAAGGGACCCCTGACCATTAGGTCTAGTCGTGACCGACTCTGGGGTTGTGGCGCTCATCTCGTTTTATTGGCCGAGGGAGCCGGCATACAGCTTCCAGGTCATGTGGCCAGCATGACTAAGCTGCTTCTGGCGAACCAGAGCAGCGCACGGAAAGGCCGTTTACCTTCCCACTGGAGTGGTACCTATTTATCTACTTGCACTTTGACGTGCTTTCGAACTGCTAGGTTGGCAAGAGCAGGGACCAAGCAACGGGAGCTCACCCCATCACAGGGATTCGAACCGCCGACCTCTGATCAGCAAGTCCTAGGCTCTGTGGTTTAACTCACAGCGCCACCTGCGTCCCTTATGTGAGGCTATAGGTCCACTTTAAAAAAAGAAAAACAACCACCACCAGTCTCTGCAGTGCTATATTTCCAGAAAAAGAGGTGCCAAAACTCAAAATGAATGCCACCCTTGTTCTCTTATAATGGCAATGGCGCCCACCTGAGAGGTGCTGGAACTGAGTTTTGGCGAATTCTGGTTGTGGGTGGGAAAGCCCTGAGTCTTTGGCTGCTCAGCATTGATGCAACAGAGCAACAACTCCAGGAGGTAGCCCTTCCTTAGTCTTGCATTTCCTTGCTCCATATTTTTTCAGTACAATCTCCTTGCCTGGCTAGAACAGGCCACGTAAGTTCTGATTGTGCAGACACCTTACCAAAGCCCCTCTTGTATATAGTAACTCAACTGTAGAACCAGAAGTTGTGCACAAACAATAACTAATCAATAGTGGGTTGTGACAGTGACTGTGCCACCTCTCTCACAAGTTTCTGAATATATATATTTACCTTACACATATACCCACAATTTCTCTGTCAATAGCCTACATAAAGCTACTATTGGTAGACATGCTGCCCTTATTTTGTACTAGTGTTGTAATTCTGAAATTATGTGAAAAGCCCTGAGGTACCCTTTCAAAAAGAAAATTGCGTACATGAGTTAGGTGAACTTAAATATATTTTGAGCAAGCTAAAGACTAAACTAAACAAGGGATTCTTCTTAACTGTTTTTGCTTTCTGATCCTGAGCCTACAATACAAATTGGGAACTTATCCAAGCAGTGCTACTGATATACAACTTTGATTTATTGAACTGCAACACTGAAACCATACCAAAATGAAAAAAGGAGGTAGTAAATCAAGCCCAACAGTCATCACATACTGAAAGTCAATTCTTCAGAATGGCTAAGGGATGGAAATCACTGCTGGGGATTCTTACGGTTTCAACAATAATACTTAACATTTATGTGGGGCTTTGGTTGGCATATTTGAACATCCATCCCATAATCCACCACCATGTAAGGTAAGTGACTATTATCATCCTCATCTTTCTGAAGAGAACAGAGGCTGAGAAAGCAGTGCCCTAACTAAGGCCTCCTCATGAATTCTTGGAAAGGACAATCCTAGAACCAGGAACACCATGGTTGACAGCTCTCAGTCTTAACCACTACACCATGCCAGCTGTTTCAAAAGAATTCAGGCTACATGAAAAGGCTTGGGATGCAACATTATCCTCCTACCTACAATAAATAGCCAGCATAGTTTGGCATCCATTTCTTTTAAAAAGCAAAATGCTCCTGGGGCTGAAAAAGGGGAGATATGTTGCTTCCAACAGTACAAAGACTAACAGTAACGCAAGTGGTGCAGCTGTTAATACATCATCTACATTTCTGCACAACTGATAATGTATACAAATGCCTCCCCAAACTGCCATTTCTACAGCTAAAAGTTAATGAAACTTTTGGTAAACTCCTGTGTGCTGCAGTTAGCAATTATCAGACCGTTGCATTCCAGGCAGGAGAATTAAAGCTATAATCTCAACTTTAGCATGTAAGACAAATGACCTGCCTCTGACCCTTATCACAGGCAGTTTACCATCCAGTAACTCAAACAAAGAATGCTCTCTTCAGAACACCCACTCCAATACCCCACATACCTGATGTCTACTGCGCTCCAGAAAAGTTTCACCAAAATTGCTCCGTCAACATGGATTAATATACCACTAAGAGAGCATTAAGTACCTGAAACCTCAGTCTCAAACAATGAGGTAAAACCAGTTCAGCAAAACAAAAGTACACCCATTCCACCACCTTCCATAAAACACATTTACAAAAACACCCCCTCAAAAACCTCACCCCTACACACATTTTAAAGCCCACAACAGGAGAAAGGGCATTTCATTACAAATATGTGTATTTTGTTGCATTCCAGTGCTGCATGCCCAGTAAAAACCCGCCGTGTAAACAAATTCCAAACAAGCTGTCTCAGGTTTGCTATAGGCATAGTTCATATCTTGTTTGTTTCTTCATCCTTGAAGCCTCAAGTATGGATCTTAGCCCTGTAAAGATTTTTAGCAAACTACAAAACATAGTACTTTATGGCCTCTGATTTTAATGCAGTTTTAATCTTATTTCTCAAACAAGCCATGTCCAGTTATAATCTAGGATAATAATAACCAATAGCTGGTCCATGGCTCTCCTTTCTTCACAGCATGCTCTTTAGATGGACCATTATGACTTCAGTAAGCCACCTTTTAATATTTATCAGGGTCAATTAGAATAGAAATGTTTTAATCGTATCTTACCCAAGTGATAACCCCTTTTCTGCTGGTGCTCTGTTTTAAAGAGACAAGAATTACTGCAGTCCCTTGGAGCCTGGTTTTATTTTGATATGAATATTCGTTAGCAAGACCCTACTATTGTGATAAAATGTCACTACAATGCTATACACACTACATTGGTTTAGAGTAAATATGTATATGGGTGGAGAATAGGGATAATGCCAGTAGACTCCACATGTTCCTGCAACATGTGATCATCACAACATGGGGAAACCCTATTAGCATACATGCACAAGCTCTTTCACAGGTTACGGTATACAAACATGAAGGTTGTTACTTTGTTCTCTCTGTGGCAAGGCTGAGAGTACACCAATGTAGTACATGAATTACTCAGGCTTTTCCTTTCCTTTTTGTGCTATGGCTACTCTTCCAAAATTGGTTTTATTGTTATTAAAAACAAATTTTTAAATCTCAAGCTACACAAAGCTCAGACAGTTCCAAGAAGATTAAGCTCTTCACTGCTTTTTAACAAGTAACATCTCAGCAGCACAGATGACAGAAATTCTTAAATGAAAAGTAGTAAGCAATTGCACTGGGTTGTATCCAATGCTATGTTTGTGAAGTTCTGCTTGTGCAATGGAACGTCACTCTGTACAGCCCACATGCAACTCCCAACTAATAATTTTGGGACCATTTGTGTGTCATTAGATCAGCTACTTCTGAGGTTTTTACATCACCCATACTGTCAGAAGTACAGTGGTACCTCGAGTTACAAATGCCTCAGGTTACAAACACTTCAGGTTACAAACTCCGCTAACCTGGAAGAGTTACCTCGAGTTGAGAACTTTGCCCCAGGATGAGCACGGAAATCGTGTGCTGGCGGTGCAGCGGCAGCAAGAGGCCCCATTAGCAAAAGCACGCCTCTAGTTAAGAACAGTTTCAGGTTAAGAACAGATTTCCGGAACGAATTAAGTTCATAACTAGAGGTACCACTGTAGCAAAATTCAGTTTCTAATGTCTGGATGAGGGACATTAACTTATTAACTGAGAAACTTCTACCAATGGCAAAGAATTCTGGGGTAAGTTCTGGGGCAGACATACATCTTACATGGGGCGCTAGTCAGGTCTACTGAGCCTAATGAGAATGCATCCCAGAAAACACCCAGCATTCCCCTGTGGTTGCACAATGCAGGGAAAGATTGACATCTGTGAGCAAGCTGGCTTTCATGGAAGCCTGCCTGCCTGCCATGACTCACCTCCACTTTGAGGATCCCTCGGTTTGAAAACCACAGCACAAAAGCAATTATGAATATATGGTTATATTTGGATTTAATGCAGTTTCCTATGAATATATTTACTGAATATTGTTCCAGCATCTTCTGGATTTTGTGTTTCTGGCTTACAGAGAGACCAATTAGAATGTTAAGTTTTGGCAAAGATGGGGAGTTATTCCTTATGTATGTATAAACAGAAAAACAGAATGTTTTAATTAGTGGCACAGAGGTTTTAAGGTTAACAGTCAATCCTGTGCAGTTCTGATCTCCATTTTGAGAACCTCAGTTTTACGTGTCCTTGACAGACAGAAGGATGTAAGAGCAGTTTTTTTAAAAGGAAGGAAGGAAGTGGGGGGGGGAGTAGCAGCGGTAGACATTCATTTATTTTCTTAGGAAAAGCACTAAAAGAATTGCTATGGGGAGTTTTGACTGTCTCATAAGAAATCTCTCCTCTTCAAGTTCTTGTTAAGAGTCTAACAACAGAGTCTAATCTGGCTAAGCCTTCTTATATAATCAATAAAGCACTTAGAGAAAACACTTACGGTTTATGTGGTCGATATAGTAGACACCAATCTGAGGATCGTATGCGGCTTCCCATCCCCATGGTAGCTCATCTCCAACACAGTCTGCAAAGGATAATGGCTTTGTTAACCTAAAAACAAAACCAGAAAGTAATTGAATTAAGATTATGGAATTTTTCCTAGACATACACATGCAGAAAATTAGGCAAAGTAATTCAGAAGTGTCACTTCAGGCACTATACTGTTCAATATCTCCACTTTCAAACGAGGAAGAGAGAAAGGCTTGTTTAGGATGAACTGACAAGGGTAAGAGGCTAAAAAACCAATGTCTGAGATGTCTAAACAGAATCAAGGAAATCTTCAATATATTCCTTTTTTCAAGGCCAAACAGGATGCCATTCTGGAACACCCATTTTCCAGAGCTATGATGTTCCCTTTTTGCTCTAAAAATCGGAGCCCCTCCTCGATGGGGCAGAGCCAAATTAAACTAGACGGACATCATCCCATATAAACCCAGAAGACAAATTTGAAGATTTGCCTAATTTAGGGTTAAAAACATAAGAGCTTGCTGGATCAGGCCAATGGTCCATCTAGTCCCGCATCCTGTTCTCACAGTGGCTAACCGGGTGCCTGCTAGAAAGACTCGCCCGGCACTCTTGTTACATATCTTTAGGTGCCAGGAAATACATGCCTCTTCTCCCAGGCCTTTGGCTAATTAAACAATCTATGGTGGGGTTTTTGTCTGTGTTTGGTTACTATGTTATGTATATTTGTGTTCTTGTATTGTAAACCCCCGTGATCCTCAGATGAAGGGCAATATAGAAATTTTACAAATAAAAATGAAACAAAAAGCCCACAAACAGGATTTGGGCACAAGAGCATTCTTTTCCCTCCTTTGGAATTCAGTAATTCACAATGAGAAGCATTACTGTGGAGGCAGAGGAGAGACATCATGCCTAGTAGTCATAAATACCCTTCTCTGTGAATTTGTCTAATCCTCTTTTAAAGCAGTCTAGGTTGGTGGCCATCATTGCCTCCTGTGAGATTGAGTTCCACAGTTTAACTATGCACTGCATGAAGAAGTCCTTTTGTTTATCAATCTTCCAACATTCAGCTTCTCCAGATGTCCATGGGTTCAAGTGTCATGAGAGGGAGGAAAACTTTTCTCCATCCACTTTCGCCATGCCTCCTACTTGCCTTTGCTATACAGTAGAAAGTCGCCAACCCTGCAACCTTTCATTCATATATTTCTGTTTTACAATTTAAAATACTCATTTTACATCCTTAAGATATCAATGACTTCCCTTCTTCTCTTTCCCTGGTTCATTTTACATATCGTAAATCCCTGCATATTTTACAAAAACTATACCAATCAGTATTCCATCCATCAAAAGTTATTTACACTGTTGAATTTATCTTAATGCTGCCAGCGTTTTCAGTTGTATACAATTATTTCCCATATATTCAATAAACGTTTTCCAATCTTCTTTAAACATATGTTCTTCTTGTTCTCTTCTTCGATATGTTAAGTCTGCAAGTTGTGCCAATTCTATCAACTTAAGTTGCTGTTCTTCTTTGGTTGGGACCTTGCTCGTTTTCTATTTTTGGGCTAACAAAACATGAGCCGCAGTATAGTAGCATACATACCGTAAATAATACATACACAAGGTTGATTGCCCTTTTATCAACCTTGTTAAGGATTCTTGTTAAGAGACTCTGTTGTAGTATCCTAACCCAGGAGGGAAACTAGGCTTTATTTCACCAGAGTCAAAGACCCACTTTGGCACTCACCCCATGCACATTTGCGTACAAACACACACACAGAGGCTAGAAGTCTCAATGGCGCCTCTCTGGTGGCTTCATGCAGGGCAAAGCACCCTGCTAGCCCTCCTGCCTAACCCAAACATCTAATAAATAATTGCAGAAAGATGTCTTGGGAGGGAAACAGCATGCTTCTTGCTAGAGCAGGATCTATCAGCAAACGCCACGAACTATCATGATGCGAGCAAAGGGGCTATAATATCTCTAGAAACTGGAGTCTGAGGGATATCAAAAAAGGGTGAAGCCCTTTCCACCACTCTAACCTTGCACTCAATTTCTGACCAAAGTTAGGAACTTCAGAGGAATATAGAAGACTGACAAGGAAGCCAAGGATCTGGCTTAATAAAAATAATACTGAAAGGCAATTTATACAGTAAAATGCAACAGCATGATATGTTGATCAGGTCTATGGGCTGTAAGTACCCAAGAAAAAACCTGGGGGGTGGTATGATAGCAAATAGATCGCTGAAGACATTGGCTCTGTGTGCTGGGGAAGTGAGAAGGAAAATTCAGTGATGAGAATTCACAGGAAATAAATTGAAAATGAAACAGCAAGTATCATAATATCGTTATATAAATCTATAGCAAACTCACATTTAGAATACTAAGTATGTTGTTTCTGCTTTCCCTAACTTAGGGTGGATATCATAGAGCCTTACAGGGTACAAATAAAAATCTCCTGGTTTTCTCTCAGGAGAAAGGCAAAAGGTAGGGCCAGCCAGAGTGGTGCAGCTATTAAAGTGCTTGACTAGAAGCTGGCAGGCCTTGAGTGAAATTTCAACTCAGTCATGAGGCTCACTGGGTAATCTTGGGCAAGTTTCTAACTCTCCAACTCACAAGGTTGTTCTGAGAATAAAGTGGGTGGGAAAAGAACTACAAGCTTGTGGGACAGGGATGATTAAGTGGCAATAAAATAAACAAACAAATAAAAAAACCTAAATAGGGTTGGGTCGCTTAGTTAAGATGAAAATACAATGGGATGGGAGGCAGAAAAGAGAGAAAGGTTGATGCAGTTATGAACCAGTGTGCGAAGATGGGAGGAAATCAAAAGTTTTCCTCTCTCACTAGCACTTGAAACAGTTCACTATCTGCTGAACCTTCTTCCTTTAGAAGGTGGTCTTTATGCAATTCCAGTTAATATTTAAGCATGAAATTTTTCATGTAGCTGGTTTAGGGGAAAGCACAACAAAACACAATATTTCATAAGAAACAACAGGATAGATATGGATTGTGGCTAACGTGGTGTGTATACCACTTCCCAAACCAGCGATGGGAGCTCACTGAATGTAGACAAAATTGGAGTGTTTACACAGACTATGTGTAAACTCACTCTCGCCTTCTTTGCTCCTATTTTTTAGACTGCAAGTTCTCTGGGGCAGAGATCTGTCATTTCTTTACAATGCTTGAAAATGAATGGTTCTATTTACAGGCCACCACAATACATTTGTGTTGTCTGTCCACTGATCTGGGAAGCAGCAGCAAGCAGTGCAAAGCTGGAAAAACAGGCAGGAGTGCTGGCCCAACCAAGTGCCATAGTTAGGCTTGCCACAAATGTGTCACAAATCTCCACTGCCTCTGCCAATTCACTCAGTTTGGTCACCCATGGTCCAATCAATGTGCTTCTTCCTGGAAGAAAATGAGGAGTCTCTGTCCCATCTAGGATAGCTGCATAACCAAGGCTAAAACTTGCAGCATCTGCAAGTAAGTGCTTCAAAAATAACAATAGTATCAAAAACTCTGGTGACACCCTAAAGATTAACAAATTTTATTATGGTATAAACTTGTGTGGAGTAGAGTTGACTTCATCAGATGCAATCCTCAGATGCAGATAAACATTCACATGGTTGTAAGAGGAGTTGTAAGCAGCGAGATCAAAGAGAAATGAAATGAAAGTAGTACAGACAGCGATAATTCAATTACTGCTTGAGTGTGTGCAAAATAAACACAGTAGGCCTTTATAACAGCAGTAGTAGGTGATAAAACAATCAAATTGACAGTGTAAAGTTAATTAACACCTGTAGCAGGAATAGACACTATTGTCTCTATTCAGATCAAATGTATGGCAATAACTCACAACAGACAACAACATCTCGGCATCCCATGTGTAACTAACAGGCAATACAATACAACAGGTCTCTTAAAAAACCTATTGAATTCAATGGGCTGAGCCCCAGGTAAACAGGTTCAGGATTTCAGCCTTCTCACTATAAACAGCCAAGAGCCTTGTGATGCCTTAAAGACTAACAAATGTACTGTGGCCTAAGTTTTCGTGGACTCGCTTTGTCAAATGCATGAAGTGAAACATCAGTTGGCAGGTATATAAAGGAGAAAACTGTAAGGTGGGGCAACGAGATGCAGCAATTACAGTCAGTGATAATTAGCACTTAAATGTATGTTAAATAGACATGCCTTTTTAAAGTAGCAGATTGGTGATACTAATCAGTATAAATACAGATGTTTCCACCAGGCAGTTCTTGCCCTCAGCCTGTGAGCAAGCAAAGAGAGAAAGAGGGAAGAAGAGTCATGCTGGCTTACAGCGTACTTTAAAGTCCTTATGAGAGGAACTCCAGGAAAAAAGGAGGAAGAGAGGGAGAGAGCTGCCTTACTGATAGTCCAGCACTAACAATAAATCACAAAGGGAGAGGCACAGATTAGGATAGGGCAGCCAGTGAGTTGATACTCTGCCTCTGGCTCCAACCAAGAGAGACAGTAGAAAGGGGTCAAGGCCATGTTCAGAAACCCCAGAAACAGAGCACTGACTGCTGTGCCAGTGCAGGAGCATGAAACTCAGTGTGCATGTTCAAAGGGCGGCATTAGGGTTCCAGAGAGTCAGAAGGACAGCTTTCCAAGGGAGAGCATCTTTGTGACTCTGAAGCACTGAACATGGACAAACCTGAATGCAAACACTAGATATTGACCACCAAACTGATTTTATTTCAGGGAGTTGCTTCTACATATCTAGTCTCAGTTTCAGCAATGTACATAACATCCTTGTAAATATGCCCACAAAAGTTCATAGCCTGCAAATATATGTATAACATTACTAGTTAAGAGAGTACTATTCTGCATTATCACGGAACTACCTCTTCAATCTCCAATACGGATATTGAGGATACTAGCCTCTTAGCAGGCTTGTAAAACCTCCTTGTATTCTATCAACACAGGTGGCAAAGAAGGGGTGGAGCTGAAAGACTGCCTTCCCATTCTTCTCAACTTGGTGGAGCACTATGGTGGACAAGGGATGGAGATAGCCATCACCTCCATTGCTAAGCCATTCACTCACCTGCATGGGATTCCTCATCATTGTGGCTACAGTGTGTTGTTAAATAAAAGGCCACTTTATAGGTCTAGAAATGCACCTTGATTTCCCATCATGAGCAAGAGACACAGTATGTCTTGAGCTCATGTGCTCCTTCTTTCTCTACTTCTCCAAGAGCTACTTTTAGTTCTGAAGATACCACAGTTCTATGTGATGTCTCACTTCATGGAGCTGTGGAGTGAGAACAAACCATAATTTGATACCATGATATCAACCTGGTTTGAGCTTGCTAATCTCAGTTTAACCAGTCATGGGGAACCTCCAGATCATGAGCCAAATTTTCTCTAAGTCATACAAGTGTATGGAGGTAAAGCTGCAGTTGCAAAGGAACAAGCCTTAAAATAAGCTCCAGGTTGTTCTTGGGCAACCAGGACTTGTCCAGCTGAATCTTCATAGTGAAGCCAATCCTCGCTGAAAAGAGATTGACAGTGGCTTTAAGCCCTACTGGAATCTTTCTTTCAAGTTCAATCCACACTGCAAAGGGAAAAAATGGTCATCATTTGGAATTTTTTTAATGTGGTTTTTATTGGATTGTTAAATGGAAAACCTAATAAATATTATTTCAAAAAAGAGAGAAAAAATGGTCATCTGACATCATGGTGATGTCAGGTGATCGACAGCTATACATTTTTATTAGGATTGGTTGAATGCTGCAGAGATCTGATTGGCAGAAATGTTTGTGGAGCTTCTGTGAGTTCTAACAGAAGTATTTAAAAAAATCTGTGGCTTTGGAGGGATTTTTTAAAAAATTATTGACCATTCTCCCTAGGAAGGATGTGCCGCAATAGCCCTAGTGCACCAGCCCCCTCTGGCAGCCAGCGTCCAATATGTATAAATGTGGGACCATCACATATTACAATCTACACAGATGCAAGAGTCTCTTAATTTCTAAATACAAGTGCCTTCCACTTTATGCTGTATGAAGTGGCTTTTAGATTAAAAAAAAATAGTGCAGAGCTGATTAAGAAAGCCAAAAGTGGGGAAGTCAATCGATAATGTTCAATTGCCAAGGAAAAAAATAAGTATTTCCAATGTAAGAAATCATTAACCAGAGGCTATATGGACATATCCTCTAAAGAGAGAGCTACATCACAACTTAATATATAACCAATTCTTGACAGAGAAGCTGTAAAAGAATTCATGTCTTTTGACCAACTTTATGAAGTATTCAACATGCAATCTGTCCCAGCTCTATTTTTTATACACTTGGGTAGTGCTCATTATCAGATCTTGCAGAAGGGAACTAATTTAGCAGTCCCAATTAATAAGTAACATGCTTGTTTTGGATCAATCACTGCATGAAGGTTGGGACAGAAACAGAAGTTGGATTGCATACTTGAGATTCATGAGCAAGCCTGAGCCTAATCCTAAAAGACCACTATGAAGTTTAGTATCCATATAAATAAATTCAAATGATCTCAGAAGCATTTTTTAACGTATGCTAGCAAAAACAGTAGTTCTGATTCTGCAAACCTTCTTACAAACATGCTTGGTTCTAAATACCTAAGGAACATTCTTTATGTCTCAGATGTTTAAGGAATATTACAAACTGCTAGAATTATGTCAAGTTGTGGGTTGCCAGCTCTTACAAAAAACAAAATTAAATTCCAGTTTTCGAAATCCAAACCTTAGTATTGCAACATGACAAAAGCAAGACTTATGGAATTCAGCTATAAATAGGATAGCTCTACCAATGGTGTGATTACACATAGTAGTTAAAAGAAACCTTTAGGATTTAAGTCCCAGGTACCAGGGGAAAGCAGCAGTTTCATATTCTGCTAGGAAGCTGCCAGAGGCATTCTGGAATAAACTGAATTTGTTCTTATTCAGAAGGGGAATTCTTCATTATACCAATTCAGAAGTAAATTCAGTGGATCATACTTCCAAGTGCAGTAATTAGGTATAGGAGTGCAGATGTAGGTTGCACTTCTATGCATATTTACCTGGGAATAAGTCCCACTGGGAGTTGCAGGATGTTTTGGAGTAAGCAAATATAGGATGCATATTTAGGCTCCTATAAATCCTAGTATATCATGCCTAAAGTTGAAAGCAAAGCCAATAAAATCAAGGTCAGTTGTTAATTTAATAATTCCCCCTTCAGCTCATGTTTATGCAGCCAAAACAGCACCATCAATGCATAGTGGTCCATGAGTAAACCCAAGGTATACAGAACTGCAATTTTTTTAAAGAAGAAAAAAAACCCTAAAGAGGAAGAATCCCCCCAAATGTTAAATGAGGACAGAGCGTGCTCAGGGGGCACAGGATGGGGACTTGTTGAGACGGTGGTGGTGATGGAATGGAGGGAGCATCCTGGAAAGGAGGCTGGATGAAGGGAGACACAGATATACAAAAGGTTGAGAGAGCCATCTCCTTGTCTGGTTCAGATCAAGAAGCTGTTTTTGAGACAGAAGCAAGATTTGCCTCTTGAAATAAATGGATAAATCCGAGATTCTTCCCTTCCCTTATACCTCTTTATCATTCACACACACACACACACACACACACACTTTAATGGGAATGTAAACTGAGTGGTTAATATGCTGAACAACTAGACACTGTGCACATTTGCAAGGTCTCATCGAGACTGTGCACATAATTATTCCATAAAGAGGGTATTGCACATTTCCTGGTCAATACACATAATCTTCAACAAGCCTTGGGAAATGGGCATATATTGAATGAATTTTATACATTCTTCAGCAATTATGCAGAATACTCAGCACTTTGGGGGATACAAATACTATATATTTGCTGAATCTTGTACATTCTCTGGGCAAACTGTATATTCTCTTGTCATTATATATAAACGCCAAGAAACATTTTTGTTTTCAGTTTCTTGTTCAGAAGGGTGCAATCTGTGCTCTTCAGGTGGCTTCTGGCCCACTGCCTAATCCGACATGGCCTCCAACATTCCCTCCAACTGATCAGCCAAGCAGCAGGAAGAACGGAGGACTCCAGATAAAGATTAACTTTTTCTGCAGTCCAACCCTCTTTTCAATACTCTCAGCTATTCCCCAGTCAGCTGAGCAGCACAAGGGGGATTACAGTGAGAGGTAAGTTTTAAACCTTTCCTACAATTTTGATGGAAATTATTAACACCCCCCCCCCAACAATGCAATATTATCCATTGCCTTTGTCTTCATGCTGCAGATTGGGCTAAGAGAGTAATATACAACAAACCTTCAGTACAGTTCAATCCTGCAATGTAGTTAACTGTTTATATTGCAGGACAGAGGCTGGTTGGGATTCTGGGTCAAAAATCCCCCATACCTTTCAGGTTGCAAGAAAGGTCAGTCTTCTCAAACTGCAACCTCAGTCCTGTTGCCAGACCAAACTATCACGGCTACATGCAGAAACCTTGGCGTCCGTTGTTCTTCAGCAAGACTGGTTGCATATCAGGGACTGGGTGGACGAAGAGGAGAAGTGGAAGGCACCAGCTAGGAAACACCCTAGGGAAGCCTCAGAGGAGGAAAACTCAGAGCCTGGAGAGTGGTGGTGGGATACTGAGGACAAGTCAGAGGATGAAGGGGAGGCAGAATGGTTGGAGGCTAAAGAAGCAACAGGCCTGAGTGAGAGAGATGCAGAAAGCAATGCAGACTCAGGACATGCAGCAGAGAAGGAGGAGCCAAAGGCTGCAGAAGCATGCATGGAGCTTGCCTTTCCTACTGCGGTAAGTGCCCCTCCCTCCTTGTCTCCAAGGTCACAGAAAGCTTTGCTTGTAGCAGAACAAAAACCGTAAGTGGCCCCTGCCCAAAGTAGTTTAAGGCTGCTTGGGAGACATCTGGCTGGGGAGGAGGACTTAGTGGGAAGTAGAAGGCAAAGACCTTCAGTCCTGGCAACTGTTTCATGGGGGCCAGTCCTGTTTGTCGGCATTGCTACCTGATGTGATGTTTTCTTGAATAAAGAGCTAACTTTTCTGCTTGTCTCTGCATCCTGAGTGCTAACCTGCATCTGAACCAGTCCTGACATTGCACTTTTAAATGTTCAAAAACAAACACACACACTTTGCACATAAAGTAAGTCATAAATTACTATCAAAGACAGGAACCCCCTGTTCTGTAGGGGGGGGGAGCTGCTGGGGTGATGAACCCAGGAACATTTTTATGGAGGGTCCTCCTCATGCTACCTGGCTAGCCCTGTGCAACTTTGTGAGGATGGGTTCGAAATACAGTGGTGCCTTGGGTTACATACGCTTCAGGTTATAGACGCTTCATGTTACAGACTCCGCTAACCCAGAAATAGTACCTCGGGTTAAGAACTTTGCTTCAGGATGAGAACAGAAATCATGCTCCGGCGGCGCAGCAGCAGTGGGAGGCCCCATTAGCTAAAGTGGTGCTTCAGGTTAAGAAAAGTTTCAGGTTAAGAACGGACCTCCGGAACAAATTAAGTACTTAACCCGAGGTACCACTGTATGGCTGTTGCGTCCTTCTCACACTCCCCTCCCCAACCACTTTGCGAGTCTGGGATCATCCCAGCCTCTCGAAGCTGCTTGGGGCTGGCATCACATCAGCAGTGCCAACTGGGCTGGCACAGCAGTCTCCGTTCATCCTCCATGCTCTCCCACCCACCCCTGGCACATGCATGCATGTCCTGGGCACCAGCAGAACACACTCCAGCACTGGGCTCAGGTAACACATGCACACCAGGGCCCCACTTATATCTGTGTTAAATCAGACAACTTTCCCAAATACATTTAAAAGAATTTCCTGCTTTCCTGCTTGGCAGGGGGTTGGACTCGATGGCCCTTGTGGTCTCTTCCAACTCTATGATTCTATGATTCTAATTTCCATTACTGCATTTTAGAACCTCAGCTGTGAACTTACCTGAAACTTACAGTCTGCAATGTTTATTCTACTTATCTTGAAAAAAGTCTAAACTCTTGCAAGCAGATCTTATTTATTTAGATTTTCTGCTTCTGCAAAGTTTATAGTGCTTATTTAATTACTACCTACATAGCGTAGGAGCCTCAAGCAAGCACCACCCAAGATATATGACAAAATTTACATATTAGCAGTGAATGAACTGCTACTGTGTTGTGGTTGTGTAACAGCTTCTCTTGAGCTACAATGGTGCAGAATTTTTGACAGGTGCAGAGTATATGCAGTCCTGTATATTGCTCTGCTACAAAAAGGATGCAAGGGTGGCAGATAGTCTAAGTCAGGGGTGTCAAACTCAAATTTATCGGGGGCCGCATCAGCAGTTTGGTCACCCTCAAAGGGCCGGTTGTATCTGTAGGACTTTACATGAATGCATGTAAAGTGGAGGTTTCCTGTGTAGAACGGCCGGCACTGCTAGAGGGCAGACGTTCTCTGGCTTTTAGGCTACCGCGCATGCGCTGAAGAGGCAGCTTTCTTGTGTCAAAAAAGAAGAAGCGGGAATAAAAGGTGAAGGCTGGCGGCCGGCGGTGGCTACACGGGCCACATGACGAGGTCTGGCGGGCCGGATTCGGCCCGCGGGCCTTGTGTTTGACACCCGTGGTCTAAGTAATTGCCTTTAGAAGGTGTTTTTGCTAATGGTGGAGGAATTTTAGTTACAAAAGCACACTGTCAAGTGATATGAAAGATTGCACATTATGGAGACAAGAAGCAAAAGTTCAAGTATTCTATCCACAGGCCACAGCGTACTATTGGAATTTCAATTTTGTTTTGCTCTGTGTAGGAAGTAGAGTTTAAGCATCCAGAAAATATTGAGTGTAAATTGCCTTTGGGCACAATTTATTATTTCAATGGTTATCTGTTTTTTGACATCAGAGAGATAAGGTAACTAGAGGCAAGTCATAAAAGGGAAATGTAACAAAAACAGACGAAATTTCCTGTTCATGTGTTACTTTCCAGGGAGAAATCTCAACCCAGTTAAGAGTCTCAAGCTCCTGCCCCTTCACCATGCAGGGGGAAAACAAGTGAACCATAGGGCATCACATTGATTTGGATGCAGACCCCTCTGACCACACAATCCATCTCCCTTTTCAGCTGGGGATAGACTACACAGACAGAAAGATCCCATGTTCAAACGCATGCACTACAGTTCAGCTTGTTTGATACTTTTCCTGTGTAGAAGGAGAACGAGGGAGAAAGTATGCCTGTCTCTCCAGCTTGAGATTTCTTCTCAGAAAACATGAAGGTCCAAAGGGAAACAGCAACCCAATTATTCGCATATTGCCCTAAAAGCCCCTGCTTAAAATAGCCTCTCATGTGGAAATCTGCATGGTCTGGGAATTACAAGTAAGATAATAAACTTATTTTCTAGTAAATCTTGTCTTTCTCTTTTATTCCTCATCACCCTCCCATACGCAAATTAAGCTCTTAAGGCCCCTTGCCAGAATCACTTATCTCCTACAACTCCAGGCTGTGAAAAAGCCCAAAACACAGATTAAGGAAAAATTAAAAATGTGGTTTACTTTTATTGTGTGTTCATCCGCCACACGAGTGTACCACGAGCTGTGAACCTTTAAAATCTAAAACAGTGGTGCCTCGCAAGATGAAATTAATCCGTTCCGCGAGTCTCTTCATCTTGCGGTTTTTTCATCTTGTGAAGCACGGCTATTAGCGGCTTAGCGGCTATTAACGGCTTAGCGGCTTAAAGGAAACAAACTCGCAAGAACTCGCAAGACGTTTCGTCTTGCGAAGCAAGCCCATAGGGAAATTCATCTTGCAGAACGACTAAAAAAACGGAAAACTCTTTTGTCTTGCACGTTTTTCGTCTTGCGAGGCATTCATCTTGCGAGGTACCACTGTAGTAGGACTTCTATACTGTCAGTTGAACACTCAAATAACCCAAGCTGTTTTTCTTTGCCTATGTAATGCTAGCCCATGAATCTATTCTGTTTGGAGTCACTTAAAAAGCTGGAAAGCATCCTCAAATCTTCTAGTTCAACCCTCTACTTGCTACAGGAAATCCAGAGCTAAAGCATCCTCAGATTGCTCTAAAACCTCTACTTAACAACTTCCAAGCAAGGGTACACCCACACCCACCCACACCAGTAACTGGCTCTGTTGTCAAATGGCTCTCACCATAAGGATTATTTCTCATAATCGTAATGTTCAACCCAAATCTACTTTTGTGTTGATGGCTATTAGAGAAAACGCCTGCTGGGAGAGAAAGGTGAGAAGTCTCCAAACAACTTTGGTTTTCTGATCTTTACAGCTCTTAGATGTTAATTCTAATCTTGGCACTGAATGCATGAGACAGTTACAATAACTAGCCTGACAAAGATATGTGCTCTGAAGGAGGAAGACAAGTACAGTGGTACCTCAGGTTACAGGCGCTTCAGGTTACAGACGCTTCAGGTTACAGACTTTGCTAACCCAGAAATAGTACCTTCAGTTAAGAAATTTGCTTCAAGATGAGAACAGAAATCGTGCAGCAGCGGCGCAGCGGCAGTGGGAGACCCCATTAGCTAAAGTGGTACCTCAGGTTAAGAACAGTTTCAGGTTAAGAATGGACCTCCAAAATGAATTAAGTTCTTAACCAGAGGTACCTCTGTAGCTGGTACACCCAAGAGGGGGGAAACTGGTGCTCGTCTCCAAGAGAGACTCCCACTCACCATTTGGTTGAAAGGGCATGGAGAAGTATAATAAAATATACAGGGGCTAGTTTGCACCAAGTCTTTAGGATTAGTCTAGGAGAAACAAACCTAACCATTAATGAATCTGGGTCACTGTAAGTAGCAGCAGCACCACAGGGAATCATTGGCCCCTCCAACTCTGGGAGCTGTCTCAGGAACCTATCTGAATGGTTCTCTTGCCTTTCTTAATGGCAAACTCAAGCTTCTTATTCCTTACATATCACTAGCCTTCGTGCCTATCCTTCCAAAAACCAAAGCAGTGCCTCATGTTTCTCAGAGGCTCACAGCACTTTCCCATGTCCCATTTATTTCACTCCATAGCAACAGAGAAGGATAAACATTAATAGGCCAACTCCACTTAGATTTACAGGAGCAATGAAAAGCATGTTCAACATGAATCTGGAAAATCCTTCGTCACCTATGAACTAGATGGCTTGGGCAAGTGCCAATCTGTGAAACAGCTTGAGCCCAACTCTTGCCCAACCCACCCCTGCTACTTAAATCCTGCTCCTTGTCAAACACACCAACATTAAGTTCTTCTGATAACTACAAATATTTAGACCTTTTAAAAATACATGAACACTTGGAATAGAAATCTTAAAAACTTAAAATCTACAAAACATAAAGGGAAATCGGGGAGACAAGGTTTTCATTAAAAGACAACTCTAGCTGTGAGGTTCTCCAGCTCAGATAAATACCCTTTTCTACTTGCCACAAAATTAGTATACAGACCATCAACTTATAAAGGGACTAATGTGGAGTCTTACCACTTAAGGCCCCCAACCTTTACTACACAACAGAATTTGTGGCAGAAAACCTTACCATTTGGTATGCTGGTCACAGTCAATTTAGGGCAGATGACTAGTTCTCCTGCACTGGGCGCCAAGCCTAGGTGGCAGGCACTGCAGGGCGTCATAACTATGATGTAGCATATGCACAGAATGGAAGGCGAGAGGTGGGGGGGGGGGGCTCTGAATTTCGGCTTCATACAGGGCCCTGCTTAAATGTGAAAGACCAAGGTCTGCCACTGCTGGTCATCTATATTGGGCCTATGCTAGCTTCCTGGGCCTATGTTCTGTTCCTCTGACTCCCCACTGCTGAAACACAAATTGCAAGTCCCTGCCTTTTTGTCCATGTTATTCTGTGTTGTGTTAACTGATGGGATTTAGAACGAATAAGGTGGCAACATGGAGGGGCTATGGGAATGAAATAAATTGAGCAAATAAATAATGAACTCATTATCTCAGGAAAATAGCCAGTGACAAAAAATATGAGCTCAGGACCACCTAACTGGCATTTAATTCATTTCAGCATATTCTCCTTTATGGAGGCGGTTAGATAAAGATTGTGTGATAAGATTGCGGAGCAGCTTCTTTGACATTCAAAAGTCTTCCAAATGAAAGCAAGTGGTGGTAATGCAGTTTTGTTTTACCTCCTAGGGTTCCCTGTAACAGTGTGAAGCAACTTTAATTAGGATGAACACTCCGAGAAGGAACGTATGATCAGCTTCAGCCATTTCCTCACCTTGTTTTGCACAAGGGAGCTCTAAAATGTTAAATCCTTCCTTTGTTCCCAATTATTACTGCAGTTAGGAGGTCAAAGAACAGCATGCCTGATAGTCCAAACAGGTCAGAGAACAGCATGGCTAATAGCCCAAGCAGGATAAAAGTCTATTTGGTTGAGGTCTGGCCCCATTAATTGGGAAGAACAAATGAGGAAGAATGTGAAATTAACAATCATCTAATGCCCAGTTGCCCTCCGATCACAAAACCCACGTGGGTTTGAACAGGCTGTAATGTAAAAATAAAAACAAACATGAAAACATAGGCTGGTGAGTCAAGCAAGGGTCCGGTAAAAGTAAAGGTAAAGGGACCCCTGACCGTTAGACGACTCTGGGCTTGCAGCACTCATCTCGGTATATGCTTCTAAATATGAAATTTTAGATCAGCTCTGGTATAGCTGTCTCTTTTATGAAACAAAGTTATTTTCTTAAGACATCATCATCAGAGCAAGATACAGTGGAACCTCGGTTTTCGAGCACCTCGGAGGCCGAATGATTCAGAAGCCAAACACCGAAAACCTGGACGTGAATACTTCCATTTTTGAACGCGCCTCGGAAGTCAAATGGCTTCCGAGGCGTGCTTCTCCATTTTTCTGTATGGAATTTGCCGCCTGCCCATTGTGCCTCGGTTGTCGAATGGTCTTCCAGAATGGATTATGTTCGACAACCAAGGTACCACTCTACAATAGAATGGGTGCTACAGAACAGCTGGGTTCAAGTGCTCAAAAAAGGAAAGAAATCATTAGGGAATTTTTTCCTCCTAAAGAACATCCAGCGAAACAAGAGTTTCAGGACATTTTAAGTGGAAATTATGGGGTTACAACTTTCCAGTACCCGTGTCAGGATGCAAGGTGCAGGGGCTGGCAGCTCTTGCTTTCCACTCTTTTTATATATCACTAACCTAGCAGATCACCCAATGAAACTGATTCGGTTCAGGACTGACAAGTCATCACATAATATATAATTATCTTACGGGATTCACTGCCACAAGGTGCAACGATAGCCACTAATTTAAATGACTTCCAAAAAGAAGACGACCTGTGAGTATTAATGGTAATCAGCTATGACAGAAGAAATCAAAACTCCTTGCACGTAGGACAAGTATATGGGGACAAGCAAGGATTAGGCATCACCTGAATGCACTGTCTCACAGATTCAGAGGTATCCTAACTGGTCAATATTTAGCAAAATGCAGAATTCAGGTGTGGCCAACCTGCGGCCCACCAGGTATTGCTGTAACTCCTCTGAGCTCCCAACCAGCATGACAAAGGATCAGCGATGATGGGAGATTGAACAGAATTACAATGCCAGGCAGCAGAAAGAATTATTCATAAAGGGGATAAGAATTTCATATTTCACAATACTGTGTTCTTGCCTAGCATACCACCTGTCCTAACTAGGCAATCCTCTTCAGGCACTGAGTCTGAACACAAAGGTATTTGGCTGGGTGTGCTTAGAAGCCTCCACATATGGTGGGGGTGGGGGGTGCGCGCGCATGTGTGTGTATGTGTCTTGCTCATGAAGAGACCTGTAAGGGCATTCATCCAAATATGCTTCAAATCCCCTTTCTGACCCTGCTAAACACGGGAATGTGGGGGTAGAATTGGCATACCTGGGGACATTGGGGACATGGGCGTTCCTAGGGGTTGGTTAGGTTGCCCCCACCAAGGGCACAAGCAGGTGCAAAAATCATGCCTCTCCACTCTGGCTCAGAGTGGCTAGGAGCCGCCTGCCCACCTGCGCACTCCTTGGGCTGCTCCTCAGTTACTCTGGGAACCATGGGAGACACACAGGGTCCTCTGGGCACCCCAGAGGAGGAATCCGGTTGCGGGCATGGGTTGTTGCAGCAGCCCTGTGGGAGCCCCTCCCCAGACGGCCAATGGCACTATCAGAAGTGTGAGCAGAGCCCCCAGCAGGGCTTGGAGGGGAGAAAGGTGGAAAAAGCAGGTGATAGTGGCAGGAGGAGGAAAAGGGAAGGAAAGAA
The DNA here is from genome assembly GCF_965113315.1 of Podarcis vaucheri. Taxonomy (NCBI): domain Eukaryota; kingdom Metazoa; phylum Chordata; class Lepidosauria; order Squamata; family Lacertidae; genus Podarcis; species Podarcis vaucheri. The sequence goes on along the minus strand of NC_138767.1, from coordinate 51,753,864 downwards.
AAGGGAAGGTGGGAAAAGAAGCAGACAGATGGAGAACAGGGAAGGCACAGCAGAACAGACCTGACCCCAACAGCAGTGGAGAAAATCAATGACAGATTGCAAAAGGTGACAAAAGGCAAGCTTTTTGAGTTTCTAGTCCCAGTTTCAGAGGCGGCAATATAGCTCCTTGCCAAGAACACAGGAGAGCCTAGCTACTTTCAGGTTGTGGGTGGGATCACCTTAAAGACTAAGGGCAAGGCACTTTAATATGGAGTTTTGGATGAGATCATACCTCATCAGAAGCAGTGAGTGTGATTCTCACCTGTCAGGTATATATACAAGTGGGTGTAAAGGAGGGGATGCAAAGGTTAGAATTAAATGGCAATGGAATGCAGACTATTCAAGCAGAGCTTATATACATTCAGAATGACTCTTCACAGCAGCAGCGATAACAGGATTCCCTGGGCACAGTATATATTGATATATTTTTTTAATCACTTAGAAATTCTTCAATTAAACGGTTTATCAATTCTTCTGAATTAAAATAAATGTACACTTCCCCCAAGTTCCATAAAGAATATTAATGTCTTTGTACATCTCTTGTACACTATCTGTTCTCTAGGCAGTAAGCATATCACTAATAACTGGTAATAAATTAATGTTTAATAATACTGCTATGTGCTTGTTCATGGATATGTGCTCCTTTCTCAACTTTTGCATCAGTGCAAACTTGGTTGGAACCTTCACAAAATCAATTCATAAAGGGAGGCTTGATATGAGGGACAGGAAAAAAATGAGACGTGTCTTATTTTGCAGTTCTGCTTTTACCTCCTACTGAAATTCTTCCTTAACCACATACCCAGCTAACATTGTCAAGTAACATGCAGTTGGGGACAGAGAACAAGAAGGCAAGCAAATTAATAGGTGCCTGGCTGGAATTGCAGGGGTCAGGTAAGAAGGCAAAGAGACGTGGGGCATGAGATCCCTATTCACAGTTTATAAACCATGGAGGACAGTTCTGATTAACATCAGAATAATGTTTAAGACCTAGTAAGAAAAATGTGACCCAATTGATCAAAACATTTTGCAGCAAATTGGCCCCAATGGACCAATTTACAAGGAGGACACTCAGTCAAGACAAAGTATTTCAACCTCATTAATGAAAATATTCTTTGCTACTATTCTTGCTTAATTTCAGAAATCATCCTTTGCCAGTAAAAAAAAAGGGGGGGAGGGGGAGGAACTCTATAATTTGATTTTAAGGTTAACTATGCATGTCAGGATGGGGGTATCATTAATGCCTTTCCCCAACCTTATAGAATTGGCTACTAAGTAAATATAATAATTCATTATGGAACAAGGTATTTCAAACAAAGCCTTTCACATGGGAAAAGAAGGTTATTCCTTAAAAACAACAATAGTTTATACATCATATTGCTTTACCCCACCCCTGCAGGGAAATAACTCCATGTATGGCTTCAGCTAGCACACAATAAAGCATTTACCACCACCCCCTTTGATTGGTGAACATAAACATAAGGAGGGGATACTTTCCCGACAAATATTAAAGAAAGAATTTGTGATTCACAAGATAGAAGTAAAGCAAATCTTACTGAAAATGAAAAGGGAAAAAAAGAGAAAAGAAAGAAAATAATTACTTTTAGCACAGTACAAATTCTGTTATAAGGATACCACTATCCTTTTTGCACTCTCATCCTGGATCAGAAACAAGTCTGCAATCACAACACAACTTTTTTAATATATTCATGCAGTTACAGCTCAGAAATACTTCCCATTGATTTCAGTGGAACAGATTCAGATGTACACACAGGGTTGGAAGCTATGATAATTATGATAGATGCCGAAATTACACCAAGAATCTGAAACAGGCTGCAATCCAGCGTATACTTACTTACTCACCCTACAACTGTCCCATTTCAGATGGGACTACTACATTTTTAAGATCCCCATCCAGATGAAAAGTCCACATTCCAAAAATTCCAGTTTGCAGGAAAGAATTGTGCTTATGGCTATGAATGCAGCACATATTTAAAACACTTTTAAAAGCAACCCCCCACAGCATCCTTGGAACTGCAGTGGGTTAAGGGCACTGAGAACTATAGCCCTGTGATGTGTAAACTACAGCTCCCATTGTTCTTTTTTTTGGGGGGGTGCTTTAAATATATGGTGTGTGTAGAACATACTCTTCTTCTGAAATACCCCAGCATAGGTGTCAAACACCTAGAAATGGTTCATGTCTCACTGTGTGTAAATAACCTGTATAAAGGTAAAGGGACCCCTGACCATTAGGTCCAGTCGTGACCGACTCTGGGGTTGCGGCGCTCATCTCGTTTTATTGGCCAAGGGAGCCGGCGTACAACTTCCGGGTCATGTGGCCAGCATGACTAAGCTGCTTCTGGAGAACCAGAGCAGCGCACGGAAACGCTGTTTACCTTCCCGCTGGAGCAGTACCTATTTATCTACTTGCACTTTGACGTGCTTTCGAACTGCTAGGTTGGGAGGAGCAGAGACCAAGCAACGGGAGCTCACTCCATCACGGGGATTCAAACCGCTGACCTTCTGATCGGCAAGTCCTAGGCTCTGTGGTTTAACCCACAGCGCCACCCGCGTCCCTTAAAATAACCTGTTTACTGTATACATAATATGTATACTGGATACCAAATAAATTATGGTGACATCATACAACTTGCATCTCTGAGAATTAAGGAAAACCTGGTAAAATGCATTATTTTAAATGACCCAACAGTCTTCACAACTGATCCCATTTGTTGGAAACTTCCCATAAACATGGTATAATTTTAAAAAGGGTTGATTCCTTTATCCTCTGAAGCTGATTCAAAATACTAAGCAATGCTACTGTATTTCAATAATATATATTTTAAAGAGGGAGGCCACTAATGGTCTTTCAACCTTGACTCTTATGTAGGTGCCAAGCTGAGTTAAATATTGGCTACTGAAAGCAAGGATGCTTTCAGAAGAAAACAGGAGTCTCAAAGATTTCAACTTCTGTCTGTAATCATCTTCCCTTGAGAAAACACCTTCCTGAATTTTACAATAACTTTCTGCTACACATTTCAGCCAGTTGGCATAGCTGAAAGTTAATTAGATACAGACACACAAAAGTCAAACTAACATTTTAAGGCTACAAAACCGCAAAAGAAGATTAATGTTAAACTACAGCACTTGCTTCAAAGTGGGGAAAATATTTTGCTAAGCATCATTTCTTTCTTTCTTTCTTTTAGCTCTTGCCATGACAGTTTTACTGCCTGATTCTTTGATAAAGCACTCTGCTCTGCTTGAGCATATAAGGTCTAAATATTAGACAAATGGAATGCTAGGAATTTCTGATAGCCATACCCTGCGCAGGGATCATTCCAGCACTATAAACCAAATGATGTGACCTTTGAGCTTTCCAGAGGAAACTCTGAAGCAGCAGAATTATAAAGAGGCCATTATGTTGGGAGCTATTCCAAGATATTTAACATGCACTTTCACACTACTTGTGATGGTAAAAGAAAGTGGGAGGAGGGAATCTGTGAAAATAAAAGGAATATAAAGCAAGTGGACCCTAATCCCATGCAGAGTTATGCAGCTGTCAGTCCCACAGATTTAAATAAGACATTTACCCATGGTTAGGACCACTGTCTTAGTGTGCAAAGTGCTTCTTCAAGTGCACTTCTCTTCTTAAGACTATTTTTTTATCACTCAGGAACCCATTGTTCCCAGATCATCCCAGGCCAGAGGGTGTGGCATTACCTTTTTCTCCAGCTCAGGACACCCCTCTAATTCATTCCTAACTGCCTCCATATTGTAGGAACCAGCAGTTCCAGAATAAGGCAATGGCTCTTAAGACAGCTCCTCAGAGGGAAGGCGGAAAGGAGGTTCAAGCCAGCCAGCGTTCATAAGGCTTCGGCATGCTGCTGAGGCAACAACTGTCTCTTGAGTGAGTCGTAGTCAGCAATGGTTGATGTGAGCTCTCCAGGGTGCTGAGAATTTGTCTTCTGCTTTCCCTTGTCCTAGCTGAGTTCTGGTGGCATCTACCCTGACTGAACTACTGGACCTACGGTAACTGACCATGACCCTGCTCTGTTGGATGCAGTCTGCATGCTATTAGAGAGTGCATAAGCGTCAACTTCTCCAGTACCCTAAGGTGAGGGAAAACAGGACAATTCTCTAAAGAATAAAATTTGTTGCTAATTCCTATAATTATATAAGAGCCTCAACCATCACTTTCACTGATACAGTGCGATATTCATCTTCATGGTTATCAGTTACAAGCAGGATATCTGATCTTGACTGATCAAAGCAGTTTTTAAGTTTTAAACAACTTCACTTTCTAGATACCATGCATGTCTGCATGTAGCAGAGATCCAAAACTGTGACTAAATGGTTTCAATACAATCCTTATTAGGATGCAACCATTTTATTTTTTAAAAAAGAAACCCACCCGACTATTAACTCTGGACCGGATTATTCATCTGTATGTATTAAAGAGCTAAAAAATGCAAATACCCCTACATTTTAGTCAAACAGGTCATCTGTAATGACCTAAAACTACATCACACACACCCCATTCCCAAAATGGTTTGGAAGACATTGTGAGGCTCATACCTGTACAGACATAACTTGATCTTTCTGTGCCTATGTTGCTAAGTATATGTAAAATGCATAGCAAGAGAACCTTAAATGAGTCTGATATTACTACTTGCATACTTTTACCCTTGCCAACAGGTGACTCACAAGGGGGAGGGGCAGAATATCATCAGCTAAAGGCTCTTCATGGTCTGAAATTTATCATGTACCCAAATTTTTGCAGTAGCTTCCCCAAATGTCAAAAAGTATTAGCAACTGACAGCATTTACCATCTTTCTGATCTAAGATGGCCAGCCTACAGAGAAATTCTGCAACATGTACCCTACACTGGACATCCTATACTCTAGGGAGATCAAGTACGATAATATGAAAGAACAAGGTGCTTCATTGCAGCGTTCCAGACACTTTATTCCCCCCACCACACATATACACCTTTTCCTTTCCCCCCTTACTAACATTGCACCACATTGGGCTGTTGAGGGAGCAATCCCTCCCTTTGTTTTTGTTAGTTTGTTTACAGAGGTGTGAGTGACATGTGTGTTCACATTCCCAGCTGCTTTAAAATATTGGATTGTTCCACTGATTTCTATTGGCAGCTCTCACTTCTGCGACTGGGGGCATTTTAAAAATAGTTTCTCAGTGTGAACCAGAAAAATGCATATCTGGGTGATGAGATGGTTCTTTCTACCCTTTTATACCTGAGTCTTTTCCTTCATCCTCCTTTTCCAGCCACTTAGTTTGCCCCAGCCCAGTCAGTCAGCATTCCATGGCCACTGAGTTCTTACTGAGGTTTCTGTGGTTCCCCCTCAAACTTTAAGCTTACACAAAGTCTACTGATACCTCCCTTTTGTACATAGGTGGTTTGTAGGTCCAGCTACATTTGTATAAGCACACAAAGCCTTGAACTGGAAAGAAGACAGAATGATTCGTTGAAAAACAGAATGTTTAAACTACCTGAAGAAGAAAAATTAACTGAATATCCTTATTTTTATGCAGCACCATATGATTTTTGTTTCTGATCGTTAATTATAGAGCAGCCTGGGAATTGAGCTTCAATATTAATTCATTCCTCACTCATAATGAGGCTTAAAGATTAAGAAGCATGTAACATTTATGTAACAGGAAACATCTAAATGTTCTGTGGCCATTTCCTTCCTTCACACCCTCAAAAACCCGTCAAAAACTTCAACAAATAAAACAAAGCTAGCATTGTAACAACTGGTGACTAACCAAAGTATGGCCCAGTTATTAGTATTTGCTTGGAGCAATAACTCTAAAGTGAATTAAATGTCACTTCCTCAGCTCAGCAGTTAAGTGGGTCACATGGATTCCATTTTTGCTCCTGTCAGGATAGAATCTGCATTGCAGGGCAGGACGCAGATATGCTCTTTTGCAATAAAATCAAAGGCCACCTCCATGTCATTGTCAATGTTTATACTCTGGATACGCTCTCACCCCTGTTCTGAGGCCTGAGAAGAGCCACGTGTCCAGCCATGTGTCTTACTAAGCTGTTAGATTCACAACAGGATGATACTGATCCAACTTCTATTACTGATGGAGAAATGGAGAATGAGACTGGATTCTTTTCTCTTCAGCTGCTTGGACCTTCTGTGTCCATATTTCTGGAATTTTGTGTTCTATCATCAGAGCACTTCTTGGCTGAATCTAGACACATCAAAGAAGCGTTTCAGTTTAAAGCGTTGTAAATTTAAACAGGGAAAACAGGTAGAGAAAAACAGGACTCCACATCTCCATCTGGTAGCACAATGTTATATCGCACATAGAACACACATAAATCCCTTTTTCCGTTACCAGTCTAGGTGAGTCCCCTGATCCTGACAAGATTTGTTTTCTGAAAGGTTTTTTGTTTAGGTTTGCCAGTCGGTAAAAATCTTTCTGTCATTATCAAAAACTTCTCAGAAAAGGCTGGAAGTTTTGGTACAACAAAAAGTAAAGAAAATTAAATGCGAAAGGAGATGTCTTGAAAAGCTAGGTCTCAATTTGATCGCCATGATCAAACAGCAAAGAACCATAATTTAGATCAATGTGCATTTTAACAGCTTTTTAAAAGCTCTTTTAAAAGGGAAAGTGACAGTCAAATGAAAGGATATTTTCATCCTTAAGAATTTTAAAGTAGAGGAGTGAACAAGACATTATAAGCAGTGCAACTCAATTTGAATTGTGCAAAGTTCAGGTACATTATGTGAAGCTGGGGGATATTAGTCACAGCATGGGTAGATGTGAGTCTGATCCCTCTCTCCACCATCACATTTGCCTCTGAAACTACTTCTCCTCATCTCTTTTTCTCCTAGCCTGAGTTACTTGCTAGGTGAGACACATGCCTCCAATTTGCCAAGGTAACAACAAAACATATTTTTGCTCTTTGATTTCAAAGAACACAATAGCAGTACACACTACTAAAGAACCAAGATGACATGCACTACTATAGGGGATTAATTGTAGTGATGCAGCTGCATCCAAAAACCTTTCTTCACCACCTTCTGATGCACACATAATTTAGACTGAAACTTCTTCAGTCTTTGACCCATTGGTGCATCCAAGCCACTGATAACAAAGGATTCCCTGAATACTACAAGATTAGCAGTACTAGATACAGTGGTACCTCTGGTTACATACGCTTCAGGTTACAGACTCCGCTAACCCAGAAATAGTGCTTCAGGTTAACAACTTTGCTTCAGGATGAGAACAGAAATCGTGCTCCGGCGGCGCGGCAGCAGCAGGAGGCCCCATTAGCTAAAGTGGTGCTTCAGGTTAAGAACATTTTCTGGTTAAGAACGGACCTCTGGAACGAATTAAGTACTTAACCCGAGGTACCACTGTATAATAAAATGGACTCAGAGGAACAAGAGACAAAGCACTAATCAGGAAGCAATACAACCTGTGCCTGTGAGTGAACTCTTAACATGCCAAAAGATACATTTGAGACTGCTTAACCTTTTAAATAAAGGAAATCTACAAGTTAGTAGAACAATGCCAAATACTATACAATTTGTTGTGTGTGCTGGCAATGTTGAAATGAGTTTTATAGTTCTAAAGCAATGTGAAGCACTGGGAAGATTTAGACATTACATTAAACCATAGACTCAAGTGCATGAACTTTTTGCTTGTCCTCTTCTACTCCAGTTGGGCCAAAACCAAGGCGACTGAAAGCATCTGCTTCCATTTTAAACTAACCACAATTTGTCATCTGCTTCCAATATCCTCATCACAGCAATGCAAGGAGAGAGGAGAACACTTGTGATGGGTAACGCTAAACGATGTCCAAACCAGGTTATCATTGCTTTAAGAGCAACTCATACAACCTGTCTTAAGAGGTCTGTCCAGAAGAGAGAAGTCTGTGTTACAGGCCTACATTCCAATACATCATCTTCTTTTAATCAATTATCTGTGCTTCTAGGATGTTTGTTATGCCCTTTACCACAATGGACACCACACTACAGATCTTAATCACTTTCCTCCCTTTCTTGCCACCTTGCCTTCCCGTAGAAAGAAAAGTTCAAAGAAACTTTTTGGGTATACCTAAGGGATGCTCTGTTTTACCCTGCGAAGAGGCGGGGCTTTAACTTGACTAGGGGAGCACATTCAGCACAGGCACTCACCTTTTGTTTTATTGGTCCCAGAAGCAGTTATCAAGGATCAAGCAGCAGATTATCTCAGACAGGGGAGCAAAACAGAAGGGGAAATAACCCCTCCCCACAGACTGTAAAGCAGTCCTTTCCCAGAGCTGGCATTTTGACAGGCAAATTAATTGAGCCCAATAAAAGTTCAAAATGCTGGCATTTTTCTCATAAATGCTCTGCAGGAGGGTGATCTTGGTAAAGTCTGCCTGCCAGTGCAGATTAAGCATTGAAATGGCAGAAATGGCAGGGGGTAGGACCTTCCCTTGCTGCCAGCAACTAGCAATTCTTCTTCCAACTGCCACCAGAACAAGATTCTGAACAGTTTTAGATGTATTTGCTTCTCTCACATCAGACAACCCATTTTAGGAGACCCTCACGTCACCCTGATTGTCCAGTCAATGTCCATTAAATTCCATTCTATAATTTAGTTTTTCAATGCATTTTACACAGCTATGGGGCAATATCTACGGAGAGTCAAAACCTCTACACAAGAAAAGCCTGCAGAACTGAAACCACTTGAGTTCACCTATTTGCCTAGAAAAAGCACAGTGCTCAAGAAGTCTCATTCACTCCGAGCTCTCTTGAAAACAGTTGTGGAAAATGAGCTCTATTAGGTATAAAGCTGACATTTAAAATAGTGTCCTGAATATGGACATCCACTTCTCTGATCTCCAAGGCAAACACTGCATTACAATACGTTTTACATTTTCATTTCCCATCCCCACCCTATTTTTAAAATAAGGGTGGGGACTTAGTAGGCTTTGAAGTTCAAAGTGAAAGCTATACCAAAAACTTGTTTAATTATGGTTTATCAACCATCAAATCATATACCACTCTTTTCATGACCCCTTGAAAATAGGTGCAGGAGCTGAGGTGCTGCTTTGAACCTGAAACACAGAATGGTACCTAAAGTAACCACATTTACCTTTATTCCTATATCTTCATCTTTTAAGGGAGCTATCACACTGCACTGTCTTTTTACTCCCTGACTTTAAAATCTGTGCACATTTAAAACTGATATTTGCACTTGAAATGTTACCCTGAACCCATGTACCAATTTTTATTCCAATCTCTCCATGCTCAAACTATTTAGCATTTAAGCACAGTTATTTGAGATGCCTTACTTCAGATGATGCATTGCTTCATCTTGTGTCACCAAAGCCATAAGGCAAGCTCTGGGTCAAATAAGAGGGCCTCTTAGCATAGTTTGCATGGCCAGAGATCACGCTGCACTTCATGCATCTAGAAGGTGGAAGCCTGTTTACTTTCAAATGCCTAAATTCCATATCTTACATTATACTCACATTCAGTTTTGAAGGACAAATAAGGAAAAACAAAAAATACACACCAGAAGGCAGAGAAAAAAAGGAGAAGAATGTAGTCCCTGGAGGCTGGGTAACTGCTGGTCTGAGTTTAGAAGGCCTTTGATTTAGCTGTAGTTAAGTGACCATGATCCAAAGAACTACTTTACGAATAATAGTTGACTTGGTTTATTTAAAAAGCAGTCAGACCCTCCAGTTTCAAAAGCAATCTTTTGCTGTGTGGCATTGGGCCAGTTGAAGACAAACCCAAAGCCCTCTTGAGTACATGGTAGTAGTTGGTTGGTTGTTCTGGATCCTGCCCTTTTTAACTCCACGTTTACATATACATATACATTTCCAATTTAAAAATACAAGAAAACTTAATGTCTGTGTTTCCTTTAAGGAACCTAACTTGCTTCATTTACGTTGTCTGGGTAGATAATTTGATATATGCTATAGTCTAAGTGTGTCTGCCCTCTTTTGTAATTAGACACGTTCAGCTTAAAACTTTGCTCCAAAATTCAAATCTCAGTCATAAACCGGTATTGCTGCTACTGCCTCCCTGTTTTGTTGGATTGGTAAAACAACATTTTATGGGGTAATAAATAAAAGATTGTGCATTGCTGGTGATGAGAAGAAGAACACAGAAAGGAAAAGAAGACTAACAAGAGATGTCCTGGTGTTGTTCTTACCTGGAAGTTCACCCATCTACTCTGGAACAGCCTCCCCTAAATATTGTTGGACTACAACTTCCATAGTCTCTGATCAGGGATTCAAAGCTGGGAAAGGCTGCCCAAAATACAGAATGGTAGAATGGCTTCCTCTTGTCCATGTCTCATTCCCTTAATGCAACAAAAAAACCCCCTATTTTTTAAAAAATCAATCACTCACAGAAATCATTACATGACTAATATTCCAACGATCACTACTGCTCCTTAGGTATTAATAAAGTCTGCCTTTGCACAGCAAATATTATCTTAATACAGTAACACCTCGGTTTACGAACTTAATCAGTTCCAGAAGTCTGTTCTTAAACCGAGGCGCACTTTCCCTAATGAGGCCTCCCGCCGCTGGTGCCCTTCCACCGTTCGGCTTCCGTTCTTAGACCGAGGTAAAGTTCGCAAACCAGGACACTACTTCTGGTTTTGCGGAGTTCATAAACCGAATCATTCGTAAACAGGGCTGTTCTTAAACCGAGGTACCACTGTATACTATATAAACAATTATATCTATATATGGAAGAGCACAAGGTAAAATTCTATTCCACATTGTAATTTTAAAATAGCAGTAGAATTGTATCTTGAAACGGTAGTGCAGTCCACTAATTTAGGTTTAACATTTACAATACAATCCCAGGTATGTTTACTCAGAAGTAAGCACCACTGAATTCAATTGTGTTTATCCTGAGATAAGTGTGTATGGGATTGCAGCCTAAACCTCCATCTTTCTTAATGGCAAAAGGGTACCGTATATTAAACCTCCACTTGACGATGACAGCTGAAAGGCATTCTATTTTCAAGAAGGGTTCCATACAAATGAAGCATGCAATATTCTGTCTGTGGAAGTCAATTTATGCTGAACTCGTAATTTATCATACAAACTCAGGAGATACAAATGAATGTCACAGAACTATTTCTTCATATCATAACTACTGAAGTCTTTTATACATGTTTTTAGAAGTATTGAGTTTCAAAAAACTTGAATCAATCTTTTTCCTATAGAAAGTGTTACAAGACTCATGAGAAAATATATTAAAAGCCTCTGTCAGAGAAAGAAAATCCCCTTTAGATCAGTGATCTTTTGAATAATCACATTAAAGAAACATTTCTATTCTTTCAGGGGGTGGGGGAACCAAGACAGACTACTAAAGTTAGCAAATTTGCAATGCACAGATCTGCAGTCCAAAGATCAGAAGAAATGCACTAGTCAAGACAGGTAAAACTAGTTAGAACTCTACGGGCTAAAAAGGAAAGAAAACCTTTGCACTCAACTGGACTCGCAGCCCAGCATTTAACTAATTTAGCTGGCACTTTCCCATCAAAGGCTGAATTAATGGTGCTTGTGCTGATTGGCCTGAGAGTACCTTTCTTGAACCTAGAAAACCTTTGAAACGGAGGCAGTGGCATCCTCCTGACTGTGCTCATTGGAATGGGGATGGGGCAAGGAATCTCTAAGACCGCCACCTCAGGGCTCCGCAATCTCACAACCGCCTCACCAGGACACCTCTGCCTCTGTCCCTGCTCATGAGCCACACAATGAATCCAAAAATATAGCACAACAAGGTAGAATGCAGGGGCCACAGTGCTGACTGGCCAGACTTGTTAACACCAGTGCTAAAGCAACAATCCAATTCCAAGCCCAATTCAAGGTCCCAATGCAAGCCAGGCTTCCTCAACCTCAGCCCTCCAGATGCTTTGAGACTACAGTTCCCATCATCCCTGACCACTGGTCCTGCTAGCTAGGGATCATGGGAGGTGGAGTTGTAGGCCAAAAACATCTGGAGGGCGGAGGTTGAGGAAGCCTGCAACAATGCAGGGTCCAAATATCTGAAGGTGCCCCTTCTTCCAATCAAGCTGCCTGTGAATTAAGATCTGCAGGGGAGGCTCTGCTGGTGATTCTGTTGCCAGGGGAAGTCCTAGTGGAAAGGCAGCAGTACACAGGATAGCCTTTTCTGTGGTGGCTCCCCAACTCTGGAATGACCTTCCTTCTGAGGTGGGTCTAGCAGTGACATTATTTAATTTCTGTTAGCAGCTGAAGAGGAACCTCTTTATACAGGCCTTTGGTGTGGGATAAGGTTTCAATCCACTCAGGTATGTTCATTTATTGTTGCTTTAATAGCTTGCTACCATGATCTACTTTATTGAATTCTGGAATTTAATAATGTTTTGGTTTTATTAAACAATG